>NC_136661.1:28372276-28975178 GCF_903797595.1 Erithacus rubecula | reverse complement strand
CTTGAACCACTGAGTAAACAAGCTGGTTTCTCTCCATCAGCAGTTGTAAATTTTTGTTTGCTCGTCACTTTTTATATTCACAAGTAATATTAGAACATCACATATTTTTTTATGTTGATATTTTATAGCTTTTTTCATCAACCAGTTACTTTCACATTTTAGCAAAATTTAGTGTATGGTTATGGATGTGTGTATAATTCCACTCAAAAGAAAGAAAACCGATTATTTTGCATTCAGTTTGCTTTGATTTTTCTGTCTAGTCTATTGGTGCCTATAGAAGAAAACAGTAATAAATCATTTATAAAATCAGCCCAATCCCTTCTACAGGGAAATACAGTGAGACAGACTGTCTCATAAATTGTTTAGAATAACACTGCTCTCCAGTGATTTAGCCTGATTTGTCTGTTTAAAAAAAAAATAGAAAACCCACAAAACCTGCAGATGGTGATTCCTGTCTTTTATGAAAGGGGTAACAAAAGTGCTCACTTAAGGCAAAAACAATGAGCCAAAGTACCTTTTAATGCTCTTGCAGACCATGTAGACAACATCCCATTAGCAGACAGACTGTGGGCCAGTGAAATTAGGAGGAACAATGTATCATGAAATGGAAGAAATGGGAATGAATTTTCTGTATTTATTGCAGAGATTTCACATGGGTCATATGGTCTGAGCTTTCACTTAATAAGGGGGCATAAAATGGAAAATACTCTCCTCAAACAGACCTAGCATCACAAATTTTTTGTCTGTCTTCTTGTGTGGATCACTGACAGTGACAAAATGGCATTGTGTGCTGGCAGCTTGATTTCTGGCATTTACTGGGCTGTATGAAAGACCACATCCCCAAACACTTCTGTCATATTCTCTTCCAGATTGTGGTACATTAAACTGAGGAAATCAGCCTGCTTTTCTGGGGATCATAGATTCATCAAAATTAAAGATGGAAAAGACCTGTTAGTGTAAATCACTTACATTATCCCTCATCCAGTGCAAGATTACTCCCTGTGGTGTGTTTTCCAGCACTTTTTTCAGCCCACTTTGAAATGACTCATGCAACAGTTTCCACTGTTTCTCTCTGGAGATCAGTCTCCATTCTAATAGATCTCACGACCCTTGGTTTCAGCCTAGATTTTCCATTACTCACTCAGAGATTTTTTTTTTTTACCCTGGCCATCTGGCAAGGCAGTCCTTGGTGTCTCTCTCTTAAACCAAAAACTGAGCCTTTGGAGGCAAGTTAAGGGCTATTAGGAAGGGGGAAGGAAGCCACAAACTGGAATGGACTTCAGCAAGTTTTCAAGTTCTTTACTGCCCCTGATCTATTGAGCTGTCATTTTGGTGCAGAGGTGTATTCAAATATGACTCCTGGCCTGATGATTTTTAATGATCTTTTTGCAAGGGCAGGTATTGATAGGAAAAGGGGAGCAAAATGGCTTTATATAAGGGCTTAAATGAGATATTAGGAAGAAATTCTGTGCTGTGAAGGTGGTGAGGCCTTGGCACAGAGAAGCTGTGGTTGCCCCATCCCTGGCAGTGTCCAAGGTCAGGCTGGACAGGGCTTGGAGCAACCTGGGATCGTGGAAGGTGTGCCTGCCTGTGGCAGGGGGTGGAATGGAATGGTCTTTGAGGTCACTTCTAACCTATTCTAACCTAAAGCATTCTATGATTCTGTGATTCTATGATTCTATGATTCTGTGATTCTACGATTCTATGATTCTACGATTCTATGTTCTGATGCTCTAATAGGAAATTGAAGTATCTTCTGAATATCATATACATGTCTTCTAGAGAGTCTGGGTATTTATTGTATGAGATTTTGGCCTCTTCTGAGTCTGAACACAGTAAAAACACTGCAACAGTTAAAGGGGATCATTGCAATAATGGAGCAGAGCAATGCAGATCTTTCTTCTTACTCTAGCCTCACCTTTACATTCTGCAGATCAAGACCTACACTCTCTCTAATAAACTCCAAAGTAATTTTCATTGTTGCCTTGAGCATTTCTCCAGCACAGTGGATGGAGCTCAGCCTGGACTTGGATTATTTCTCAGCTACATGGGTCTGTACACAAGTTGGCTGCCTAAGCTTCTGTTACAGTGAATAATGTTAGTGCCACAAGTTAAAGCAGCAGCTTAGGCAGAAAGTGGCTGTGTGTACACTACACATAGACATATGTGGTGGTGTGTAGCCTCTTAAAGCCAGGGCAAGCTGTATCCTTGTGCTTGCACCTCTGATTTGGGCTGATCTCCCCACTCCAGCAGCACTCCATCAGGATGAAGGATGGGCTGCAAAGTGCCTGGCAGGAGGAGCAGCTGCAGCTTCAGAGCAGGGACCTGCACTGACACCTCTGCTGTTGCTGCCTCACCTTGCAACACCTCTAAGGGCAGAGAGCAGCTGCAGAGCTGATTTTCTTCCTCTTTTCCTAGATCTGGACTCACATGTTGTTAATGTTTTCTGAAATATTGGCTTAAAAACAATGTAGGGTTGTAGGCATCCTATGGTGACAGAGGGAATGTGGAGGATTTCAGCTTGTATCCAGTCCACAAAAATCCCATTTATCTGTGTGACAAACCCATGTAAGCTCACAAGTCCTTCATTAAAGCCTTTACTGATAGTATGACATTTTGTATCATGTTTAGTAGGCAGAGCTAAAAGCAATCCTAGAACACAAAAACAAACAAACAAACAAACAAAAATCCCTCCAGACTAAGTAAACTCAAACAGAAGAACATGTTGTAGCTTTAGTGTTGTATTGGAATACAGGGATAAATTGATTTTTCTGAGCTAAAGAGTCTGTAACACTGTCAGTAATTAAATTAGCGTTTCCAGATTCAAGGCCGGTATCCAAACTGCATCTGTCTCAGTCTCAGCAGAACTTCTTTTTCCTTTTAATTGTTTCCTATTTCATTTCATGCTCACTTTTGAAAATTAGTTGCACCTTTTTTTGTGTATACTTAGGGGAAAAACTTTTTCCATGAAGACACCATCTGGAATAAAATTTTCACCAGGAGTACATTTATGGAACATTTATGGAAGGAGCATTTTGTTCCCTGTTTGTCTCTGTTTTACAGAACTTGCTGTAGAAAAGATAAGTCCATTGTGAAAAATCAGCAACATGTTCCTTGCTTGATGATTAAACAAGAAACCAAAATATTTAACAAAATATTTTGAGATTCTGGGGAGTTTTAAATTTGTGAAAGAGAAGCTAATGAGACACAAACTGTTCCAGCTTGGATTGCCCATGGGAATCATTAGATACAAGTTACTAGGGGGCAGAGAGAGGAAGTAGGAAATTCATGTTGGTCTTACAGCCTGAACAGTGATCAATCAGCAATAAAACATGTCATAAATTGTCCTCTATTGATTTAATTTTTTTCCTGAAAGAATAAGTGTAAAAAAAAAAAGTCCAGGCAAACAAGTGCAGTAAAAAGCATCAGAAAGGATTTATTTTGCTGAGTTGAGACACACAACAGACAAAAACTTCAATTTTATGGGCCAAGAGAAGTAACATTCCTAAAATAAGCTCATGGGCTTCTGTTCAATTGGTGGAGGAGAGGCACCTCTGAAGTCCTCCTGTGGGAAACCCACATGCCCAGGATAAAATGAACTCTGCAACAGGCAAAATTTTCTGCCACTTTTAAATTCCCTTTTGATGGGATGGTATGTTGAGAAGCACAGGAATCATCCCACAGTCTTGACCTTCCTGGAGGAGCAGTTACTGGACAGAGTTTGCAATTGTGATTTGCATGCAATTCCCAAAGAGTTGGACAGTCATGCCTAAAGCCACTGTAAGCCTTTCATGGTCCCTAATTTCAGATGGCAAATTTGAGTTTCTATTAAGCCAGGTTTGAAAGATAAAGGCATTTTATCCATCTAGAACACCCTGAGACACCACATGTCATTATATAATGTGATTTTTTTTTTCTAATGCTCAGTGTAATTTTTTCCTATTGCTTTAACTGCTCTCCGCTGAGCTTTATTCCTACATCTATTTCCTCTCAGTTAGTTGCACTACAAAAATGCATTGCCACACTTATTTTTCACCTTTGGGCACTTACCTATAGGTGCTTACTCAGTTTAAGCACACTTGACTTTGCCCAGATTCACTGAAGCCAAGAGAAAAACTATAGGAAAAATTGCAGTTTAAGTCATTGAAGTTAACAGTTGTTTTGACAATGCCTGTACTGGGATCCTGCATCATTTATTTATATTGCTTGCACACGCTCTGAGAGTTTTTTTTTGTCATGTATCCTAATATTATTTGAGACTCAATTTAGGGAAATTACTACTTAAGGATCATTTCTAATGGGTTATATGGATGAGACACACAAATGCTCTTCATTTATCTCTATGCACTCCAACAGGTCTAAAATTATTTTCTGAGAGAACCATGCATGTCTTCATGCCACACTGAAAGGCAAGAAACAAAACCTCAAAGTTTCTTGCTGTGTAAAACATTCTCACCATCTGCAGTTGAACCTTACACTGTCAAATATTTTGAGAAGAAGTGTACAAAAATAGAATTACGTGAAAGAGCCACGGTGGTTGGTCCTATTCAGGACACAGATCAGGTGCAAAGAATAATTCTCTATAAATGGCTTCAGTCAAACTTTATCATTTCACCTCAAGATTAGAGAAAGATCCCTTCCTTTCCTTTGTTTAATGATATCACACTAATTTTTGCTGATTGGTAAAAAAAACACATAAGGAAAACAATACCAGGTGATATCTCCAACTATTTAAAAATAATAAAACCATTGCTTAATAAAATTAAGAAATCATTACAAGAAGTTATGAATCCACTTAAAATTTATCTCACTTTAACTAAGAGAGATCAGTTTCCTCTAAGTTAGTAATTTATTCTTTCTTCAGAAGAAATCCTTCAGAGGGTGACTCATCTTAGACATCTATCTTTAGATGTGATGAATCGTTTTATGGCAGGGCTGGTCTCTCTGCAGCTACTAATGAGGTAGTCTAGTCAACTAATTTCTTAGACTGAGTTCCTAGCTTTAAGATGATTAAAGACAAGTGGTCTTAAATAATCTATCTTTAAAAATTTCCCAGCTGTAAAATCTAAAGCAGGTTGATGTTGGTTGAGAGAGGAATTAATCTCTTCTAAATAAGGTAGCCATATGCAAATTGCATTTTATATATTCTATGTCACTCTGAAAATCTGCTTGGGATTGTTAGATGTGACCTGGGACTCTTTCTTGAAGATTTCTTGGAGGCCATTCAGACAGATGGTGAAGTAGATTTTTGGCATAGGCAACTAGAGTAACCCCCTCAAACACATTTGTTTGAAAGAACTTTTCTCATTCCTTTTACTCAAATTATTTGAGTTGTTTTGGTTTTTGTTGTTTTGTTGGGGTTTTTTTCACCTGTTATGTAAATTAACTGAAGTCCTGCAATAAAATGCCCTCCTAAAATTTAACTTAAATCATTCCCAACGAGTCCTCTCAGACTAATAAAGGGATCAATATGTCAGATGTGAGTAGCTGGAACAAAGACTTCCTAAGTCACCCATCCTTTCATCTCCTGCTCTCATTTCCACTTCTGGAGCACAGCTTCTCCTGTGTGTCCCTAGCTGTGGAACTGGGAGTCAGGGGGAAGGGCATCTGAAGACTCCTGCTGCTCAGCTTCTTATCCTGAGGACAAGCTGACTTCATTCCCAGGAAACTGAATCACACATGACCTCTCCACAAAGGACCGCATGGACATTCTGTGCTAATTGCAAAATTTGCAAGGAGGTAAAGGGAAGACAATAAATAGATGCACAGATAAAATTCAATAGCACTTGGTGTATATCCCAAGTGGTATAAATGATACTTCTTTATAATATGTAATTTTTTCTAGTTGGGTAATTTGTGCCTGTGAGCCTCAGCAATCCTTTTTCTCTCTTATGCTCTCTGACACAACCTCAGATGTCACTTTCGCACCCAAACAACCATGACTTACGCAGGGAATGAATAAGAGGGCAAGGAGTTTGCATCCCTGTCTAATATTTAAAAGCACTGGGAGTATGCTTAATGCCTTTTGACCACCTACCAGGGAAATGGTAGCACTGGTGTCACAAGTTTATCTAATTTCTATTGTTGCAGAGGTAATGTCACATAAATTGGGGGCACAGGCTACTCCTTTTGCAGCCGTCTTTTGCCTGGTGTGTAATTATCATGGCTCATCTTTATTAAACACCAGCCTTATCTTTGTTTTGCTCTCTTTGTTGATAGATGTAACCTCAATACTGTTGCCATGGCTACAGTAACAGTAGCTGAGAAGATTTTGTTTGTTGTAAACAAACTGAGCTGTACAGGCGCAGATCCTGGTGGAGCGTTTCCAGCCCCCTGCCTTATATTATGCTGATTAACACTGCCATCTCCCTCCTGCTACCTATTTCTTATTTTAATTAGCATTAATTTAGGCTGTATCAAGGAGTGTTTCCCCTTTTGGTGCCGTGGCACCCCTTTTCTCACAGTTTTTTTTTTTTTTTGCCTATAGCAACAGCCATAGGTTAGGACTGCAGCCCTGCTGAGAGCATCCTCACAGCAAAGCCCTGCTGGCACCAAAAATTAATCTCAATGTACACACTAGCTTAATGGCAAAAGATTGCTTTAATTTACTTCCTACATTCTCACCTCCAGGGGCAACTGAACTTGTTCTTATGTAGGAGCCACGGGGATCTGAAAATGTGTGACTAATTCTGCAACTTATTTAGCTTCAAGCCAATTCCTCAAAATCAAGGACCAAATTCAGCCCCTCACATAAGGAGATGCAACTCCTCAGTAAGAAATTGTACTGTAAATTCTTGCCTCTCTGTTGATTTAACCCATGATCTCCCATGTGCACAGATATGGCTGGAATGGGTTCAGGAATAATTTAAGCTTCCAACAGCACCAATTCCTGTTAGTTTTATAGCAGACCTTTCTGTAGCAGGCATCTTCTGTAATATTTAGGCTTGCCTCCTGAGTTTTAGAATAATTTCATTCACTATGTATGCCAATGTTAATGATGTCCAGTCCTATACCATATAGTTTTACTATTATTATTTTCATCTTGAAGAGTTTAGGCTCTAACCCTGAGGGAAATATGCCTGCCTGTTTCAAGGGACTAGTACCATGAAGGGCTCAGTAGTTTCACTATGTGTATATACACATCACTGTTGTACTTTTTTAAAATGCTATTAAACCAAAATTTCTTCATTTCACCTAGATATAATTCAGTTTAAAGCACAATGGGCCCAGGGTTATAACAACATGTAAACAGGGGGAGTGCTCCTGCCTTAAAAGAGATGGGTTGGAAGAGAGAGGGGTAAGCCAGGTGAGCTGTGTCTGTGCTGCAACAAGGCTGCAATTCAAAACAATGGGACACTGCTCCAATGTGACATTGTGCCATAATATTGCCCAGCATTATTCTCTGCTCTGCAATGCACAGATGAACAACATGATGTTGCTCTTTACTCCCCTCCTTCACAGCCCTCACTGGCTCTGTCTCCAGTGCCCTCCAGAATGGAGCAATCCTGCAGACTCTCTATGAGGAATCAGGCTGTCCTGAGAACAAGGCAACCTCTTGTAGAGTATTGGACAAAAAGAGAGAACTGCCAGTGCTGCTCTGTGATGCTTCTAGAATGTAACAACAGGAAGGGCAAATTGTTCTGGGAACACTAAAATTAAAGGAGGAAGAAAAATGCCTGTCTCTTCACCCAAAACATCAAGAGACATTCATGGATTTGACAGTGCTGGTTTCATGTTTGAACTTGATCTTACAGGTAATTTCCAAAACTGATGATTCCATGAGATGGTCAGATTACTAATTATATCACAATCTGAATTAAGAGAAATCTAGCAGTGTTTTAATTCTAGGCATACTTAGCCCTTGGTGTGGTAACTACAGGACCATAAAGTGAAATGACAGCCAGTGCCTGGGAGGACAGAATCACCAGCAACATTCAGAATTCCAGCTAATTCATCAGCAACATTCAGAACTTCACCTAATTCATTCAGAACTCCAGCTAATTGCTCATTATGAGTGATGAGCTCACCAGGGATGCTGGTAGAGCATGATCAATTGAACATTGGTACCCTTGGTTCTTGTCACTATCACCATCCAGAGCAGCTGTGGCTGCCCCATCCCTGGCAGTGTCCAAGGCCAGGCTGGATGGGACTTGGAGGAACCTGGGATAGAAGAAAGTGTGCCTGCCCATGGCAGGATATTGGGACAAGATGATTTCTAAAGTCCCTTTCTAACCAAATCTTTCTCTATGGCTCTGTGGTCAATGCACTCCACACTTTCTTTGTGATTTGACCTTGTTCTTCCAATCCTGTGACATGTAAGAGAGTTGATGATATTGCAGTACTCAATATCTTTCAGGTCTGGCCTTAATCTCTTCCTTTTTTTTTTTTATTTTTTTATTTCATATAACCAAACACAATTCAGGTAAAGATGTGTCCTGTTTGAAGCCTCTTGGCAAAACTTTTTACACCAAAGTAACACCAACTGATGAGGTTAAGTCAAGAAGAAATCATATTTGTGTGAATTTCTTGGGTTGCATATCTTTATATTTCAATTCTTCATGCTATTTTAGTATAATTTTACACATTAATGATGAACAAGGTGAGACATTGTCACTAGCAAACTTGATGAATGGGAAGAAAAACATTACCCCCTGTGTGAACTTATAGAATAGTTCACACTCATTTTCAGCTTGAAAAGCTGTTATCTGTTCATATAGCAGCTTTTAAAAGTGCAAATGGGAGCAATCCAGCATGCAGAGGTGTGTAGTAGTTTACAAATGCTTCCATAGTATCTAAAAATCAACCTGAAATACTGGAATAGAATAAAAGCTTGGTGAACACTCCTTGTTCAATTATGTTTTACTAGACTTGTTTAATTACATTTTACTAGACTGACAGTACAATAAAGGGTGGAATTTGGCAGCCCAGTTAAGAGTATTTTCACAGCAGAGCCCCCCCCTTGCAACTTGTAGTTCTTCTAGAACTAGTAGTTCTTCTAGGACCTAGCTTGAAATATTTCACCAGCACATCAAGTCGAAAGACTGCTATGAAGTTGGGATCCTCTTTCCCAAAGGATTATAAACCAGCTTTATCTTCAAATGAGTGAAGACAGAAATGAAACCCAAGCCAGAAAGAAGCTGCACATCAGGGTACAGTCTCTGTCTCATAGACAGCACGAATGCCATGAAAGGAGGGAAGCTTGATGTAGCTGGCAAGTCAACCACCTGAGAAAAGTCTGAAGTTTGATATACACCTGGAATACTGCAGTCTGGCATTTCCAGTTGACTTTTGTAGCTGTATGTTTAGAAACCCTAGAATAAATGGTTTCTGCTCATGAAAAATGCTAATACAAACATATTTGGAAGGTGAGGGAGAATGAATGCATAGTTTATATTTTGCATATTTGTCGAATAATAGAATCACAGGATGCCTTGGAAGGGACCTCAAAGGTTGTCCAGTTTCACCCCTCTGCCAAGGGCAGGGACATCTTCCCCCATCCCAGGATGCTTCAAACCCCATCCTACCTTGCCTTGGACATTTCCAGGGATCCAGGGGCAGCCACAGCTTCTCTGGGAAATGTTCCCCATCTTCCTTTCAATTTAAAGCCCTTTCCCCCTCTGTACTATTATAACTTTCTCATTTTACATGTTCTATATGAATTCTGTGGTAGAACCTGGAAATCTGAACAAAGCCACATGAATCTGGTGCTTTTTCCACATGTCCTGTGGATATTTTCCTATGTCCTTTAGCTACTCCCTCTCTTGTTTTTCGTTCTTACCAAATATTTTCACCTCTGGACTAACATTAGCAAACACAAGAAGCACACTAAGAAGTGACTTCTACCTTGGTTGTTGTGGATGGTGCTGAAGTTATAGGTAATGTACTTAAGTTCCAAACATATAAACCATGGCAGAAGCTACTCCCAACAGGAAAGATTTGTTGATAAAGGTGCCTCTTGAAAGAATCCTCTTACCTGAAGTGCCATGAAGGAGTTAAAGTCTGGATATTACTCACACTCCATTGCACACCAGGGAGGGAATTTAAACACAAGTAATAAAGCATTGATAATAATGTATGTGCTTCCTCTGTGATATGATAAATTATATTTTCATGTCCCTGCCTATATTGTCTATCAGTTCAATAAATACAAAGACTGCTTAAAGTTGGTTTACAAAAAGGTACCAATGCTACAGACTAACACATTAGTACATTTTGTGTGATGCTGAGGTTTTTCTTTAGCTATATAAGGCTATGTATGAGAAAGATTCTTTGAAAGTCTGACACTTTCTTAGACACAGTGCTAAAGAGGGATGAGATGAAAGACTGAGAAATCAAACTGTATTCCTCCTATCACTTGCAAAAATATTATTGCTTCTCACAGCGTTAATCTACTGTTAACTTGAAGCAGAGACTATTCCATAACAAATAGACATTAAGGAAGTTATTTTTCATGCCAGATTCTTACTAGGAAAAGAGAGTGAAAAAGGAGAAAAAATGTCCTTGTGACCTTGCAGCCAGTCTTAATTAGAAAAATCAGTTGCACTGATCTATCAGGGTGATGCATGGCAGTCTTTCCCTGCTCTGTTTCTGTTGAACTGAATGAAAGTTTACCCTTTACTTCAATGATAGACAAAATAGACTTCAACACGGTATTTTAATTTAAATTGTTTTCTCATTTAATTAAATATATGATACTCCCCTATTTCATTTTTAAGGAACTGTCTCATCAAACAGTGAAAGAATAATTTTACCTGTGTTTTGTTGAGGTGGATGAATGGTGAGAACAAAGGGCAGCACAGAAAATTTAACAGGATGTTATAGTGTCCCTTGCTTCTGTGCAAGCTCATCATGAGCAGCAAGCCTGCAATTCACGTTCATACTTCAGTAAGCTTATTTTATATTAAAGCATTCCTTAATATTACAGTAATCTAATTGGTTTGTGTGGTTAAAGGAAGATAAAATTCTCATATTTATTATGAGTTATTACTATAAATCCCCTTACTAAAATAAAAAGAAGCATTTATCCAGTTCAAAAGGCATATGAACATCAATATTTGCTCCCTCTGATAATAACAGAATAGTGCTTCCAGTACTTCATGTTGTCTTGAGAGTACGGAGAAAAACCTAAATTCCAAACCACTGTGAGCACAATTCCTTCCACATTGACTGGAGGACACTTGCATCCTTTCACCTGATGAATCCATCCTGCTCTGCAGTGAGAGCACTGCAGCAGCTCCAGCCTCTCTGGGCAGTGCTCTCAGCCTGGGCTTGGTCTGCAGCTTCCCAGGGGATGCCCCTGGGATGTTTGAGTTGGGTCCTGTCAGTCTTGACCTGTGTGACTCTCCATGATTGGATAGGGAGCCTGGGGACTGGGATCTCTTTATTATTTCTCTGTGAATCCATCAGATATGTTTTGAAGTCAGGTGTTTTGTGTTGCCATTTTGTCTGCTCTTACAAGTGCTCCTTGCTGTTTCTGAGAGAGTGCTTTATCTTGCTTTTTGAAAACTGTTATCATGTTTGATATGAAGGCTTCCTGAAGCAGGGAAACCCACTAGGTGACTGAGGATTTATGTAATTGTTTCACTTTATTCAGTTCTACTGGAGACTTTTTGCAAGGGCTTGTAGTGGTGGGACAAAGATATCCTTAGCTGAAAAAGGTTCAGAATAGGTATTAGGGAAAAAATTCTGTACACTGAGGGTGGGCAGGGCTGGCACAGGGTGCCCAGAGCAGCTGTGGCTGCCCCTGCATCCCTGGCAGTGCCCAAGGCCAGGCTGGATGGGAATTGGAACACCCTGGGATAGGAGAAGGCATCCCTGCCCATGACCTTCAAATCCAAACCATTCTATGATTCTGTGAATTTCATATCTTAGCACTTTGTTTTTTTTCAAGATCAAGGCAGGAACTTTAAAAGAATAAATTTAATAAATAGCATTTAGTTGATATACAGTCTGAAGTTAGGTTGGGATTGTTCTTCAGAATATTCCTAAGATTTTTCATAATGAAATTCCCTTGCTAAATTGAAAAAAATCCTTACTCTTCACTGCTGGATTTTCTTTCATATCACAGATATGCAGGTAGGCCTAAATACTGCTGTGGGGATAAAGCAACTTGTAATCATGCCTGTTCTAGATGAAGGTGATTATTCCAAGAATTGTATCTTTTAGAAACTTTTTCTCTTTTTTTTTCTTTTTTTCTTTTCCCTTTTTTTTTCTTTTGCTTTCATTCAACTGAAAATCATATTTGCTTTTCCCGTGTCTGCCAGATAATGAACAGATATCTTAGTCAAACATTCCATGAGTTTCCAAATGTTTTAGATCCTCAGAGAATCCTCCAGCTTGAGAAACATATGAGAAGTTTAGAGTACTTCTGTCTACAAGGATAACCTTGCTTGTATCCCAGTTGAATTCCATCTGTCATAAAGCAGTCCTACCTCCACAATATGCTGAAATTCACTGAAAAATTCCACTGTCCTCTACAGTACTTAATAATATTACAGAATGTGAGAAAACCATGGTACCAATATTAGGGTTTTGCTAAATAAGAAATATTTTCAAACACAAGTACCAACCAAGTGAATTTTTATGTAAATGTAGAAAAAACATGTGACTGCTGCATATAACATTGAGTATCTTTCATCCTCTAGTGTTTTAATGTCATTTTAAAAATACCATTCTTGGCTTATTTTGAGAGCTAAGTTTTTTTCAGGCAGGTTTTTATATAGATTAGAATTCTTTGATTGTTTTTTCTTTTATGGGAAAAGTTTCTTTTTCCCATCTATACATTGTCCACCCACTTGCATTCTTTTTTATAAAAATAAATGCATTTGTTTTATAATTGAAAATAATGAAAATAATAAATAGCGGTTTTATCAAGCTTGAATGTGTCACTTTTCTATCTGGGATTATTTTATTTGTGTTTCAAATCAATTTGAGTAAATATTTGACTGGATTCCAGTCATAAAATGCCAAAATATCCAGGAAAATATTTATATATACCTTTTATTCAGTAGAAACCTGATCTTTAATACCCTAAGTGTTATGCTGTTACTCTTCTGTGGGAGACTTGTGGCTTCAGAAAAGGACACTGCTGCCAGCAAAAGGTACAGAGCATACTAAATCCCCTTTTCACACAAAAACATCCATTAGTTTGCATTAGTTGGGCAAGAGATGTCAATCAGGAATTGAAAGTACTCAGGGATTCCTCAGTAGCTCGCAAAAATATCTCTACTATCTAGAATTTCAATTAAATTTAAATTTACATTTAATTGACTTTGTCTCCCTCATTTCCCTCTCTGTTCTCAGATGTATGTATAATTGCATTTATTCTAATTAATATTTACTGAATTTTAATCTACAATCCTGGCTGTCACTTAGCACTGCTATTTTTCTGAACAGTTCTCAAAAACCTCCTAATAATCTTTTCTTAGAATCCACAAACTGCATGTTCCCTGAATTATCTTGAGATGCTTCTTTTTTTTTTTCTTTCTGGATTTTCAGAGAGTTTAAGATTTAGGACTAACATTTTATTTTATGGAAATGTATGCAGTTTGAGTCTATTAAGGTACAGTTATCTAAGCCCCATGCTGTTTTTCTCTCAATTAGACTGTCAGGTTCCACAAGAACAAAGGCGATTACCATTGGCTTGTTATGCACTAGGTAGCCCCAAATTGTCTTCCCAAAAGAAATCTGATGTGCTCACACTGCCCAGTGCTCAGGAATGTTGGTTTGTGTCTATGGATTGGCTCACCAACTATCTAGCTGTCCTTTGAACAAGGAAATTTGGATGGTAAATTTGGATTCTTCCCTTAGAGAAAGTGCTTCGAAAGAGCTTATCTCCATCTCCACATTCCCAAACTTCTTCACAACTATGCTTCTTAGACTCCCTCGACAGTTCCTGGGGCTGAGCTATCTAATCATGACTTAATTGGGTACCCACAGCAAATGTTTTTCAGTAGCTGCCTCTGCATGCACTTGGCAAGTACAAGGCAGGGCGATTTGTCTTAATCATCTTTGGTGATGCATTAAGCTATGCAAAATTACTTCATATTTTGCATAAACTAAGATTAAGCAATCAGACATTTACTCCAGATTGCCTGACACATAGTGAATTCTTAAACCACAAGAATGCTCAGATGTCTGATCCCATGGGCATTTATACATCTCTTTAACAGTGTATTTTCAGCATGCAGAGTTATCTCTGTCTGAATTTCCCAGTTAGCCTCTCAACTCACCAAAATTATTTTCATAGGTCATAGCTGATATTGTGATATTGGGCTGGTGTTTCTCCAGAAGTTTTTTTTGTTTTTCCCTTCTCATCTTAGACCTGCTTGATCTGTCAGTTGTATTTTCTTGTGCCTGCACTATCACTAGGGGTTAATCACAGAATAATAAAATGGTTGGGGTTGGAAGTGGGATGTTGGTTGTCCAGTTCCAGCCCCCATTTCTCTCTTACTCTGGGTAAAGAAATTAAGGAGCCTTGGTCACTCCCTTTCATGAAATCATCAGCTGGGAATTTCTTTGTATATGTAG
This sequence comes from Erithacus rubecula, assembly GCF_903797595.1. Lineage (NCBI taxonomy): Eukaryota > Metazoa > Chordata > Aves > Passeriformes > Muscicapidae > Erithacus > Erithacus rubecula. Next base: position 28,960,649 of record NC_136661.1, on the reverse strand, counting down.
GTGTTATACATTCATGATGCAGGAAGTTTAATCAATCATGTCCAGAAATTATTTTCCTATTCTGGATCACTGCTGTCAGTAGCTAGTTTTCCAGCCTGGAAATGTAAATACCTCATACCTTTACTGTAGAACTGAATTAATACACTCTCCCCCCACCCCAATATTTTTTCTGTATGCCACAGGAAATAAACACAGAGTAAAAAATGGCTTTTCAGAGTTCTGCACATCTACCTATAGAGACCTATAGAACAAACATGTTATATAATGTACCAAATATTACATGTCTATACAGTGTCCCTGATAGAATAACTTTTCCATTTCAAAATTTTATTACTTTAAGTAATTGAAAATTAGAGTGGTCCAGACCTCAATTAATCACATCTTAAATTACTGAAACAAAATACGTTGATTGATTCAATGTACATTCTTCCAGCTTATCAGCATGAACATTTCCAGTATTTCAGTTTTGCCTCAAAAACACTTATGAGGCGAGAAAACTAGAGTGATAACTTTCCAAGAACATATCACATCTATCCATCTTCTGGGACTAGAAACCTCTGTGCTAGTTTTATGATATTTTAGGGTATAGTGAAATTACTTCATCTCAATTTGAAATATTTCCCATACATATGAGTTTATAAGCAGTGTTACTGTCAGGCTGAAAGCCTGAATGCTTATAAATAGAGACCTGAAATGGGGCTAAAAGTAGCCCAGTGATCATTACAGGCTTCTTCCTTTAGTAAAGAAACAAATAATTTACTGCATCCAACAGACCATGACTGCTGAAAGTGGGCAAAGGTCACCCTGGTGCCAGAGTTCACAGCTCTGCCCTGATGGTTCCTAAGCAGATAAGATGTTAATAGATACCAACATTCTCTGGAAATAGAGATGGAAATAAAGAAATGCCAAAGCATTAGGTTCAAACTGTGTGCACCACCGAGAGTCAGATCTTGACATTGTAAAGGTGTTTTTTCCAAGATCAGCCTTCAGAGCCTTGAGTTAGTTGTATCCTAACATGGAGGATATCCAAATCTGCTTATCTGACACAATTATTTGTTGATACCTCTACATTAAGCCTGGCTTAGGTAAAACAAGCATGATAAGAGAATCATGACCCGAAGAAGAGAAAATAAAAACCTGCTCTGTACATCTCCCAGCTATTCTTTGCACAGCACACACACACAAGTGCAGGCAGGTAGGCACAGCTGCCTGACAGGAATGACATCTGGTTATCTGCAATCTCCTTTACAAGAGCCTTGCTCTCTGCAATGCACCAGTGCCTCTGCTCTGTGTTAGATAAACATGGCAAACACAGATAGCAACACCAGAGTGGTATCACAGGTCCTGCTTGCCAGCAGCAGGAGCTCCAGCAGCAGCAGTGGGGGCTCAGAAAATCCCCCCATGTCTGTTTGTTCACGGGTCTGACAAGCCAGGTGGGAAAGTTGCACAGAGAAGGAATTTATTGCAGCGGTGGGGGCTGGCTGGAAAGCTCCTCTCTCTTTTTATTTTAATGGTCGTTTAAATTACTTCTGCAGACTTTGACAGAGCTTTGATTAGCACACACAAATATCATCCACAAATTCAAACTGGATCTTTCATACTAATAAAGGTGAGCTCAGACCTGCATGTGGATCCTGGATGCTGCTTCTGGGTTCTCTCCAGATTTTCTGCCAAACACTGCCACCAAGTGTGAATCTTAGATTGTTTTACTGAACAGCCAAAGGGAAAGAGACTCACCTGCCAGATCCTGGTCCTTATCACCTCAGCAGACATTGAAGACAAAAAGACACCCACAGAACTTCTTCCTCTCTATTTTCCTTGTTGAAAACAAGGTTGTGAAAACTGTCTGACTCTCATCTAACATTTTAATTCTGTCACAATAAAAATTTAAAGTCATGGACATTGGTACAAATGATGGAGCCCCATCCTTAGTGTAAAACAGTAAGACAGATGTGGAGAGAGAGGAGGTGACTAATGCCTTAAAAAATAATAATTAAAAAGAATAGGGGAAAAAATGTTGCTCTAGATGATACAAATCCCCAGGTCCTCAGCCTCAGAATAATACATTAGCAACATGACTGCCTTTGGTTTCTTTATTTTTTTACCATAATAATCAATATGACATGTGAAACTGGGGTGAGGAATAATATATTCTCAGTTTTAGGGAAGGAATATCTTTATTGTTACTTGCAACAAGACTATCCTGAGAATTTGTCTGCTCACCACATGGAGAGGCAAGATAAATAATAAGGAAAGATAAACTGAAATATTTCTAAGTGAAGCTGAACAGATCTCTACATGAAGAAATAGAATGACAACAGTTAAAGCAGCCTAATTTATTGGAGTATAAACTTTTTTAGAAAATAAGAGTATCCAAACATCTATTTGGTTAACTTTACGTGGTTTATATTAAATGGAGTTAATTATCTATACTTATCAGCTGCTGCTCTATAAACGATCCCTAAGAAAGTCACTTGTCAAAAGGGAAGTTAAAAAGAAATAATGTGATTTACAGCCTGGAACTGCTGCTGTTTGTGTGCAATGAGTTTGGCAAAAAAGGCTGTGGGGTGCAGCAGGCATTCCTGTCCCTGGGCGAGGTGACACTCCAGCAAAGACTGTTTCCATCAGCCACGTTCCCTGACTTCAGTGTGACTAATAATCCATAAGAATACTATTTTATATAACTCTTGCATGGTTCAGGGCATAGCCTCATGGTCCTGAGTTACAGCTCTGACCTTTAGCAAGTTTAAATTTGCAAACATATGAACTAGAAGGACACACTCTAAGTTGCTCCCAGCAGCAAGAATCCAAAATCATGGGAAACATTAAATTTAAAATAAGATTCAGGATTGCTATAGACAAGAAACCTCAAGCTGCAAGTCTGAAAACTCCACTTAACTAGAAATATGCTCCTCAGGCCATAAAGATCTGGGTTTTTATATTACTCAAAAACTTGAATTTTTTCCAGGTATGTTTAAATACTTCTGCATTTGAATGTGCATGCATCATTTCTCTTTGTTTAACAAGTTCTGCCCATACATATCACAGGACTAAACTCAGCCTTGGGCATTCATCAGCAGCTCTTGTAGCTACACAACAAAGGATTATTTAAATAGTGTATACTTTTCCTTAAGTAAATATGAGTACCTGTGTAATTATTTCTCCTACAGGCCTTAACAGCACCAGAGAAGCTGTTATCCTTTATCAGGGAAATCTGATGCACCTTTTAAATTGCTATGTATGCCAGATGAGTTTGGTTTTTTGGTTGTTATTTTTTTTTCTTTTTTTTTTTTTTTTTTTTTTTTCTATTCTAGGTGGTCTAGCCTCACATCACCCAGAAAGGATTTACAGATGCAAAACACATTAACTTTATTTGAAATGAGGCCTATAAATCCCCATATATTGATAAGAAACCAGGCCCTTAAATAGTAATTCTAATTCTAATAGAGATCTGAAAGCTTGCTTGTCATAAATCACAGTGTTACATAATGGGAAGAAGGTAAAACCTACATTAAAGGCACTTACAGAGCACTTCTTTCTGGGACAGACTGTAAACTTTTCAATTCTTCATCCAGTCTGGTTTGGAATGTTTTAAGTACCAGATCTTCTGTCAATCCCCTGAGGAAAATATTCTGTGTCCCCACAGAGCAAGCATTGTTAAGGGTTCTTTCTAGACATTCAGTTCAATTATTCATTTATTCACTCCTAATTATGCTCACCTCAATAAAAAACTGTTCTCCTCAGAACCACACTCAGTTGGAGATACCTCCCCATGCCCCCTGCTATTATTTGGACAAAGTTAGTGATTCTATTATTCACTTGCCTCAAATGAAGCCTGTATGTCTGTCTTCGTGGGATTTCTCTGTGTTTCAATTCCCCAGCTCTACAATAAGTCTCACTTTCTCACATCCTTTATCTATTCTTCCAAAAGCTCTAAGACAGGGTCAGTCTTTATTTTGTACATTATCCACAAGCAATACTCAGGGAGCTCAAGATCAACTTCTCAAATATTCTGAGATAGGACAGGAAAGCAGCAACAAGAAAAAGGAAAATTGCAAATTATGCTATTTATTTTTTTGACATCCAATTGCTTTTAGAGAATGATACCTGAAGTAAGTATCCCTTTATAAACCTATCTGGTTATCTCTGGCTCTGAATAAGTTTAGTTCCAAATATAGATTGAGAGAACCTAACAGAGATATAATCCTGTGTGTTGGAAAGTAGCCAAAGTAACATTTACAATAATTCTATGAAAAATATCTGTTTTCAAGCAGACACTTAAAAGCAAAGATTGAGTTTTTCATGCATGTTACTAGAGATCTTTTTTCCCTGAATGACAATTGGTCATGGCAAACACTAGCCAAATTTAAACTTCAAAATTGATATTAAGCACGGCGTCTGTAGAAAAAAATTGTCTAACTCTTTTTTTTTTCCAGGCAGGATAAGAGCTAAAAAATCATTCTTACAAAACAATTTTTAACTTCTCTATATCTACAGCTCTATGTTCCTTGGCTGCAGCAAAGAACTAAACTTTCAATGGAACTTAAGCAGTAACAAAGAAACCAAGATACCAATTGCAGTTCTCCATTTAAGATTCAATCAGCAGATTTTACCTTGCTGTTTCTTGTCTCAGTTCCTGCTTGTGATGCTCATTTAAACAATGATGTGGGAGAGAAGTAAATGGCAATGTGCTTTGGATTCAGCTAGGGACAGAAGGCATGAACTGTACAATCATGGATACTATTTTCATCTGAAACTACACAGAAAATACTTTATAATTCTTCTGGCCTTTGACTATAATAATAAAAAATAAAGATATTTAAATTATTTCCAAGCTCAATTTCTTTTTCCTAAAAAAATATTATGTTACTACAAAGTTGTCTGGACACAAGTTGTGTTACCAGTTGAAGTACACAAGAAATAATAATTTTCTCCTCAAAATCCCAATTGCCTTGCACTTTCATCTGTTCATCCTTCATTTTTCTCATTCTCATCTAAAGAGTATGTTTGTGCTCTGTGTAAACAGATGAGAAGTTTTACATGAAGGTATCTCTTTGAAACTCCAAGTTCCAGCCCAGAAAATGACAATTATGTTCTGGAAGAGGCTGTATCCCTTGGCAGCAGGCAGTGACAAGCAGAAACAGGGACAACAGCAGAATTATTCTTTTTGGTGGTACTTGGCCAACCCAGTAGTTCCCAAAACAAGTTTTAAACCTGTAGGAGACAGATTTGTGTCCTTTCCCTGCAAGTGTCACTTTGCTTATATTCTTGCTTGTACTTTTTTACGTTCCTGTTGAATTTATCCTTGGAAATGAGGGTTTGGACACAGAGATAACTTGAAGGAAAATGTGTTCCCTATTGACCACTGAGTAGGTGATGCCAAAGGTACTAAAGGACTATTGGACAAAACATTTCTACCTAAAACATTCAGTGATAGGTTTCAAATTTTACTTTTCTTCAAATTGAGGACATGTTTCCTTACCCTGATGTTACCACTGCTGCTTAGGACAATACTTTAATGAGTTCCAGCCTGCTGTGGACACAGAATATGAGATTTTAATTTGAAATCTGATCATATGTCTGGGTCCTCCTGGAAAACTGTATTAGCTCTTTTCTTCATAAATAACTTCTAGAGGATCAAAGTCTGGGCACGAAACACCATGGAAAATTTGTCCCCCTGGATGATTTAGCAAAATCAATAGATCAGAAATAAATTTATCCTGATGCGTTTACCCATATATAAAAACTGTATGTGATCATCACATTTATTATGACATGACACAAGAAATCACAGCTATTCACAGTCTTCTTTGTCTGACACACACTCCACAGCTAATTTTGTGTTACAGTGGAGAAAATAACTGCTAAATATCAGCAGTCTCTTCTGCATATTCAGCGTGAACCAGGGTCTGTCCTTGCACCTTAATCTGCTTCAGTATGAGGCAAGTCCTTAAAAAAAAAAAAAAAAAAAAGAAAATATACAGAGCATTTTAAATCTAATCTCAATAAATGTTTTATTTTTAGAAGTCAGAAATATTAATTTAAGCAGCATTTGTCCTGATTTCCTAATAGTTTCTCCACATCATGATAGCATGATACAGTTTTAATTTTCTGAGGACTGGAATGCTAGAAGTGCAAGATATGCTCAGCACAGGAATGCCAGGGGAATGGTTTCCCTGGCAACAGCAAGCACATAAAAAGTATTCAGAGCAGTCCCTGATTCTCCTGTTCTAAGCCTCCATTGATAGGGGAATCAAATCTAGTTTGGATTTTTTTCATTTAAGGTGAACTGCAGGGCAGAGACATAGGGATGTGCTTTATTACAATTTGCCACCTTGTGGTGCACACCTGTAGGAAGGGAATTTAGAAGTCATGGCCATGGAGCCCCAGAGAGGGCATTTAGTCACTGGAGGTGAAAATTGAATAACCAACAATTAAAAAAAAAAAAAAAAAAAAAAAAAAAAAAAAAAAAAAAAAAAAAAAAAAAGAGAGAGAGAGAAGGGCTTGTTTTTGAATGGTGAATTTTCTAAGGTAATTTTTAAATGAGTCAGAGGGACTTCAGGGTTCAACATAGGTTTGTTTCTGATACTGCAAGACACTTGGATACACATTTACCTCAAATCTGAAGAGCAGATGCTGTGATTTGAAATTCAGATCCTCTGCTTTTTAGGCATTTGGGCAGTCCCATAGAAATTAGACACATGCTTCAATGTCTCACTGAACCGTGGTTTATAGGATGTCACTTCAACATCCTTCAGATTAATTTCTAAAAGGAATCTCAGTTGGGCTTTCACTGCAAAGTTGCCCTCAAGAGGAAATAAAACCAAAATTTGTCTTCAACTTACCTTTATTTTGCCTTCCCTGACATTTTCAAGTGAGGACACGTGAGTTTAATTTGTCTGCAGCTTGCCATGCTTCACTAGTACTAGTTCTAGTTGTGGTTTTGCACACAGGGATCAAAACTTAAACCCTAGACTGAAAAAGTTGAGGATATGATCTATCTTTCATGAACTTTTGATACCTGTAACTTTTAGTATAGGATGTAGAGATACAGATGAAATTTTTGGAGGTTGTTACTGTGCAATTTCTCGTGGAGCAGCCTAAAAATATGAATATGATAAAAATATGAATATGACTCATCCCTTGAACATTTTGACCCCTCTGATATAACATAGATAATTTGGCTATGGAAATAATATACAGAAAGAAAAGTCTCCTAATATAATGTATTTGCATTATTACATAACAAAGGCTTATGAATTTTGGATTATTTGCAAAGTGAGAAAAACATTTTTTTCAATACATTACCCTACAAACTCAGTGGTTTGGCCAGAACAAATTATATATGAAAAAATCAAAATTTGTGTCTTTATCCACACAATAAATGTGACTTCAGTTTCTGTTCTTTTCCTTGCTTTCTCAGTTCTAGAGCCTTTGTTATTTCAGTATTCTCCTTGTTTCTATGCTTGCTGAGTATTTATATTCCCCAAGCAAATAAGCATTGCTTTATCCTAATTGAATCTTTTAAAAAATGTTTTTCCCCATTTTCTACAGTATTTGATACTGGCCTGCTGTTTCTTATTCTTCTCCCCTCACTTCTGTGTTACCTTCCCTTAGACTTTGCAATAGAAAAGAGAAAGGTGATACTTAGCACTTATACAGTATAAAAAATAATCCACATCTGCACTACACTTCATGATTGAAAAATATTCACTATCTCCATAAAAAAACCAAACAAACAAAAAAAACCCAAAACAAAACGAAAAACCAACCAACCAAAAAAACACAAACAAAAATAAAAACAAACAAACAACAACAAAAAAAAAACCACAGAGGAAATCAAGGTTTTTTTAGAACTTGATATTCTGAGTTTTGATATGTCTCCCATAGCACATCAACCAGCACATGACATTTGCAACTTTAAAAGGGGAGTTGGGTCTTGTGAAGTGACAGAAGAACACACTAAGAAAAAAAAAAAAAAGGTGGGATATATTTGCAACTTTTTCCTATTCTTTGCTTGGTGAGGTTTCATCATTTTTATAACTCATTAATAAACACTGCCTTGAGCCTCCATGCAAACTGCTCATGTTTGGACAATAATGCTGAGCGTGTTTTACCATCTGGGTGCTCCATGAAAAGCATTTCCCATTTGCAAACAAGCAGTCAAGTGTGTAAGGAAGTGTGCTTTCCTGAAGGGTGAGAAGAAAACAAAATGAGGGAGAGAATTGGATAAGATACAATGACCTACTTACTTCTTTCACAAATTACAATGGCCTTTTAAAGTTACCCTCACCATGATAAGGCAGCTTGGGGGATGCTGCCTGCTTTCTGTCCCTGTGAAAAGCCTCAGCTGGAGCTGTCAGAGCTCAGGGCTCTGCTCTCCATCTGGCAACCATCAGAGCAATCAGGTTTCTGCCACTCATCCACCTTGTGCCCTCAGAGTCGCTCATTCTTACCCAGCTGGCCTCAAAAGCTGCCCCTGTTCTCCAGAAATTTTTGTTTTAAGTGCTAAGGGCAGCCAATCTGATGGACTTTGGCTCCCAAAACAGTGTCCTAAAGTAAGATAAAAAGTATAAAGTGACTGTACCTCAAGGCCAGTCAGCAGTGCCTTTATTTCTGTTCCCACTCTCTCTCTCTAAGGTGTCAGCTATCATTCTCCCACTCTGGGTTTCATTTTACCCTCTCACCACCACTCTGGGCACCTTTCTTTCAATCTCAGCTGGCAACTCTTGCCTGTTAGTTTTAGAAAAGCAGCTGAACTATGCTGCAGTTTTATTTTTTTGCCTTCTAATAGTACCTAATCAATTCTCTGTTTGCAGATTAGAGACTTAATCCAGTGGTGCCTTTGGGTTGCTGCAGTGCTAAATAATCCCCTTCTGCACATCTCCCTCTCTCCCCTTCGTGTTCTCTCCTGCACAGCTTTTTCCCTCAAAACACTTCCATGACTTTCATCCCACCAGCTTGATACAGTGCTATTTAAAGCAAAGCTATTGAGGATTTGGTATTTAAACAATATTAGTGCATTCACCATATCCATGTATACAGAATATGCTTACTCTGCCATCTGCTTCCGCTTGTACACACACTCCTACTGCTGCCCTTGGGAAGATGAGAGAGCAAACACCTGACAGATGCTTAGTCACACTGCTTAGTATTTCTGGAAAATATTCAGGTGCTGAGTTTAGAAACAGGAGAAAGGCAGTGCAGAATTATGGCAAACTCCCTGCAAATCTATCAGAATTTTCCATCTGAAGAGTTCTTGCAAAGATTAGAGGGAAGGAAGAGCTGTATCTCTCCCCTTTTTCATAACATTCAATTACCACAGCACCATTGAGAGTCAGATAGGTTTTATTCAAATAGTGACTGCATAATGGGATCTAAGACCTACTGTATTTATATATCCATTTCCATCTCTTCAGCACCTGAGCACCTTCCCACACAGTAATGTAATTTACATCTGTCAAGAGATGCTCACTCCCCAGAAGAGGGAAAACCTCTGCCATGCCTGCATTGACCAACACATTAGAAAGAAAAAGTATTAAAAAAGGACTTGACACTTGGCAAGTGAAGATGAAGAGAGGTGAGTAGTAAATCCTTTTCCAGTTTGTGAAGCTGGTACTTGATCTGGTGTTGACACAACCCAGCAAATGACACACTCAGAGGATCACAGAATCTGTGAGGTTAGAAGGCACCACAATGGGTCATCTGGTCTAGCCCATTCCAGAGGATGGGACACAGAATTGTGTCCAGAGGGTTCTGGGATATCCCTGGTGAAGGAGACTCCACACCTTTTCTGGACAATCTGCTCAGTCCTCAGTCTTGTGTTCAGGTGGAATTTCCTTTGCATCAATTTCTGCCCTAAACTCCTAAACTTAGACCCCTGCAATTTTTCAGTTCAATTCAAAATTTATGACTTTGGATGACTTTTCTAATCTCAACAGAGGTTTCACAGATGAACCCAGATGTGTCCTAGATGGAAGGCAGAGGTTTCAGGACACACAAAGTTTCTGTTCAGCTCCTTACCTCTAATTTAGGTTTCAACAAGAGCAACAAAACTCCTTTTTTAGTGCAGGCAAAGTTTCCACCCCTTCCTAGAAAGCTACCACCTTTCTTTGGCTCTACTTTGTTCTTTTCTTCCTCTTGAGGAGGCCAGCTAGTTCCACAATATCCATTTACATCTTTGGGATGAACACACAGCTTGCACCTGTACTGGCTCAAAAAGCACCTCAAGTTCATTCACATTCCTTTTTGCCTCAACCCAAGCAGTTCCCCTGGGACAGAGGAGTAGAGACATCACTTACCAAGGAATTTAGAGAGTCATTCACATCTGCTGTGCTCTGATATATGAGCACTTTGTAACAGCCACCGAGGCCTTGAATATTCAGCATGATGGAATTTGTTTGGTCTAGAGGAGGCAAGAGTGAGGACAGACATAAGTATATTCAAACATGTAAAAAATGGCTACAAAAAGGAAATTAATAAAGTGTTTTTATTGTTCATTTGGTCTAGGGCAAGCATCAATGGCTTTAAATTGCAGTAAAGGAGATTTAGGTTTGCAATTAGGGAAAAATTCCTAGCTTAAGGATTTTTAAAGAAACACAGAGAAGCTGGAGATTCCACTTTCCTGGAGGTTTTCAAAAATATGTTAGATATATATCTGTCAAAAAAACCCAAAACAAAACAAAACAAAAAACTCCCCAACAAAACAAACAAACCAGCAAACAAAAACATAAACATGTTTAGGTAGAGTTGTTGTAGTCAAAGATCATCTGGCTCAGAAATGCCCTCTAGCCCTGCTGTCTGTGCTGCTGCAGGAAGCTGACACTGTCAGCAAGGTCTAAACCTGATGTATGGAGGCACCTGAGTAGTGAGAAGGTGTTTGTCTGATCATTTTCACCAGGGGGAATCAGATTCCATTTCCCACACACATTTTTCTACCAAGAAATATCACAGCTTTTTATATTTTTCTTCTGCATTACAATTTTTTTCATGTTTTTAAAAAGCCCACATGTGGAACATCTATTTTTTGATGTTGTTTGATAATTTCCCTTCAAGACGTATGGGACTTTTTTTTCATTTTTAAAAATTATGATGGCTTTTCATTCCCAAAAAAAAGGGGTTGCAAATGTCCTTTTCTTACAGCATCCTACTTGCTGTCCTCTCTGCTCTGCAATGCCTCTTTTAGAACTCAATTTGCCCTCATCAGTCTTACTTGTTTTTCAAAACTATTCAAATTGCATTCAGCTAGGATTTGATTAGCAGAAAGGTGAAATGACTTGGCTTTCTGTGCTAGGCTGTGAGCAGTTGCCCTAATGTTGATTATCTCACCAACAGAACATAGTGTGCTGATCAAAATGTTTTTGGATTGACATCTTTTTCTGAGAAGTCAAAGTCCATGAATTTTAAATGCTCCTATACAGGAAGCTTAAAGGAGGGACCAAAATACCTTTTTCCAGTTAATACAACCCTGCAGAGCCATAACCCAGAATGGAGAACAGATCCACAAAGTCTTGCAGCTGCACTGTGCAGACCACAGCTATTACTCTGCATTTCCTACCCTGTCTAGATCCTCTGGGAAAAAATCCATCCCAGCTTTAGTTTTAAGTTGGAAGACAATGAAAGAACTGGGCAATGCCATCTTTGAAGGTGGGCAGTGAGTTTACAGAAAGGATTTTTAACATTACTGAACAGAAGTAATTAAAGAGGAGTCATGCTGAAGAGTTTATTTTGTATTTTGGCAACCAAATCAGAGATTGGTGTTACATATTTGGAAATAGTGGTATCTCAGAGGTTTGCAGCACATTGCCAAAGGTTCCTCTCTTCCTCCAATCTCTTTCCATCTTTTGCATGGTAGTTGTCTCATCCAGGAGAAATCACAGAATATCTTAACCATAAAATCTGTAAATGTCCATATTCAATTGCTTTTTCAGCATGAGATAAAAAGATCTCTTGATGAGCTGGTAAATGAGCAGAGAAGGTAGGAATGAAGGCTGCAGAGGTGCTTTTACACAACAATGAGAAACAACTATACACCAGAAAATATAGTTGCATCAGAAACAAAATTGTGCCTGCAAAAGTGGACTTCTGTGATATTGGCTACACTAAATAAAACTAACAAAGAGTCTCATCCATCTGCATAACAGGACAGGTAGGCAGGGTATGGACTGCTGAGAAATAGTTTAGCACCATTTTACTTTCTTAAAGAAAAATAGCCAGAGACTAAAATCACTGAGTGAAATCTCACTCCTGAGTGTGGACATGACAGCTGGATGAGAGATAACCAGGTAACCTGAGGGCAATCACTTTAAAGGATTAGGTGGGGAGAATAACTTGATATACATATCTATTGAGTCCAGTCTTTGGATTTTTGTTTTGTTTTGTTTTGTTTTTTTTTTAACTGCCAACTTTCAGAAAAATCTTCTCCAATTATCCCTTAAACGAAAATCTTGAAATAATTTAAAGAGAAGTTTTCTATCCTATTGGGATGCTCATAAATGGAATGCACTTTCTAACCATTGTTATCTGGCTTTAATTTTCTCCATTAGTCCATTACCAAAATTTAATTGCAGAACACACAGGGAGAAGCGTGGATCTACTTTTCTGCCTGAAAATTGTAATAGCCAGTGTTTTATTGATTCATGTTACCAGAGCAGGCCAGCTGCCAGGTTTGTATTTCAGACTTCAGACACTCTGTAAATTTTCGTAAAAATAAACTCAGTTTCATATGTGGTCACTTAATATGTATCCACATGAGGAGTAGAATTCTGCATGAGATTAAATAGCCTGGATAGAGATGTCAATGTGTGAGGTAGAGGCTGCAGTTCCCCCTGTTCTCAGCCCCTATGGTTATTTATTGCTCAAATATATGGTGTATAATACTAGGCAGAGAATTTCAGGTTATTTCACTTTGTTTCCATACACCACCCTGAAAGTGTAAGGGATTTTTTGGGTCTCCATGTCATATCTATCAAGCCTACAGGGATGTCTTCATTTATCTGAAGTTTCTCTCATCTCCTCATCTCTGTGTCAGTGTCTTAGTCTGGGGCTGCATCACCCCAGGTGCTGCAGAGAATCACCAATGTTTTGGGTATTCCCATTATAATTCTTGGTGTTAAAGGTGCATTTATTTTCCCTTGTCTCTGCAAAATACTTTGAATCACAGTAATAGGTTTTCTGTTAGAAATAATTGCAACAGTTAATTTCTCATTATGACATTCAGGACATGAATTTTTCTGGTGTGATTCATCCTCTCCATGTTACGTGTTATTCTGCCCCAAATTTACCCCAAATGCTGAGAAATTTTGCTGGTCCCATACGTTTTGTGCTGTGCTGCAGGCAGAAGGAAAACATACTAGTCCTGTTTTGGTATTTAGGTTGTGCTGGAATTTGGGGTAAGAAACCTGATCCTGGCAGTTAACCCTTTTTTTTTTTTTTTTTTTTTTTTTTTTTTTTGTAGCCAAGAATTCTTCAGAGTGAATTCAGTAAACCCAGAGTTTCAGATTATGAGGACAATGACATTTTCTTCCCCATTGCTTCCAGGGACCCTGCTAGCTCACCCACGTGGTAACATTGCATTAGAAGAAAAAAGAAATAGCTTTGCTTGGATTAAATTCTGTTCAAACTCTACACATGGGCTGTGGGTATTGCCTTCGTGGAGTTAGTGTCACCTTCAAGGATTTCCTATCCATGAGAAGCAAAAAAAAAAAGCAAAAAACAATAAAACCCTCACTCAACACCCTTTCAGCCCCCAAAAAACCAAACCAAACCACACACTGAAGAAGATTCTCAAAAGTGTTTTTAATTTATTTTTCTCGTCATTATAATGTTGAATTAATTAAAACACTGCTACCTTAAGGAATGCATACTTTCTTAAAAACCTGAGTCTTTGTCTTATTATAGTTCTTCATCCAGCTAATTAATTTAACTTCTATCATAATCCTTCTTTTAATCACTGTCTTTTCAATTTCTTCATTTGCTCAGATCATTCTCTTTCCACTTCTGCCCTGATGCTTTAATTCCATGCCACAAAGCTCAGCAACTATTTGACTTGCTAAATCTTAAAAAAAAAAAAAAAATTAACACAAAACTATTAACCTTGGACAAAGTGTTTTGTAGCTTTTCATTTGTATGCAGGAAGGATGCCCTTGAGAAAGAAAGAGAAGAAACCTCCAAAAGAAATATAAATCAGTATCTTAAATTACTCAAATGTACAATATGGCATCAGTAGCTGTTACATATTTTTTTCTCTCCTTTTGAGATTCAAATACATATGCTCAGCAATTACTGTTACATTTGCATAATAGGACATTTTTTGATTAGCATATCTTGGACTTCTGTTTGCATTTTTAAATTGTGGTTACTTTTATTCTCTAATTTGTCCTTATTCCCCCTTCATGTTCTGTTCTACCTACTCATGTTTTCCTTTGCTCTCTTTTTTTGTTTTCCTGAGGGCTTGTTCTCTCCAAAGCTCTGTTTAGTATTTGGTTTTGTAGTTAACATCACACAGTAATTTCATACCAGGAAAGCAAGGCATATGACATATTAAAGTTTAATGAATAAATTGTGAAAGCATGTGACAAAAGCCATGCTTTCACAGGGGATAACCAGGAAATAGAGTGATATACTACAAGATCCTAAAAACCCTGCAATTTATTTTATAGCATTTACTCATCCTTTCATGCTGTTTCAGCTTTGTGTGCATTGAGGAAAATATCTTGTGGTTACCTCATCTTTGTGCATTTTATGAAATTTAAATACCTAGCTGCTACTTTAGCAATCACCAAAACAGGCTGGATCAGATTCTTGGTGTTACCATGTCAGGTGAGGTTCTTTTATTGACCATTCTCTTTGATTGCTTTGGAGGAGAGAGGTAAGAGAGTTTTTAGGTAGCTATTCAAATGTAAAAAAAACACCTCTTCAGTGCAACCAATTGGATTTTCAATTGTATAGATTTCTTAATTTCCTGCCAGGGTATCCTAGTGCCCTTATTTATGACAGAATACCTGTGTTATAAGAGAAACACCCTTGTGCCCCAATTTATAACACTGTCCATTATTTGCTGGATTTAAAAAAAAAAAAAAAAATTGTTTACTTTTATTTCTCTTATTTGTGAAATACTGTAAATACTTTGGTATCAGGGTAAAGATAAGTGCAACTGTGTTGCCATTGTTTCATTTGTTCAAACCTCCAAAACTGAACAGATTCTCAGCACTGTCTCACTTGTAACGTCTTGAGATCTGAAATGAAACAGTGGCCAAGTCAAGTTGATCTTCCTGTTCATGGCTTTGCTCTGTGAATTCATTGATTTCTGTAATTAAATGAGTTGGAAGTAAATCCCAGCCCTTTACTGCATGCAACTCATCAGAGCTGATGGCTGAATCTTAATAAGCTGTTTAGTGTGATCTTGTGCCAGAGCAGCTAGGTGCTAACAGTTTCCCTAGTGCTGCAATTCCATGCAGCAATCTGTGGTTATAATTGACTCTGCCAGGACAAAAGAAAGAGGAGGTGGAATGGCATTAGATTAAAATGAAACAGTGCAGTGAAGAGTGGTTGGCTCAATGAATGTAAAATTCCCCTCTTTTTTGTGTGTGAGCTGAACTCAATGGTTACAATTTTCTTCCTTCTTTCAAATAAATTGCAGCATTTTGGATTCAGTTACCTGTCTGAAGAAAGAGATCTGAGGATGTTCTCTGTTTAAAAAAGAAAAGAAAAGAAAAGAAAAGAAAACAACAACAACAAAAAAAACAACACTCCAATAAGAAGCCTGAAATGCAAACATTAAGACACCTAATTACTAGGGATTGTGGCAATGCCTGCATAGTTTTCTCTGTATCCTACAATGAATTAATACCAGTGTTGTTCAGTCAATGCACTCTACAACAATACTGAAATAATGGCATTGTGGTACCCCTTGAACTAAAATAAACAAATAAAATAAAAAAAAATCAATAAAATAAAAATAAAAATCAAAAACCAACCCAACCCAACTCAAAATAAACAAAGAAACTAACAAACAAAATGCCCAAGGCCTGCTACTTTTCTTGAAAAGGATAAACGAGAACCCAGCAATGAAAGGGCACCACTCTATATAAAGGCAAAATTATGAAATAAACTGTTAGGGAAAAAAAAAAAAAAAAACAAACAAAAACAACAAAACGCCAAAATCTGAGTCATATGGAGGAAAATACTTAATACATGGAATAATTCACAAAATTAAGGACTCTCTGTTTATTACATGCATGATGCAAGTCATTCTCTCTTTTTTGTTGTTGTTTTTTTTTTTTTGTTTTTGTTTGTTTGGGGTTTTTTGTTTTTGTTAATGCCCTTTTATATAAATTTCAAAAATATTTTGAAAAGTTCAGAAAAGGTTTCAGCTGTCTTTGGAGAAAACATGGCTTTTCCTTGGAACAGGAAAAGTCCACCAGATTGCTTAGACAGTGCATGGGTTCCACTTTCTGAGGACACGAAGTCAAACACCCCAAAAATCCAAAAAGGTGATGAAACCAAGCCAGAGCTGTTTGTGGGGTTTGTGAGTTTCAGCAGTTCTGGTGCTGCCTCCCCCTGTCTGTGTGTACACTAAAGCTGATCAGATCTCAGTGTGTTTGCCCACAGCTCCTATCAGGAAATGCTGGATCCCAGAAATTTGGAGTTTTTGAGCTTTCCCTGCTTCCAGGCACAGATCTCCTGGAAAACTCTGCTTTGGACCTGAGGCCTTGGAGAGAGGACTTCTGAAAATGAGAAGATGAGCTAGAAATCATGAGTGTGTAATAGATTAGATGTGTGTATTTTCACAGGGTGATGTGTTTTAAATTTGAGGTTTCTGTAATTATAGTGGTAGGTATGGGACAAGATGGAGGATTTTGAGTGGTGTTTATTTTTTCATCACCTTCTTCTTCCTTCTTCTTCATGGGTTTCAGGTAGTATTTTCTGACTGGTCAGTCAGTGTCACTCTAAGGGTCTTGGAAATCCAGTTATTGGGTCAGAAGTATAAATAATATAGGTGTTAATTCTCTACTGGACTGTTTAGCTTTAAAAGACCTTGAAGTATTGAAGTAGTGGCCATTTTTCCTCACTTCTAGCAGGGAGCTGGAAGTGCTGTTTTACTTTCAGTATTTTCCTGCTAAGAGATAATAAAGTGAAGGGGAGTGAAATGAGACCATGTCTAAGGTCCCATCAAACCCAAACCCTACTGTGACTCTAAGATCCTTAATGCCTTTAGAAGGCTCTTCTGATACATATGTTTTGATTGCTTTTTTTTTTTGTTTTGTTTTGTTTTGTTTTGTTTTTTCCCCTCACTGTTGTGAAGATCACCTGTGGCCAGAGCCTGATAGAAATAAATCAAATAAAGCTATGAGTTGCTCATCCATACACCACTCATTCTTGGAAGGTTTTGACATGGGTCAGTTTCAACATCTTAACACACAAATAAAAGTGCTCAAACACTGGAGGTAGGTAAGGTAATAAAATTGAGCACCAAAATTTAGTTTCAAATAAATTCCCTTTCTAAGCCAGTGCATGACATAGGTGAGCAGGAATCACAAAGAGGAAGTTCAAGAGGCTGTTTCCTCCTGTTTTACATTACATGTAGCAGCTGGAAGCCAATACAAACACTAAAGGAAAAATTGCTGTTATATACTCCACATGTAGAATGTTTTCTTCAAAGTGGCAAGCCAGAAATTCACAAAATGCAAAGAAAAAACTAGTGTTGATGTAGGGGAGAAATTATGTGGCTTGGAAACAAATCTTAGTGCTTTGCAGGTTTTAAGTGTTACAGAATCAGAGCCACACAATGGTTTGTTTTGGAAGGGGTTGCAAAGCTCATCTCATTTCACCTCCCTGCATGGTTAGGGACACCTTCCACCAGACCAGGTTCTTCCAAGCCCCATTCAATCTGGCCTTGAACATTTCCAGGGATGGGGCAGTCACAGATTTTCTGGTTTTGTTTTTCTTGTTGGGTTTTTTTGTTGGTTTTTTGGGAGGGCTTTTTAGGGGTTTTGTTTCTTTTTTTTTTTTTTTTCTTTAATTGGTGTTGGCAAGCCCATGGATGATGATAAACACAGTAATTAATCTCATTTCTCATTGTATTGCAAATATCCACAGGTTAGACTAAGCCTAGAGGACTTAGGAAAAAAAAAATAAAGTCCTGCTAATCCTCTTCTAGGGATCATTTATTGTTATGTTCAATGTCTGGGTAAGACATAAAATTTTGGAGTGGATCTATGCTGATGACAAGTTATGGCAAAAATTTTGAACCTGAAAGATACTGGGCAAACAAAGCTTGGCTCCACACAAGCAAATTCTTATACCTGTAAAAAGATACGAGAAGATTGTCAAATTAAGAATAGGAAAGAAAGGCACCAGTAAAGGGAGAATTATAAAATAGGAATAAACGAGTATAATCCTCAAATTCAGAAACAAAGGAATTTTTTTTTTAAGGAGGCTGAGGTAGAAAGCTTGTTGAAGAGACTGCATTGATAAAATTAACATTTTTATATGTTGGTATGCTTTGCCTGAGTGGGATGTTCCATTTGGGCTGTAACAGGAACAGAAGGGATAAAGCTGGTGGATGGTTTGTGAGTGACACCTCAGAGAAACCCACTGCTTCAGTGAACTGATTGAACTTGCTACTTATCTTTTAGTAAAGATAGCTTTCAGGCCATGAAGTGGAGCTAGAAAACAAGAGGAGATTTTTCTTAAAGCACACATAAAATTCCATTACAGTATATTCAGTGTAAGAGGCAAAGGCTGAATGTTTCTCTTATGCTGTAAGCCACTGCTGCAATAAAAAGCCTATTTTCTATTTCAGATAGAAATAATCATTAAGTGTGGGGATTTTTTTCCTAAGGACTTTAAGTAGGGAAAATAAATGCTGAATAGTACTTCATAAAATTTCTTTCTAGTAGGCCATTAGTCCAAATCAGAGAGAAATTATGAAGACAATAGATGAGGACTTTAACTGGATGGGCAAATAAATTAGCATAAATTAACTAAGAATTTTCAATGCTAGAGTTAGTCAGAAATAAAATTCAGCTATCAAAGATGTTGATGATTTTCCTAAAACTCTATCACACTTCTAAGTTCTGTGGTAAAGAATGAAATAAATAGGAATAAAACGTAACAAATGTCAACAAGGAACAAAATGAAAAGCAGTCATACCTTCTTAGTTATATTGATTTTTGAACTACAGAAAATGCATAAAGTAATTTAAAATGCTGCAAAAAATTTCTGTGCATAGTGGTAAAGTAACTCAGAAATATTTTAGTAATTTTGGGACATGTGGCCATATGTGTAACCCTTAAAAAATTATAGAAAATAAAATTTTTACTCCTCTCTAAAGTGTTTAGTGCTCACATCTATTCTATAATTACAAATGCACAAGATTTTATGCTCTCTCATATAAGGATGATAAAACACATTAAAATCTTCCACTGAGGTGGGAATATTAACATAGAGTCATAGAATCATTTAGGTTGGAAAAAGGCTTTAAGACCATCCAGTCCAGCTGTTACCCCAGCACTGCCAAGCCCATCCCTAACCAATGCCTCTAGGTGCTGTATGTACAAATCTTATATACCCCCAAGGATGGAGACCCCTTCCCTGCCCTGAGCAGCATGGTCTAGTCCTTGGAAACCCTTTCTGGTGAAGAATTTTCCCTAAGAGTCCCCTGGGCTTCCAGAGGAGGTGCATCTCCTTGCTTCCCCCAAGTTTCAGCCAACACTCTCTGGACAGGCAAATCCCCTTCTCCACTTGCTGATCTTTTGGCATGTGGGGATTGCCTGATCCTGTATCTCTGTTTTCCTTCCTGAGGTACATTCTGGCTTTCTGGACTTCATTTGCCACCAGGGCTGCCTTCCAGGGGAATCTGTCAACTGGTCTAACCCAGCCCATCTTTTCCCTACAGAAGCCCAGGGGCAGCTCTGCTGACCTCTCTCCTTACTTCTCTGAGAATGGAAAACTCATTTTTTGGTCAAGGCAGCCCTGAGCCACCACATGTCCAATCTCCCTCCTCTCTTCACCATCATCTCCTCCTGCTTTGGTTGTCTCACTCACCAGCTGAGTCAAAAAGTTCTGTCCACACACTCAGGAGCCCCCTTGGCTCTTTTCTCTCTGCTGTGCTTTATTTCCAGAAGACACCTGCTGAGTTGATGTGCCCCATGAGAACCAAGAGACTTCTCCCAGCTCCCTACATAATATTCCTCTTGATCCTGCTTGGGAGGATGGTATCATCTATGATATTTAATTTAAAAGGAAAAAAAAGAGCTCATAAGGCTTATCTTCAAGAATTCTGAAAGGTCTGGACAAGCTCCTTGGCCTGTTGATGCAACGTTTTACTCAAAATTTTCAGAGTATCAGGGATATAGCATGTGTTAAAATGCTAAAAACAGCAATTTGATGGGAAAAGATTGTCAGGACTGATCTGCTAAGGAAGCATCCAAAGGTCTCCCTGGGCAGTATTGAAACCTGTCACAGTCAACCTCTTACACCTACACATAGTATATATGGAACCAAATTTGTAATATCACCTTACTCTTATTTCTGCTTTGCTACAGTTTTATCCTTACACAAGACCTTAGTCTGCTAGATCAGATTGTGACAGAGAAAGAAGAAGAATCACATAAAATATGAGCCAAATGTAAAATGCAAAAGTCAAGAAAAGCACAGATTTATAAAACAAGGATAAGATTTCCTTTTTGATTTGGAAGGCTTTACCTCTGAACTTAAACCTTTACAGCATCTCAAGGTGGTCATGGAAATGTAATTACCTGGAAAGTGGGGTAAGGAGGCAAGATACAAGAAAAAACAATTTTTATTAAACTGTGTGAGAAACCCACTTCTCCGACCTGGAAAATTAAATATGATTTATGGTATAATGCATCAGAAAAATCAATAACAGGACATGTTAACATAAAATACAAATTGTAGCAAGTTAATGTAGATTTTTTGAATAACAGTATTGACTGAAGATTCTAATCAGCTGAATGCATGAAGGTTAATCCAGAGCATGCTTAGGAATAAATGAATTCAATTTGAATGTATCACTAAAATTATTTTTTGATCTAATGGAGTGATAATTGAATTCTTTTTCTAATCTGAAGCAGGGGAGATAGTAGCACCACAACATAATTACTTGTCTGGTTAAATACATCGTCCTTTTTTTGCGGAAATAATTTGCTTTCAGATTCATGCTGAGAAGCTACCAGCTCCTCTTTATCATAATATAATTTAACAAAATGTAGCATTCCTTCTTCATCAAATTAAACCAATTTGTAAAATTGAAGAGTCTTTGGGTCTCAGCTCTTCAATCATCCTCCATTGTTACACTCAGATGAAAAAACAGGTCATTAAAAATAAAACCTCCAAATAGGGACTGACTCTCTTTGCTTATAAGTAAGATTTAGAGGAGAGGAAAATAAGAAGATGTCCTTTAAGATGGAAATTATTCTAAGGGTTTTATGAGAAGTACACAAATCCTTGTATTGGTAGAGCTCTGTTGCAGATACCTCAGGAATGCCTGAAGCCAGAGCAGCTTACTCCAGCAGAATTAGTGTGACATACAATCATGAAGGTTGGAAAAATACCACCAATACCTCCTCAAACCCATTCATTAACTCAGCAGCACTGTGTTGACCCCTAAGACACATCCCAAAGTGCCATGCATGTGCTTTTTGAACACACCCAGGTATGATGACTCCCCCATGGCCCCAAGCCCCCTGTGCCAAGGCTTAAAAACTGTTCCAGTGAAGCTTTTTTTTTTTTTTTTTCTTCAATATCCAATCTAAACCTTCCCTGGTGCAACTTGAGGCCATTTACTCTCATCCTATAAAGCCTTGGGCTGGGTAAGTGTATCAGAGATATTGACCACAGTCCCTCCAATGCCTTCTCATGCATCAGAGCAGGGCAAAATTGATCCTGGGACTTGTTTTGGTTTTGCTATTGCTTGCAGCAAGTTCTATTGTGAATAAGAGGTTTTAGCTCAAGAGTACATGTTTTCTCACATCTCTCCCTACTGGAAAACAATAGGGTTGCTTGTTTATTTTGAGATTCCTGCTGTATCTCAGCATTAGTATTATTATCTGGGTAAAGAGCTTTAGAAGTTGACATTGTCTGATACTACTCTCAATCCTCTGGTAGTGATTGTTGTCTCACAGGCTCTGATTTAAGAATGGATCCTTATTCAATGTAGTTCACAAAATAAAGTAGATGCAGCTGATCCAATTCAGAGAATTATAGAATCATAGAACAGTTTGCATTGGAAGGGACTTTAGAGACCATCTCATTCCAGCCTCCTGTCATCATTTTCACTTCCATATATTTCTCCAAACTCCATCCAATCTTGAATCTTTCCAGAGACTGGGGAGCCACAAGATTCTCCAGACAACCTGTTCTCGTGCCTAATCAATGTTTTTCTCTAGCAAGTGCTTAATTAGTTATTATCGTAATTAGATTTGCCTTCATTAGGCATCCACATTATAAGAATATTTCAGATGTTCCCAAAATATTGTGCTGTTTGAAAGCCTGATCTCTGGGCCCTGCTATCTTTGGAGGAGCTGCACCCAGACTTTTAAAAGTTTTCTGTTCTCTACTTGTCACAAAAAAGTTGGGGAGCTAATGACTCGTGGTTTTGGGGCATACCACATTTTTGGTCATAGTTTCTACATTCAAGATGTTATCTACAAATAATGTATTTTGGGGAAGCATCCTGCTTTTCTCTCTTCTCAAAGTTATAACACCTGTGTCTGGATCAGCTGTGTCTAGGGATGAAGTGGCAGCAATGTGCAAGCCACCCCAAGGCTTCACTCCTACATCCTGTCAGTAGTTTGTTTAAATTTTTTTATTGCAAATCCAAATCTGGACTCTACCACTCCTTATTAAATGCTGAACTTGTAGCATTTCAGAGAAAGCCCAGGAGTGAACTCTAACAGGACACTGGGTGCAGCAGTGTCCATCATGTCAGGTTTGAGCCACCTTAAGGAACAAACTCTTGTCCCTCCCCACCATAAACTTTCCCTGTGCATTTGGCAATGACAATAATTCCCCAATTTGTGTTGTACCAAAATCTGCAAATTTAATCTGGTAGCAGCTGGTAAACTGGTGGAAATAATATTGTTCTGTACCTAAACTACAGGTAATTACATTAATAGTAGAAGTGACAAGACAGTTATAGTGCCTGATTTGTTTCTGTAGGAAAAACCTATCTGTGTCTGTAAGGGCTCCTTTTCTCATTTTTCCATTTAAAAAAAACCCAAAAAACAAAAAAAAACAAAGAGCAAAACAAACAAAAAACAACAACAACAACAACAAAAAAAAATACACACACACACAAAAAACCAAACAACAACACCCCCCCCCAAAAAACCTCGAAAAAACCACCAAACCAAACAAATATCCTCACCCCCTCCCCACCCCCAAACTCAATAAACTAATGAATACATAAATTTCATTTCTTTAAATATTTAGCCCAATTTTTAATTGAGGACCCATGGATGCATTTTAACTTCAAATGACAAGTCCTGTAATCCACAAGAAAAATTATCATTCAGCTGATAAATTTACATCTGCAAAGGCCAACATCTGCCTTTTACCATTTCTGCATGATGTCTGGGCAGATTTGAAGGAGAGGAGATAGAAATAGAGTAAACAGCAAATGTAACCCTCATACAACTGGTCTGTTCATCTACAAAGGCACTTAGAGCCAAATAAAAATTTGCAAATTTAAAGGATGGAAATTCTGGCTAGACATTTTATTGCTGAAAGTAATTACCTTTCATCTCTGTTTCCCTCACTTCCCCAAGTCTGTGCTCACTCTTTAAAATAGATTGATGGATTGGTTAAGAATTCTCTCAGAGCTCCAGTGAGATTATATCAATTATTTAGAAGTGCTAAAATTTTGGCAGGGACATCCACCTTCTCACTTTGAAGACAATCTGGAGATTAATACAAACATGCATTAAGGGAAGAAATTCAGGCAGGGTAAAGCTAGTGTGACAAAATGAACACTTGTACTCCACTATGGCAGCACGAGGAGGAGAATTAGCTGTCAGATGATAAACAGGATGAATTGCCTGCTTGTCATATCAAAAGCTTTTAGCTTTAATCTGAAGATAATGGATATATTACAAGTTTTGCAGTGATAAAGATGAATTTGGCTCATAGTGGGGGAATTTAAAGTGAAGTGTCCTGCACTATGATAAAAGAATTACTGAATAGTTACTAATATTTTGTTTCCTATAATATATGCAGACAGGGAACATATCCCAGTAATCCATAATAGAGAGGGTGTCATTTTGGCCAGATTATGAGTCTTTAAAAAAACACAATGTATAAAGACATGCATAAATATTAATTGATGTGATAATTTTAATAACATACTAGATAGTAAGGAGAGAGATATACATACCTTGAGAGGCATTAAGAATATATTCAACACTAGGATATTGGGGAATAAATACAAGATCCCTGCAAAAAGAGCTGTTGAGATTTAAGACTGCTGTTGGCCACTATTAGTTCATTACCATCTTCCCAGCTGAGTCACAGTAATAAATCAAATGATTGCTTCTAATCAGTTTTGGTGTGGTCAGTCAGCCTAATAGACCTTTAAATCAGAAAGGCTACAAATTTAAGCCAGTCTGACATTGCACTGATGCAGACTAAGAATATTTGTACATTATGTTACTAGACTTCAGCTCTGGGAATGGTAATAGATTTAGAGCAATAATGAGCAACCTAGAAAAAAACCTTCGTAAGATGCTCTATTTTGGTTTACAATAATGGGAATTTCTGTGCCCACTCTTGGCTCAGTCATTATAAATCAAATAAAAAAGTATATTTCTGAATATAAGTTTGATGAGGGACAAATTATCATAAGACTGAAAATAAATTCTGGCCTCTCCAGGCTATCATATGTATAATTATGCAGATGATACAAATATAAATGGTTAGAAATTTACTTAAATTTTTTTCTCATTATACATATATATATATATATATATATATGTGTGTGTGTGTGTGTATATATAAATACACATACAAAGTAAATATGTGTATATATATATATATGTATATATATATATGTGTGTGTGTATATATATATATATACTTACAAAGTATCAACTGTAAGCAGAAGTTGTGAAATATTCTTTTGTTGTTATTGTTTTGTTTTCTTTTAAATGCTGTTTAAAACACTCAGGGTTTTATTGATTTCCTTGATACTCCTCACATATTTCTGCAATTCCTTCTTATTCCAGGTCATTTGCTCCAGAAGCATCCATGTCCTTTTTCTCCCTTAGTACTTTTGTCCTTCAAAAATACATGCATGTGGTAGATGAAATGCTTCAATAATGCTTTTCTATTCATTTTTCAGAGGCATCAGAAGGCACATTGTGTTTCATTCATATTTCTCTCTTAGACTGTCCTGGCCACATGTACCACACTGGGACTTCAGCAACAGAGGTTGTTGAAAATCTTCCATCAGAAGCAGGCTAAAACACAGTTTTGTTATAAATTAGAAAGCTTCTGTGGCCAGGTTTAGCTTCTGGAAGAAAAAAAAAAAAAAAAAAAATTTTGTTTTAGAAGCTGAGTTTAACTGACAGAAAAAGTGCCCTCAAGGAATTTTTGGTGGTTTACAGGGATAAAATACTCTATTTAAAAGAGTATGTATATGTTGGGTAAGAAAAGGGGAGACAATCACCTTCTCTCTGTGCCCAGAGTGATTACTTGAGCTGTGAGTACAACAGTGAAGATGACTTTACCAGTCCAAAGACAAAGGTTTAGCTATAATATTCCATAAAGGAAAAGCAGATATACTTCTGTGACTTAAACTTTTTGATGGAAATTTACTAGGAAATTAGTAAGTCCATTAAGCAGTTTATACATTCCAATTTCAAACCCTTATCTAAATATCCTTGTAGCTATTTTATAGGAAACTTGACACACATAGAATATCTGTGGTAAAATTAATATTGTGCTTGAACCATTTGGAATATAAAACTAAGAATCAATCATTTAATACTAGATTTAGTCTGTAGGTTTTAGAGAATGGACTTTAATTCCCAAGGCTTATATTCTTACATCTTTTTCCTCTCTAATTTTTCCCTTTTATAAAAATCATTTCTTTAAAATGTATGAAGCAGATGGCAAGATTGTTGTTATTTGTTTGTTGCTTTTGAGTTACATAAATATTTGAAAACAAGTTTTTTTTGTTGATTTTGTTTCTTTTGTTGGTTTTCTAACATTTTAAACTTGTCAGTCAAGATAGGCATCACAAGAATCAAATCAAATAACTCCCAAATCTAGCTCCTAAAATTTTCCCTGAGGTCAATTTGCCTTTAAGAGACCTGGATATAAGACTCTTGAATCCCTAAGACAAGAACTGAGATAGAACTATAGCAGGGAGAAGCAGATTATAGAACATATGGGTTCCTTCACTGAGGAGTAAAGCAGTTGTATCACTTAAAAGAACAACAGGTGATCCAACAGAGACTAACTGCAGAAAAAGCCGAAAAAATGCTGAGGAAAAAGAAAATTAAATTAAAAAGTAAAAATTCTATGGCATGATTAGATTCCAAATTTCTGTTCTGGCAGCTGTGATGAGATATACTTAGATTTTCCTTGTATGAGATATTAACTCATATTTACCATCATCTACTGGATTATTTGCATGAATAAGAATTTGTTTCAATATAAATTTCAGTGATGATTTTAAACCATTGGCCCATGACTTTGTCACTGAATATATACTATTTTATTTATAATTTCATCTTTAGACATATTCTTCTTGATCTGTTGCAACTGGAAACTTGATGTAACTCTGCTTCACTGAATACCTGTCTTTTAAGTCATAGATGTGGCATAAATGGAAATTCTGTAGAAAAGCAATAACTGGTTTCAACAGGATAATGGCAAGACAAAAAAAGAAGAGGCTAAAAATACTCAAAGACTACAAAAGTACTTACAGAAAAGTTTCCTATCAAAACTATCTCTTTACACATGCCATTACTGTATAAAATAATTGTTTCAAAAAAAGGTGCTTACTTTTCTCTCACACACAGTATTTGTGATAGTTTTGATATTATTAGGTTACTCTAAGGAAAAGAAAAAAGATAAAAAGAAAACCTTCAAGTTTAAAATGAGATGTTTGGTGGCCATTTTGCTTTAAACATCTGGTTGACAAAAGTTCTTACCATATACATATTTTAGGGCAACTCATCAGGAAATCCCATAATTACTTTTTAACAGTGACAACTTGATAACAAGTTATGTTATAACAAGGCCAAATTATAATGCATGAATTTAAAGTTATTTCAAAGGACTCCTAGGCATTTTTCATTGTCCATATTAGGAAAGCACAGAGGAAGATTAAAAACTTTACTGTCACTGGTATGCAGTGGGCCCTGGATGATTTTTCCATAATAGTTATGACCAAGAAATATTTCAAAGAATCACAAGTTGTTTGCAATAGTGGGACTCTTCCATTTAGAGAGGTTCAAAATAATTCAGAGAAATAAATATCAGCACCACTTTATGAATGTAGCATGACATAATAGAAGACCAGAGGTGCCAGTCTTATATGAGTTTCAGATGAGTTTTGTGATGTAAAGAAGGCTTAAAATGACCAAGTTTTTTGACTGTTGTGGTTTTACTCCATCCAGCCCCCAGCACCTTGCAGCCATTTTGCTCATCCCATCCCAGTGGGATCAGGGAGAGAGTTGGAAGGGTAAAAGCTGAAAAACTGGTAAAAGCTGGGTTGGCACAAAGGCAGTTTAAAGCCATGGCAAAAGCCATGAGCACAAGCAGAGCAAAAACAGGGAATTAGTTTACTGTTTGCCATGGGCAGGCAGGTGTTCAGCCTCCTCCAGAGAGCCAGAACCCATCACATGTAGCAGTGACTGGGGAAGGACAAACACCATCACTCCAAACATCCCCCTTCCTCCTTCTTCCCCCCTATTTGGACACTGAGCATGATGTGACATGGTCTGGAACATCCCTTTGTGTGGATACTGTGAGAGCTAGGGAAAAGCAGCTTGAGTCTTTCTCAAGCTACTCTAAGGAAAACAGAAGGGAATGAATTAATAACAGAGATTAGCACCTGCTGTTGGCATAGGAGGGTGCATGAAAGATGTGATATTTTGGTAAAAGAATGTTTGCAAGTGATGTTTCCTTCCTTGGACCAATCAGTTTGATTCTATCCTCAGTTCTACAATCCAGTCTATAAAAGTGTGATTGCTTCTTTAATAAATTGCTTTCTTCTGCCTCTGAAGAAAGTCTTGTGTTGCTATATCCTTTTGCCAATCCTAGCTCTATAGCACACCTTTGGTCACTCTGGGTCACCTGTCCTGGCTGTGTCTCCTCCTAATCTCCCAATCAGCCCCATCCCCTCCCCAGCCTGGCAGTGCAAAAAGCAGGAAAAGCCTTGGCTCTGCTCAGCAATAACAAAAACATCTCTGTGTTATCAACCCTGTGCTCAGCATAACCCAAAGCACAGCCCCACACCAGTCATTGGGAAGAAAGCTAACTCCACCCCAGCTGCAATCAGCACACTTATCCACTGAAATTTGGAACAGAAGAGGTTCACACACCTGCAGTGTGTGTGTACAAACACAATGTGCCTTTGACAGGCACCTACATGTGGTTCTGTCATCCAATTAGAATGGTAGAAATATATAATGCTAATACTGTGTATATGCAGCTAAAGATCCAATGTAACCACAGTTCAGGTCAGTCACTGAACAATTTTAAGAAAGGTTGAACAAACACCCACCTTTTTCCCCAAACAGAAAAGTAATAAATAATTATTATTAACTAATTAATAATAATAATAAAGACTTGCAATTTGCAAGCATTAAAAAGCTTGAAAGGATGAGTAGAAGAAAATAAGCTGTTAAGAATGGCAGTTGTTTGTATTTCTCCTAGGTTGACATTAATCTAACAACTCCAATGGTATCCTCCATCAGATGAGTAGTAATTAGATATCACACCAGTCTCCTCCAACTCAATGCGTATTAGATTGAATAACACTGTTATGGACTGATGTAGATTTTTGTGGGAATGATGGGTAGAGAAAAATACTTGAGAATAAAAATTACATATCCACCCAACTTGATATTGCCTCATTAGGGTGCAGGTCAACTGCACCTTTTTAACTGCATGTATCTGAACTTTCAGCTAATTAAATTCCAAACTTCATTTGAATGAAGGAACCTTTGCATTTTGTTTTCTTTGTGTCCTGCTGACCATATTCTCTCATCTCATTGTGACTTGACTGTGGCATTGGGAGAGGGGAAAATGGCAATACATCATCCTCCCATTCAAGTTTTTAAATGAACATGGATTGTCTTATCCAGAAACTGATAGAAAGGCAGTATGAAGCTTTTCACATCTTTCTGAAGGAATTACTGTATTTGGGAGCTGGAAACAGAACAAGGGAAAAATAATAAATTTTCATATAAATCGATCCTCATATTTTCATTTCTATGAACTGCCCTAAAAGAAGTAGAAAGGAGAAAGTTTTCACTTACCTCTTGGACAAGCAATTTGAAAAATTCCAGTTTAAAAAGTTCATGGAGGCAATTTCTCCAGCTGGCACCTTTCCTCACCAGGTAGTGTTGTTACAGGCAAGCAAGAGCCTGCAACACCATTAATTTCAGTTTGAGTCCTCACAGGTTTTATTTTAGCCCATGAGTGGATAAAAAGAAGTAATGTGAAATAAACTAGGATTTTTTCTTTTTTTTTTTTTTGAGGAAACTTGTAAATAAATTAAATTAAATTTCCTGATCTGATTTTTTTTGTCAAAGACCATGAAACAAGAGATCTTACACAGTCTTCTGAAAATAATTTCTTGGAGTTCATGGGCCACATACAGTGCTGCAAAAGTCTATTGGGTAGTTTGGGAGTACATCATAACTTTTGTGAGCCCTTGTCAGAAGCTGCAGGCACACTTCAGTCTTTTTTATATTTTTTTTTTTTTCTTAAATTTGAGATATCCAGTCTAACTCAACACTTTTCAATTATTGAGTTCAATATAAGAAAAAGTAAAATGTTCTGTTACTTCTGAACCTTCTACAATACTACTTAAATTTTTTAGCTGAAAAAAGTAAAAATGTAATAGAAATCACATTATTCTCCCAGACTAATACAGAGCTTTATCCTGTTTGATAGTGAGTGCTTGAGCTCATATATCTCTACAGCCCAGGAAGCTTCTGCCTCAAAATACCTTTCTTCCCTTTAAATCCAAATAGTTAAAAGATGAGAGCTATATTTAAGACTCCAATTTCCTGGAAGGGTAGACTTTCCCTTTTGTTGGCTGCCTAATTAGTATGCTTTAAATTTAGATGGCTCGAATTAATTGCAGCAAGAATTTCTGGAGAGAATTGGTATTAAAATGAAGTGCACTAAATAGTGAGGTTTTCAGGCAAATGCTGGAGGTGTTCTACCTAGCCCTTCATACATCTCTGTGACAGAAAAAGTGTCATGTATTATTTTCTTATTAATTTCCCATTTAAGAAAGTCTTATGAATAATAACACCATGGAACAAAAATAGATAGATATAGTGGAAGATTCAGATTTGTTTTTTTCTTTTTTTTTTTTGCTTTCTGTTGCTTCTAACTACCAGATGCAAAGGAAAAATTGCAGTGTTTTCTTTTCCTGGACAGTGCAATGGGAATTGAAGTTGTCTCCAGCTAGCTGAGAGAAAATGGTTCCTTGGACGTAGGTAGATCCTATCTGCTGAAGAAATCTCAGGGGGAAGTTTGATCATTCTGGCCTATTATTATTGAACTGAAGTAATATTTGCATGAATTTAATCAGAATTCGGGACTGAATAAAATATCTTAAGAAGATACCTGAAGAGAGGAGAAGAGAAGAGAAGAGAAGAGAAGAGAAGAGAAGAGAAGAGAAGAGAAGAGAAGAGAAGAGAAGAGAAGAGAAGAGAAGAGAAGAGAAGAGAAGAGAGAGAAGAGAAGAGAAGAGAAGAGAAGAGAAGAGAAGAGAAGAGAAAGAGAAGAGAAGAGAATAGAAGAAGAGAAAGAGAAGAGAAGAGAAGAGAAGAGAAGAGAAGAGAAGAGAAAGAGAAGAGAGAAGAGAAAGAGAAGAGAAGAGAAGAGAAGAGAAGAGAGAGGAAGAGAAGAGAAGAGAAAGAGAAGAGAAAGAGAGAAGAGGAAGAGAAGAGAGAAGAGAAGAGAAGAGAAGAGAAGAGAAGAGAAGAGAAGAGAAGAGAAGAGAAGAGAAGAGAAGAGAAGAGAGAAGAGAGAAGAAGCCTGGAGCATCTGCATGATTCAATGAGGTACTGGAAGTGACAGGTGATGCATCCAGGGGTGTATATACATATACCACAGCTTGCACTTCCCCAAAAACACAGTGCATGCCTAAGAGCACTTCAAAAACTGAGAACTGGAGCTCCAAGTTGTTCCTTGAAAGCCAATGCTATGAGAATGGAGAGCTACTATTATTATTTTCAGCATTT
The DNA here is from genome assembly GCF_903797595.1 of Erithacus rubecula. NCBI lineage: Eukaryota > Metazoa > Chordata > Aves > Passeriformes > Muscicapidae > Erithacus > Erithacus rubecula. Next base: position 28,929,192 of record NC_136661.1, on the reverse strand, counting down.
GTAATAACTACTGTTACATTAAAAGGTTTTTTTTTTTTTTTTTTTTTTTTTTTTTTGGTTAAAAGAAGAATTTCCTACCTAAAATTTGGATATGGTTTGAGGGGATTCGGGACTGGAAAACATGTGATGGATGGGTAGGATCTGAGGGAGAAAAGCTGAGGGGGCAAGCAAAGGAAGTTGGAAAGCCTATTGAAGTGAAAGAAAAAAAGATTAAATTCTTCCACCGAGTGTCCACTATGCCCAGGGTTAGCCCTGTAGGCAGCTGGTCTATAAACAAAATATAACTGTTAAAATGGGAATCTTGTGGGTTTTGAAGATGAGACAAAAATGTTTCATTTTCTGTCTGACTCTGCAGGAGCCATGCTGCTCTTCTCTTGGACCTGGAGGTCACTTTTTGCATAGTTTGTATGCTGCAGAGTTATTGAAAATGTTTCCTGGCCATATCAGCATTTTGGTCTTTAAAGAGAACATTAGGAGTAACAGCAGAGTCACCAGTGTCTAACCTGTTCAGAAACACACAAATTGGTTCTTTAGTAATTCATAATCTAATTTATAATGCATGGTAAAAGGATAGGTACTCCAGGAAGATGCTGGGGCTTCCCAGCATTGCAGTCATCATCTACCATTGTTGGGAGTAATGAAGGGTAATAAAAGAAATTGTACTGTAAATAATAAATAACCTCTTCATCCTATTTAAAAACAGAAAACATGAAAGTAAAAATTCTCGACATCTGAAGAGCTTAAATAACTCTCCTTAGAGCTTGTGGCATCAATTGTTGATTTTTGTTTGAAGGAGCCCAGTTACTATAGATTCATTTACAGAAACAAACAGCACAAATCATGGAAAAATTATGAAAAAAAAAAATTAAAGAAAAGTTGTCAAAATAAGAGACTAAGAAGTAAGATAATAAAGCATTCATTTGATGAGGGACAGTGATTTAGCATGTGGGAACCACAAGGGAATGCAAGGGTACAGAGGAAGGAAAACTCAAGCAAACAGTCAGGAGAAAAAAAAGTTAAGCATTTAATAATAGCCAGAAATGTTTTTGCAGCTGGAGTAGAAAACTAGGGTTCCAACTACTTGTCACCATGCAAGATCTGTCCTTTTTTGCAGGAAAGAATTTATTCCCTAGGTGTTTTTTGCAGGAGTGGGTAGGGTAAGGAAGTATACTTGCAAAGCTAAATTGCACTGGGATTTTTCAGGAGAGAAAATTACTCTCATACTCTCTTCCTGCCCAATTCATTCTCTATCAGTACAGCTGCAATGCAAATATAGCTGCCATGCTCAGTTTTACTGGGCTTCTCTTCACTGAGTGGGTAAATGTATTTTACAAAGATACCTGGGGTCTCATCTCAGGGCAGCAAGAGTGTTCTCAGCAGTTGAGTAGAGCAATGTTTCAGATCATGCAGCCCATACATTCTTATCTTAGCTGATAACATTTTTGTGTCTCCTAGTTTAGTAGCCTTGGTGTGTTTAGCTGTCACATCAAAACTTCTGGCTCCAGAGGTGGTTCCAAATCCTGGTGGAGATCCACAGGCTCGTCCTGAAGAAGATGTCACAGAACTGTGGAATCATAGAATGGTTGGGATTGGAAGGGTGGAGATCATCTAGTCCAACCCCTTTGCTAAAGCAGGTTCACCTAGAGCAGGTTAGACACAATTATGTCCAGGTGAATTTTGAGTCCTGGTAGAAGGTGTCCCTGTCCATGGCAGGGGATGGAGCAGGATGATCTTTATGATCCTTTCCAACCCAAACTCTTCTGTGATTATATGAAACACAGGGCCTTGTCAGGTAACTCCAGAAAATTTTGTTTTTCCAGTCTAAAATATTACTGCATTTCTTTGTGTGACTTCACCAGGAATAGTCCTACTCTGTCAGAGTCAGTAGGGCAATGCTTTTTTAATTTCTCCTGGAAACGAATTAACTCATTAATCAGAAAACACCTGTTCAAGGTGCATGACAGGAGAGCTGATGAGGTATGCTCATTTTCTGAGCCAAGGCTCTACTACACAACACAGTTATGAAGATAATTTCTGTTTAAGCAGTATAAAAGGAATTTTTACAAGTTTTATTTGGGTATTGTAGAAGCTTGCTTTTAGGAAACAGCAGCAGCACTTTTTTAGGTTTAAAAGCAAATATTATCAGGTAAATTTCTCAAGTTTGAAATCCAGAAGTCCTCTGTTTCAAGTGTAACCAATGCCATAACTTTTAAAATATGGGCCAATGCATCCAAACAAACATTTCTCTTGCTCTGGTTTCAAAATGCAAAATGAGTGAAATATCTTAATGGCATTAATGTCCCAGGAAACCAGGGAATTGGCAAAGTGGTCATTATTTTTTCATGATACCTTCTCTAGTGTTTAATTAGCAGTGCTAGTAAGAAGTGGTTCTATACCTCATTGAAGGAAATAATATATCAGTTCCTGTTTAATTACAGCTCAACTGCTGCCACACTCAACATTGACACCACTCTCAGAACAAGAAGTGATGAGATGTAAGGTTCTCACTGGGCTCTCTTTGTTAGCCTTGGTGTTAGCCTTGGTTCAGCAATATCTCAAAGGGCTCAACACTCAGTGGGTTTATCAACTCTGTGCTGGAGTTTTGCAGAAGGTTTAGCATAAACTGTGGTAGAGAAATGAAAATTACCATTTCCAAATGTCCAACAACAATGCTAGAGTGAGTCATCACGGAACATGGAAGAGCTCTGTTGTTTTGCAGTTCACATAACATGCCATAGGAAACTTATTTTGTACTGAGAATTTGTACAGATGGGCATGTCTGAAAAAAAAAAAAACCAAAAAAACAAACAAAAAACAAAAGCAAACCAGGGTTCTCTTGAGGCAAACCAGTTTTCAGACCTGGAAAAGAATGGTGCTCATCCACCCTTATTCTAGTTATCTTAGTGATGGGCTCTGTCTGCTGGGAGGAAGTTGATAGCACCAGGGATATCTGGGGTGAGAGCCTGGCCACTGAATGTGGAACCCAGAATCTGAGAGTCACCCAGCCCACATCAGGGCAGACAAATGGAACTGGAGACCCTAGGAGCTAAACAAACTGACAGTATTGGCTAAAGTCTGATTTTTGGTGGCAAAATGACATGTAGAAATCCAGGTGTTTATGTCTACTTTATTTGTTTATTTTTACCTACTTTTATTTGTCCAACTGCAGAAGCTAATTCCCAACCCAGTTTCTATTTATGTCCTCTCTCAATAATCTTACCAAAACTGTTTGCCTTCCTGGTACCCAGGGAATAGTATGGGAAGCAATCCAAAGAGCTGTGCATATGGCTAATATATATTTGTGTAAACAGATTAACTATCTCTGTTTATGGACTCCAGTTTTTGAAAATAGGTTAAATCCCCCTGATTACCAGATAAACCTTGGATTACAAATCAAGCTATGGAACAAAGTATCTTATACCTAAAATCCTAGATGATATACTTGGAAAAAAAACCCCAAAATATGCTTAAAGAATTGACAGGATCATATCTGTGAATCCAAAGACCACACCTGAGTAGTGGATTTCTGCAACAGTCTAATGAAATCTCAGTCTCTAAGACATTCACCAAAGTGTTGGATTGCCTCAACTCACAGAATAAAAGTTTCTATTTATACATTCCTATACTTTTTCATCTGCTAAGGTATTTTCCATATTAGTCAAGATAATAGTACACACCATCAGTACTCAATTTTCCACTGTGATTATAAAAGTTACCACATTTGTACTCCAAACTTACTGTAACAGCAGTGTTCCATTGTGCTTTATTAACATTGTGCATTTTAATGGCTGGTTCTGCTAATGAGATTTGGAAGTTTTATATTAAGAGCACACGGAACAGAAACCATTAACTAGAAGAAGGGTTTTTTTCCGATGTATTCATAAAGCTACATGCTAATAAAATAGGAATATAATTTCAGTAGTTGCTAATAAGAATTGATTTTCACTAATAACTCCAGATTTTTATTCTGGGAAGAAAAGTTAAGAGTTAGTGTATCCATTCTGAGAAGTAAGGACAGATTGCTGACATTCTTGCTCAGTGGCAGGAGTAGAAAAAAGGGCAATGGTCCATGTTGGTGACCTTAACTCCAAACATGCTCACCCGTGCTTCTACATTTTTCACTTTGCTCAGCCAAGATCACCTCATGCAAGGAGGCAAAGTGGAAATTCTGCCTGTGGCCTTGATCTTCCCAAGGACTGAAGAGAATGTCCTCTGATGCCCTGGCCTCTTCCTCAAAGAGGTGACCAACCCATTACACAGTTTCTTGATATGCCAGGGATGTGACTTATCTCTCTGCCTATCACTGGAAAATCATCAGTGTTGGAACAAGTTTCTGATGCATTACTGTAATCCAGTGCTGACATAAGTCCTTTCACGTAGATACAACAGACACTTGAGTGATTTCTGACAGGAACATACTTAAATGCTTTGCACCAGGAATTGTTGATTCAATTAAATCAAAATATTTTGAGGGAATGTGTTAGATTTGTCAATAAAATTGATAGGAATTTATTTGAGTATGCAATTTCTCAGAGGAATTAAATAATTAAGCATGTGTCAGATCACACAGGCCTGAAAATTTTACTTTTTGTTCATGTTTAGACATGGCAGTTTTAAGACAAATGAACTATATAAGTGATTTTAAAGCTTTCCGACTTCAGAAAAGGAAATAATTTAAATTATTCCTCAGATACATTCTGATGAAATCTTCATCAGTTTGCTGCTCAAGGTTACATCCTTGTGACCCAATCCCATCCTATCAGGTATTTGGGATGCCTGGATTAGGTGTGCATCTGACTAGCCTGTCTGTATAGTCCGTGGAGAAATGCAAGTACCACAGGAGAGTGCTCCAAATCTTAGGGCATGTACCAGAAATGGGATAAACATTGACCCAAGAATTAAAACATAGTTAAATCTGTGTGAGTATATTGAAGGCTCTGCTGCTCTGCTCTGTGCCTAGCCAAAAAATACATTTTTCTTTAAAGATACAGCAGAGCTTGCAAGTCTTTTAGTAATAGAAGCTATTTACAGGCATGTGTTTCCCCAAAATTTCATCTAGACCAGACAGTAATCATCACTCAAAGAGTTGTAACAGAAAATGCATTCATATGAAAAGAATACAAGTGTTTTGGTTTACTGTAATTAAAAGCTTTTGACACAAGGTCACTGCCTCTCTGGCCATCATTGGGGGAAGTCAGATTGGGTGACCTTGGTGGCTACTCTGTGCTGATGAATCACCTTTTCAGTGGCAGATGGAGAGTTCTGTGCTTTCTTCCTCCTCAGCACTGCTGGACAAGATGATTTGAGGCTGTGTAACAGCACAAGACACAATTCAGGAAGCTTAGGTCAAAACCCAGACTGTGTTGAAGATTTTAAACATTGTTTTGCATATTTTCTCTGACTGAGACCAATCTTTTTAGATTTTTTTTTTTAGGAAATTCTTCCTTCACACTCTTAATATATTATTTTATGGTCTTTTTGCAGTTCTATGAAAGATGTCTTAGTGCCCTGAACAATATGCTAACACCAACAGCTCACTATTTCCTTGACTCTACTTCCATCTGTTGGCAGAAGTGAAGATTTCAGGAAAACTGAAATCTCATAATACAAATATTTGGTTTGGGTTTCCTAAAAATACAGACTGAAGAGTAGAAATCCTGAACACCTGGTGTTTGTTGGATTTTTCTCATAACCCATTAAATTTTTTTTGTGGTAAACGCTTAAACCTTTTTAACCTTTATTTAACTATTAAAACAAAACAAGCAAACTGTCATACAAATTCTCCATCCTTAAAGACTTTCACAATTAAAGGCTGCCATTTTTCCTCCCTAAATACATATACTGGCATAATAAAAAGCCAGATGCCCTTCCAAAAGGCCTGCACCCCTTATTTCTTGAAACCAGCACAGCTGTAGAGCAGTCCTGCTGCAAGCTGTTGTACAAAAGTTGCACAACATTCCTGTCTGCTGTCTCAGAGTTTTAGACAAGAAGCTTTCATTTAATAAAGAAAATATAACTTGTATATAGGTTTATGAGCATTGCTATATCGAAGTATTCAGCATCTTTTCATAATGGTGATGCTAGTGAATTAAAAGATTATTTTTACTTCACATCGAAGAGATTACACTGATGAGCATGTTCTGATTAAACAAAAAGAAAAAACCATGATTGATAAACCAGTTTGTATGAGAAAATAATCAGAAAATTGTTAGAAAATCCTGAATTTGGTTCAGTATCAGTTTGTCTTCTAAGTTTATTGCTGTCTTCTTTAGGCAGATACTTCTCACACAGAGCTATTCCTTCAGAGCACCAGTAGTGTTTGAGATTTGGACAAAATTTTCACTGCCATAGTATTTATACCTCCACAGACAATACTTACACATTCCCCAGGAGCTCTGGTCAGACCTCAGACTCTGCATTCTCCCTTTATATATTTCAGTGTTGCTTTTGATGCTGGAAGTTAAATTGTCTCTGGGTTTTGCCATATTATGTTGACTTCCTTGTCTGTTTAATCTCTAAGACATCTTTTCCTGTTGAAATAAAGGAAAAATTCATCTTATTCCTTAAGTCTGTATGCCAATTTCTTTTTAACTTCTTCATCTTACTGCAGCTGATCTCATATCCTACCATGATCTCCATGGCAAAACCTTTCCCTAAAATTCTATTTTTCTCGTTCTGACTGTTTTTACATCATCACTAACAGAACTCTTTAACTTCAAACTAAATTAAATACATTGTACATGCTCAATACCTTCAATTTTCTCCTAAACCATCTTCATCCTCATTAACCATGGGCAACACCAAGGCAGCTGGGGCCCTGGGCAAAAGTCAGAGGGTCTCTTCACTCATCATAGGAATTAGAGGTGCAGGTATGTTTCAGGTTACCAAGGTCTTCAGTCTTGTAGACATCAGCAAACTACTCAAAAAATACTGTTGTTTATTTGTCTGCAGTATTTCAGAGCTAAGCTATTTTCTTCTCAATACTGCTAAAGCTCTCTTGCCCTCATCTCTGCAAATATCTTTCTTGCCTGATAATCTGTGTAGTTTTTGGTAGTATTCTGCCCCCCATTGACACTAGGGCTCTGAACTCTTACTCAAGTTACATCACATCCTATAAAAAAAAAAAAAATCAAATTTTTTCCTGTCCAATTTAAGAAAAATAAAATAAGACCATTTAGAACCACAGCACACAACATTTTGTGTCATCAGACATGCTAATAGACTGTGATTTAGAAAACAAATAGAAAAGCTTTGGTACATTTCCAAATTGTCTTGGAAAGATGAAGCCAATGATAATTTTAAATTATTTTCCTTCCTGCATTTTTATGTGGTTATTGTTTAGATATGATGGGCTGTTTTCTTGTGGTAGTAACTATTTGGATCTTCTGGAGACATCATATATTTAAAGCTGAAAGCTGTTCCTTCTATTTTTTGTTTTCCTGAGATTAAGGAGCATTTACCAAAAAAAAAAAAAAAAAAAAAAAATTAAAGATTTTTGTAGAATTTGGAAATTGTGTCTGCTCTAATTGTGATTTAATTGCTACTGATGATTGCCAGCTGTCCAGTGTGAAAGCAAACTATTAGCACGTCTGCCAGAAAAAAAGGAGATTTCTATCTGTGAAATAATGAGATTCAATTTTAGAGAATTTTCTTTTGCTCTTCAACAAAGTGAACAGACACATTTCATGCCTACCTCAACGGGTTCAGCTCCCTCTGATTGGAAACAGTGACTTAAATCTCAATCTTTTCCCTTCCTAATAATGCTCTGAGGAATTTTGTTGCAAAGATAATTTTTGATCTTGACAAAACTGACTTTTCCACTGATAGATGTTTTGGGACTTATATTGACACTGTGTGAATGAATGCAGCTGGAATTAACTGGCATGGGCAGCATTCACAGCCTCAGAGGACTCACCACAAAATGATTGCTATATCCTGACCTTTGAGAGCATTTCAGGGCTCAGTCCCAGGATGAAACACAGTAGGAGAGGACTGAGGCTGTGTGCACAGTGATAACACTCCTATTTCCAAAGTTTGCAGCCTCTTCAACTGGAACTCCAAGACACTTTGGATTAAAACGTTCTATAAATGCTCAGTGGCAAAGTGGTCCAAACCTTAATCCATCTTTTGAATCCACAGCTAGTGAATAGGGCTGATTATTGGCACACAGGAGACAAAAGCTATGAAACATTTGGTTTTTATCTCAGACTCATTTTATTCCCCAAAGTTCTATGTTCTCAATATGTTTTACCCTATGTATGTAAGCTTTACAGACAAAATATAACCTCTCTTGTCTCTCTGCTTACATTCCTAGTCCAAATTATTAGCAGACCTTACAACCAGAGAAGCAATGTTGCTAAACAGACCCAGATGGGGTCTTCTTAGAGTCAAAAGTTTATAGGTATGGAGAGCTGTTATTTATCATATCTGAGCAAAGGTTTGTTTAAAGAGGGCAGGGGAATGTAGGTAATCAAAAGATAAGAGGGATGGAGAGTTCAGACTGACCTCTGTGCATCAAACATTAGGAGTTAAAATGTGAGGCCATGAATTACAAAGAGAGGATGGTGCTACTGGTGCACCACAAGTGGAATGAACACATGATTCTGGTTTATGAAAAAAAAAAAAAAAAAAATCCTCAAACCCTTTCTCATTCCTTCGTCCAGTCTTGAATCAAAGCCACCATTCCTACCCAACAACTGTTCATTTCTTTTTTTTTTAAATTTTTTTCTTCCCTCACAACACAGCATCAACTTGCAGTTAGCATTTTTTGGTGGTTTTTGTTTGGTTTGGTTTGGATTGTTTTTTTGCTTTTGTTTTGATTTGGGGGTTTTGTCTGTTTGTTAGTTTGTTTGGGTTTTTTGTGTGTGTATCCTCTACTATGGAAAGAGTTATTGCCATTTTCATGACCTTCTTAACTAAACTATTTCAGCATTTCAGTAGGGTGAACACTCGGATAGTGCCCTCATGGTGATGGATGCAGTTTTTAGTTTCAAGGGCAAGCCTCAGTCTTGTGGACCATAGCAGTCCTTTCCACTTTCTCTGAGAATGGAAAAACAAATTCTTAAAAATTTCTGATATGCATTTTGATTTTGTCTTTCATCTGCAACTATTTATTAACTAAGGTCTAGGATAACCCACTCCACTATTCCTTGAATCCTTACAGAAATATGCCAGGTTTTCAAATTTCTCATATTTCCCTTTACCATGAAATTCCTTGATAATTCCAACCTCCCTGTTATTCTTTTTTGTCAAACACACAGTAAAAACAGAGCCAAGACATGTGGAGATTTTCTTATCTTATTTATTCTTGGATGCTGCTGATGCATCTCACATTTTATCACAGACAAATGTATTCCAGTCTCCCCTTCAGCAGCTGAACTCAGAGGGGGCCTTAGTGGGTCCAACATCCCTGCACAGGCAGAATTGTCCATGAACACATTGCACAGGATTGAATCTGGACAGTTCTGGAATATCTCCAGAGAGGGAGACTCCCCAGACTCTCTCTCTGTTCAGTCTGTTCCTGTGCTGGGTCACTGGACAGGAAAGTTCCTCACAAATTCTGTGTTTCTGTGATACTGAGCTCCACTGTGTCCTAGAACTCACCTGTGTCCTAGTGCAGGTCCTCAGCTGAGGCTGCCAGTATCATTTATTCCTTCTCTAATATTCTCTACACACAGCCTACCTTTCTTTCTCTCCCTTTTTTATCTTTCCCCACTGGGAACTCCTAAGCCAGTCTGTGAGAGCTCCTCTTCTTCATGACAAGGACACTTGGCAGCAAGGATCAAAATTTTCACCACTCCCCACAAATGATATGTGCCTACACACATACAATCACATCACAAAGGAGAAAAACTAAGAAATTAAAAAATATAGCTATTAAGTTTATATTACTATTGTTTTATATAATCTTACACAGTTCTTTATATAATATTTAATTCTTATCATGTAGTTTCCTGCTAAAGTTGTTCTTTCTCCTCAATTCTCTTTTTAATGTCTTCTGAATTTTCCTTTCTTCTTTTCTTACTTCAGGGGGAAAAAAACCTGAAATCCCAAAAAAAGAACAACAGTTGAAATGGTGTTCTGTGGTAAAACTTACTGTTCTTATTTGAATGCCACTATTATTTCAATTAACTGGTTGAAATACAGACATATAAAAGGTTCAAAATAGTGAAAATACTCTTCCATGTCTCATTTAATTACATCTATTTCTTTGTATTTTTAATTGCTGACTTATTTTATTTGAGTTTCTAAGAAATTTTACTACTGATCTGGTAGAAATTACTATAAAGTTAATAAAGAGTAAAGCTTACACATCCACTACAAAAGCAGAAACAGGAATGCACACACTAAATATCACACTAAATAACAGAACTATCAGATGCTTTCATTTCAAATGGAAGTAGCCTTTTAATTCCCAACAATTTATACTTCATTTTTCTGGGGTCAAACCCAAACCCCACTTCATGTCACTCCTCAAATTCAGAGGGGTGCTGTGAAGCTGACTCCTTCCAGAAGAAAGGGCAGAGTGAAAAAGAGAAAATTGTAACTCTGGTCCAGGAAGGAAGATCAAGCACAGCATAAAATATTTGAATAAAGGAATATATCAATAAGGTCTCAGAAAAGAAGGAAAAGAGTTCACCAAATCTATCTATTCCTAACTTGTTATAGAAAATATTGTAGACTTCCCATCCCTGGGAGAAAGTTCAAGGATGGTCTGGCTGGGACTTGGAACAACCTGGCCTGGTGGAAGGTGGAATGAGGAGATGGGGTGAGATGAGCTTCCAGGTCCTTTAAACCATAACCATTCTGTGATTCTGTGAATGCAGCACAGAGAGTTTCCACAAGGCACAGAGGTCTCTCCCTTTACACTTCCTGAGAGAACTTCACCTCCCAGTTCCAGCAGACACAACATACAAAGCCCTGGAAAGTCAGAATTCAGTTTTTGCTGGTGGTGAGGACAGCATCCAGTCTGAAAGGAAAGCTCTGCTGAAGCTGGCCAAATTGGGCAGACTCTTCAGGATTAATTTATACGCATGTTGGTGCTACTCTCCCTTGCCACACAGATCCTTTATCAATTCAACCTGTAGCTTAAACCACCATGAAAAAGGTAAAATATCACCCCAAACCCTGGATATTTTCCAAATGTTAAAGCTAACAATGGCATATTTAAAGCATGCCTTCTTCACATACAGGAGGCAGATACCTAAAGATATCTGTGTTCCTTCAGAAGCAAGATGTGGAGTTTGCAGAAGTCAAAGAGGAGACCTCCCTTCACTTCAGACCCCAAAGGCAGGGGTGCAATTGAAGAAAAAGCAGCAGCTGTCTACATTTTGTGCTGTTAGGGACAGTTCTGAAGCATATGGGATGCATTTATTCTTATGAAACCTCCCTGTATCACAAGCCCTGATAAGAGCAGGATTGAATGTTCCTAGCAAAAGCTTGAATGTTTTGATTTTTTGAACTCGCAGGATTAAAAGATCTTCTGTGCCTGGGAAGTTGTGTGTGTGGGAGGACAGAGCCAGATGTTTGCCAAACCCTCACTGATATTTTTCATCTATATTTTTATTAAAATGGGAGCTGAAACAGCATGCAGTCTGAAAGTTTGGATTTGGATAATTTTATGGATGAATTAAGCAACATTTTTCTGGTTTATTACATTGTAAAGCTATAGAAAACTCTAGTTAATTGAAGCTGTGCATTCTCTCAGGATCTCTGATATTTTAGAAAAAAAGAACTTAACAGCACTCTTGTAGCTCATTCCCCTCTTATGCTGTAAACATTGCTACCTGGTGATGAAAAATTAAAAGAAAATAGGGTTTTTAAAAGGAAAAAAATTTGTATATTTTTATAAAATATAGTTTTATATTATTTTTATGTCTTTCAGTGGTATATTTTGATTGCTTCTGTTGCCTCCTGTGCCTCCTCTGTCACTGTCCAGAAAGGAATATTCTCTATTCCACTGAGATGAATACATAACAGTGTAGAAGACTTAAGAAGTGCAATCTCTTAATTTTCTACTTTTGCTGTCAGAACCTTTCAGGCCTTTCATTGTAGTGTACATTGGACATAGGAAGGCCACCACTAGAACCAAACTCTGTCTTTTCCCAAGGACTACATTGCTAGAAACCTTTCAGCCTAAATTTTTTTGGAGCAGGAGTTTGAAGAGGTTTATACTTCCCACATTACTCAGCCTTCAGTACTTACTTATAATGCAATGGTTTGCTGTGATTTAGAGGTTCACTGGCTAGTTTTTTCCTATTTAATTTTCAAACTTTATGGAAATGAATTAAAAATAGAAATGTAATTTCTGAGACAGCATAATTTCAACTGATAATTAGAATATTTCACTTGAATATGCACGCCAAAGCAAAATTAGGATTCTTTTCAAAATAAAATAAAAAAAATATTTTTGCCTAAAAGAGTTAAGTGGAACAGATGTTTATTTCCCAAACATTTTGATCAACTGAAATATGCATTTCTATGCTTTTAGTTTTTGATAATACTGTTTTGGACAAAACCAAAAAGTGCCTGCTTTCAGCAATGAACTTTTTTCTTCCTAATTTGTAGACAGATGCTGCATTTCATGTGTGCTCCATTTTGCACTTCTATTTTAAACAAATTTGCTTTATTATTTTTTTCCCTCTTGCAGAGTTCAGTAAGTAGTGGTACTCATCTTAGATTTTTCCTCCGGAACTGATTAAGGCAGAGGCCCTTAGGAAAGACTGTGGGTGCCAGAGTTCTGAGGGAAACACCTGCAGGTTTGGATGAGACACGCAGCCACCTGCAGTCAGAGCTGACACACACAGGGGAGGATTTTTTAATTTTATTTTCCCCCTTTTCACTCACAGCATCTTTTGCAGTGTCTTTTGCCACGTTGGCTGTTGTTTTCTTTCATCTGCACCTTCCTTTATTTATAAGCTCAGAGATAAAAGCACCTGCCCTGGTGGTGGTCCTTGCTGCCATCCTCAGTGCGAGCAGGGGCAAATCCTTCTCTTTGCTCTCGAGCTCTTTGCACAGACCAGTCAGATCTTTCATCCCGAGGATGTTAATGGATCCCACATAGCTGCAGATTTGTGGAGAGAGGCACTGCAATGCCTTATTACAAAGCACTCAGCACCGTGATGAATAGCAGTAATTCCCACACATGGCATTAATCCACAGAAAATTGTGCACCCTGCCTGGACCAGGCATTCATTCCATCCCACCAATTGCAAGTGAACTTCAAAGGATACAGCAGGTATACAGGAATTTATCCTGATGTCTGTGGAGGGATATTCTGGAGCACTCAGCATCCAAACTGTTGAAAGCTTTTTTGAAAACCTGACCAAAAAACAAAACAAAACAAAACAAAACCTGACAAAAAAAAAAAAAAAAACAACAAAACCAAACCCAAAAACAACCAAAAAACCAAAACCAAAAAACAACCAAAACCTTCTGAGAAACAAGACTCAGCAAAGACTCTTTATAAATTTTTTTAAAAAGTGCATTAATAAAATAGCTTCCTAAAGGTCTTTCAGATCTGCAGCATAAACCATCCCAATGTTTCCAAGAAAATCTGCTTGTAGAAAATACCTGCTTACTGATGTTGCTCTCTATATTCTGTAACTAAACAGTAAATATTCACAGCGTAGGCCTAATGCACTCTTCTCTGTAATCATGGTCAGAGTGTTCCTAATATAGTTAATGAGATATAGCAACTGGAAGTGGGTATTGATTTGGGGGTATTCCAGGCTTATTTTGTTTGATTGGAGGTTTTGTTGTTTTGGGTTTGTTGTTGTTGCTGTGTTTTGGTTTTTTTTTCCTGAGTATTTTTTTTGGTGGCCTTTTTTGTGAGGTTTGGAAGGGGTTTTTGGAGGAGGTTTTTTTGGTTTTGTTTTTTGTTTTTTTGTTTGCTTGTTTGGTAGGTTGGTTTTTTGTTTGTATGTCTGGGTTGTTCTTTTGGTTTTTTTCCCGGGGGTTGGTGTGGGGTTTTTTTGTTGTTTTTTTGGATTCTGTTTTCATTTATTTTTGGTTTAAAACAAGGATTGAAATATGCACTCAGATGAAGAAGGGTGGTGAAGCTCTCCAAAATCTTTTTTTCAAGCAGCACAAATATTTTATGGTCAGAGATTGTGCAAGAGGAAGTGTAACCCAGGATTTCACTGATTTAGCTGCAAAAGGAGTCACAGAGGTATTCATTCACTTATTAATCAAACTGTTCCCAAAGAAAATACCTGAAGATGACAGACAGAAAATCTGGCACATGAATCTCTCTCTTCCTGCCCTGGGGGACCCTCTGCAATTCTGGAGAAGATTCCTCATCACTCTTGCTAAAACAGACACGGGCTCCTTAATTACCTCCCTGAGCACAACAGTGAGATGCAGAGCAATGCAATTCTCAGGGAACAGGCTGCTGAACAAAGAGAGGGCTGTGTCTGTCATCAGCAAGTGTCAGGCATGGCCCCTGCCACAGTTTGAGACATGACATTTCAGCTCTTTAACCACAGACAACTGGAACAATTTTTATTCTTTTTTTTTTTTTTTTTTTTTAATAGGAGAGATTACTCCCTCTGAATAACTTGATGGACTCTGAGCCCCAACATGGTTTCATTTTCTTTGGCAGTTTACTGAATTTCTTTAATTGCCTTTGGCTGAATTCCAGTTCTTCAGCTGCAGGTGTGTTTTTTGAGAGCAAGGCCTTCTGAGGAATCACCAAACCCTTTAGATTTCTAGGGTACAAAAAAGACACCTCATGGGTAACTTGCAGACTTTTATCAAGCCTCAGAATTATTATGACTCTTAATGTGGTTTAGATTTTTAAAATGCTAATGAGAAGGGGAAAAATCAAACAAACAAATAAAAATAAAAAACAACAAAAAACTGCTTGTGAGTGGCTTTTTGAGCATCTTAGTCAATCTTACAATCTGACCCTATCTAAGACTCACTCAAAAATAACTTTCAGAGAGACTGATCTTAATGGGCTCAGAAATGGGATCCCAACAGAGGCAGGCAGGCACTGAGTAAGAGTTCTGATGGTAGGAAGTAGAATTACTGCTTTTAGGTCAGCTTTCTGGTAACAAGCAAGAGGAACAGAAACTAATTGGGATTAGGAATGCAGATAGTCTTTTCTGAAACTCAAAAAATTATAACAATCTAATTATTGATTTAAGAATAAAAATAAATATTTGGTAAAGAGAATCTGTTGAAGCTTTTTTCCTAGAGTTGTTTTTATATTTTAAGGAATTGCAAGGTGAAGTTTTAATCCTATATCACCATGCCTGATCTAAATTTGGTGAATATAAATCATAATAAAACTTATTGAGAAAAATCATAGTGAACCAAATGGAAAACATGACACAAAATTCATAAAATATGGGGGAAGAGTAAGGTTGTGGGATGCATTTTGCCATATTTTTTCCCCCCAGGTGACATTTCTGGGAAGAAGATTTATTCTGTTTCCTACAGACGAGATTAAGATAAACAGAGTAAATAATCCCTTACAGAGTAAATAACCCCTTCAGTTTAGAAAGAAGGTATGTTAACTCTCCCTCTTTACTTTGGGTTAATAGACCTGTGACTTCCTACAGTAATTCCAGGAACAATTCAGAATGGGACATACCTGAGTTCAGTGTGTGCTGGCCAGGATAATAGGATAATATTGAGTACATGTGTTTACTCTTCCATAGACTTTTAGCAACCATATCAGTGTTCCTGTTTTCCTCCAGCTTTAATCTCTGTTCATTTCAAATGGGACAAAGCTTAGACACTCCTATTCTCCTGAGTTTTGTATATGGCTATGCTGCAATGCCTCATTAGAGAGAGAGACTCAGAGCAAGAAGAAGCCTTTATTTATTAATTATTAGCCAGACACCAAGTAATGCTATGGCTTCCCAGAAATTTCAGGCTGTGAATCACAGAATGGTTTGGGTCAAAATGGACCTAAAGCTCATCTTGTTCTATCTCCCTGCCTTGGGAGGGGACACCTTCCACTACTCCAGGTTAATCCAAGCCCTGTCCAACTTTGCCTGGGACACTTCCAGAAATGAGGCAGGCACAGCTTCTCTGGCAACCTGCACTAGGGCCTCACCACACTCACAATACAGAATTTTTTCCTAATATCTAATTTAAACCTCTTTCTGTTAGTTTAAAGACATTTCCCCCTTCACTTACAACTTCAAGCCCTTTCAAAAGTCTCTTTCTGACTTTCTTGTACCCCTTTCAGGTACTGGAAGGCCACAATTAGTTCACCCTGGAGCCTTCTTCCCTCTGAACAATCCGAATTCTCTCAGCCTTTCATCATAGCCACACAAATAATTTAATTCTCTTTTATCCTTTCCCTTTTAATCTTAGTTCCAAGAAAGCAAAAAAAGCATAGCAGGGAGAAATCCTTGCTGCTCACCACTGCAGAACCCTATCCTTTATAGCTGGGGCTGCAAGATAAGAGGCAGTGGATGCTCTCTGTGAGAAAACCAGCTCTGCCACGGCACTAAACTGTGCTGTGCTGACGTGCATGTTATGAGTATGTATTTATGCATCCAGGAGCATGGCTTTCTGCCCTGCAGAGAAATATAAATTGTCGTGAGCGAAAGTCCGTGAAATAACCTGCTGGATTAGGCACTTTTTTGTTAAGGCTTCCCGGTGTTCCCTGTGCTTCACCCCACTAGATGGCACCGAGCATCTGCTGCATCCTCCGTGCAGAGCCCTGCTCTCCGTGCTTCCCTCCTTCCCCGGGGGGCTGTGCACCAGCACAGACACACTTGTGCACTCAGAAATGAAAAAACCTCACAAACCCACCATTCCCACTGAACGCCAAGCCAATCCTCTGCTTTTCCCCCATGTATCTATGTTCGGGGCAGTGGGAAGGGGATGGTGACAGCATCCTCCCAGCTTGTCATTTCCCCCAGATCTGATCTGCAGAGATCAGTATTTCTCCCAGCTAAGCAGGCCCAGAAACAACACAGATGCACTATCATGTTATATGCAGTGATATGAAATAATATATAAGATGTATACATAAGTAAAAAGGAATATGACCAGCAGGTAAAGGAAAGTGGTTACCCCAATCACCATTCTATGAGACCCAGCTGAACAACAACATCAAGCTCTGAGGTTCCCATCACAGGAAGGACATTGCCCTGTTGGAGAGAGTCCAAAGGAGGTCACAAAGATGCTGAGAGGGCTGGAGACAGGCTGAGGGAATTGTGTCTGTTCAGCCTGGAGAAGGATGCAAGGAGAGCTTAGAGACCCTTCCAGTACTTATAGGGCCTCCAAAAGACTGGAAAGGCTCCAGTGCTTATAGGGCCTCCAAAAGAGTGGAAAGGTGCTTTTGACAAGAACATGGAGTGATACAATAAGGGAAAATGTCTTCAGACTATAAAAGGGTAGTATTTGATTAATTAGATATTTGGAAGAAATTCTTCACCTGTGTGTAGTGAGCCACTGAGATTGTTTGCTTGTAGAAACTGTAGATATCCCACCCCTGGAAGTGTTTAGGAGAAGGTTGGATAGGCCTTGGAGCAATCTGGTCTAGTAAAAAGTGCCTCTCTCTATGGCATGGGGTTGAAATGAGATGATCTTTGAGGTCCATTTGGACCCAAACAATTCTATGAGCCCAGATTTCTGATCACATTTTCTCTCACCTGCTGAGAAATGTCTTCTGCTCTTTTCATAGAATGATAGAATTTCATCAATATCAGCCACTGAGAGCCAGTAACTTTTAAGTAGTGATGTGGGAATGTCTCAGCTTTGAAACTGCTCCCTAGAAAGGGGACACCTGTTTTGTAGAGACCTTATAAGATCAATCCCATAAGACATGGCTGAGAGTAGTACATTAGGATTTTATTTCTGCAAGTCCCTTGAGGATAAGAGGAATGCTACTGATACCACAAAGTGAAGGGAATGAGAGTTTTGCTAGGGAATATTGACAGGTGTAATCGTTGTTAAAAATGTGCAAAATAAAAATGGTTTGCATCAAGGTGCAGACACTTTCACCTCCTGATTTGCAAATCTGGAACTTGAAAACAAAAGGTATGTTTACTTTGCATACAAGGCATAGAATCATAAAAGTCGAAAAGTCCTTTAAGTAGGAAAAGCTCTTTAAAATGATTGAGTCCAATCATTAACCTAAAAATGTTGACTCCACTGCTAAACCACGTCCGTGTGAGAGGAATCTTATGATTCAAGACACTGTAGATGAAAAATTAGGTAAAAGTAAGGTAAAAATAAGAAAAAGTATTCCCCAGCTCAAATTTTTAGTACTATATAGTCACAGATAACATTTTATAAAAAGTCTTACAGTATTGCAATTAAATACAATTAAATTATGATTAAAACTGGATGAAAACTATTTAATTACAAATGGGTGTAGTCCACACTAAAGAGAGGTGCTATGTGAAGATCAGTGAATAAAATGAATGATTAACACTATTTTTTTTTTTCTAATACAGAATAATCATAGAATCATAGAATCACAGAATGATTTGGATTGCAAGAGACCCTAAACACCATCGAGTTCCAATCCATCCTGCCATTGGCAGGGACACCTTTCACTGTCCCAGGCTGCTCCAAGCCCTGTCCAACCTGGCCTTGGACACTGCCAGGGATGGAACACTTTCACAGGAAGGTAGGCTCCATTTTTGGAGATTTAGCTTATGACACTATTTTTTGCTTAGAATCTGTTTTGCTTCCCTCACAACCCTGCAGAAACAACCACTGCAGGCTGCTAATTATCACAGAAAATCCTAATTGCAACCAACTTCTGTCAAGAAGAAAACTAGTGTTAATTTTGTACTGGATGAGACTATTTAATTCACATAAAGAAAAAAAAAAAAGACATACTCATTATATCTGCTTGTTCATGTGAATCAGTATTTAGGAATTTCCTTCATGCAAAGTATTTAATAAAATTATTCTAGTTTCACACCAAAAAATAGACACAACAAACCCAACATCCACCACCGAACAAGAGCAACAAAAATGAAAACCAAACACAAAACCTGATTTCACACATCCCTTTCTCTCCTTCTTTTTTGGAGTTAAACACCCAAATCTGCTCCTCAGAGGCTTTAAACAAGCCTTTTCACAACAATAGCTGGGTCTCTTCCAGGAGTGCATTAAGCAACATGACTGTACTGTCACATATTGTTTCTCTTTCAATCTCCTCCCTGAGGGAAATGAATCATATGCAATGGAGAGACTCATTTTGCTCCAGTGTTTGGTACTAATTGGCTTTTCCTAAGTAGTGAAGGCATCATGCCCAGGAATATCATGTTCCTGTAGAGCAGCTGAGAAATGACATGGACTACTTGAGGCCAGATTGTTTTTTGTCAGGAAGGGACAGAGTCCCCAGGCATTTTCAGTTTTTCACCTTAATCTTATGAAGAAACTTTACATTATTGTAGTCAAAACCAAGCAAAATATTTTGATTGCTTTTAAATTGTTCTTTTCCTTTGTGGAATTATTCTGTGTACTCAAAGCCAGATTTGAAGTCCTTTCTGAAATGCAATTCCCATGCAAGTGAATTTGTTACACATCACTTCAGTTCTATTATACTTGGCAGATGATCTTTTGCTCACTTTTAACTGTAAATTCCTCAGGAGTTTTATAGACAGTACTTGAAATGGTAATTCAGGCACTCTGAAATGAAGCTGGTAAGCAAAGGCACAGTGCTGGATGATGTATCATAAAGTATTATAAACAGACCATTTCAGCAACAATTTGTGAGAATAAAAGCACAAAACTGGGGTGTCAACACAGTGCTTCTTTTGAAAAACAGTCAATATCTTCCAGAAAAACATGATAATTCAATACTGTACTATGTTGTACCTTTTTCTACAATCTGCTTTTTTAAGCATCTCTGAGTTGGTTCCAGTGATATTATGCCCAGATCTCTTACAGGTATTTTACCTGTTAAATTAATGACATTTGATTCTCTTTTTCTTTCTCCCATCCTTTGGATTTTCCTATTATCTCATGATAAAATTTCTGGATTATTGTACTCTGATCTTGATTTGTAAAGTAGAGATAGTCATTATTTTTTCCCTCCTATTCTGATCCAAACCCAACTTTGCTTATCAATCTGCTGATTCCAGCCAGAAATGGATTAATTTCTCAGCTCTGCAAAGTGATAGACCTTTTACCTTTAATAGATTGAAATGGCAGCATGAGTATTAAATATCCAGTGTCAACAAAATGGGCTCAAGATCACCAGAAATATAAGCAATATAACTTTGTGTCTAGTTTGAGGATCTAGAACAGTCTGTGCTGAAGGAAAAGAAGCATACAGAGGAATTGGAATATGAATTGGAATATGAAGCCAGCTAAAAATCTTGCAATCTTTTCAGCACCAAGTCTTGATTTTCCATAGTTCCTTTATATACAGACTAGAAAATTACTCAGTGGTCTCTTTGATGCCCTGTGGTCCATTCCCCTGGGATTTGAGCTAAACCAAGAGTGCCAGAAGTATTGAAGGACCACTTAGCACAAGAACACATCTATCTAAAGTGATAAGAATCACTGCTGAGCTCTGTAGTAAAACCAGACATCTTGTGTGACAAGAATAGTTACACTGGCAAGTTGGTAAGAGAAAAAACAATTTCAAAAAACAATTTCAATATCAATCGCCAGACTAAAAAATGCAAAATAACTTGCTGGGTTTTTTCATGCTTAGTATGTTTTTCCTATTGTGTAAATTTTTCATTACCTTTCCTTCATTTACATTTTTTCATGAACAGCAGGAAAAAAAATCGGCATAAAAATCTTCTTGATTTGCACATTTTTAAAATGTTGAAAGAAACATACAGAATTTATGATATAGGAAGTCTGCCAGTGAATGCCCTTAAATCTTACCCATTACAAGGCCTTTAGCATATACTAATTGCTGCACACTGACCAAAACAGGCAGTCAAAAGGTGTTAGAGAGCACATGGGTGACAGGAGTGGCCTCTTCCCTTTAACCAACTTTTAAAGTCCTTTCCTCTCCTTACAGGATATGAACATCTTGTGCTCAAAGGACTCTTGGGAAATGTGCCCAGAAGCAAAATATGTCCAGAAGAAAACAAGCTATCAGACATGGTGCTAACTCATCTGGAAGAGGAGCTAAGGACCCACTGCATGTCTCTTTCTGTCTGCCTGTATTGCAATCTAACTTCTTGTGCTTGAGTTCCATGCAAAGGCATAATTCATACTTTTCTAGTACTCACCAGATTAAACAGAGAGATCTGCATCTGGCTTAGTCACTCCACACCCCCAGTTCTGGTAAATGGACCCCTTCTCAGTGTGGTCAGTGTGGATGTGATTCATTCCATTCTAAAATAAAAGATAAAATTAGGCCAAATGAGTCACTCCCAGAATTTCCTAATTCTCTACACAGACTAAAAATAGGGTCTTGGGAGACTAACTCTGATTGAGACAACTTCTTTTTAGATTCTTAATAATGGATGACATTGGTTTTGTTGAGATGTCTGCTCAAGGCAGGTTCATATTAAATCATCTTTTTATCTACTTGGCCAAAGTCTTACCCAGTATGTTCTACATCAGCATCCCTGTGGTCTGCACACAGACACCTGAAACTCTGGTTCAAGGGAAGGGGAAAATAAAACAGGGATTTCTGTTTCTGCCTCCATAAATGTTGATGTCCTGGCTTTGTGCAGGTTTATGGCAGCACCTACAAGCCCAAGTCATTGTCAGGGTTTTGGCCCTACTGCATTATACACAGAAAAAACTCTCCAGTGAAGAGTTGCTATAGCCCCCTTGGTCTGCTCTCCAAAGAAAAAAGCATGAAATTCCCTAAAACTGCTAGAGAGCCTGTTAAGTTCAGCAGCTGCAAAATAGAATTTATACTAGAAATGCATTTCATTTACACACCTACTGATGGTCACAGATCTAAACAAAGTGGCTTTAATTCAGGGCATGTAAATTAGAAATGACAGAAAATTAAATATTTTCACATGAAATGTTTTTTATTAAGCAGAAATATACTAGTGATCAGATGATAGGGGATCTTTGCCTTGAAGCAGTGTTCCTCTGCCATCTTGTTCACCTTCCTCCAATGTTCTCCCTTCTTAGCACTCACATCTACAAATCAAAAAACTGGAGCAAAAACTGTCATGGGATAAAAAATGATAGCACTCTACTAGTGGTATTCGATTTTTTTAAACTTCTTAAAATCTCTGTTTCAGTATTAGTACTTTTCTCTTCTTGTTAAATTTATGAAATCGTACTCCTTGCATATTCCATGAAATATTCAAATTGCTATTAAAAAAATCACTAGATAGTAAATTTTATAAAATTTGTTCTAGGTTATCAGTTTATTAAAGCACTTTGTTTCTTCTGTAACTGCTTCCCTGAAGTTTCTCATCTTTTATTTGAGGAACAGCAAGTTTTTCCCATCCCTGAAAGATAAAAAAAACTCATGCCCAAAAAATTTCAAAGGAAATGCCTAAATAGTGGAAGAGTTGCAAAAATGTTGAAGTATTTTTATGGCGCCATTGGCAAGTAGCTTTTTCAGAGCTTGGGCAGTATCCTACCTCATGAAACAATAGTTTAATACCTCACAGAGAAGGGGAATTGAGCTGCTTAGTAGGGCTTGGCTGTCTTTCCAAGAAGTTTCTGTCAAAACTCACAATGAAAGTATTAAGGGAAAACAGGTTAGTAAATTATTGGTAGAGTCCTAACACTAATTGAAAGAGGCTTGAAAAGGCAGAAGATCACATTTTAGTAATGGCACTGTAGTATTTACCTGTAGGAAAGATGAAGGCTGCCTGAAGAATTATAGGAGGTGATAAGAATCAGTGGTTGAATAGGAGAAGATGTTTGTTTCAAACAAACATAAAGTGATTAACATGGGGAAACTAAACCCAAACAGCCTAATCTTCATGTTAGAAGAAATGTACTCTGTGCTAATTATTACAGCTCAGAGATGAAATTGAAATTCATAACAGACAGTCCATGAAACTACCAATGTAATTTTCAACAGCATCAAAAAAAAAAAAAAAAATCCAAAAAAAGAAAAAAACAACAAAAAAAAAAACTAATTAAGAAGAAGAAAATAAGGAGGAAAAGAGCAACAAACATTATTTGGAAAATTATTAAGTATATCATAGTGTAGGCTGTATCCTGAGTAGGTGGGATTCTCAGTAGACAGGTATCTGAAATAATCCAGTTCACAAATTAGTAAGGAAACAAGACATCCAAGAGGGAAAAAAAAAATGAGTCTTACTGTGGAAGGGACAGTAAGATTCACTTTGGATTGCTTTTCCCGTTAAATCACTGAAAGCATCAGATGATCACAGGCAGGCTGTTCAAGATTAAAGAAAAAAAAAAAAAAAGGTTATTCCAACAACCCATACTGAGGTGTGCTGAACAGTCCTGAAAGATGCTCCAGGTGCTGGAGTCTGCCTTAGTTCAAGGGCAGGATGAACAAGACAATCCATGAGGACTGATAGCACCATCTATAGCACTATCAACATGTCTGGAAATTCCCAGGCAACACATGGAAGGGTATTCAGCAAAATTATCACTTTTCTTACTGGGCATAATTTTCCCATTATATGTTGTTTTTAGCCCCCTCCAGAAGCAGAGGTGCAAGCTTAACAGGACAGGAGGACATGGCCTCAAGTTGTGCCAGGGGAAGTTCATATTTAATATACAAAGAATATTTCTTTACTGAAGGACTGTCAAGAATTGGAAGATGTTCCTGGGGCAGTGATGGAATCAATGTCCCTCGAAGTGTTCAAAAATGGGTAGATGTGGTGCCTAGTGGCACCATGGTGTAATGGTGAACCTGGCAGGGTTAATGGTAGGACTCTGTAATGTTACAGGACTTTTCCAACCTTAATGATTCTGCAATTATATAAATATATGGATCTTTGGCCAAAATCAGTAAGGCCATTTCATGTTCTTTCTCTAAGCCCTCACCATCTGCTCTTGCACCTCTCAAAGGTTAAAAAGTGGAAATGTCTTGCAATGACACTGTGGATGTAATTAGTGAAAAATTTTCTTTAGCAACAAATCCAGATGGCACTGGCACAAGTGAGAGAGAAGCAACCTGCGTCATGAGATCTAGAACCATCACCTGGGGTCAAAAGAAGCAAATTTCTTAAATGGCTAAAATAATAATTTAAAATATTGTGCAACCCACATCTAAACTGACATTACTTTATTCTCACTGTTGCAAATCAGAGCATTTCAACAAAAATTGGTTTTCATTTAGGGGAAAAATTAAAGATTTTGTAGAGATTTCAATTCTGTTAAAAGTATCTCCTTACCCTTTCTTCTTCAAAAAAACCTGAAATTTTCAGGTGGAAGTTCCCAATAAGCACTCACTTGCTGCTATGAGCGAGTTTAACTTAATACAGAGGACAAATCCCTGGTTTGGGTTCCTAATGGCACCCCAAGGTCTGAGAACAAGGCTGTCAGTTCCAGTTAGCTGATGGGTGCTGGGCTGCAGGGAGGAAGAACTCTGAGTCCCTACATGTCTTTCGTATGAAAAAACAGTATTTCACAGGGAATGTTGAAGGTGTGGGAATCACTGAATCAGTTAGGCTAGAAAAGATCTATAAGATCATTGAATCCAGCCTTTCCCTGATCACCATCAGACTGAGAGCCACATCCAGTCATTTGTTGAGTGCGTCCAGAGGTGACTCCATCACCTCCCTGGGCAGCCCCTTCAAATAATTGGAAACAGCTTCAGAGAAGAAAGTTGTTGTGATGCTCAATGTTCAACTTGGATCTCCCTATGCCCAGCTGAGGCTGTTCCCTCTCCTCCTGTCCCTGTTCCCTGGGATAAGATCCCAAATCCCCCCGGCTGTCCCCTCCTGTCAGGAGCTGTGCAGAGCCACAAGGTCCCCCCTGAGCCTCCTTTTCTCCAGGCTGAGCCCCTTCCCAGCTCCCTCAGCCTCTCCTGGGGCTCCAGCCCCTTCCCCAGCTCCGTTCCTGCCCTGGACACGCTCCAGCCCCTCGGGGTCTCTCTTGTCCTGAGGGTTCCAGAGTGTCCCCAGCACTGGAGTGTCCCAGCAGTGCCAGCACAGGGACAGGCCCAGCCCTGGGGCTGTGTCACACCCTGGGACAGCCCAGGGGCCACTGGCCTCTTGTCCCCTGGGCACCCTGGGCTCATGTCCATCCCTGTCCCAGCCCAGGCCTTTCCCAAAGGGCCTTTCCAGCCCCTCTGCCCCCGCCGCAGCTGCCGGGGCTGGTGAGAGCCAAGGGCAGGCCCAGCCCTGGGCCTTGTGCCCCTCACACCACGGCTCAGCCATGGATCCAGCCCGGGCAGATCCTCTGCAGAGCCTCCTGCCCTGCTCACACCCACACTGACACACAGCTCGGTGTCCCCCATGGCTGGCCATGGGCACACTCCATGCCCTCATCCCATCACCAGTGACGATCTGAAGCGGGGCTGGCCCAGCACTGATCCCTGGGGTCATTTCTTGGAGTGACTTTATGATGCTTATATCCCCGAATCGTCTGTTGGCATGGAATATTGAATTCTGCAGTCTTAAGACTGGTTCCAGGAGTGAAGGGGGAGAGAAGGAGGTGCAGAGTTGATATCAGAGACTGCACTTGCTCCCCCACATCCTTCATACAGACCATGTTGTCTGTAGTGAACCGTGAGAGAGAGCTTCTTTTGCTTTTAGTTAGTTTTTCTGGCTAGCTGAGGCAGAAGAGTCTCCTTGACTGTTTTTTTTTTCCTTTTTCCTGGAATTGTTTGAACCTGCTATGGATTTAAAACCCAGGGGAGCACCAGGAGCTCACACCTGTGGCCCACCAGGCCTGGCCTAGACTGGGGCATTTCCCAGGCCAGAGGGACTGAGAACAGCCTGAGTGAGCTGTGACCCATGGAGGGAACTGTGCTGAATTTGTCAACTCCTTCAGAGCAGCGAGAGGATTTGCTGTTTGGTATTGTTCAACTTTGTTCTGGGAATTGCTTTGTCAGTTAAATAAACACTTCTCTCTGAGGGAATATTTTTCCCCCAAATCAGTTCAGGGCCCCCATTCAGAGGTTTCCTCCCACATTTGCCCTAAACCAGTGATGACACCACAGTGATCAGCTCCCTGCTGGATCTGGCATAATCCCCAGCACTGTCTCAGACACTTCCTAACCCAGAGAGAACCTGGGCCAGGGCTGCAGCTTTTCCAGGAGATGCTGAGGTGCCAAAGGCTTTGCTGGAGTGCAGGCAGCCACAGCCACAGCCTGTCCCTCCTCCACCAGGCAGGTCACCTGGGATCAGACACCAGGCTGCTCAGGCAGAACCTGCCTTTCCAAAATCCATGGTTGAGTCTCATCCTTTGTTTGTCCTGTATGTGTTACAGGATCACACTCAAGATATTCCATAAAATATTTTTTTGTCAAGGGACTATATGATATGGTAGATAATTGAATGAAAATGACTAATGGATGAAACCTAGTCCTTGTGCCAGCAATACCATGCTGGTTTCACTCATCTACAGAAGTAAAAGCATCATTCTTGCTAGTGCAAAGCCATGTAATCTGTAATCTGTATTAAAATCTGAAATTCCAGTTAATTTTCAGACACAATGAATGCCTTTGCATTATTCCTCTCTGAAACATAGCTAGAAAGGAGGTGAAACCTTTCAAACACTGATATACAAATAAATGGCAACTAATGTCAAGTAAGCTCTTTTGAGAACATTCCATCAGGCTACCTATTTTTTTCTACCTTAAATTTGGATAAAACTTAATAAGAATTAATTCCAGCACATTTAGGGAGGATTTACATTTAGAACAAACTTACTGTGTAAAAGGTTTTAGACAAGATCTGCAGATAATAAAGTGTGATTTCAAGGTAATGAAAAATCCTGAGGATTTACAGCTAATGAAACATGACGTCAATGTAATAAAGAAAAGCAAGCAAGAGAGCATCTAGATTTTCCTCAGCCCCTCAAAGTCATCTATCTGGAATCATGAAAATTTAGCATGAAAGAAAAAAGCCAATGTGAACATACCCAAAAAGAAGGCAGAAAATTAAGGTTTTCTAAGTGCATGAGAAATTAAAACAAATTTGCTACAGGCTGGGTCGACAGAAACAAGCTTATGAAAAATTATTCTGCTACAGACCTTTAAACACCAGTGGTACTGAATATGAGAATGAGGTAAAAAAAAAAATCTGCAAGTCAGGATCATTCCTCAGATCTCAGCTCTGGAGTGCTGCAGAATGAGGACTGATATTCCCAAGGCAGTATCCTGATGCTGTTTCCAGTTTAAGTGCTATTTTGGAAGACATTTACTTTTCCATCAACAGATTTAGACACAAAGGAAGACTGAACCTTTAACTACCATTTTGTAATTTTTCTATTCTGTAAAGCTGTTGCCTTAGGGAGAGTTGATGCTCACTAACAGATGGAAGGTCCATCCAGCAGCACCAGGAAGCAGAGAGGCAGACTAAAAGCACGGAGTTCAGGTGACTAGTGGAATCAGAGGTGTTATAGAAAAGGTTTTGTCTCTGAATGTAGAATGTTTATAATTTTCTGAAATGCAAAAGCTGTTTTTCATCACTGATTTTAAATCAAATGCAGAAAACATTGTCTGTCACTGTTTTAAATTGTTTTGAATAGTAAAGTACCCTGGGACCTTTGCTGCACAAAAGATAGTACCTCAAAGTGGTTTATTGTTGTAATTTCCATGGAAATTAACATTTACTTGCATGGTTATCACACTTTCTGTGTAATGTGGGATATAACCATCTAAATCCCTTTGAAATACAGTTGCTGAGGTATCATCAATCTGACTCAAGATTTGTTCTACTTTCCTGCTTG
Source organism: Erithacus rubecula (assembly GCF_903797595.1). Lineage (NCBI taxonomy): Eukaryota > Metazoa > Chordata > Aves > Passeriformes > Muscicapidae > Erithacus > Erithacus rubecula. The sequence goes on along the minus strand of NC_136661.1, from coordinate 28,901,442 downwards.
AGTTTGCTGAGTACTTTTGCTTTTCCTCCTGATGTTGAGCTATACAAGTTAATGCTGAAATGAACTTTAAAATTCAGCAGCCATTTGATTCTCTTTGTTTTTCCCCCATCTTTTCAATTCACTTTCTTGCCTATCCCTCCTTCCGTGTCCTCTGCAGGCAGTTAACAACAATATCCTGTTTACAGCACCCACCATGGAAAGCCACCAAATGTCAGTCCTCAGGGAATTTCACCCATGATCCACACCCAGGCTGGCACTCATCTCAAGTTGCACAGGGGAGTTTTAGAAACATTATTAGAGGGAAAAATGGGGCTCACACCCTGGAACAGTTTTCCCAGGGAAGTTAGAGAGTTAGAGTTATCATCCCTAGAGGTATTTAAAAGACATGTAGATGTATCACCCAGGGACAGGATTTAGTGGTGGGCTTGGGCAGTGCTCAGTAAATGGTTGGACTCAATCATCTCAGATATTCTTATGATTCTATGATTCCAGTTCAAGAACAAGCACATTTATCACCTAATCTTCAGAAAAGAAGGCTCCCACTACATTTTCTCAGTCCTTCCTTTCCTGTGCTGCACCACAGGCATGTACAACACACCCAGTATGGACCTATCCAAACACAGACTGATAAAATTGCAATAAAACACCCTTGTAAAATTGTGTTTTAGACTAGATGACTTAAAATGATGACAGGACATTAGCTGATGAAGATGCAGGAACTGTGAAAAGAAGGCAGATATTGGATGTGCAACTCAACAAACATTTTACAAGTGAATGTGAGAGACTGAAGTTCTCAAAGAGCACACTAATTTCTGCTCAAGCATCATGGGGACAAAGTGGGAGATATTTCTAGAGCCAAAGAAAAAGGTAAGGAAAGAATCTGGCAAATATGTCTCTGGATCTCCTTGGAACAGCAAAATGATGGTGTAAATTAGCTCAGTAATTAATACATACTTAGAACCAGAGCCACTACTGGTAAGTCTAAGTTAAATGCTGCATCTCACTGTATTAGCTTTCTAGAGGTGATTGAATTTCTGTAAATCTGTATTATTGCTTGATAGAAGTGGATTTCTTTCTTTATCTTGCAGTTGCAAAACCAACCTAGAGTCCCAGTGGGAACACATTGTTTTCCATACCTAGAATTAGTTCATTAGTCCAAACACCCTACAGAAGTTAAGACAGCTCAGGAGAATTATGGTATATGAGTAACACAAAATACAGCTGGAAACTTCAAGGAATCCTTACAGCTTAGTTCCTGGTTATTAATTTTCTTCTGTTATTTATATTGTCTTCATCTAGAGCTTTCCTTCTAAAATTCACTATTTTAAGAACATCCACATATCGGCTTTATCTTCCCTCTAAAAGGCAAACACTAATGATGATCCTTGTGGAATGGCATGTTTCAAAGATTTGCTTTAATTTGTTCTATAACCCATCAATAAACAACTTCGCCAAGGACTGGAATTATATTTTTTTAATTAATTCATTTTACTAGTACTTTCCTGTCAGTGAAAGAGATACACCTGCTTTTAAGGGATATTATTTGGATGCAAATATTTAGACATTAAAGAAAAGTCATGGAAAATAAGATGATATCCACATTAGACAAAATAACATTAAACAGCATTAGCAGCAGTTTTGCAGATAGACCAAGCTAGGACTTAGCAGCTCTGAAGTCTTTACATGGTCAGTGACATGTGAGACCTTGGACAAGTCATGTCACCCTGGTGTACTTGAATTTTCTTGCCTGTTAACTGGGTGCTAATAATAAAAATACATAATGAGTCATGATTAGTTGCAAAGTGCTGGTGAGCAGATAGGCATCCTCATTAGTGCCACAGAGAAATAAACTGGCAAGAATCCTGTGTCCTAATGACTGCTATACTACACAAAATTAAATCCAAAGTTCCCTAACTGGAGGTGCTATAAGTGGTCTTACCTAGAGCTGCTTTATCTTTATCCATCTATCAAAACATCAAAGGAAGAAGAAAAAAAGGTAGTTAAATTTCTGCTTATTTTCTCTGATGTTCTACTCTAAGTTAGTGCTAATGTCAATTAGGTATATTCATCAGCTTTGACATTTTGTACTTGACAAATTGATGAAGGTTTAGCAATGAAGTACAATTTTCCTTATCAAAACTTTTTTTTAAAGACTTTTAATTACTATGCATCTTAATCAATATCGGTTTTACTTCTGATTAAAATAGCCATTGAAATCTTGACAATGCTTGACATACTCCATCCAAATTTAATTAACTTTTTTTCTTTCCTTTTTTATTAGCTGCCGTGGAGGGAAAGAGAACAGAGAAGCAAGAAAATTCAGCTATATACAGAATAACAGATGCATTTGGTAGTATAGCAAAGTTCTGACTTTATTAACTTAATGAGAATACCCAAATTAATCAACACATAGCATTGAAGTCACAGTATTTCTTCTGAGCTAGTGAAAAAAGTCATGAAGCAAAGAAACTTTGAATCATAACAAGGTTTTGGTTTGGAGGGATCTTACAAATCATCAAACTGGGATCCCCTTCCCAAAGGCAGGACACCTTCTACTAGCCCAGGTTACTTCAAGCCCCATCCAGCCTGGCCTTGGACACCTTCAGGGATGGGGCAGCCACAGATTCCCTGGGCACCCTGTGCCAGGCCCTCACCACCCTCACAGCCAGGAATCCCTTCCCAAAATCCCATCTGGCAGTGGGAAACCATTCCACCTTGGCCTGTTGCTCCAGCTCCTTTCCCAAAGTTCCTCTCCAGCTTTCCTGGAGTCCCTTTAGGTACTAGAAGGCGCTCAAAGGTCTCCCTGAAGAATTCTCGACAATCTCTTCTGAACAATCTCAATTATTTCTCAAATTAATGATTGTGGACATGGGAAGAGGAAAATGGTATGAAGCATTTTATTTATATTATTAATTTTATTTATTTATATTGGTTTTTCTAAATTGTCAACTTGTTTTTCAATAACCATGACATTTCAGAGAATAAAAATATTCTGTCCTGTATGAAATAAGAACAATCAGAGAAATGTAGAATAATGCATATAAAAATTTCTTAACAAATTTTCCGTCATACCCTCTTTTAACTAAAAATAGCAGTTGCCAGAAAAAATGTAGGTTTCATGATCAAGAACCAGAAAACTTTTACTCTTCATTCATTTTTGGTGTGTAGGAGTTTAGAATCTTGACAAAGTTGTGGCTGTATAGTATGGCAGCTCTCCAGGGTTTCATTATACCAAGTCATCATCAGTAAGGAATGCACTCTAAAATATATTTAAATCTCTTTTGCCCCCTTTCCTCATAGATCAGAGATTCTAGAAATCAGAAAGAGAAGTAGAACACATATTACTGCTTCTAGCAGTCCATTTTTTTTCAGGCTAATAGAACAGAATTATTAATATTTGAACCTTGGTACATTTCTATTCCACCCTTCTGCTTGAGGCAGGATGCCCTGAATTCAGACAAAGTTCCCTTTCACCTTTCACCAGTTCTGTGTCTTTCTGGGCAAAAGATTTCACTGCTTTCCTGGGTAAAGCTGTTCTAACACCTGACCATTCTTGCCTTGAGAAATATTTCTTTATGTCAAATTGTTACCATCCTTATTCTAATTTACAATCATTTTCTTTTCTCCTCCTGCCACAAATCTCATTAAACACTCTCCATCTACTCAGAAACTCCTTGCATGTATGGCAAGAATGCTGCAAGGTTCCCTCTAAGCCATTTCTACTTATGGTCAGCTCCCTCAGATTCTCACAGGGAAAATCCTCTGAACACAAATATTTTGTTGACCCTTTCCAGACTCACTGCAGTATTTCTCGTATCAAAGTGCCTAAAGCTCATCACACATTAAAAAAAAAAAAAAAAAAAAAAAAAAAAAAAAAAAAAGAGAGAAAAAAAGAAAAAGAAAAAAGATTAAAAAACAAAGAAAAAAGAAAGAAAAGGAAAAAAGGAATATATGTATCTCTTTTAAAGCAATTTAAATTAGTCTTGGCTACCTTCCTATAACTCGGCACTTTGCAGACTTTCAGCAGTATATAAAGAAGGAAAGTATTTCTAACTTTAATTTACTTAATTTTGGTGTAACAGTTGTTCTCTGACAAGTTTCATATTATATAGAAATTAAATCTAACACAATTAAAATCTATATCAAAACTGCAATATATCAACTTCAACAGCAAAAACCCACTAAGGTATCTCTGGAGATATTAGCAAGCTCTATGTATATGAGTCCTTATTTTTATAGAATACATGAAAACAATTGCTTGGTAAATCTTGCCTTCATATGAAAGGTGAAACCTTGCTCCCTATCAACATCCATGGGGGATTTTCCATCAACTGCATCAGGAGTCATAACTTCTCCAGAATATGAATTCAAGCATTAAGCTATAAATATTAAATGTAGAATTTGAATTGAAAAAGAGGCAAATGTTTTACAAAATGTGATGCCTGAATCACTTTTCAGAAACTGTATGAAAGATGCAGCCCAGGGTGACTTAAACAGCCATGAGCTACTTTAAGAACTTTTTAATTTCTGTAGGAGATGCTGTCAGTCATGCCCTGAATCCAGCCATCCCATCCTTATCCTTGTCCTTCACATTTTTTAACATCAATAGTAGCACTTCTTGTGCAGTAAGGAATCAGGATGTATATGATTAACACTGTTGATAGCTGATTTACAGTTTTATTTCTCTCCCTAATTGTTGAGCACTATAAAAAATATTGAGAGCAAAGGCATGGGATTAAAACTGTAAAAAGGAAAATGAGAGAGAAAACTTCACAGAGACCTGGAAATTTTGAAAAATCACATTAAATGAAACAAGGCTGCTAAACCAGTGAGCAGATAGAAACAAAAAGTTGAAGTTTTACTGGAAGAAACAAACTCAGCTGTTCCCAATTCTCACTTTTGTTGAGCTACCTGTTCATCAGGTGGCGTGAAGGCTTTAATTCAACACTATTGTGTTGAATTTCCAATGATCAACTATGAATACATTAATAATGGTAATAATTATAATAAATATAAAAGCAGTAGAGGAACCAGTACTGATTCTTGGAAGACAAAGCAGAAAACTGATTTTCCCTGGCTGTTTGGACAAGACTTCCCCAGCTTTGTACCCCAGGTTCTGTTTTGTACTGTTCATATCTCTGCATTGAATTTTGGGTTCCTGCATTTCAGACAGGTGACTATTTATTTAATTTCATTTTTGCTCTTCCCTCTTTCTTGATTTCTTTCTGGATCTTAAATCAAGGCAATGAGTCACACATGTTCAATCATGAGCAGGTCTTGATTATTCTTGGAATCAGTATATTTGGGTGGAAACAAAACGTGTTCAGTGCAATGTTGACAGCAGAAGGCCAGTGCATGAAAATGTGAATTCTTTCTTGAAGCAATTCAGTAAGAAGAAACCACAATATTCGCTTTCTGGCTAATTTAAGATTTCTTAAATGAGAACCTTTCAGCTCAGTTTCAAAAAAACAGAGGCCATGGAGCTGCTGAGCTGTCTCTGCCATGAGTGAATGACAAAGCCCTTGGCTCTGCAGCTCCCTGGTGCTTGCAGGGAATTGCATTCTCCAGGCAGAGAATTGCTCATCATTACATATCACTGCTAGACTACAGTTTGAAGGCAAAACTCAGCCTCAAGCTTGCACCGAAACACATTCCCAAATCTATCTGTACATTTTCCTTAACCAAAAGAATTGTCTCTTGCAAGCCAGGCATGCCTTTAACAGCAGCTGAATAACAAAAGAAGGAGGATGCATTTCATTTGACAGCTGAGTTCATGTATCCCAGTTGTTCCTGCTGCCTCCCAGAAGCACCAGGAAAATGTCTTTCCTGTAGGAGCCAAATTTCACCTCCCATTAAAGGCACAGGACACAAGAAATTATAAGTAGAAAGTGCTACATACTTTTTGCAAGCATGATGGAGTAGAGACATCAGGGTAATGGGTAATAATGAAAAGGAAAATCAGCAAGCAAGTCTCTGTAGTCATATAGACCAAACTGACTGTGTGACATTTCAATTTTGAATGAATGTCATAAACCGTAGAAAATTCAGGTTTAATGAATATGCCTACATAAAAGCATAAACAAGACAAACCTTTTCACCATGATGTTTATATTTACAGCACATAAGTTACAAATTAAATTTTCTCTGGGATGTGCTTCTGATATGAATGACTTTTCTGTAGAGAAATATTATCCATAATCGTCAGATCACTGAGAGCAGCAAGGATCCATTAGTGATGTTTGGGATGATGAACTGAAGTGGTGTTTAGTGGGTTTTAATTATGCTAAAAGATGAAAGTGCTTAGGAAAGGGTGTAAGTCATACCAAAGGGAAAGAAAATGAACTGACTTTATTTAAGTAAGTAGACATGTTTATTTCAAATAATTTTAAGCTGATTGCTCATTACATTAATATGTTTAGGAAACTGATCTATTCCAGTACTTTGCAGTTACATTGTTTAATATCGGCAGTCAAAACTTGAAAAACTATGAGTCTTGGCTATAAAGTTTCTTAATTATGAGATTTAAAAATATGTACAAGAATTTTTTATATTTTAGCTGCAGGGATATACAAAATGCTCACTGCAATCAGAATATTACAGATATCATTATTTTCTAACACATGTTTCATCAAAGGCAGGAGATCAGACTTTAAAAATTGTGCCAGGGGTGAAATATTGCCTTCACTGAGGTAAAGAGAAAATATACTCTTGATTTCAAACAGATTAAAATAATAATAAAAAAATCATAATAAAATGTTAGCATGTGGGTCCTCTTCTGCTTGTAAATTAACAATATCTCTGTGGTAATGCATTGCAACCTGGAATTTGACATAAAACTGCTTAGAGCAGAGTGAATTTCCAAAGACCCTGTGCCTGGTTTCATCACCCTGTACCCTTTTAAACCTCCAGTAATTACTTTAATGTGACTTTACAAGTGCCAGACAGAGCAGACTCGTGTTCCTTGTCAGGTCACCCTGAATCAATGTATTCCTCCATCCTTCTGACAGACACAGAGATGCACCAGCTCTGTGCCAAAGCCCCAGCACAGTCCCTGGGCCAAACCAGTTACAAGACATCATGGCTAAGAGGGAGAAGGGAGGTGATAAATATCCTGTGGCTGCCTCAGGCTGTTTTCTTCCTGCCCAAAGACCTCCAGGTCTTTTTTGATAGCAGAACAGCAATTTCCATAACCTTTGTGCATTTCAAAAAGTCTATTTTACTCATTGATACCTTCACAAACAAAACACCTTTTCCTTTTGTTACCATTTTATGAAATTTTTTATGGATAGGAATGTGCAATCACTTGTTGACACCAGCACTGTGCCTGGAGAACAAACATTTCTTTTTAACTTTCCACATTAGCTGACACTCTAAAGGTTTTTTCCTTCCAAGGTGTTTCATGGTACTTACATGCAACAAATAATTTTTTACTCCTGTTCATATTTCATGCTTTAACCTCTATTAAACCAGGTTCTAACCCATTCACAGCTGTGTGCCACAACTCAAATCAATTTTCTTCCAATTTTTATGGCCTGAACTCCCTCAGAAATGCAAATTACAAAGTAACATTATGCATGAAACTTGACTTAGACAAAGCCAGATCTTTGGCTTGCAGAAAATAGTGGTCACCTCACTTCATTACTTTTATCCATATGCCTGGATAATAGACAGAAGCCTGTATTTCTTTTGTTTTGGTTTGGGTTTTTTTTAATTAGCAGCTTCTAGCATTAATATGCTTTGTTACTGTCCCATTTCTAAAGCTTCCCTTCAAAGGTTTCAGTGAATGGACGCAGTATGCTTCTAATACATCAAAAGGTATTTTACTGAAGGTTGTGTGAGCACAGGATTTTTGCTTGGCCATTCATGCTAATGTTTCCTAAATAATTTAAAGTAATATAAAGAATAAAAAGATGGTGTCTGAACTACCTGGAAAATAGAGTATCCACCCCTGGGCTGGAGAGTTATCATGACTCTAATAAGACAATTTTCTAATTGGACATTAAGTATCATTTTCCAGTCATCCACTAATTGAATCTCATTTAAGGCTTTTCAACTGGGAAAAAAACCCATGTGTTTTCCCCAGAAAAAGCTCAGCCTGCTTTCCTCCTACCTTTCAGCTTAACACCTCAGTGGGCTTTGTGATCTGCAATATTGAATTTCTGATTACAGATAAGATGTTTACACCATAGATGATAGTTATGAGTAGTTATGAGCATCTCAGAGCAAATTTAATTTGTTTCCTCTGTGATGAAAAAAATATAAATAAATAAATTTTAAAAAAAGAAAAATAAATGGAAACCCAATCTTGTTCATGGTTTTATAAAGTCATATTCATTAAATCCACATGCTTGGCATTTCATGTAATTTTCTCCATAAAAAATAAAAATGTTATTTTTGTTTAAGCTATCAGATGGCAGGGATTTACCTTCCAGTTGCTCCTCTTCATTACCAACAGTTACCTAGGACAGCTTCTAATATTCAGACCTGTGTGCCCAAATCCCTGTTGAATGTAAGAAAAAGGTTTTTAGCAGGAATAATACCAGCATGGTAACAGGGCAAGGGGACCTATCTTACTTAATTGGACTGACGTACACAGTTTGATATTAAGACCTAATCTAATCCTGCTAATGGAAAAATTTAATATTCTGATAGAATCACTTAATGAAATAGAATATTATATCCTGTGTTAAGAAAGAGAGAAAAAAACCCTTTAATTTGCACAAGCTTGATAGCTCAGTATGTATTTTTCATTAGCAATCATATGATTGTAATCCTTAGCCCAATGCCAATGTTTTCTTTTATTTGGTGGTTTCAGATAAAGCCTTGGAAAACTTGTCTTAAAATAAAGTCATATTTTGCCTTGATAGGGTAAATGGAATGAAGTCTTGTTTGCTACTTGATGGCATTGCTGGTCAAGATGGGGCTGCAGCCTGTTGTATTCAGTCATGCTGTGGGGCTCAACCACAGAATCACAGAATCAATCACAGAATCACAGCATCACAGAAACACAGAATCACAGAATCACAGAATCACAGAATCATAGAAACACAGAAACACAGAATGGTTTGGGTTGGATGGGATCTTAAAGGTCATCCTGTTCCAAACCCCTGCCACGGCAGGGACATCTTCCACTACCCAAGGTTACTCCAAGTCCCATCCTAATTGGCCATGGACACTTCCAGGGATGAGGCAGGCACAGCTTCCTGGGCAGCCTGTGCCAGGGCTTCACATGCCATATGACAGCATACTTGGTTAAATGTGGTAGGATCCTAAACAACTTTTATGGTGGGTTAATTCTGCCAGGAACACTATTCAGACCAGCTTCTGGCTGCCCTAAAGTCCTCATTGGGAGTCCTCAATGTAAAACAACACAAATAAATAAATGTTATCCTCTGTTTGGGCGGGATGGTGTCTGGCATTGGTCAGCAGATGGTAGCAATTGTAATGTGCATCACTTGTTTGGTTTTTTTCCCTTTTTATTGTCATTACTATTATTTACCATTATTATTGCATTTTACTTTGTTTTCAATTATTCGACTGTTCTTATCTTAACTTTTGATTCTCCCCCCATTCACTGGGGTGGGGTGAAAGAGGATCTGAGTTAGTTGCCAGCTGAGCTTACACCATGACACCACCTCAGCATCCTTTGATCCTGATGGCCAGTGCTTCCACGATTCCTTTCTCCTTCTCTATTTCAACATAGAGACAAGTTGGTAGGATCCCACACAAAACTGCAGACAGAGAAAGAGAGGCTCGTGTTCAAACTTGGGGAAATTTGTCATATGCAGGAATGTCATAAATGTCAGCTAAAAAGCAGAAGTTAATATTTTCAGTGTTTTAAGAGACAGAAAAATTCAGAGTAGATCAGTGTAAGAATGCCTGTTGGGAGTGCTGGTAGGTTCTAACTGATGGGGATCACACAGGTGGGTGCAGGATGCAGCTCCAGCATGGTTTTCTCTTCATGGTTTGTATTGTGCTGGGGCATGCACTATTTGTGTTTGTACCAAAATAAGATTTTTCTTATGGTTAAAGTTTTTGTGGGAATGGACCCACAATCACGACGTCAAAACTGCCTATGAGCTCAGCCATAATGTGTTGGGATAGAAGCATCAACCATCTGCTCCCCATCTAAGAGGAGTCATTACTCTCTCACGTGGATCTTGAGAAAGGAGTTTTATTACATTTCTTCCCATTAATACTGCTTTAATTTTAGTAAATGCCACTGGAACTAAGAATCGCTGGACAGAAGTAATTATCATCTGTCAGCAGAACATCATTAAAAAAAAGGAAAAAAAAAAAGGAAAAAACAAAAGGATGCAATGATCATGTCTGTTTTTTACATACATCCATAGATTCTGATCATTTTGTGTTAAAAAATCTTAACTGAATATTGTGTCTCTCAGGAAATTCTTATGTGGATTTTTTTATACATAAATTCCATTTTCACACCTTATATATATAGTTGAATGAATATCTACTGTGAAAATTCCATAAAATTTAGTTTTCAAAGGCCCTGTATCCCATCTCACTGCTATGCTAATATATCTTGATCAAATCTTGCATGTATACAGCTATGTTGAAAATTCTATCATACATATTCATAGACCAGTTATCATAGATACAGTAATTGCTGCTTTACATGCTCCACAAGGTTTTATAAAATATTAATTGCCTATTATTCCTATCGCAGGTGGAAACACTGGAAAGATGGCTCCCTCCTGTAAAATAATAAACTCAGTTTCAAGTTACTTTATTGCACTGAGAAACAGAGATATGTGCACTGAAACCTAGCACAGTCTCAAGTTACACTGTGCCATTCTGAATTTCTATTTCCTCAAAGTTAAGATTTTGACAACTGTTGTTAAAACTCTAATAACATTGAGGTTTTACTCTTAAGTGTGTCTAGACTGTGAGATGGGTACCTGAGAACAGATTCCTCAGACCATATTCAGATTTTCCAGACAAGAGGCCATGGTCATATACATGTATTTTTTTCCCCCATGGTAATAATACAATGCAGTCATGGTCTTCTGACATGTAACTAAGACATTTTCAGGACTCATTCCTTTTGTATTGTGTTCACTTAAAAAGACCACATAGATTAAAAAAAGCCAGAGAATCCCCATGCTAAAGGGCCTCATCTGCATGGATTACATGGAGCCCAGTGGCTTATAAAACACATGGGAATAGAAGACAAATCTCATTCTGAAAGAGCTTGAAAATGAAATGGTAGAAAAGGGGAGAAGTGTTTGTGTCCCTATTTATTGATCAATCCTTGAAAGAAGTGTTGGGAAGTTGAAGAATTTTGGAAGGAACTCTGAGGTTGTAGAGGAATTAGGGTTTTGTTCGGAAGTAATTTAATCTGTGAAAAAAAAAAATGTACTGATCTTACTCTTTTCAGCTGAATAGGCATCCAGGCCCTTATATTGGACAGCATTTATTCCACAGTAAAAATCCCCTAAAATGTGTGCAGCAAGAGTATCTGGTCTCCAGGACCTACAACATCACTCTGATACCCTTCTTTCAGACTGCACAACTTCTAAATGTATGAAAGCCTTGTGGTACAGTCCTTGTGGAGAGTCTTGATTACACAGTTTTAATTCCTAAATAAAAACAGAGACCAACAATCATGATTAGTCTAAGGTGTCATGCCCTATGGGCTGGATTCATGTGCAGCATCACTCATAGGAGTGTCTCCAAACAAGACTGCAGAGATCTCAATAAAAGAGTCATTATACATTTCAGAATTGTCAAGCAGCTTAAATATTAAAATGGATGTTGCTATCTGAAATCATAAACTCATTGAACAGATAACTCTTGCAGTGGACTTCAGTGAGGTGCAGATATTTATAATTACCTAAGCTGTCTCTGCAACTGCCAGTTTAGGGAGTGTCTAAACACAGACACAGGGTCTAGAATAGAAAGGAAATGTTTATTCTGCTCAAGGTACAATGTGGAGATTTTCACAAATGAAGTACATTGGTTGCCAAAACCTTGCACTATATATATGCATTTCAGCAAACAAAAAAAAAAAATCATGGTTCATGGGGTACAAGTTACCTAGTTTTCTTATTAATTAATATTCTACTATCTATTGGTTAACAATTCTCTCATGCTGATTAGTCTGCATGCTCAATCCTTCTCTTCTTTTTAGTTGGGGTTTCTTGGGTCATCTGATCCCTTGCATCACACTGGGCTGGGGACCTGTGGTGTCAGCCAGGTGACAAGAGACACAACAGGAGCTGGCACTCAGCAGGAAAACCCCAGACTGTTCAATAGAACACAGGTGGGCTTTGTTCAGACCTTCCCCTTGAAGTTATGAAGCCTGCTTCACTGAAGAGCAGGAACCTGTTTCACATTCTCATCCTTTGTAACTCACTGGGGGAATTTTTAACTATTTCTTACCTTTGAGACGTTGGCATCACTGGAAACAATACAATTGTAGAAAAAATATTGGTTAAGTGGAAAATACAGAAATAAATCCTGTCTGCTTCTGCAATCACGTACAATTACATGAGTGGCAGCACACAATGACAGCGCAGAATTTAGGCAGTCCAAAATTAGACATTTCAGCATTAGAAATATGAGTCTCAGCAACACCAATAAAATAATATCAAAAAATTACCTTTTCTTATTAATGTATATTTTATAAATTCTCTAGGAAGAATTTTTCTAAAGCAGAAACAACCAGACAAAACCCTGACTATAATCCAAACTCATAGAAGATAACAAATATGTAATTTTATAGCCTATATGTATGAAAATAAATTCTGTTTTCTCATTTTTGCTTGTAGATCTGATCTCCAAAATTAAAGAAATGCTTAACTGTGCAAAACTTCTGAATGTAATCTCACAATTTACATACAAGTAATCTCTTGAGTTATGATTATGTGCTGGTCAATAGTGTCTTTGATAAATCAAATGGGTACACTTGGGGTTTATTAAGAGTTGCTGTGTATTCAAGGTTGCCAGAATCTAGAAAAACATCATCATGGAATTACTAAAGCAGCTATTGCTGTTTTCAGTCATTACATCCTTGATCTTTGGTGCAGTTCTTGGTATAAATTGCTGCAATCCAGTTGACTTTGTCACAAAAACAGAGATCTTAATCTATTGGTTACTTTATGCTGGGTTTAAATATATTTAGCTGGAAAAATTATGACCTTCTTTCAGGGAGGAGATCCCACACTTCTTTTTTAATGTGGAAGCAGACTTCAAGATTAGCAATCAGGGAAACATTTGGATCTTTACTTTTTGCTCTTTCACATGGAGTATTTTAGGAAGACATTTTTACTTATATGAAGTTAATTTGTCTGTATTTCATTTAGAAGTTTTGTCCTATTCATTCATCTATTAATTCAGGAAATTTCCTTTAGAAGTTTGAGGGCTATCCAATTTTCTGTTAATTCAATTGGTAGATTGTGCCTGACACATAGAAGCTGCCTCAACAAAAGTAAGATTTTGTGGGATCTTATTACAGTTCAGATTTTCCATTACTGTGATCTACCTAATCAGCTGTATTGATCTACTGCTTTGTTAGAATAGCTGCAGTGCATTAAGGGCTCTAGCATGGTCCTAAAATGTATTCAAATTTAAAGCAATTTACATCACCAATCTATTCCTAATGGTAAAGTAATAATTCAACAAAATATTTCAAAAGCTTGAAGATGTAGCATTTTAAAAAGGCTTTTTTCTGAGAATATATTCTCGGAACATCATGTAAATCTTGGACAATATGAGAAATCCTTTCCAAATTTGTGCCAAATGAACCTGTCAAATTACATGCCACCTATTTGAAAGTTAAATGAGAAGCTTCTCTCACAGGGAATATGTTCCTTGGTTATCCCTGTGAACACAGCTCACTTCTGTTGGCAAGAAGTCTGCTAAGGTTTTCTCACTGTCATCATCATCTGTCAGCAGAATTTGAAGTGTGTAAGAGTTAACAAAACTGTATATTGTGAACCAAAGACATGCACAAAATAGAAGAAGAAAACCCTGAAAAATGTGGTGAAGGAATCCAAGGGGAACTCAGAAGTTTGCCTAGCATATATTTCCTTCATAATCAAATTGCTCATCTGATTCTTCCTTCCCTGAATTCTTTAAATGGCATCACTGCTTATTCAGTCATGAAGAATAAAATTTTTGGAAAAAAAGGTCAAGCAACATTGGAGCACATTTTATAAAAAAAATTAATTAAAGTTTATGCAAATTTTTGTTTTGTTCTGGTACAAAACATGAAATCAATTCTAATTTTATGAGACAAAGTTTTCTTGTGATTACACAAACTGCTGTCTTCTTAAGTCTTCCTGTAGTAATATGCTATATAAAAAGCTGAAGAGAAACAAGGTAAATAATGCTACCTTTTTGTTGTGCTTATATTTTTATAAAGAAATATTTTGTCTGTTTCAGTCAAACACTTAATAGCTGGTGAAAAGCATAATAGCTTATAATTATTATTATTAATAGAATATATTCTAATTCCCGCTTCTTACAAAATCCAAATTTTAGATTTGATTATAGGTGTGAATTTAATTTCTTCATTAAAATAGAATGCAATAATCATGACTATAGTCCCTCCCCTCTATATTGATTATTTTGCATTCTCTTTGAGAAAACAGCAACACCAAGAAATAATGTTTAGTCAGTTCACCAGTCCTGTAATTTAGTACGTGACTCATGGTTAGAATCACTGAATCATAGGATCATTAAGATTAAAAAACCCTCTAAGATCATTGAGTCCAACTAATAAACCAGCACCACTGTTTTCACCACCAAATCATATCCCCAAGTTCCACACCCACACGACCTTTGAACACTTCCAGGAATGGTGATTTCAGCACTTCCATGAGAAGCCTGTTCTAGGGCTTTGCAATCCCTTTGATGAGCAAATGTTCATATAATCACAGAAGCATGGAATATCCTCAGTGGGAAGGGACCTGCACAAAAATCCCAACAATCCCACCCTGTGCACCCTAAGAACTTTGTTCAAAGGTTCCTGGAGCTCTGGCATTAGAGCTGTGCCCATTCCCTAGAGAGCCTGCTCAGTAACCAACTACCCTTCTTGAAAAAACTTTATCCTAATATCTTTCTTCCCACTTTGCTGGAGAGATACTTAGATTCTGTTTCTCTTGACCAAAATTTTGCAAGACAGCTCATTATCCCATTATAATATATTAGAATACTTTTCCCTGTTCCAGTAGATGAACAAATTGTGATTATTCTCTCCCCTTTGAGAAGGTGTTTCCCATGTTAGGTATGGACCTATGGATCCTTGCCAGCTGACTTGCTGAACCTATTCCTCCTTTTTTCTCAACAAGAGAGTTAATATCCTTCGTGTAATTATTAATACTTTCAGATCTGTCCTTACCTACCTCCTCAAATATCATCCAGTGCTTCCATACACTTCTTTATTTTGTCTTTCTATCTCTTTCTGATTTTACCTATATCTGATTTCTATGTACCCTGGCAACGCACTTTAGATCTAAAACCAAAGAACAATTTTGTACATTTGATCTTGTGCCTCACTTGTTACTTCTAAGCACTATTCCTTTTTCTCCATTCCTAATTATAGTGCAAAAATATGCCTCCATCTAATGTTTAGTCATTTTGATGTCCCTGTTATCTTATTTGTTCAATTTAGTTTCCCTTTCCTATATAAAACCAATATAGAATAAAGAGAGAGGTGTTGTTAATAAAATCCACTACTGGCAAAACCAATATAAAATACCTCCCCATTCACTTACTAATTTCCTTCTTAATATTCCAAGGCATATAAAGAAAAATAGATAGGAACTGAATGTATTAAGATTCTGATCATGCGTGCTAATCTATTTTTTTAATACTAGGTAATTCCCAGATGCTTTTCATAATTACCTCTCATCATTTAGTAGTTGCACAGGAGAAAGCCTTGCAAATTTCCTTGTATTCACATGCAATTGGAGCAAGGTCACTGGCTAGACCCAAGGACAACAGCTGACAGTAAAACCTTTCTTCATTCCACTTTTTTATTACTAGGAAAAAATAATACTTACATTTTGGTCTTTGTGAGAAATAAGTGAAAACTAAGATATTCTATTACTTCAGGCCTTTTGCAGGATATTTTAAAACCTAGGGGGTTTGTTTTTATCCTTTTCATTTTTCCCAAAGTCTGAAAGCAGTGTTTTCATAATCTTAATGTCAGAGGTAATTCTCTGTGCTGTTTGAGACTTGAACTCTACAAAGTAGGCCACGTATGCAGAAACTGAAATACATCAACACAGAAAATAAAACTAGATAATAAAGCTTACTGTTTTAAAATGCACAAAAAGTAGCCAGAGTTGCTGTGATTATTAAAAAAAAAAAAAAAGAAAAATCACTTAAAAGCTATATCCCTGACCTAGTTTTTACAAGACACTCTGTCTTATTGCAGTAAAGAATTGATCACTAAAATTCTAAATCTGTAAATTTAGGAATATTTTTTTTCCTTTTTTTATCATAATTTCCAGTTCTAGCACGATGCTTTAAACAAAGGAGCTATGCAGTTCATTAATTCCTGCAAATGATCATTCACATGGCTTATTATAACAGACTGGAGGATATATGCTCTTCTCTGTATTTGGGGTTGTACAAGAATCAGCCTCATTAAGAATAATGGCAATTATGAAGGTATATATTCTGCACTCCCTGTTTTAACCTGGGTGAGACTAAAAGTCCATTAATATTAATGCATCAAAGGCAAGCACTGTGCAGATTAATGGTGATAGTTAATATGGAAAAACCATATCTGCCTTTTGACCTTAAAACAATACTTAGCTTTAATGTACTTAATAATTTAAATACTTTATATGTTCAGAATTTTGAGTAAAACATTAGTTTAAATTCCTATTCCTTCTTTATTGAAATCAATGAAATTCTATTAATCTTTGGAGAAAGAGGTGTTTTGAGACCAGGAGAGGGAAGTGGCATGGACAGTTCAGGTATATTCAAGAGAAGATCAAGAGTGAGTTGACAGGTGTACTTTAATAAATGTGTCATGTTGCACAAAGGAACTTAGACTGGTTTGTGGAGTCCACAGCTGAGAGATGATCTTGATTTCAAAATAACCTTGGAGATGAAGAAAACAAAAATTTAAGGAAAGACCAAGCAAGAGAAAAGGGAAAACGTTTCCTAAAATTGGTGAGATCAATGAGAAGGTCCTTAGATGAGCATCACCCTCTGCCTGTCCTCTGCAGTGTGGTCGTTGGTCAGTCCAAATATTTTTCTTGCAGTACCCATCTAGTTTCCATCAGATCCTGCTCGTTAGCTATTCCTCCTTGTGGTGCTATAAGCACTAATTGGACCAAACAGGTCCAGGTGTTGCATGATCACTAAGCAGCCTTGTCCAGTGGAGGGTGTCCTCCCATGGCAGGGAGGTTGGAGCTTGGTGATCTTTTGGGTCCCTTCCAACCCAAACCATTCATTAATTCAACGATTGCTTGTTGAGCTTTGTGCCTGCGTATTAGTCAGTGATATTTATGTAACATTAATGGGAACATATGTGACATTGGTGATGCTTTCTACTAGATTTTAACCTTATAAACTCTAAAGCCCAGAGACTTCATTGCAAGGCATGAAGATATAGAAGGAGAAGAGCAGCACACAGTAGCAACTGCAGGTTGCAGAGCTGAGGGCAGAGGGACCCCTTGGCATGGCACTGGTGAGGGCACCTAAGGATCTGCTCACCACATTGCAAATCCTGGGCTGTGTCACATGTGAGAGATGTGTCACATTCAGGGATGGCACCTGAACGATCTTGCTGCCTATAACATGATATCCCCACTGTGTTCTGCCTTATTGAGCTTTGCACAGCCACAGAAATACTGCAGCAAGAAAGAAATTCCTCCCTGGGTCCAAACAGCCAGCTGTACATGGTACATTTTGGAAAATAAAGCTTTCTTAGTCTACCCATGAATGGTAAGGTCTCATCTGGGCAATTTTTTACTTTAACATCATGGCATTAGGGCTTCAATAGCATACATAATTGACTAGTGGGGTTCATTTAGCATATTCAGTATTTTCCTTAGTGTCCTTTCTGAAGCTGATGCTCAGATTACACATCCACTTGGAGTCTAAAGGTTCCAGAGAGTATGCTGCCTTAATTCTGCCAATCCTGCCTCTCTGCCATGTTTGTCAGGACTCTGGGAAAAAGGTGCATTTATCTGTTGCTTAGATTTCAAAGGTCTGCAGCTGATGTGTAGGACAAGAAGTGTTTAGATGTTTGTTTCCTTTGCACCTTGGAAAGTTGTCAATTTTCCATTCATATGATACAGCATAATGTACCAAATGTCTCTGGGATTCACAGATTTCAGAACTGGTGAGCATTTATATACAATGTGAAATGGCTTTCCCACTGTGATATTGGCAAACTCATAATGGTTCTTAGGACTATTTGGGAAATCAAAAGGCATTAAATACATTGTACCCTCTTCCTGATTATTTTCATCCAATTCCTACTTCCCTTTTTCTTGTTCTCCTTTTTCTTCTCAAATCAAATAAAACATTTAAAACTCATGCATTACAGATTTAATTTACATGGTAATGGGTGATATAGAGCAGGGACAGTCAGCTTTCTTCTTAGTTTCATACATATGAAAGGACTGTTCCTGTGGTACCCCATCCTAAGCAGAAACCAAAAAAAAAAAAAAAGACATCTGCCATCAGTTTGGTCTGTTGTTTCTTTCCAGCATCCTTAAGAGTTCATGCAAGTACCTGAATAATGTTCCTGAGCTAGCTCTCTTGCTACCCTTTCACCACTGATCTCAGAGAAATTTGCAATTTTGCTTTTTCATATAGGATTTATTATCTTTTTCTTCCAGGGACCCAAAAGATTTAATGGGAATTGGTGTAGTATGGTCCTGAGTCCCCACATGGGAGTTCTCCAAATTCCCTCCTTTCCTTGACACACCATGAACCTTCTGAGCTGTTACAATGCTTGAGAATACTGCTTTCTCCTCTGTCTTCCCACCTCCCCAACATAAGTTGCCATCATATCTTCATCATCAATAATCCTAATTTGCCTACACAGTTCAGAATACTTACATATAAAAGCACATTTTATGCTAGATGTCTACACCGAATGACTGAGTGGTGCAGCAGTGCCTGAGCTGTGCTGTTTTCCACAAATCCTTTTTTACCACAAATTCTTTTTTTGGTGACTCCCTATTTTTCTTACTGGCTGTGGTGTTACTTGTAGTTTAAGATGTGATTTCACTGCTAATCCACATATCTGACACCTATGGCTTATCTCTGTTCACTTGTTATGCTTAAAATGGTTATTGCCTCCTTCTTCCTTTCCCAGGACAGTTAAGCTTGCTTTAGTATTTGGACCAGGTTGTTTCTTTGGGGTTTTTTTTTTTTGTGTTTTTGTTTTTGTTTTTGTTTTTTTTGTTTTTTTTTGAGGGGATTTTGGGTTTTTGTTTTATTTTGGTTGATTGGCTTTTTGTTTTGTTTTTGTTGGTGGTGGGGTTTTGTTTATTTGTTTGTTTGTTTGTTTGTTTGGCTTTTCCCCTGTTTTTGATTAATTTTCTTACTGATATCTTCATGAACCAAACTTGGGAAATGACCCTCTCAAAAGTTTTGCTTTTCAATGTTTTGTCAATTAGTAGTTTCAGGCCAGTGTTCCTGGTATGTCTTGAAATTCTCATTTCAACTTGTTAATATGATATCAACACCTTCCTCTACAGTCCAGTCTGTTCCCTCTAACAGAGAATTCTCCCTGTTCTCATCCAAGCTTTCCCAATGAAGTCTGATAAATGTTTCATTCTTTTCTGTTCCCCTAAATGTAAATTTAGGTCAGTTGTAAATATACATTATGTTCTTGCTTTCCTCTCTCTTGTTTGCAATTGCTTTGTTTGTTTTAGAAATCCCATTTTCCCTATTAATCTGTCATAATGGCTTTGTTTCTATGTACAGCCTTCTTTCATGCACAATTTTACTGCCTCCTTTACTAAAAGTCTTGTGTAAATGATTAACTTTTGTCAGATTACATGCCCTTGCCAATAGGTAGCAACACAAGATAACTCCATTACATCTAATTTCCACTTCTTCTTCGGTGAGATTTTGGTGAGGGAACTATTTCCAGAGAGACTAAAATCACAGTTAGCAACCTAAGTATGCAGGAGGTGACTCACCTCTTACTGATGCCACTGGAAGCTCTTCCCTGTGACATGTGTTCCCTCCTAGTGCTGAGTTTTACCTCTTCCCCAATCATTTCCTCTGCATTTCCATCAGAGGAACATCAAGTTTGGGTTGGAAAGGGCCCTAAAGCCCATCTTGCTCCAGTCCCTGCCATGGGCAGGGGCACCTTCCTCTATCCCAGGCTGCTCCAAGCCCTGTCCAACCTGGCCTTGGATTTTCCAGGATTGGGGCAGCCACAGCTGCTCTGGCAAACTTGTGCCAGGGTCTCAGACCATCTGAGTAAATAATTTCTTCCTATCTAACCTTTCTTTCCACTAAGGTAGCTTTACAGAAGGAAATGGTGGTGTAGATCAGGGCCACCCCTCACCATTTAAGCTCTTGATATTCCATCTCCCATTCATGATCATGCTGATTTATTAAACTGGGCACATGCAGGTGGCAGCAGAAGGTCATGTGTGGGCAGGAACTGCCTGCAGGGATAATTCATGATTAGGAGACCGTGACCTTGCAGGCTGCCTTTTACAACAGAGTTTGAGGTTTTTTAATAAATAAATCACCCAATGCCTGGTGCTGTAAACTAATGCAAAACATTACTTATTGAAAGGGCAAGCATGCTAGGATTAAGTGAGGATCATGTTGACATGCATTATTTCCTATGTGTTTTCACTCACAGATTTGAGATAGTGTTTATGCTGCTATAAGAAATATCAAATTTCAAGGACAGACATAGTATAATTTTCCTGTTTTCACCAGAATTAAATTTCACTGAGTTTTTTCCTTCCCTCAACATGAAAATAAGTATTTACCCATATGGCGAAAAAAAGCCCTAAACAAAATCCTAACCCAAACCTCAAACCAGATCAACATCATCAACAACAATATCATAAAACCAAAAATCATCACACACAAAAACCCAAACCAACAAACCAAACCAAACCAAACCAAACCAAACCAACCAAAAAAAAAAAAAAAAAAACACAACCAAAAGCAAACAAACAAAAGAACAGCAGATAATTAAAAACAAAACAAAACAAAAACAATCATAAAAACCCCCTACTAAAAGCTGAAGACAATTGCATGTTTTCCAGATACTTACCATAGCAAACTGAGCAAAGAAAATTAAACATATTGGAATTTCAGGTAATAACTGAATGGTTTCTCTACTACCTACCTTACTCTTTAAAATGAACATGAAATGAGATTGTAATGCATGTATTCTCACTTCAATGATCCAGGTAACAATACCAGAACCAGAATGCCTAATGCAAGCAGTCCCTGAATCTTGCAAACATGGTAAATTGTGGAAATAATTTCTTCTTCTGGAAAGCTCTGATTTGCTGAAACAGACAGACTGGCATAGTATCTTAGGAAATGCATGAAGTTAGGTGCACAGGAAATTTTTTGAAAGGTATTGTCCACAGGGTGATTGAAAACTGGACACTCAATAAGAGCTGAATATTTCCTCCCTTCAAGAGCACAGTTCCTGAGAATTTGTGTGATATTTGAGGTACTTTACTGCAAGGAAAAAATCTTTCTGGATAAGAACCTCTAAATGCCTCCAGGAGTGTCCAGAAGTTGTGCAGAGACATCTGGAGGTGAGGTTCTGTGTCCTACATCCTGTTTGTTGATAGTCTCATCTAGCACACTGACAATGCAGCCAAGAGAATCTGGAGAATCTCCTTAAAGCAGAAACCTGGGTTTGTCTCCCTGAAGAACTACCTGTGCCCTACTGAGCTGAATTTACATGTTTAATCTGCAGCTCAGGATCCCATTCCCAGGCCTGGCATTGGTCTCAGAACTGTCTGTCAGACATACATGATAACTGCATCAGTGGACATACTAAATTGTACAGCACTTGAAAGAAGAGGAATTTCAGAAATTATAGCAAATAAATAAAAAAAAAACCCCTTAATCTCATATTTATTAGAAAACTCCCTAGTGGCTGCTAAAACCAAACATCAGCAAAAGCACCCATTGTTTCTTAACTGAGTTCACAAATATCAGAAAATGAGAAAAAAACATGAGAGATTTAACATAATGAACAGATCCTAAATTAATCACTATCTCTTTTTGTCTGCTACCAGCATCTGTACCACTCTGTCTCAACTGTAAAATTTCAGGAGAACTATCCTTTTGGGCTTTCACAGAAACTCTCAATAACTTCTGGGATCTTGCATGCCACTGGACTGGAAACTACATTTAAAGTGGCATGCATTAGCAAAAACACAGCAATGTTTTTCACACAGGTGTTTGACTGAAAATAAAAACCAGAGCCTGAAAGTCTCCCCTATAAGGATATAAATGCATTTATGCATTGCTCAGATCTGACTCTCCAACACAAACATGAAAGATTTCTCTTAAGTTTTGTGGAAGAGGAGATGAAGGGTCATATAGATTATATCTACAGGATTTAGTTCCAAGCTCACAGATCCTTTGATGCATTCTGGTGATCACCCTGTGCCTATCACCCTGTTCACATGCCAGATAAGGTTTTCTGAAGAATGCTGTTAAGGAGACCACCTTTATAAATATTTCTTGTTGAGGTTTTTTTTGTTATCAAAATGGA
The DNA here is from genome assembly GCF_903797595.1 of Erithacus rubecula. NCBI lineage: Eukaryota > Metazoa > Chordata > Aves > Passeriformes > Muscicapidae > Erithacus > Erithacus rubecula. The sequence continues at coordinate 28,878,722 of NC_136661.1, read as the reverse complement.
TCCTGAAAATAATGAGATTGGTATCATATGACTGCCACAGGTTTGAGAAAAAAATGTGCTTAAATAAGGCCATGAAATATGACCATTAAACTAGTTTCAATGGCTCTGCTGCTGTTTTTTTTAAAAATTTGCATGCAAACCAAATGAATTATACTTTAATGTCATTCAACAGACATAATCTGAAAAAAATTATCTCAAAATCATGTAGTGAAATACCTTTCCCAAAACTATGAGAATATTTAAACTCTATCACTTTTAGGACTTTTAGGCAGAAACACTGTTACTACGAGGAGGGTGATGAATCACAACAGTCACCCCTCTCCACTTCACAAACAGAGCATTCTGGTTGAGAAAAGCTTGGAGCTTTTCCTGACTGATATCCAATCGTATTCCACGTTTGCCATGAGGAACTGTGGCTTAAAAGGCAGATGGATAATGAACACAGATGGCAAACGAATTGTTTCTTGTTGAAAATTGTTTGTGATTTAAGAAAAAAAAGGCTTTGAATTCTCTATATCATTGTTCCAATGTATTTTAATGTATAAATTGTAATTATTTTTAAGAAATTGTAATTTGAAAATATTGGCTCAGTTTTCAGTTCTCTTTGTAATCTTCTCTATAAATTTTAAACTTTTATGCCCACTTCTCTAGGTTTTCATAAATTGAGGCAGCTACATTTTTAGAGACTTAATCTGCAGGGACTGAAGTGGTTCTTCATCTGATTTTCCTTTTACCCATCAGCTGAAGAGCCTAAGGATTATTTTATGGCTTTTCCTGATTTCTGGCTAGCAACATTATCAGCCAGATATATCTGAGTAGTTATAGATGTGGGTGGTTATTTGCTTTATGGAATCTCATTTGATTAATGTGTCTTCCTTGTGCTTGAAAATATGTGTATTTTATAATCTGCAAACAAGAAATCCTAGATGGCCATCTGCATTTGGTTTTCATCAGCATTCCCAACCCTTACATTTCCCATGACGTAGTCACAGTGTTTTTATGGAGAGGCACAGAAAATCCACACCTTGCCTGAGTGGAGGGCAGATCCTCAGGCATGAAGCCTCCTCTGTATTTCAGCTAATCTGGAACCAAATACTTTTATATGGGGCTGAAAACACGCTGGTGACTAAACGGAATTTTTAAATAAGGCAGAGAAGGTGAAGGCAAACAGTTTTTAATTGCACATTTACACACAGTCTTGCTTCATGCATCAATAAAGGCATGGGGAAAGCAGAGTTTAGTTCTGGCAGAGGTGATGCCTTGCATACCTGCCAGCACAGGGATCACAACATCTGCTGTGAACTCGGGGCTCCATCTGCAAGCAAACACAAAAAGTTTGCTGAATCTCCTGCACCTTAGGGCTCAAGTTCTGCTTTAGCTCCCAGGCATGGAATTAGAAGAATACAGTGAGTCCCAGTGGTAGTAAATGACTTTTCCATGAGTATGTTTTCATTGTGCTTTACTGACTCGAATACCAATTAAGAAAAAAAAACACCAAAAATTCAAACCTGCAGTTTTTTTCTAGCTCAGCCCCATAAAAACATCACAAGTTCACAAAGACAACAAAAAAGGGCAGGAATTACTTTTTTATATAGGGAGTTATGGAAATGTTAATAATGCAGGCTTTGTTTTGGTGGGGTTTTTTTGTTTTTTTTTTTTAATTTATAGATCAGGGAAAAGAAGAAAATGCACAAATAAACGCAGCTAAATCTGGCAAAGGTTATTAAAAATTTATACCCTGTGACAAGGCTTTTAATACTGTAGCCATCTGTGCCTGCCAGCCTAAAAGTTTAGGTAGAATTAGATAGACTTCAGCACTTTTAAGAAATAGGGCTGCTTCAATGTGTTTTTGAAAACATAACAAGCCCTCCTCTTGCCCCCTCCCCTGCCCCCCTCCCAATTAACAACAAACAAAAACCACCAAAAACAGACATGATTAATTCAGGACTAAAATAACTGTAATAACTAATGTAGTCTTCAGATGAGATACATGTCAAGAGCATTATGATAATAAAGACTTATAAGCTTTGGAAAGGTTGAAGATATTTTCTCAAGATAATTTGCATAAATATTCCATTATCTGTGATCTTCATTAATTCACTTAATGACAATATTGAGATGTGGAAACTCTGACCAAAAACCTGATTAATAGTTATATATGCAGGCTCTTTTGACATTGTGAGACGTATCTTCTAATAACAGCCAACACTGCCACAGAAAATGTATAAAATAATTTTTCTGGTGCATTTGGGTTAGATTCTGGAGTGTTTATCTACTATGCTTGCATGGATTTTTCAAAAATAGAAAATTCCAAAACAAATTGATTGATTGAGTTTTCAGAAGTCAATCCTAATAAAACCCTAGAAGAAAGAGCATGTTTTAGGATCTTTAAGTATTTAACTCTTTTCTTCAAGTCTTCCCTTTCCAATGCCATGTATATAATTTTCAGTAGCCCAATATATAATTGACAATGTGAGCCACACTTAGTGTCCTAATTACAATTACATTTATAAATGGGAAGAGAATAAGCAGGTGAGTCCCTTTTTGTCCAGTAGATATATAAAACCTTTATTTCTGGGCAGCAGCTTCACTGCAATCCTTTTCCTCTCAGAGAGCTCTTCTGTTTCTCTGGATCCCAGCAGAGCACAACACCCACCACTTTATTTGTCACAGTTCCTGTTTGCTGTAGAACATGTAGGCTTCCTTTTTATCTGAGCTTGTTCTTTTTGATACGTGCCTGGCCCTCAAAGCTCTCTCTCATTTAATTTTCATTTTGCGAAGCATTCCCAGCAATACAGTCTCAGTGTGGATTTTTTATTTGAGTCGAGTTTGCTCTTTGGATTTGCTGTGCACCTAATGGCACCTCAAAAAGCCAACAGCAAGCCTCTAAAGGGCTGCTGGTTTAGACCTAAATGCATAAGGAGATGCCAGGAGCTTATATGCCTCATAGGGGTTTGACATTAAGGTCCCCTAGGAACACACAGCAGCTGCAGCCAGCAGCTAAAATCCTCACTGCTGCATATTCACAGGGCCATTGTTCCTGGCAGCACTGAGCAAATAAACCCTGGATCCTGCTCAAGTCCCACCAGGCAGGAGATGCTGAGCCCTGAATTCCTGACATAACCAGACCATACCCACACTATGCACTGGAGGAGGTGGGTCCTCCTTTTTTCCACTTTGCTTACAATTTATCCCAGAGTCAAAGTTCTCACAGTGTTTGTAAGATCCAGACAAATCTGACTCACAACCCAGGGAATCTGTGCCAGTGTTTTCTGCTCTTCTGTGGAGAGTGGGCTGAAAACAGCAGAGCTTCTCTCAATTTGTAGCTGAAATTTGGATGGGAGTCAGACAATTTTGATTGTCTAGATAAATGAATGTCAATTCATCAGCTTAAAAACCTACATGTCTGCTGTCTTCACACAAGAAGTCCTTAACAGTGAGGATGGTGAAACATTGGCACAGGTTGCCCACAAGAAACGGTGACTGCCCCATTCCTGGAATTATTCAGGGTTAATTGGATGAGGCTCTGAGCAACCTTATCTAGCAGCTGTCTCTGCTCATGGCAGGAAATTGGACTGGATAACTCCAAGGGTCCAGCCCAAACCATTCTGTTAATTTTATGATCTTTTATATATTTTCTACTCTTTTGCAAACAGCAGAACATCCCTCTTCTACTTTGTAATCACAAGAGGACAAAGCTGCCTCCACCTCTCTTCCCCTACTCAGAAAACACAGATGATGCAACAATGTTGTGTTTGTCATATTTCCCAATGTCTCATTGTTAACAATTATGCATAAATATTTTAGCTATCACCAGAAACTCAATGGCCTGTAAACCCCTGCAAACCCCTGCAGTGATTTTATGTTGTTATTAGCTTTGCCTTTTGTCAAAATTATCTGCCCTTCTGCAGCTCAGTTATTGAAGATGCCTCCTCTGGCTGTCTGGGCATGTCAGCAGATGTAGTAAATAAATGAATGAATGATTAGTTAAAACTGAAAATAGATTAAAATAAAGATGGAAAGGGTAAAAAATTGGCAAATCAAGATGAAAAGAGTACAGGCTCATCAGAAGTTAGCAGTGCAAATCTGGATTAGGAAGGCATCTAGAAAATTACAAAATTTAAACCCACAAGTGTTGCAAGATTGATACCCCACAGCTGCTGTAGATCATCACTTGAGCCCTGTTACTTTGGTCCAATACAAAAAGCACTGAGTTTTATATATTTGTCCTCCATTTGTAGAATGGATGATCCTTTTTCCCTGGAAGCATGCTCCACCTTTTCATTACCCTAGCAGAGGTTTGTTTCCCTGTGCCACACAGTTCTGTGGCCCCTGTTATGTAAGGTTTTATTTGGTTTCCCTGAGAAGAAAACCTATAACTATGTTCCAGGGCAGTGTTGAGTGTGTCCTAAAAAACATCAAGATGTTAAAATTGATACTAAAAAGAATTTCCTTTGTGTGCTGAGCCACGAATCTCTACTCCCACTCAAGTGACCAGATGTCAAAGATGATCACCAGAGGGACTACATTTTATTTAATTTGTTTTTTGTCTTTCATCAGACTAAGAAACAAAGTTTGGGAACAGAGCATAAGAGAAGGTAGGAAAGATTTTCAGTAACCCTGCAAATTTATGCAACTGTCTTTGAGCACCATATTTTGTGGCTCAGTAAGGTTTACAGGGATACTTAAGTCAGGATCGTGAAATGAAGCAGACAGCAAAAAAACACTGTGACTTAGGAGAGAGAATACGTTCCTGCAGCTGCTGCTGATCCAAGAATTTATCCAGGCACATACTACATAGATTTTGATTGCTGAATGTCTGGAGGAAAAAGCAGCAATACATCCATGGCATATGTTAACTGCTCTTACACTATACAAGTAACACAATTTTTTCTGCCCTGAAAGCACATTTTCATCTAACAGGGAATAAATACTAATAATATGGTGCCTGCTAGAAAGAACAGCTCCAATCCTCTAAATTAATTTAATTCTCTTGGGATTTACAGAGCATTAGAGGATTTTATTGCTATTGATTTCTTTTTCAACCTGACTTAGAAGAGGACCTATAATTTTGTGACATGACTGTGCTGATGTGACCCTGTTAAGTACCTCCTTTCCTAGGGACAAGATAAGATGGATAAGATGGATAAGATGAGATTCTAGGAGTTGCTCAGCCTGGAGAGGGGAAGGCTCCAGGGAGACCTTAGACCCCATTCCAGTGTCTAAAGGGACAGCAAGAGAGCTGAAGAAGGACTTTGGACATGTGCCTGGAGTGACAGGACAAGGTGGGAAGGTTCCACATGGCAGAGGGCAAGGTTAGATGGCAGAGTGGGAAGAAATTCTTGACTGGCACAGGCTGCCCAGAGAAGCTGCTCCATCCCTGGAAGTGCCCCAAGCCAGGTTGGACAGGGCTTGGAGCAGCCTGGAATAGAGGGAGGTGTCCCTGCCCATGGCAGGGGGTGGCACTCCATGATTATTAAGGTCTTTTCCAACCCAAACCATTCAAAGGATCTGATAGCTGTCACTGCCTGCACTGTGCAATCCCAACAGATTGATTCCAGTAAGGAGGTGGTGTAGCTCAGCATGGGCAGGTTAAACCAACCAATAACTCAAAAGAGAGCTTAGATAAGAGATCAACTGCACCTCCTTTCTCAAGATGGGAAGGCAGTGTCATTTACAGCTCAGGAATTGTCTGTGGAATGAGCCCTAATGCAGTCAAAATCCTTTGTCATTTTCTTCTACCATCTCTTTCCAGATGCTGATTCTAAAATAGAGTATTGATTAGGATGAATCTCTGCTGTGATCATATCTGATCATATCAAAGACACAAGTGAATCTTTATCACATAAGAGGGAGATCAATCATTTACTAAGCTGCATCCAAAATATATATGAATATATATTGAAACTATTGGTTTTATTCAAGAGGGGAGGAAACAAATTTTCTACCTCTGTCTCTTCCTCCCACTCACCAATAGATGGTGGCAAAACTCCTTCCTTATCATTGTCAAGGGCTTGGGATTCTTTCAAGGCAATGTATCTTGCTTCTTCCAGCACTTTCACTCTCAATCCTGTTTTCTGATTATGGTTAAATCTTTGCCTCCTTAACATCAGTCTCACTTTTTTTCCCCAGTTTTCTTAACAAAAGCTGTAGGAAGTTTCAACTTCATCTTAATCTTCTTTGCATGTAGTACTCCACCTTCATCTCCTTCTCAAACAAAACAGGGAAAAGGAAGTGGTGAATAATCCCTTTAGAGTTCCCTACCTCTGAAACCTGTGGGGGGCTAATCATTTTAACAACAGATGTAGGTATGTGGTAGATGGTTTGTGTCTTTAAAGCAAATTTAAAACATAAACTGCAGCTCAGGCAGACAACAGAGAAATGCTTCAGAGATCAGGAACACTAATTCCTTGATCTAAATACACCAGAAGTCAGGATAGATTATCTGAGTATCTGAGGGCCTCTTAAAAATGTCTTTAGGGATAATAGCAATGTTCCTTTAAAAGGAAATAATTTTGAATATGTGGCTTGAGCAGAAGTACATAAAAGAGTTTATCAAGATGACACAGCCTTTTTTTTATGCTGGAATTTTTTTCAATACAGTGTGGGAGAGGGCATTAAAGGTGGTACTGGCATTAATAAGCATTATCTTATATTGTGCTTCAGCTGTATCAAGCTGTTGCAATTGTACTGTGGAAATATTTTATATAAAAATACTATACTGTTTCCTAAAAAAACTCATAAACCAACATGGCTTCACACAATAAAGTTGTTCTACAGAGTGCATGTGAAATTGCTTTTCCCTCAAACTGACTTCTTTGTCTAGAACAGAAGATTCATGAATCACTGTGCAAGGTTTTGTAGCCATCTGTTTGGACTATACCAATTTTCATGTTTTCACTTAGTCTATTGTAGTCTGTTTCCCTTTCCCTTTAATCTCATTTTAATCTCGTTGAGCCAACACAGTGTAAAATAGCAAAAATGACTTGTCACTGTAGCCATGCAACAGTTGCTCAGTAAATTGCATTTGAAAACAAATATTTCATTTTTTTCTGTAATCTCAATGTGTGAGCACATCTCTCCTACATTTTGTCAAACCAAGAAAGTAGAGTACTGAAGACATGAGTAAACGTTTGAGCAATTGCAGTCAAACACAGCAACTGCAACAGAGTGAATAACAGAACAACAATAATGTCTTGATAAAAGTATTATATTGAAATAATGATACTGCAAATGTTATAGAGCCCTCATTCCACTCCCTGCCAGGGTCAGGGACAGCTTCCACTGTCCCAGGTTGCTTCAAGCTCTGTCTAACCTGGCCTTGGACACTGCCAGGGATCCAGGGGCAGCCACAGCTGCTCTGGGCACCCTGTGCCAGGGTGTCCCCATTCTAAAAGGAAATAATTTCTTACTAATATCTAGTCTAATATCTCTTATCTTTCAGTTTAAAAACATCTCAAACTGTGCTATCACAGCCTGTATATAAAGTCACTCATCTTGGGGTTTTTTTAAGGTCTCTGTAAATACCAGAGGCTGCTATTAATCTTCCCAGAGCCTTCTCCTCTCCAGGTGAGCACTCCCAGCTCTCCCAGCCTGTCTCCAGAGCAGAACAGCTCCAGCCCCCTGAGCATCTTTGTATCCTCCCCTGAGCCCCCTCTAAAAGTTCCACACCTTCCTTGTGCTGAGCACTCAGATCTAAAGGCTGCCCATGGTCAACTGCATGGATGAGAGGCAAGTAGAGAGACTGAGATAACTCATTACTTCACTAAAACTTCAAAAAAAATTCTCCCCCCGCAGCCTAATTGATAAACTGAAGTGTTGGCCAGGCTCTGTGATGGGCTGACAATTGCTCAGATTTCTGGTCTCCCCAAGTGCTAATCAATGACTCCACAAATGTTTGGCAGCTGGTAACAAGTGGAGCATGACAGGCATCAATACTTGGGCCAATACTGCTCAATACCATCATCAGCTGCCTTGATGCTGAGAATGTGATTCCTCAGCAAATTTCTGAATGATTCAAAGGGAAAGGGAGGTGGCAAATCAACAGCAGATCTTGATTTCAGTGAGACCTTTCTGAAATTAAAGATTGGATCATTAGAGAATCCTGGAAGTTCAGCAAGAAAAAGTGCAAGGAGATGCCTCAGGACAGAAGAGACCTGCCTATGAACTGGAATGGGCTAGAAACAAACAGGGAGCTCTGCTGAAAAGGACCTGGAGTAACAGTGGGTGACAGCACACATACAAGCCAAATGCACATTTTTGTTGTGAATAAAGCAAACCACACACTGGGCTGCACTAGGGAAAGCACAAGCATCAGATCAAGGGGAATTATGACCCCATTTTGCTTAGCACTGGTGAGATGATGACTTCTCAACGTTCTAAAAATAAAATATAGGTATGGCTAAATCAAGAGGTGGGCACTTCCCAAACATCTTGCTTGAGCTTCTGGCCACTGTGTTTTTGAGTAATCTGCACTCTTGTCCCCTTAACAACATTTACTGGATGAATGAGTGGATGTCTGGCTCATCTCAGTGTCTTGCTACTGAAAGTTTATGCAGGGGAAAAAGGTCAATGTATTCAACTCTGAATCACAGCAGTGGAAAGGATTTTCTTGCACTGCTGGATTTACATATGTCCTTGGGGAGCAGACATCCATGAGCCAGCTGTAGAATTGTCTGCTGAAACCAGCTAGCTTTGTCTGTAAATACACAGCTTGCTCAGAGGAGAAGGTCAAGGCAACTTGCATTAATTGCAACTTGTATTAATTGCATCTCTGATGTTGCACAGTAGCCATCTGAAAACACCTGTCTGTAGCAAAGCCTACGGTTTTCAGTATTCCAGGCAAAGACAATTATAATAAATGCTATTTAAATTAATGCTGGTGAGACATTAATGAGATCTACCGTCAGTATTGCTACTACTTTTGGTTTGTTTAGCCTTCCAAGCACAGCTTATCTGAGAACCTCAGAGAGATTAAAGTCATTAATCACTTAGACTTCATAGATGCTCTTATGATTTTCTTTTGTTTAAAATTGAAACTTACTGAAAGTTAAATTAGAGGTAGAACTAGAAAATTCATATATAATCCCTACTTCAGTACTTGCCATGGACGAGAAGCACATACTCTTGCACCCAGGACTGTATCCATTCTCATTTCTGTAGTTCTAGCTGTATTTTGGCCACCATGGAGCAACTGAGAGGATCCAGTGAAACAAATGCAATCAGCAACAGTTTCTCACAAATACACAAAACTAGATAACTGAAGGGGAAAAAAAGCCCTAAACAACCAAACAAAAAAACAGAAATGAAAATGAGACATTTGAGTCTCATTTACTTCATGCTGGTTCTATAATTAATATGAAACTTAAATTAAAAACAAACAAAGACTTTTCCTTGGGGTTGGTTTTATTCTATTTTTGTTAAGAAATTATTTTTCCTAGACCTTGATGAAGGAAACAAATATATTAAGGATTACATATTAATGCTAGTCACTAAGCTAGGCTGAAACATTGCCTATAACATGATTACATTTAATTGTTCCTTTCCCTTATAAATGCAGTAAAATTAACTTTGCAATCATGTTGTATAATTATTTTTGCAATGCATAAAACTTTACATACATAAAAAGAAAGATTTACATATAAAATTAAAGATATAATTTTCATTGTAGATGGAAAAATATTTTCAAATAAGCTAGTAAAACACCACACATGAAAGCTTCATGAAATAATATGAATTTTACACAGATTCATTTACTCAGTTTCCAAAATTCAGTGTAATATGACCTCTGATATGTCGCAGGGCCCAGGATTTCATTCTGGACAAGGAGCATAGATTTTTGAATGGGACCATTTAATGTAAAGATGAATAATCACCTTCAGATTTTTGTTCTGACTGTTAAATTTTTATACTTTAATTTTAGCTTTGAAATTATTCTGTTTTTTCCTTGCAGTGGGATTGTCTGCGATATTTTCAGCGAGACAGTTTAAGGTGACAGTTCTGTCAATATAGAAATATGTCAGAAGTTCTGATGGGACAAGTCCTTAAGTCCTGTCTTCCTTTTTTACTTTTTTTTTTTTTTTTTTTTTTTTTTTTTTTTTTTTTTTTTTTTTTTTTTTTTTCCCATTACAGTGAAATGCAATTTAAAATCCCTTGGACTTTTAATAGGAATACAATATTTCAGTAACTTCCTACTTAGGAATATGTTCTGACATCCATGTTTTGCTAAAAGATATGGTAGCTGTGACAACTCTTGCTCTGCATGTCTGATATACTCAACATCTGCTCTGATACAAGATTTTGTCATTTTTTGTACTAGGGAAACCCCACCCTAGAGAAATAGAGTTCAAATTTTCTTCACATAAAGGAATTTATACTAGTAGGGACCATCTCTTTTTTAGGGATTGAAAAGTCAACTATTTCTTTCAAAGACATTATTTTGGTTTCTGTTGCAGTGAGCAGAGAACAGGAGGAGACTCTAAGGAGTGACTTTTCTTACCTTTCTTGTCTCCAGCAGTTTGAGCCTGGATAAGCTGTTTAGGAAAAAACACACCACTGCAGAGGGATCTATCTGCCTGAACTGGGCCAGATGTTAATTCAACCTTGGGCATTTCCTGATAGAAGATAGTAGAAATCTCCTCATCTCTTAAAAGGTCATGTTGCCTTCCTTTGTCCTCAAGATTTTTCCTTTGAAGATCTGTTTAATTGAATTTGAGCTTCAAGGACAAATCCAGTGGCAGGGAAAAAGAACAGTGTCTGTACCTGTAGGATCACTGCATCTTGCAGTAAATGCAACCTGGGTTATTTTACCCACTTACTTTACTCCTCCATCTGAATTAAGACAGTACACATTGATGAAAATTAATAAACTAATGGCAGGCTACCAATTAAAAGCTAATAAATGTTGTTTGCTGAGTTCAGTGCATCACAGGGTGATTGTATCTGAAATTATTGACAGTTACCAAGGCATTGACAAGATTTTTTTAAATTCATCTAATATGTTATTGCCACATTGTCACTATTGGCACATTTTGATTAAGCATGGGATGTTCTCCCATTCTGCAAAAATGTCTTTCTGCAAACATTGGAACTAATCACTTTTAAAAGTGAGAATACCAGACAAATATGGCAAATGCAAGATTCCTTCATTACAACCAATTGACTTAATGATATGGTGCAAGTAAAGCATCCTTTTGGCCCATCAGCAATGAAATGTGTCCACTGGTTGTTGACTGTGAAAGAAAACTGCAGTTTGTCTCTGTTTTCTTCATAATTTATTTGGATGGGAGACAAGAGGGAAGTACATTCTCTCTCATTGCACAGACAGTAGAATGGTCAAGTTTTACAGTATTACTGGTCAAGTATTATATGGTCAAATATTACACTTCTACACCTCTATTACTAGAATATTTTCTGAGCCCTTTCTCCTCTCTGGCATCCTCACAGTTCACTAGTAGACTTCTAAGTGTGCAAAATAAATTTTATTAAACTAGTATAATTCCAAGTGTTAAGGGCATCCAATGAAAATAGGACAAACAAAAATTTCTAGACTCATTGAATGGGTTAACTTTCATGGTTTTAAGTTGTTTAATCTGTCATTTTCTCTCCATCGTTCTGATTCTGCAGAAAGATTCAACTGCAGGCCAAGGAGCAGACTCCATCAATTAAATCAAATTCCAGACAAAGAAACAGTGTAATTTATTTGAGCATATTCTGCACAAAGATGAGCTGAGGAGATGAGCAAGAGGCATGACTAACTTGACCTAAATTTGTGATGAAAGCATATCTACAGTGCTGAAAGCTTTCTGTGAGTATGACATGAATTCTAGGACAATGGAGTCCATAATTTCTCTGCACTGAGTTTTAGTAAGGCTTGATAAGTTTCCATTACATGGAAGAAAATTACTGCAATGTTTTCTATCCTGGCAGTTACTGATGTAACAGAGCAGCCTGAAAATCATTCAGAATGCTTAGTAAATGCATATACAGGAAAGTTCTGTAATGAGGAACTTAAAGTTTGATTTGGGATGTTTGAAATTCTGATTTTTAAGTATAAGAAGTGACTACAATCACTCTTTTGTTTATGTAATTTCTTTGGTTGTGGACAACATTATGACTCGCATTAATACATTAATTGACTTAATTCTGTGCTAGTTTGCAACAGCTATATATTATCAAGAAGACACAAAGGATGTATTTTTTTCCTCTTCCTTGTTATCTAAAGCTGGCTGATTTGTGGTTTGTCTTGCATGTCATTTGAGACTGGTGGAGCAGCACAGTTTTGTTCATTATTTGAGACAAGACACTGCTACTTTTGCACTGGCTCTGCATGTCTAAGAACTGAAATATTAGATTTTATTCTGTGCTTGCAGCAGGACTAAGTGCTGGGAATCTGTGTCTTTGCATCAGGCATTTGACTTCAAATTAGAACCCCATCTGTCTCAGTTGTTTGTGTGTCAGTAATGCTGATATTTCCACCTTATGTCATTTTCTTTCAAGTACCAGTGAATAAGGAATGGAGTACACATGAGTAATGGAAAAGGATGTGGGAAGCACAACGAATTTTATTGCCACTGTTTTGGAATTAACACAAAACATTTACAGAGCTGCAGATAAGTCTGAAGAGTCAGATAAAGCTAGAAACAAACACAGAGAGCAAGATTCAATTAGCAGTAATTTGGAGTAGAAACTAATCTTCAGTTGTTACCATTAAACAAGTCTGGAGTGAATAGCAAGAATCCATTTAGCTTTTCTGAATTATTACCTGCAAAGTCAATAGATGTTTATTATCCTAGGGAGAACAGGCTTGTTATCAGCTCCCTTTCTTAACTTCTAATGGAGCCAGCTGTTTATTTTGGATAATGGTGCACTTCACAGCACATCCCAAACTTCAAGCTGAGATGCAGTTACACAGATCACATGTTCCCTTGCTCAGCCAAGAGCTCAGCTTGTTTAGATGTGCTGGATGGTTTCACACACAGCCTCAGAAATAAGAAGCCAGTTGGTGATAAATCAGATTTTTCTCAAACTTTACGATTGTCAATGTAACAGGTTGTGGGGGTGTTTTATTTATTTATTTATTTATTTATTTATTTATTTATTTATTTATTTATTTATTTATTTATTTTTGTGTTGCGTTTTCTTTCATCTTGGAGAGCAAAATGATTCCCAATTGGAGGGAAATGTGGGTAAGCTAAACATAAAAAGATAAGCTTTTCAGCAAGGGAATTTTCAAATTAGTTCTAATACATCCACTTTTATTATCATACATCCCAATTACAAGGGATATGCAAGATAGCTTATCAGGTTACCCTCTAGCCAAATTTTTTTTCATTATACACCAGGAACTCCAGAGATCTGCTATAAAATAGGGCAAATTTTGTGACACTTCATCTAAAGACAGACAGTCACAGCTCCCTTATTCCCAGAGGGGAGCCTGAAATCCTCTGTGAAAGGTCCCTGTGGGGTCTGCAGTGCATGTCTGATGTCTCAGCAGTACCCACATCATTCTGGACCCACTCACAGCTTTTGGATGCACCCCCAACAAACAGGGAGACGAATCTGAGATGATTTTCTGCAGTGACAGATGAAAACAGCTCATTTTATAAACAAAAACATTTCCCAAGTTAAAACAGACCTTTACCTTATTGCTCTTACACCATTGAGGACTGTTCTTGAAAGGTGAAGGCAAATTGTGTTTTCCCAATACATTTTTCAGGTTTGTTTGTTTGTTTGTTTTGTTTGTTTTGCTTTGCTTTGGTATTTTTGTTGGTTTTGGATTTGTTTTGTTTTGTTTTGTTCTGTGAGATAAAATATTCACAATGCATGTTATTGGTGTAGTTTCAAGTTTTTGTCTCTTCTCCACAGACAATTTGCAAATCTCAGGGAAAATGTTACTTTGAAGACTCTTTTTTCATAAACCTTACTTTGGACTGCCAGTGCACCAGAGGAACTAACAACTGGAGAGGCCAGAGATAGTTTCATCCTAATACTGTCATGGCAGGAAAAGTAATCCTCAGTGTTCAGATTTCTCTCCTAAATCTCTTTCTGCATTTTACATTATTCAGTAGCAGAATCAATAATGTAAATGGGAGCCAGTGATATTAAGAAATTTCCTACTGCAGGTTCTGGACAAGTTAAAATCTTACCTCAATTAATACAAGTCTCAAGAAGAGCTTGAAAGCCTCCTTTGTTTTGATCTCAGATGATCATATAGAATGCTTAATTCAGAGCTCTTAAGTAAATAGGGTTGTTTATGCAGATTAGTTAGTTAGCTCATATTGTTAATTATATTTCTGAAAATAAAGATAATTATTAAAGTGAAAGAGAAAAATACTTCAAAAAAGGAAGTTATACAACTGAAATATCTATGTCATTTATTTTATTAAAAATGCTACAATTATAAAATTTTATTTAATTTTATTAATAAACATATTCCAACCAATATAAGATTCATGCAACTGAAAATGTTCTGAAATATCAGCTATTATATCTTCTAACTAGGTTAAAGGAAGTTATCTAAAACACCATAATTTTTTTGAAACCACTTCTAACCAAGGGCAAAAACAGCAGAACATTAAAATATTAAAATAATTTAAAAGTATAAATTCACTTGCTTGTAATTTTTTCTAAAGGGATTAAAGTAATCAAAATACTTCCATGCCTGTACAGAACCTACTCTGAATTTACATTTTGAGCAGAAAAAAACATTCAGTACTCTTTGGCTTACATTGCACAGAACTAAGTTCAGTGTGAAAATCTTGTAGTCCTTGCTGTCTGTTTGCAAGGATTGAATTAATTTATAAAAAAAACCCAAAAAACCTTGTGCAAATGTCTTTCATTATAAGAGGAGAATCTTAATCTCTTCTATCCCTTTTGACCTCTTCAATCTAACAAGAGGTAATTGTAGAGCTCAGAGAGCTTAAAGCATCTCTTGAGTGAGATATCCAGCACAGAAACATCTTATTCAGAGCTGATCTGAAAATCCTGAAGTTTACCTAATAATCTCTGTGTTTTTGCATGAGCAACAGCAACTGACGTTCCTTCTTTAGCTCAGATAATATAAACTATTCTCTTGTGTATTTTAATATATTTGGGTTCTAGCTCTGTATACGAGCCTTGATCATCAATATGGGAACACCAGAAAGGGAAGATGCTGATTCATACACTTTCTAGCAGGTTCTAACAGGTGACAGGTACCACCTTCTTCATAATTTCTTCTCTGTGAGGCTGGGCAGGCCCTGGCACAGGGTGCCCAGAGCAGCTGTGGCTGCCCCTGCATCCCTGGCAGTGCCCAAGGCCAGGCTGGATGGGAATTGGAGCAGCCTGGGACAGTGGAAGGTGTCCCTGCCATGGCAGGGGGAGGAACAGGATGAACTTTACAGTCCCTTCCAACCCAAACTATTCTGCAGTTCTGTGATTGTTCTCAAACCACAAAACCCAGAATTAAAGTACTTGTAAGCAGCATATCTGGGAGATGGAGTATTGATGTCTAGTAGAACAAATGTGAGGTTAGGAAAACCTGATTAGATAAACTGGTGCTGCTGCTGTCTGGACAGGGATTGACCATCCCTTAGCAAAGACTGCTCATCCTACTCTGTGCTAAGAAGCCAATAAATTATTTGGTTTTATAAAAGACTTTTCATGAGTGTCTGTGCAACACCTGCACCTTCAGCATGAACCTTCACTCTCTGTTTGCTGCATTTTTACTGTCTGGTGAGCAAACAGAAGGTCCAACTGTTTTCACAACAAACCTACAATGTGCTTCCTCTTCCTTCTGGCCTGAGACCAAGATGAGAGCAAAGTCCTGTTTTAATCTATCTTTGAACTTTCTGATCAGTTTCCACACAGCAGAGTGAGATTTTAAAAACATCTACATGTTCACTGATGTACTTGGCATGCACTTTCACAAATGCCTTCTCATCAGCTATTTCTCACAGTGAAACAGATTCTTTGGATTATTACAGGAAATACTATTAAATAAGTACCTTCACTTAAACTTGTTACTCTCAGTTTCTAAGACTCTGGCCAAAAAAGTTGTCATGATCATCTTTTGTTGATGAAAATGGCATTTCTAATAACAATCACTTCAGCATTATAATATAAATATTACAATAAATGAAGTGTGAGCTCTCACAGTAAACTCTCACGTATATTTTTTTTTCATGAGGATAGGGGAATGATGAAACTTCATTTCATTCTAACTGTATTATATGACTTGGCCATCAACCACCTCATCAATTTAGTACAGGTTTTCCAAGACATCATTCATTACAAGGGAAAGCCAAGCTGCACACCTTAAGCATCAAAAAATCCCCCAAAACCAACCAACCAACCAACCAAACAAACAAACAAAAAACTTGCCCACAATAACAAAATAAAAAAGCCCAGATCCTTGACATTTTTCTTTCCACAACAAAATACTTTTGCAAATCACCTAGATTACTGGATATAATGTGACAACTCACATAGATTTCACTGTATGAAAGAGAGACTGCTTTTAAAATATCCATCAAATTCCTGCTTTTTGAAATGTGTGTGATGCATGTACAGGCAGTTCACTTTGTGTTTAATGACTGCTGTCTGCTGGTGTCAAACACCTTGCTTTGGGCAGTTGGCTTGAACTCCATGTGCAGATGAATTTCCATCCCATTCCATTATTGAAGGACTGGCTAAACATCATGAAAGGACTCAAAATAAAGGAAAAAAAACCACAACACATATTGACTATGCAGCAACTATGTTTTGGGGTTTTTTGAAATGGTCTGTAGATATGGATTATTCAGCTAAATCATATGCAAGGATTTAGGGAGAGAAAAAACTGCAGAGAATTTGGTGTCATTCTGCCCTTAAGCCTTAACAAAAGATTGTCACAAGTGTACAGCTACTACTCAATATCCAAGTCATGACATATATATGCACTGGGAGTGAATTGTTTTTTCTCAAATTATTTTACCTACGTGCTGTTATCAAATGTGTTGCTGCCCCTTACAGAGGGGTTGGAACTAGATAATCTTTAAGGTCCCTGTCAAGATTAATGAGTCTGTGATTCTACAATTTTGTTATAACTAAGAAAATTATTCCCCTAACTACACCATTAAATGAATGTTATTTTGCCCAAAATCAATCTGTGTGCTCATTTTGTAGCACTGAACATCACAGGTTGTTAAAAACCTTGAAAAATATTTTCAAGAAACCACTACACTGTTTTTTTAAAGTTAAATCACTCCAAAAATCAACACTTACAATACCAGTTACCTCAATACCAACTACTTCTAAAAATGCATGTCTTCAAGTCTGCTTTTGAAAGCATACAGACCTGTACTAATTTTTTTTTTTTTGAGAAACATGGGTTTGTGGAAGGCAGTTAAATTTCCACCTTTGACCAGGTGAAAAGCTGCTTCCCTAATGAATCTGACAGTATAGAGATGAACACCACCCAGAAAGAAAGCTGTGGAATAGTATTTGCAAATTTATTCCCTTCTAACAACTTTGCCTTTGATTGTGCACATCCACTGGCACTTTTCAGTGCATTTCTCAGATGCTACATACAAGTACAGAATAAATAGGCCTGCAATATTTCTTTAAAACAGCATGTATGAATATAAGCATGAAGTGAAGCAGTGCCATAAACATGCCTCTTGCAATCCTCCCTGCTCAAAATAATTATTCAGAGACAATTCCATATTTATGAGAAACACCATAATTTCTTTCTCCTCTCATTTCAGAAGGTGGACTCATAGAATGGTTTGTGTGTGAAGAGGTGTTAAAAACCATCTAGTTTCACCCCCTCTGTCATGGGTAGGGGAACTGCCACAAGGTCAGCACTCAGAGCCCCATCCAACCTGGTCTTGAGAAATTCCAGGGATGCAGACAGAGTCCACCACCTCTGCAGGAAACATTTGCTCTAAGAAATCACCTAACTAAGTAAGAGACTTTCAGAGGCACACACATACTCACATTTTCATATTTCTTTGTCACAACTTCTCCAGACTTCACACCCTACAAATCTGGTTTATTTGTATGCATTCAGTATTATGACAAAAAAAACCCCCATAGAAACACATTTACAAGACAAAATTAAGAAATTATCTGTACATCAGCTTCTGCTTATAAATGAAACTCAGTCTGGACCCCAGGAGCAATGCCACTCTTAATTAGAGCCTAGGCTTCACCCTCTCTTTCATGTTCCTTGGAGCTTCTGCTGTATCACACCTTCAGCTTTGAGAGCTTTTCCTCCTTCAACCCAAAGATGTGAGCAGCCCAGTTTTCCCTCAGTGAGAAAAACATGTGCCCAACAAACTGTGCTGCAGGGTGAGGGTGGGCTGTGTTTGGTCATTTGAGGCAGATCAAGTGCTCCCAGGGTAATTCCTCCAGGCCCAAAATACATATATATACAATTATAGGAAACAGATGGGTCAGAAATAATCATCAAGTTTATTTCCCAATTTTAACCAGATATGTGTGGACTGCTTCCACATTTCTCCATAACTGCTAATGTGAGTTTGGGTTTTTTTTCTCAAAAAATAAAATCCAGATGCTCTAAAATGTGGGATTTTATTATAAAAGCTCAGTGCAACTTTTTAAACAATGAATCACAAAAATGGGTATATATAACCAGAGCATTAATAATTGTTTCCTTAGTATTTGCATATTTTCCCCAAAGCAATTTGCTATATTTATTTCTTGTAAATTCAAATTTTAAAATGCTCATGAATATTTATTTCTTTTTTTATCTATTGTCACAATTTATTTGAGTTATTTTTTTCTACCAACAGATAACTTGGCAATTCATTTTAGATTTTAACACCATGTGAAAACAAGCAACAATTCCTAAGCAATATATCATTATATCATAAAAAGAAGAGAAAAATAATGAAATTAAATGAAAATAACCAATAAAAACCTCTAAGGTGGTAGCATACAAAGATCAATCAGTTTCAGATGGGTTTAGTTTTAAATTTGTTCTTTTGCCTGACAGAAATAAAGGAAATTTGAAAGAGCTGGCCCATCTATGAGATACTCAAGTGGTCTGGTACTGGGAGCTGTGGTTAGGTTCTACTTACTGAGAGCTTTCAGAGGGCTTGAAAGAAAAATCAGATGAAAAAAAATCCTAAATTCATCTGGAGGGAAAAATTGCATGCAACAGCACTGAACAGTGACTGCAGCATCCTATAAGTGTGCTATATTTGTGCAGCCTTTCAATAAAGAAATTATAGCTTTGCTAAGGGACTTGGAAACAAGAATGGAGAATTAGAAATTGCTCTAGCTTTTTCCCTTTTGGACATTAAGAGGGTTCCCATGCTTGCACAGCTCTGGGAACACCCTCTCACCACACTCTGCAAGTACCTGCTCTGTCATAAACCCAAGAATATTTTCCCTGTTCTTAAAGTCATTCCTCATTTGGGGGAAGTCACATGTATAAATGAAGCAAAGAAGAAAAAAATCTTGCTTCTATAGAGTGCTCAGTACTATTGCAGAACCCCAGATGCTGCTAACTTTGGAGAAGGAGGTAACAACTTATGATAGCAACTGTTCAGTAAGGAATTTCCTAAACCTGAGTCTGCAACCAAGAATTCCAGTTCTCCAGGCAACTAAAGAAACCTCTCCTGAAATTTGCCACAACAGGGAAAGATGGGATTGTATCCATTGTCTTTGTTCAGCCTTTGGAATAAGAGGGCTCTTGGAGTTTCTGCAGCTTTTGTAAACTGACATGTGAATCATGATACACTCACATGTAATAGACACACAGGAACAAAGATCAGCTGTAAAGAAAGGAGACAGAATGATGGCAAAGTGAGACTCTACACAATTTTACACCTTTTTAAAATTAGTATGAGATGAAACAGTAATTATTCAGATGGAAACTGTGCCTTTGACTGACAATAATTTGGAGAGAGTAGATATTCAAGCCCAGCAAAGGGACGAAAACATAAGAACCTAGTGGAAAATGTTCTCTCTCCCTTTCTCATCTCTCTCTACAAGTTTATTTTATTCCATCCATTCCTTCCTCTTCCCTTGGGTAATAAGATCATTTTTCCATCAGTCATGTGGAGTGTAGCTCTGACTTTGAGCTAAGAGGAATAAAGATATAGGAAAACTGAAAGAGTAGAAGGAAACAATTGATAAACTTTGGGGTAAAATAGTGATTGACTTCTAGAGCTCCTTATTTCTCACCTTCATCTCTAATTAGCTAAGGTGACTAGATCAAACATAAACATATACAACACAGAGGTCTGTGCTCAGTCAAGTGAATCCTCTCATGGCAAATCATAGGGCTTAAATGTCAGCAAAACACAACATCTGAAAAGAAAAAAAAATGCAGCTTACTGACATTTACGGTCTGGCTTTTTAAAAATCCTAGCCATCCTTTCCAATTACAAGGAAGCTCATTTTTGTTTGCCAGCTATAACAACTGCACAGAAATTGACACCTTGCATAAATCTTGCTGAAGATGTTTGACTGGTCAGCTCCACTGATAGCAGAGAAGGTTCAGAATGGTTTGTGAATTGAAAAGTGGAAAAAAACACCCACGTAACTGGTAGGAGCCTGAATGCAGCTTGAAGGATCCTGAGTGATCAGATATCCTCACTTTCAATCTTCACATTTCTTAATCAGAAGCTACTAAGGGAAAAAAAAAAAAAAGAAAAAGAAAAAAAGGAATATTCTGCTCAAGAGTAGCCTCTGAAATTACAGAAATCAAAGCATCTGGGGGTTTGGTTTGGTGATTTTGTTTTTTGGCTTTTTTTTTGTTTGTTTGTTTGTTTGTTTGTTTGGTGGTTTGTTTTATTTTTGTGTTTGCACCAGAGAATATTCAGAGCTCTCAATTAGGTCAAGGAAGAAGGTGGAAGAGCTGAAAAATGGCTCGAGCACTAACCTTAGCCATGCACATCAGTTAACAATTAACACATTACCTTACTCAATTTTGTCCTGTTTCAATTACACTCTTCTTGAGGATCCCAAACGTGATCAGGGACCAGAGTGAGACAGGTTCTTCTTCCAGGGAGAAATGCGAATAATTTTCCATGTTTTCCCCAAAAGCATCCTATCTTCCTTTGTACCTCCTGAGACTTTACATAAGTCACTTACTGAATTCAAAATTATATTTTTATCCTTTAAAAAAAATATTCAAAAAGGAAAATGTGCTTTAGCTGAAGGTGTAACTTGGGAAATCCCCAAACATTCTGAGCTCAAAGCTCTGGATACTACATTCAAGACACAATAAGCAGGTAGTGTTGAATCTTATTCCTTTTAATTTAAAAAATACATTAATTTTATTTTTTAATCTCTTCTGTTCTTAGACATTCTTTGTTTGATTTCCAATTTTCTAATTGTTATATTCAATGTTCTCTTTTCCAAGAAGTGACATCTGTGTCCATCTGGTCAGCTGTCTGAAAAATCTGTAATTCTTCCCCTCTGCAGCCTTAACTGGTCATTCTGTTTTTAAAAAATATTCATTTTATGGACTAAATAAATCACTTCCTCTGTGTCATTTTTTTAAACCAACACTATCATCCTTTTCATATGTCAAGTATCTTGATAAGACCATTTGGAGGAAATTTTCTTTTAAACTTTTTAAAAATAGCAAATATATTGTTCCTTTGTCCAATTTCAATTGCTGTGTGATAGTTGCCATGCAATGTAGTACTAAAGGTACTAAAATAAATAAGCAAAACCCTATACTTCCTTATTGATTGCCTGATCACATGGGAGACACGGGAGGAGGGTCAGAGTTTTAGCATGATCAAAGAGTAAACTGTTGGGCTTATAGACCAATCAGGCTAAAAAAGTAAATATTTGAGAGCAATAAAAACACCTTTTATTCAGGTGCCAGAAATAATAATAGTGAGGTGCATAAGATAAATTATATGATGATAGTTGGTGTATGCTTAGAAATACAAGCAGTTATCTGGTATATAAAAGTAGTCATATTCACAATGCACAGCACAACACTTAAATGAGATGAAGTTATGTTGTTATCACATTTCTGCCTTTAAAAGATGGGGGCCCTTAATGGCTCCCAACATACAAAATCCCAGTATGTATTCATGAAATCCAGTCACCTTTTGGAAAACAGACACCATTTCTCACCAGGTATATAATGTGAGCAGAAAATAGTTCAGACACTATGTGTCATCATAAAAGAATCTGCAAAATTTGTTTCCTTGAGTAAAAACACCAGCTTTTTCTTCCATAATTAATGATCAGTCATAGAACCATAGAAGCATAGAATCATGGAGCCACAGTATCATAGAATCAATCATAGAATCATAGAATCATAGAACCATATAATCATAGAATCACAGAATCCTAGAGTCATAGAATCATAAAGCCATAGAATCATAGAATCATAGAATCATAGAATCATAGAAAGGTTTAGGTTGAAGAAATCTTCAATATCATCTTTTTTTCCCCCTGCCATGGGCAGGGACACCTTCCATTATCTGTGATTGCTCCAAGCTCAGTCCAGGCTGGTTTTGAACACTTCCAGGGATGGGACAGCCACAGCTTCTCTGGGCATCCTCTGCCAGGATCTCATCACTGTCAAAACCAAGAATTTCCTCCTAATATCCTAAATCTGCTCTCTTTTAGTCTGCATCCCATCCATGTCTCTGTCTTGTACACACTCAGTACTTTGGTGTTCCTCAGAGTCTCTCACTTTGACACTGTTATAGATGGCAGTATAAACTTGGATATAGAGTTTAAACCATATCTTAACTGTTGATTTTTTATTTAATGGGCAATTTTTTATCCTGAATGCTTGAGATATTTCCTGAATTTTGATCCCTGCTGAAGCCCACAGCTCTAGTAAATCAATCAAATTGGGGTTCTGCAAGACTAAGCAGGTCATGCACTTTGGTCACATCTCAGAGGTCCTTTCAGCCTAAATGATTCTGTGATTCTATGAATAGTCTAGAGTTCACACAGGACATCCAGCATTTAAGAACAAAAAAATGTCAAGGCTCTCTTTGGTCAAGTCTATAATGCGCTTTCATGCTCACCTTTAATTTCTATTCAGACTCCTTGTTTATAATTAATATTGCTAATAATACTTTGACTTGCAATACCTCAAAACTCCTCTGTGTTTCTGTGAATGTTGGTCTCAAAAAATTGTGCCCAAGCAATTTAGGATTTTTTCCCCACACACCACATGTATGTATTTGATTTTTCAGGGCTCCTGTCCAGATGTCAATAGATTCCTGAAAGCATCTAAATTTCTAGGAAGGCCTTACCATGCACTCCCTCTCCAGACAACAGAAAAGCCACAGGAGTTGGAAAACACAAGCTCAGGTGAAGACACCACCATCACAAGACTCAGGTGAGACTAAGGAGCAATGATCTTCCTTCAATATTCACAGTGAATATCTTGTGAGCACAAGGACATTTTGAGGATGCAAAGACAGAGAAAAGTGCCCCACACAGACAACCTTGGTCAGACAAAAAGGTGAAACACTTCTGTGTCTGTAGCCCCCAGATGTTTATACTTCCACCATCCTTCCCTGAAATTCCTTAGTCTACAAAACACAGCAGAAAATCAAGAATAACTCATATAACTTTGGGTAGTGTTTTAGACCATGGAAATGCCATTCTTATCCATGTCTTTCACTGTTAGGGATGAGGTCATTTCATATATCTATTTACTTTATTTCCCAAATCCAATAACTTAGTGTGAAGGGCTTCAAAGCACAAGATAAATGTGTCTGGGCCACAGAACTAATCATGTCAACTGGAAAATAACTGTATCTGCATCATTACCACTTAATGTGTTGGGTAATTCTGAGTGCACCTGAAAGATAATAAAGAGGTGTCAGTATTATTCATATATTTTAATTGCTTCCATTAGCTTTTTTTTTTTTTTTTTTTTTTGTCATTCCTTAGGGCAAAATAGTATCACTTCATTGATTATACAGTGGATACAGGAGAAATAATAGTACAGAATCAAATACTCTTTTAACCACCCGTTGCCATCCTATGGCTATAAGCAAAAGTATAACTTGGCAATAAAACCTATTTACTGTTAAAATTAAAATTGCTTTAAACATTTTTATGGCATGCAAACAATTAAAATAATTCTATCAGGTAGCAGCTGTTGTTTCACATTTGTGGGAAAAGAATGAAGAGAAAAAGACTGTAGGAATAATTAAAGAGCTTCTTGGTCCAAGAAATGCCAAGAAATGTATTGGTTCTCTATAAGGGGTGGTCATAACAATAATGGAGTTAGGGTTAATATAATGAGAGGGAGTTTAACTTGATCATCATTGTGTCCCCTCGAACTCAAGATAGTTTATGATTCTAGGAAATAATTAACTCAGTTTTGTAATGCATGCATTTTTATCCTAGCCAAATAAATCTTGTGGTAGCCCCATGATGGCTTCTGGGATGAAGTTATTAAGTAAAATAACCTCAAGGTTCTCAGTTTTGATAGTAACTTGCCACCAGTGTCTTACTTGTTGAGTCCAAATCATTATTTTATTGTGTTTGATGGCATTACTATTCTCACAACATAAAGCTGGTCCTAGAAATTCCAGCACAGGGTAAAAATCAAAGCCCCATTTCCTGACCTTTCCTGTCTGCCAGCAAACACCACAAAACCCCTCCATGAACAGGATAAACATCATCTGTGTGCAACAACCACGTTGCTGTAACTATAACCCAAGCAGCCTTTTCCTACTGAAGAACATCCATGAACATTTAATCTGAGATAATAAAACAGGAGAAGAATGAGAAGGATACATAATTTTGTAATGCTTAGAGAAATGACAAACTATAGAATCCCAGAATCCTAAAATGGTTTGGGTTGGAAGGAACCTTAAAAGTCATCTAATCCCAGCACCTTGCCATGGGCAGGGACACCTTCAACAAGAACATGTTGCTCAGCATCTTATCCAACTTGGCTTGAATTTTTTTATCTGGGTTTATTTCTTTTACCTGCTACTTGAAAACATTAAAATTAATAAATATGTGTCAAATACTTTTAGAAAAAATCGACTGTGCAATTCTAGAGCTTTCCAATGTTCCTTAATTTATTTTTTACCTAAATGCCTAGGAAGAAACCAAATGGATCAACAACACTGACTTAAGATGAGTTGAGTTCTTATTTCATCCAAACAACAATTTACTAGTTAGAGTTGATGCACTGATTTTCCATTTTCTTCCACTCACTCCTCTACAGAGATCAGAACCTGTCCTGGATTTGCAAATCCCCAGGGAAGGTGCCATAGTCCAAGACTTACACACTGAATAAAGATTTAGGACAATTCTAAGCACATGGTGGGATTATTAGTGCTGCCCTGGGCAGGGTCAGCAGTTGGGCATGATGACCCTTCTGACTCCTGATATCCTATGTTTCTGTGGCACAGTCTCTGCACCAGGAGGCTGCATTCCATTATTGGATCTTAGTTCCATTATTCCCACATCCACAGCTGCTGTGGGAGACTCCCAGCCATGTGCATAATAAAGGGAGAAATTGGTGTCCCTGTGTTTGGTGGAAATTGCCTGATAGAGATTGAACATGTCACTTAAAAATCTCAGGAAAGCTGTGAAAGGCCTGGTCTGACTCAAAGCTGTACCAAACTATCAATTTCTTCTGCCCTTAGTCTTCTACCCTTGAGACAATTCTTCTTTTCCTGGTAAATTGGACAAAAGCAATCTCTTTACAAGGTTGCAATTTGATCATTTCCACTGTTATAGCATGTGTTTCCACTAATGTTGAATCAGTGGTCTCTGCTTTTAGTGATTATCTATGTTAAGGGAAATGAAATTCAGGAAAAGTTTGAATCTGAGGCTTTGCAAAATAGCTCTTTTTTCTTTCACCCAAAACCTACCACAACTATAACTTGCATTGAATTGTCCACCTAGTCTGTCCTGACTACAAACTTGTTAAAGTCAGGAAAATTCAAATTCCTTTGTTGTCTTGTTAAAATGATTGTCTGCACATGATTCTATTTTAAAATGAATACCTACATATTAAGGGTTTTCTTTCTTACACACAGTAGGGATGAAACAGTTTGAATTATGTAAAATAAATGTATGGTCATAAAATGTAATAATCCATTACAAAACACTTCCATTTTTCATTTTATTACCATGTTCAAATAATTATCGACCTTTTTTCTGCTAACCTGAACCAATAGATATTCATAGAAATATTCTATTCTCTTTGTATTATGATTACAATAATGAAGAAGGGTAAATCAACTTCCTTCTATTGTATTTGCATTAAATATTGCATTTGCAGCAGATTAAATAAGCAACCAGAAACCTTTTGATTTTTTTTTTTTGATACGTGTATTTTATGAATTATTGTACTTACCAGCATGGAGCTTCAGTTGTGGAGGCATGTTTGCATGAACAAAAAAAGGATGCAGTAGATGTGTGCTTCTTTAGAGATACTTTGAGAAATTTAGACATTTGTTTAAGCACTTCAAACCCAACATTTTCTGATTAAAAGCTATGAAATATGTCTGTGATTGATGTGTGTATTAAAATGAGTTTCTTCAGGTGGTTTCTGCCTTTGCTTTCTTTGTAATTTTCAATGTATTAGTTGGGTAATATCCTTCCAACCTCAAAATTTTTGGGGAAGAATGTTAACTTCTTTAGTGTAGTATCCTGAAGAGGAGGGTCTTTTATAATACTGCAGCTAGATAAATGTAGTTGTTTTTGTTTCCAAGAGCTGTTGAACTGGGCATTTTATAGCAGCCCAATTTAAAAACAGAGGTTTCTAAGCAAGTTAAATTTCTATATTTTTAGTGAAAATGCTGAGCTATAATAAAGAACACTCTGCATTAGTTATTAGAGAACCTAGATGCAAAAAGGTAACATTATTAACTATTTTTTAGTTCTGCTCCACAAGATAGTGCTGTCCTACTTGTTCTACCGACATATTAGACACCCGTTGTGATGACACATTAAAAATTACAAACATCATTCTAATTGTCCTCAGAATAAACATGATTAAACTAAAAGTGCTTCCAAATCAGACCAAATATCTACTTATCCCCAAAACTGATTGTGATTGATAACAAACAACTGAGAAAAGGAAGAATATGATGATTGTCATTCCAATAACTTAGTCTCTCAAATTATGAAAAATCATGTTTGCTTTAATTCAATAACTGCTTTAAAATAATTTGAAATCAGGCTAAACCAAAGTATGCAGAAATGTATGACATTTACTGGAATGCCCCTCTAGGGTCAAGTATAAGTTAAACTGATAAGTCTTGGTGTATTTTGCTTTTCAGTTTCTGATATAATAAAATATTTAAATGTTTATTCATTGCAATTACCGAGATATTTTCTTTCAGCTGATCTTCAATTACTAAGGTGAGCTCACATGCAAACTTTAACCTGGCTATCCATATTTAGCTTCCATTCTGTTAGCTTAAAATGTCCCATTAATTTAGTCTACCCCAACATAATGGACTTTTCATTTCTTTTATCTGCTCCTGTCTCTCCTGATTAGGGGTGTACAAGTTGTGCTGGAGCAGAATGTACCAGTCCTTTGTGCAAAGGCAGTAATTCTTTTTCATTGGGAAGGTCTCCCTTGGGCCATGGATCAACACTGCACGAGATTAACTGCTTGATTGATTTAGAGTAAAAATCCTCTCTGTCAAAATTAATTAAAAAATAACTAGAGTCCTTAATATTAACACATGTGCACAATGACCATGATGGGGAGAGTTACAAAGACAAAGCTTACAGTTAAAGAATCATCATTGGACTGAGGACAGGTACTAGGATTGTAAATAGCTCAACAAAAACCTTTGAATTATACTAAATTTGGAATCATTGACAGTATTAGTAAGAACTAAAAGGGAATAAATGTAACATAAATAAGGCAAATTACTGATAGAGAAATAATATGATTGAAAAAGATATGTTCCCAGATATAGGAACTGAAGAGAGGAAATATATGAATTCAAAGGTGTGGTGTGCATTTATGTTTTAGTTAAATTGAGAAGTTTTTTTCTTTTTATGCAGCTGTAATTGTGCATACAAATCGCACTATTCCAGCCCAAATAATTTGATTCCCCCAACCCAATCTGAGATAAAATTGCTAAGTACAGAAATATCTCTCAGTATGCACATATATATATTTCAGTAATTAAGCAGGAGCTATCCTAGGCTTTGTGAAAGTACCTGTGCTGAAAGCCTGCAGAAGCAGGATTTTTTTTGTGTCATAAGGCATGCAGGACACACTGTGGAAAAACCTGCTGCTGAAGGACTGAGCCCTGTGTGAGGGACCCATGCTGGAGCAGGGAAGAGTGTGGTGAGGAGGGAGCAGCAGAGATTGGGATGTGTGCTGAGCACAGCCCCGTCCCACTGCAGCTCTGGTGGGGACAAGGAGGGAAGGCACAGTGAGTTTGAGCCTGAGAAGAAGGGAGGTTGTTAAGGGGAAAGTGTTTTAAGATTTAATGACCTTCTCTGATATGGTTGTATTTAAGTAAATTTCCCTGGTTTGAGTCTGTTTTGCCTGTGACAGGAATTGGTGAGTGATGTCTCCCTGCCTTTACCTCAACCCACCCTTCATTTTTCTCTGCCCTGTCCAGCTGAGGAAAGGAATGACAGATCAGGGTCAGCCCAGGACAAGATGTCTTATTAAAGCCCCTATGTAATTTCAATTGTTGGTGATAGCCTTAATCAGGTGCTAGAATACAGGGGGGAAAAAAGAGTTCAAAAGACTGAAGGCATATGTATTACCACACCAAATACCCTACTTTAATTGAATTAAGTAACCAGATCTAAAAATTAAAATGCACCACTGTTATTTCAAAAGAATTTTTCAATAGCTTTACCTGCTTCTTTTACCAAAAATTTGAATTATGACTTCAGATTATCATGTCTTCTACTGAAGCCTTGAAGTTCCCTCAGTCTTCACTCTGGTGATCCTGCAAAACATCTGCTTGGTCTTGGCCACTGCAGTTCATTTTGTGCTGATGCCTGACACACTACAAAGTCAAGTCAATATTTATTCTCGTTTTTTTTTTTTTCCTTTGAAGAAGAGGTTGATCTGCATTTATGTTTCTTTATTTCTCATTTCATGTATGTAGGAAGACCAAGCAATGCTTCTGGCAGGTGATACAGGAATCGTGTTCAGGAAAAACAGGATTCTGTAACTGATCAATTCCTATTGCTATCTTTTAGCTCTTCTGTATAATAGCAGATTTTCTATGATAGGGTTTTAATACTGAAGAATCAAAACAATACAGGAGTTTTTTGTTGGTTTGTTGGGATTTTTAAGTGTTTTGTTGAGCGGTTTTTTTTTTTGTTTGGACTTTTTAAAAGTTATTCATATCTCAAAGCATTGCTGGAAGGTACCCAGAGAGAATTAAGCTTCTTAGATTACAGAAAATAAAAATTTAAAAGAATAAGGATTGATTAGAACATTGTAATTAGGTTCAGCATGTCTTTCAAACCAACTAAATTGCCTGTCTCTTCAAACTATCCCTTTCTCTGCTGTAACAAAGGAGAAATATGCCTAGTTCTCTTTATCTTCTTTGTTTTATCATCCATTGCTGACAGGAATCATAAAACCACTGAGCTGATAGCAGCAGCAGAGTAACACTTGCACATCACTCAAAGTTAATGCTCATATAGCTCATATCACTTTGATGCAATTAATTACGTATCATTTTTCTATAGTATTAATTGTAGGCTTTCTGTCAAAAGATGTTCCACTCAGAAAAAAAGGAAAAAAGTAAAAGAAGCTCTTCTGCTGTACTCTGAAATGAAATTATGTCATCATGGAGAAGAATAAGAGTGCTGTCATTCTTGCCCATTACAACACCATGTTTTGATTTTTCATGTGACCTTTTTTATTCAGAATTAAATGGATCTTTCCTCTGCATGCAGACTTGAGGAATGTAAATTACTTATATTAGTGATGTGCAAAGAAAGGCTTTCAAGTTGAGTAAATGGACTCTACAAGGGAAAGACAAAACTTTAACTTATTAGAAAATTATTTAAAGGCCTTAACCTCTTCTGTTCTAAAAACAGTTAATAAATGTCTTTTAATACCAGGCTCTTTAGAAAAAGGGTTGCTACATTTTCTTTCTTTCAGATGATTTACAGCAGTTTCTTAGACTAGTTTCATATTTCTAATTTCACCCTTAGCAACAAGAGTCATGAACTTTTCTTGAGCAATGCTATGTCTTTTTTTTTGATAGAAAAATGCTTATGAGCTGTCATTCATTAAATTAATTTCAGGTATTTTTAGTCTTCTCTTCATCTACTAATTGGGAATCTTGCATTTAAATCTTTGCATATATTTGAAAGCTTTTAAAAGTTGTTCTTTCAGAGCTTTGAAACACTGTGAGACCAGATGTGTCTAAAGATGGGTGTTTTTTATGGACACTTTAGAATTGCATTTCTAGATGATATTATGCTTAAAGATATGAATCCTTCTACACTGCTGGTTTGCTTTTTATTTCTTTGGATATTTTTTGTGTTTTTTTGATTCTTCTACCTTTCCTTTTCTTTTTTTTTTTTTTTTTTTTTTTTTTTTTGTCAATTGTTCACTTTTTTCTTGGTAGATTAAGTTTTGGAAGCAAAAATATCCCTCTGAGATGTATTTGCATTTTAATATAAATTGAGAAATACTGGTCAGTTAGCTGTCAATTTTGGTCCATTAGCTGTGTTATGCCTCATCTATTGTAGGTAGATTAATGTTTCATGCATTATTCAAAAGTTAATATTTTTTCAAAGGAAAACAAAAATTAAAGGTTTTTTTCTTCTTGACCCAATATATATTTCAACTTCTTTTTAATTTTTTTTTTTTTTTTTTTAGACTGACTAACTATACAGATTCCATTGATTGGATTTTAAAGTTTGATGTGGATAAAATGACAGAAGTTATACTAGAAAAACTGCTAGGAGCCCCTTGAGGGCATCACATGTTTCAATGCATTTTAGGATCTAATTTTTTAACTGGAAATGTTTTTGAGATATCTTAACATTTTGATCTGTGAAAATTGAGAATGGAAATAACCGTGATGAATGCCTCAAAACTTCCTTCCATCTTTCAAGAAGCAAGACTCCTTCCAGAATACAATTTGACAACACAGAATACAATTGAGAGCAATAACAACTGAAACATAGCCTTATTTTCATTATATTGTCTATTGATTCTTTTGTGATTGTGGTTTAATCTGTTATCCATTTCTTATTTCATATAAAATACAGTGTAAAGACCTATAGATATGATATATTGAATAAAAAATCTCCTGACATGTGTATATCATTAAATCAAAATGTGGCACCTTGGTAATTGTAAATCATCTGAGTTCTAATGTAAGTATAGATCACTCACTTGTGAAAGGTCTGTTGGATAACCACAGCCACTACTCTTTGTATTCATCAGCCCATAACTTTAAATGCTTTTGATGTCACATCTTTCAGTCTGAGTTGTGAGCTCTGTGGTCCCAGCAGTGTAGAAGAAGTTAATGGCTTGCTGAATTAGTCATGGTTTGTTTTAGATATTGAGGCCAAACAGCTTTACATAAGCATAGGCTGGTTTATTTCCATCTTTTAAGAAATGACCTACATATGTCTTCCAAAAATAGTTAGATGTTGCCTGACTTTGACCAATTGAAGCTACAGCTTCAATTTTATTTGATTTACAATAATAGATTTTAAGACTGTTTAGAGTCAAAGAGATTTAAAAGCAAATGAGATTAAGACTTCTTGATTTACAACAAAATTAAGATTAATTAAAAATCCAGGGTCTGAAAAGAATATATCTGCATTTTGCTGACATCTGTTCATATTTTATTTTTTAAAAAATCTACTGTTTTAGGCAGTTAGGCATATTTAACTTGCTATGTAATGGAAGAATGCAGAGAATAAGAAGTCAGACTCTTTTCAGTGAAAAAAAAAAAAAAACAAAACAGAAAAACTATTTCAATAGGATATAAATTAAAACCAAAATTACCATGAGGGTGCTTGTATGTTTCAGCAAGGATTCACAGAGGCTGTGGAATCTCTGTCCTTGAAGAAGTCAAAAATTTGACCAAACATTAACCCTGAGCAGTCCTTTGTAAAAGTACCTACTCTGAGCATGGGATGGACAGGGTGATCTCTGGAGGCCCCTCCACACTGTGGGATTTTGTGCTTCTGGTGCCTTAACTGACTTGAAATCACGAGCCAAACAAGATTAAAATGTAAAAGAGAGTTTACCATTTATCAAGGGTAATCCAGGTGCATTTATGGCAGAATTTATGTGTCCTATATGGATTCAATAATTTTATAGATGTAGAAAACTAGCATAATTGACAAGAATCCCCAGTTAGAAATACAGTTGATGAAGTAATTCCCTTTTGCTTCAGCCCCCTACTGAAGGCATTGTAACCCCACATTGTTTATGTTTAAATACATGGGAAAGTGACATGGCCTTGTTTCCCTGAAGGAGCAGGATTAGGATAAGATTCCAGGAATATGTTTGTTTTACAAAGTACTGAAGCTAGCTGAGAAACTAGGTAACTATACAGTAGCAGTCTACAGAGCCATGAATATATGAAAAGGCAAAAATCTCTTTTGAATCAGTGCAGTGGGGGTCCCAGTGAATGTCAGGTGCTGAGAGGGCCAAGCCAGGGAAGTAATTGCTCTGGAATTGTCATGTTCACTTTTAACAATGCTTTTCCTGGGAGCCACTTTAAGGAAGGTTATTTTGAGCAAACCCTACGTGTCCTTGACTATTGGTTTTGTATCAGCTTTGACTAGCACTATTCATGTTTACTCCCCATATATGCAAAAGCACATTGTGCTTTTCTCTTTGACTTTCCTTTCTGTGATGAGAACACAGACTGACACATATTTAAAAGGAACCTATTCAAAAGCAAAGAGATATAACTTCAATTTAAAGTCCTGTTGCAAATGTGGTGAGGAACCCATTTTTTGTCAAAACCAAGAAACTACAGCAACTTTAATTACTTCAACTCTGAGCTTCTATGTTACTGTATCTAAATAGGTTTAAACCTGTGACACTTAATATAAATTTTGTAAGCATCTCCATTCATTTTGTACTATATGGATAAAAACAGATGCACTCTAATAGCTCAAGGGATTTCACAGTTATGCCTGACTTAACAAAGGAACTTTCTTTTTTATTCTCATTTCTTTATCAGGAGTCTTCCCAATGCAGTCACAACTGCATTAAGGAAAAAAAATGCATATATATTGCACCTAAATTGCTTCAGCCCATCATGTTTCAGAACTGAGAAATCAGCTGCATGACAAACTGCAGCAAAAAGAGGGGAAGGAGTAAAGAGGGAAATTGTAGCAGATTACAACACTGATAGTCAAATAAATAGGATATGCATGTTAACTTTCTGACCTTGTTAAGAATAAAATCCAAAGAAAAATACTTTGATACGTGGCTATTCCCATGCCTCTTAAAATATCCCAAAAGATACAGAAAAATCTGGGACAGGAAGAAAAGCTTGGGGCATACTCCTCTCTAATTTCATAAACAAGCTCCATTCCAAGACGTGGTAGTTTTGAGTTATGATCTGTGGTCTCAAATTCATGCATTTAATCTCCTAATTGTAGTAATTCTTAAAATATTAATGTCATATCAAAAATACAAAACAGAACTTAAAAGCTCCTAAGTAATGTAAAAATACAGTTTAAATAATGTGTACTCCAGTTATTTTTGGTCTGTATTTCTGTTGGCCTGTATTTGGGTTGATCTTGGCTGGAACCATCAAAACACCCCACAAACACCCCCAGACTCATTTCTGAGGCTTCCACCAGAGGACTGAATATGATCCAAAGACAGAGTAAAACTTCCCTCACCAGAATAGGTATTTGGGCATTCCCTCCTGAACCTGAGCTTGTACTAATCCACTGGAGTTTGTTTTGTGGTATTTCCATACCCAATCTCAATGGATCAAGATGTTTGATCATCACTTTGTCCAAAGGTGACAATCGAGCCTTGTAAATCCATGGGTGGTGATTGCATATGTTGCTGCCCTTCTTCTTTCTCCTTCTTCCATTCCTTTCCTCTATATCCCTTTATTAAGTGGTATTTTCAAGCTTTCATATTGTCATATTATTACAGATAATAGTAACTAAAATCATTACACAGCTGCTTTCCATTGCAACCAAATTATAAAATAAACATTAGAGATATAGATATATCTACAAACATCAACCATTATGTTTTCATTCTAATCATCTCAAGGGATTAATTAACAAGAACCTGGGTTACCCTTGCCTCCAGGAGCAGGTCTTAACACCAGTTACCCTCATAGGCAGCACTGACTTGTCTTGGAGCATTCCCCACCCCTCTTCAGGCTGCACAAAGATCACAGAAATGTTTGTTAGACTCAGCATTGATGAGCAGCACCTCAGCTGTGCAGCACCTCCCTCCTTGATGGGCTCAGCCTTGGCCAGCAATGCCTCCAGCTCAGAGCTGGCCAGCACTGGATCCATCAGATATGGGGCAGCTTCCAGCAGCTTCTCATGGCAGCCACCCCTGCAGTTTCCCCTCAAACCAAAACCTTGTCATGGGAACCCAACACGATTTGTCTTCCATGCAACGAGGATTGAGGATAACCTACATATTCTATATAACCTTCCAGCTACAACTGGTGACAGATTTGTAAGGGCTTTGTTTTATTTTCCTGTTGCCAGCTCCAGTTTAACTGTGTATGTAGCTATACAGTGTGCTAATGCATCTTTTCTTCGTTTGAACTTGTGCTCATATTTCTACCTTACCCTGTATGTTTATTGGATATCAACAGGCCTCATTAAAAAAATGACAGGATATTAATAGGGCAAGATAATGTTACACTCCATCACCACCCAGGGAATATATACAATGATTTCAGTTTCCCTGTTTTTTTCAGATGCTGTAATAATTACAAGGATCATTCACAGAACCCACTGTTTCTTTAACAGACTGCTCAAAGTTTAGCAGCTAATTGTGACAGAGATATAGCCTTTCCCTAGGGTGTCTAATGGTTCAGCTGTGAGTGAAATATTATAATCCAGGTTCTTAGCAGTGTTCTATTCTCTGCCCCAACTACTGGGTATCAAGAATCCAAACACCTTTAAAAATTAAATGTACTTTGGCCATACAACATAATCACTCCTGATCAGAAACTTCACAGCTGAGTGCATTTTTATGTACTCCTGACACCAGCACAAAGTGACAGCCCCTTTCCATCTACTCCACCACCCTCCCCATTAGAATGGCCACTGTTTTTGTGCACACATGCACTGGTATTTGTTGCATAGCGAGAACTGGTCAGTTAAACAACAAAACAAACAAACAAACAAACAAGCAAACAAGTAAAATTATTGCTCGGGGCCACTGGATTGGGAACTCTTGGTGAACTTTAGTCAGAAGGGCAAGTCACTAAGTAAAGGGACATACAATGACACAGAAAAATCCTTGGGAATTGTCTCTCTGGTTGGCTACTAAAACAAAGAGTTCATTTCCTCCACATCTGCAAACCAATATGTGTCTTTTTGCATGATTTTCTCTAAAGATTTCATTTTCTGATTAAAACTTTCTCCTTCTGAATGGTGGGTGAGTTGACTTTTCTCATTGCTTATGACCAAATTGGTAGTGTAGAGGTTTATTAGATGATAAAATATTTTAGTCACAGATCTGTGTGAATTTTATGGAATAAGATCTTGTTAAAAACACTTCTAATGGCTTTGTGGAGAGAAGGAGGGTGAAACTGGGCATCTGGGATGTCATAAACTGAAATCTTTGCTATAGCAAAGCAAAAAGATTGTGATAGAGATTGTTGGGCTGGCATCTTGGATAGGTGTCTGAAGTGGACAATGCAAGCAGAAAATTTTGCATACTGGGATTTTGCTGGTCTTGCTAAGAACAGAGAGAACAGCTCTGATAATAAAGGTCTGTATGATCATCAGTTGCTTCTACAAATCATGACTTCAAACCCAATGTCCTGATTCGTGCTGCTATGTTGCTATGTTGCTTTTTTTCTGCTCCATTAAAAAAGATTACATTAAAACATCTGACTAATCAGGCTATTATCATGTCATAAGCACATGTTGGTCAAAAATTCTTGTTTTACTGAAGGTCTGCTGCACTAGGCTGAGGACAGAAAGCCCAGGACAGGCCCATAACCAGCCTCTGAGCATGTCTATACTATAAACAGTTGTTCTTAAGCTACTCCTTTTTCTGATAATATGGAGAAGCCAATGGGGTGTTAGGGACCAAAGTATTTTTCAGTTTACTCTTCAAAAACCTTATCAGAAGGGTAGAAAATAATTCAGTTTTGTGTTCCATATCAAATATCTCCCCCAGGTCTGTCACAGGCACAACATTTCCATGTGCTGCTGAAGACCATTCTCTGTCTCCAGGAGCATAACATGCACATTGTTAAATTTGATGCAGCCCTGGATCCTGCACCTTTCACAACCTGCTATTATAAACTTCTGGCAGAGCTGGTGTCCTGCCAGAGACCTGCTCTACTTCCTCATCCCCTACAAGTTAACAATCATAGGTGAGTTTGATATTGCTCAAGTGGTGAATCTAAATTACCTGTCCCAAATTCTAATTTCCTCTTCTGTTGATCGTGCCAATCAAAATCAACTGAGAATGAAGGAAAATGTTTTAAAATACTCAAAGTGCTGAAAGAAATTTTAAATCTTCAGAGAAAGCCTTCACAAAAGATACACACTGTCATCTGTAATAAAAGGAAAACCAAAATAACCAAAAGTAACTCCCCCAAAGGCAGTAACATAAGTGTAGTTAGATCCATGGACTTTGTTGAAAGTTGAGAAATCTGTTGGGAAGGAATCTCCTGTGTTTATTTCTGGAGTCCTATACTCACACACATGTTCCCAGACTGCTGGAACACCTCTACAGCAGAAATGTGATCTCAAAGATGGAAAGGATCTGGGTTGGATGTTAAATTGTGAATGTAGATGCCTGTGTGACAAATTACCTCTTTTTGAATCTCCATCCCTGTCATGCATCAATAGGACAGCCAGATTTGAGGATATGGCAACAAGCAAAGAGACCAAAGACAAGTTCAACCAGTATCATATTGACACCTTATACCTGATATTAAAATCTCAAAGATCTAACAGGGATGCTTTGGGGTGAGAATGTAACTTTTCCATGGATTGTCTCATGTAAAATTGTCAAGTTTGTGTTGCAGTTACTACCCAAGGACATTCCATCAAATGTGGGTAGCATGCTGTCTTTAAAATGAAAATTAACCAGCAAATGTGATTACACCCACCAAAAAATAATTTGAGGCCATTTCTTGCCTGAGCATGTAAGTAAGTAGTCATACACAGTTAATAGAATAGTAGAAGGCTTATTTTCCTGGAAAAAAAACTTCAAGCTACTTCAGAACCCCTACAGGCAAAAGTGGTTCACTGAGATACCTGAAAATTGAGTTAGAACTGGATGTGGATGGTGTGACTGAAGCCAGCAGCAAAACCCCGTTGATTTTTTGAGAGTTAGCTACCTAAACTTTAAAAATGTTTTCATAAACACTAGATGATTTATTGGATTTTTGGGACTCTTAGATATACATGTAGATTTTGCTTGAAAAAACATTATGTAGACACAAGTATTAGCCAATGCTGTCTTAATTCCAGCAGTTTCTGTCTTTATGTGTTTTTACCTTTTAGGAAGTTGCAGATCTCTGATATGCAAACATTCAATTTCCTTTCCCTCATCTCACTGCTTTACAAATCAAGCAGTAAACCTTTTTGACATATAAATTAGAGCATCATAATTATTTTTTTGCTAAGTAAATGACAGCTGATGAGCTACAAGCAGGTGTATGTTAAAAGATGCAGAAAATAAACCACAAGTGTGCTGTTGTTATTTTTAGTTGTGTAAATTGTGGAAGTGTGTTTACAGGGGAGAAGAAGGAATGACTAATAATTAAGATAATGGTAAAGGAAGCTTCTGTGCTCCTTCTTAATAAGTTAATGAAAAACCTTGTTTTCCATCACTATCAGGGTGAGGAAAGAGAAATCCTTGAACTCTGCAGTCTAAATATATAGACCAAAGAAATCACTTAGCATTTATGAATAATTCCCAATCAAGTTTTTAAATTTCCATTCAGTTCAGGGTTTTTTTTAATGTTTTTATATATTCTTTCTAAAGTGCAGGATCAACAGGTTTGTGGATTTTCTGGAACCCCAACTTCCACACTGAAATATTAGAATTAGGTTTCCTAGCTCTTTTTTGCATTTTGATAGCTTGGAAAAGTCTAATGACACTCTTGGGTGTGTCAGATGACTTTCAGAATCATTGGAAATTTCAGTAAAGTGCAATAGTGGCACAAACTCAAATGGAAATATTTTAAAGATTTTATTCCTGGCTATGCCTGAAAACACCTGTGAGTGTGTGTGTGTGTGTGTGTGTGTGTGTGTGTGTGTGTGTGTGTGTGTGTGATTTCAAGATGATGAGGAGTCAACACTACAGCTGACTGCATTAGTCATGTGGGAGTATAGCTACTTTAACAGAATTTTATTCCAAAATAGTTTATGGAGTTAAACAACAGAACACCACATATACCATAAATCACAGGGAGCAGCAGTGTGGAGATAAAATATGGGGAATAAATTAAGGCATTCAGTCATAAAGGCAATAACTTATGGAGAGAAAAATTAAGAAACAGTCAATAGGTTTCAAAAAGAGATGAGGAAAAAAAAGAAGTCAATGAGGCAGGATGCTCA
This sequence comes from Erithacus rubecula, assembly GCF_903797595.1. NCBI lineage: Eukaryota > Metazoa > Chordata > Aves > Passeriformes > Muscicapidae > Erithacus > Erithacus rubecula. The sequence goes on along the minus strand of NC_136661.1, from coordinate 28,840,043 downwards.
ATGAAGCCTCTTTTAGGTGATGAGTGCTAAGGGGAAGACTTCTGCATCAGTCTGCAGAAGGGTAAAGAAGAGTTCTCTGTTAAACAAAGGAAAAAGGAAGTGAAAGAAGAATAAAAACAAAACAGTCAGACCACTTACATTTCTTGATAATCCTCTTAAACTCTTTTGGAGCCAAAGCTTTTTACTGTACTTTTTTCTGGTATCTGTCTAATATGGAAACAAAAACTAACTGCACTGTGTAGTGATGCTCAGTTTGTTGAGAACTACTAATCAACACGCCATGAGCAATCTAGATTTTTCAGTATAACTCTGCTAGAGTAATCAGTTTGCAAAATAACTGTGTGTGATAAAATCTTATATATTTGAGGGAAGCAAAAGGAAAAAATATTACAAATTTGCAGCACTGTTCCATTATGATGCTAACAAAAAGAGGGCATTGCCATGGGAGAAATTATACAACAGCCCAAAAAATGAGGACAAGCCATTTTTTGTGAACAATTCCACCTTGTTCTAGTCTGAGAAATCATTGATGCTAAGTTTTGTGTTTCATGTCCAGCCTGTATTCTTTCTCTATCAGCACACCTCAGTTAGAGGGGACCTGCTCACCACTCAACTGAGCTGAGTTCCACTGCACGTGGTCAAGGGTCTCAGTGAGTTGGTTGTTTGGACAACTTTTTTTTAGGGCCAAATTTGCTATTTAGAAAAGTTTCTCTTAAGTATTTTGAAGGGTAGAGCAAATCCTCAGTAAAAATGCAGCCTGTTGTGTGAAGCAGATGTCTTGAGAGACTTGGTTTCCATTTATTTTTCTGCTGAGCTGCATTAACCAAATTAGTTAATTAGATTCTTTATTTTTTCCCCCCTTTTTTTAAAAAGAAATTACTGTAATTGTTTTCCTGAAGAATTATTTTGAAAAAAAAAAGAGAAAAAAGACAGAGAAATATTAGGTAATACATTATAAATATATAGACATATAAATATATAAATATATATACATATAAATATATATACATATAAAAATAATACATTACTATGTATATGTAATATACATAGGATCAAACTGGACCTAAAAATTTTCAGCTCTATTCTAGCAGTGAAATGTCTACTGACACTATCATGTACCCATTCTAATCTGTAATTGTTCATGTCTTCTGAACACATTCTAACCTAATTTACTATTTTTGTCACCACCTTTCATCAAAAGACAGTGTGCATAACCTTTTTGAATTAACCATTCAACACTGTGTCTGTGTCAAGAATAAAGCAATTGCCTCTAAAAAACTATACATTACACCTGAAAGACATGATGACACTGGCAAGGAAATTACTGGCAACCTGTTTACAAGGGCAGGTTGATTTATTTAGGAAATCAGCTGATTTTTTTTTTTTTTAATTTTTTAATTAAAGTCTTCATACTTTTGAGTGCCTATTGTGTCCATTTTAAATGGATACAGTGGCTACATTTTGGTATATATTTAAAATTACCTTCTTCCTCCCATCCTTCCCCTGACCTTCATTAATATTCATTATATAAATATCATATAAAATTCATTCAATTTCTTTTAGAATCCCATCTGAACAAAATGAATATTAAGTGAAGAGGTGCATGTCCTCTACAATAAGACATGGAGAAAGAAAAAAAATAAAATCTTTTCTGGCAATTGGTTTATGCTAATACCTGTTTATCATCACTTAGCAAAGTGTAGCCTGAACTCATTTCAGATGAATGGGATTTCCACTGTTCAGTTTCATGGGTGATGCAGACAGTGGCTCTTGCACTGATTTGGTTTTGGTTTATGGATGTTGACTGAATATTCCATTTCCCTGAGTAATTTCTTGTTTGAATTAGGGAAATATTTTGTCAAATATCTGATTTTGAGTTTCAGATCAATGTCAAAACCACCAAAGAAACACACTGGACAGATGTGGCTGCTTCTATATGATATTATTGTTATGGTTCTATGAAAAAAGTAAATCTTGCTCCAAGTTGCATGATTTTGGATCATCATCTCAAATTCCATGTTTCCTAAGTGGAAATACCAGTTACAGTTAAATATAGGCAGGATATTCCATATAAATGGTTGAGAGTATGAAGTATTCTGTTTCTGACTTCTGAATCCTAGAAAATTATCATCTGTGTACTGAATTTCTTCAGGCTAAAATAAATGTTAAGCATATGGTAAGCCCAAATCATTATAAAATTATCTTCCACATTTAGGGTTGCAATCAGGTCACTTTTTTTGTTTATTGGGCCAATAGTGGCTGAAATAAAGTGTTGGTGATAAATTACTGGTATTACATCCTGATAATGATAAAGTAAATTATTTCAGAAAACTAATTTGTATTTTAATAGTAACATAACTGAGATTTATATGAACAATTTTTACACTCTTGACTAGTAACCCTTTTATTGATGAGTTAATGGCCAGCTAGATAAATTAGGCTCTGTCAGCTTCATCCTATGTCTTATAACAACTCACATTGGTCATTAACTGGTTGATTGGTAAAGTGTTTTATTATTGCTTTGGAAATATTACCTAAAATGAAGCACAGTAATTTCTGATCCTTTATCATTTTTATTTTGATGGCTTGACTTCTTTTAATCAAAAAAATGTGATGCATATTGAGAACCCAAAATCTAAGCTGTTAATATGATTTAAACTGAAACCATCAAAGTTGCTTTTCAATTACAGACATTTGCACTTGAAATAGTAGCCCACTTATGCCCTGTGAAAACATCAGTATCCACAGGGAGATTAAATCTGTTACAAAGAATTCCACATGCACTCAATTGTAAAAAGGCTGGATACATTTCATAAGGTAGGGATTCTATGCAATATTTTCTAATTAAGTTTTATGGAACTTTTTTCTTTAGTGTTTTCACAAGTTCAGGTAGTTATTTTTTTCTTTAACCCTTTCAAAATGCGTTTTTCCAAGACACACAATGTATATACAGTTACCTTCTCAAACTCTTTGATTTTAAGGTATTTTTTTTTTTACTTAATGGGTGTTGTCACATGCACCCTTTATTGCAGCCATATTCACTAGTCAGAGCATATTTCTGTTCTTTGAATTAAGTGAATATCTTACAGAGAAAAGCACACATTTGTAATTAAGAGAGCTGCAGTGTGCATTTTCACAATGCATCATATGTCAAGAATTTGTCAACAGTGTTTCCTTAATTGTGTCAGTCATCACATTCTCTTGCTGTCTATTATAAAAACAAATGCTATTTTAGTCCCTAATTTATAAAAGTCATCTCTGTTTTATTGTTTAACTGTGAATATTAATCGACTCAATCACTTTTTGCAGTTGGAAAGAATCAAGTGAATAGAAAATGGGACTACAGGAAGCAACAGGAATTTTGGATCTCCCAGTGAATAATTTAAAATAATGTTAAAAGCAACAATAACAAGGTATTTAGTGAAAATTAGTATGTTTTTCTCTGTGTGTGATGTGGCAATTTCCCAGTGAAGCCTGACAAAAGTTATCTTCAGATAATATCTGACTGTGACCAGAGTTAGCTAATCAGAGTTGTCTTTTTCCAGTCACAAACTTCTGTATGTCTGATGTCTCTTGAAGGATTCAGTAGAATCATGCTAGAACTCATCAAGTTATGACTGTAGGAATTCTGCCCTCCCTATGTTACATTAAATAGTGCCCATTACTAATTAAATGTTTTTCATGCACCGTTTGGGGTGATCCACAGCTCTTCACATGCTTTCCCTAAGGGCCTCTAGAGCTCTCATCACCATTCTGTTTGAACACTTCAAGATTTACTACATCCACTCCCAGTGCAATTCCCACCAACTGCAGCAGAATTTAGGTGCTGGGCTGATACTGCACAGGGAGCACCCTTAGCACTGCACCAGCTATTATGAGGAAAATTAACTGTGTCCCAGATGAAACCAGGACAGTTAGGGATTTAATTTTTCCTTTATCAGGAGTCTGACAGGAGAATAGTGGGTTTCCCTGATTTTTCATCATTCCAGTTTGTGTTCAATTTCTGAAAAGCCTTCAAGCATGAATGCACATCTATGAAAGATCAGATCTAGTTTCCAGGGGTATTCAGGAATGAGATTGCTTTGTTATCTGCAAAGACACATGCAGGGAAAATTTGGTTATAAAATATTTTGGAGTGGAAAAAACAGGGACAAATTAAAATAAAAAGAAAAAAAGACAAACCAACTGAGTCTGTGTCATGGTTTAACCTCAGTTGTCAACCAAGCACCACACAACTGCTTGCTCATTCTCACACCCCTGTGGGATGAGGAAACTGAATTGGAATGGCACTAGCGAGAAAACTCATGTGTTAAGATAAAAAAATTAATAATGACTATAAGCATTATCATTTGCTATTATTATCCTCTCTTGTTATTAAATGAAAAGGAAAATAACAAAGACAAGCAAATTTAATCAAAGAAACACAGTGATGCATATGCAAGCAACTGCTCATTGACAATCAACTTCCACCTAAACAGTTTTCGAGCAGCATTAACCTTCTCTACAGTTTTATTGCTGAGTATAATAACATATGGTCTGGAAAATCCCTTTGGTCAGTTGGGGTCAGCTGTCCTGGCTATGTCCCTTCCCAGCTCTTGTCCACTCCTGATTTTCTGGCTGATGGGGCAGTGTGAGGAGCAGAAAATGCCTTGGTTCTGTCTAAGCCCTGGTCAGACAAAACAAGAACATCCCAGAATCATCAACACTGCTCATTGCACAAATACAAACCAGCCCCATGCTAGCTAATGTGAAGAAAATTAATTCTACCCCAACCAAAACCAGCACTCCCTGATTGGTACAGTCCAAGACTATTAGTTTAGTCAGTGAATATTTCCTCTTTGATACCACAATAGAAATACAAGAAAGGGAATCAGTTCATGGAAAGTCATAGATTTGAAAGGGTTAAAATAAGTCATGCAGTCCAATCACATGCACAGGGCAGGTGTTAAGCAAATATGTTGCTTAAGGCCTTGCTCAAATAAATTCTTGATGTTCTCAAGGTTGAAAATCTCACAGCCTCTCTGGAGCCCTGGTCCAATATTTATCCCTTTTCTCAATAAATATTGGCTTGGACTCCTGGTTATTCATGATTTCTGCAAAGACCTTGCTAAACTTTCTATCCACATTCTGGCTCTTCCTGATGGTGTAAAGTCCGCTTTCCTCTTGTGAAAGCTTCTTGCTTGAGTACCTGTCATGGTTTGACACTGGTCCAATTCCAGACACCCACAAAATTGGTCACTCACCTTCCCCTACCACAGAAAGGCAGAGGACAGAAAAATAATTAACAAAGGCTTGATGAGCTGAGCTAATGATTGCACAAAAACACTCCAAGGGCAAAACAGGCCCAGCTTAAAGGTACAAAGTGAGTCTCTCCCACAGGCACACAGCCCTCCCAAACTGCTGGGGGGTGGGCACTCCTTCCTCGGGGTGCAGTCCTCCAAGGACAGGCTGCTCCAGCCTGGGAGCAGGGCCCTGTCTCTCCTCTGGGTATCCCACTGGATCACAGCTCCTCCAGGCATCCACCTGCTCCAGCATGGGCACCATCCCCATGGGCTGTGCATGGATCTCTGCATCCCCCTGGATCCCCATGGGCTGTGCATGGATCTCTGCATCCCCCTGGATCCCCATGGGCTGTGCATGGATCTCTGCATCCCCATGGATCCCCATGGGCTGTGCATGGATCTCTGCATCCCCCTGGATCCCCATGGGCTGTGCATGGATCTCTGCATCCCCATGGATCCCCATGGGCTGTGCATGGATCTCTGCATCCCCCTGGATCCCCATGGGCTGTGCATGGATCTCTGCATCCCCCTGGATCCCCATGGGCTGTGCATGGATCTCTGCATCCCCCTGGATCCCCATGGGCTGTGCATGGATCTCTGCATCCCCCTGGATCCCCATGGGCTGTGAGTGCATCTCTGCATCCCCCTGGATCCCCATGGGCTGTGCATGGATCTCTGCATCCCCATGGATCCCCATGGGCTGTGCATGGATCTCTGCATCCCCATGGATCCCCATGGGCTGTGCATGGATCTCTGCATCCCCCTGGATCCCCATGGGCTGTGCATGGATCTCTGCATCCCCATGGATCCCCATGGGCTGTGCATGGATCTCTGCATCCCCCTGGATCCCCATGGGCTGTGCATGGATCTCTGCATCCCCCTGGATCCCCATGGGCTGTGCATGGATCTCTGCATCCCCATGGATCCCCATGGGCTGTGCATGGATCTCTGCATCCCCCTGGATCCCCATGGGCTGTGCATGGATCTCTGCATCCCCCTGGATCCCCATGGGCTGTGCATGGATCTCTGCATCCCCCTGGATCCCCATGGGCTGTGAGTGCATCTCTGCATCCCCCTGGATCCCCATGGGCTGTGCATGGATCTCTGCATCCCCCTGGATCCCCATGGGCTGTGCATGGATCTCTGCATCCCCCTGGATCCCCATGGGCTGTGAGTGCATCTCTGCATCCCCCTGGATCCCCATGGGCTGTGCATGGATCTCTGCATCCCCATGGATCCCCATGGGCTGTGCATGGATCTCTGCATCCCCCTGGATCCCCATGGGCTGTGCATGGATCTCTGCATCCCCCTGGACCCCCATGGGCTGCTTCACCACAGCCTTCAGAGGAATCTCAGCTCCAGCACCTGGAGCATCTCCTGCCCCTCCTCCCCTGACCTTGGTGTCTCTATGTTGATCCCTCACATGTTCTCACCTCCTCCCCCTCTTCTCTGACTAGAAAAATTTCTGCACATGCCCCCTTTATTTTGATTTTCTTCTTAAATATATCATCACAGAGATGATACTAACCTGTCTCATTGGCCCATCCTTGGCCAGCAGCATGTCCATCCTCAGAGCCATCAGGGACTGGACCTGCCAGACACAGTGAAAACCTCCAGCAGCTTCTCACAGGAACCACCTCTGTGGCCCCCCCACTACCAAAAACCAGGCTGTGCCAAACCAACACAGCACCTCAGCTAAAACATGTGAGACCACCACTAATTCCAGCTCAGGAGAGGAGCAACAGGCACTCCTGACAGCTTGCACAGCAGAATTGTGCCACAGGAGCCCTTGGAAGAGGCTCTGATGCCCTGCAGCTGCTGCAGGTGGTGTCAGTGTACATTCACAGCTCAGGAAGAGCCAATACTTAGCTCCAGGAATCATGGTATTTAAATTATGGAGGAAAGTGGATTCGTTTTCCTTAAGTCTGTCCATCTCTACTATTCATTTTATTTTTTCTCCTCAAACAAACTACACACACAAACATCATTATTCATCTTTTCCCTTCATTCAGGGTCTAAGAAGGTTATTTTGAATGATTAGTTTAGTATAGATGGCTTAGTGATACAGATGGTAGAAATAACTTTGTCTCATATGGAATGTCAGTAAATCAAGCAGAATCCAGCCCTTGACAATGAATGGATATTAATATTTCTGTCCCAGGACAGTTTGCAGTGGCAATCATAAGTGTCCTATATCTAAATAGATCTTAATGTTTTTTTTCAGGTTAATGAAAGAGACCCCGAAAAATCAACACAGCTTATTGAGTGGGCTAGGAAATATGTTTATGTGTAAGCAGGATTTCTTTTTTTCTACCTTTTTCTATTTTTTTTCCACTCATTAACTTAGAAAAATTGTATTCAGTAGTAACTGACCTAAGGAGCACATTTATATTTGCTCAGGCAGCAAAAATGTAGACAAGAAATGTCTTTTTCAGCAACATAAAGACAGATGAGGCATACGAGGAGAGTCTTTAGAATAATAATTATACAACTAACTTAATTAGTCTCTGCTTCAATCAAAAGACAAGCAAGTTGACTTATATCCACAGAGGTTAAAATATTACAAAAATACACAAAGGCTTCTCCAGGGTGTTGTGTTATTTTTATGATCCTTGGAAGAGAACACTGGATGAAATTTTTTTAAAAAGTGGGTATATGTAAAGCAGAATTTTATAAAGACATTCAAAAATTGAACAGAAATATATCACCCAACTCCCTAAAATTAAGTGAAACACAATCATTAGTAAAAGCTCCACTGTTGCTCCTTTTGGAGCAGCACTTGGACTGACACTAGGTTCCCTAAATATGAAGTGTTTTCAAAGCCCCAAGTGAATCCTCTGTCCTAAAACAGACAGACCAGATAAAGAAGAGGAGTAGTAAATAATGTCCTTATTTTATAAGTAGAGAAATTAAGCTTCTCCAAAGTGACACAAGGAATCTGTGAAGGCAGCCAACTGAAACTTGAGTCTGTCACTTTGCAATTCATTTAAAAAAAAAAAGGATGTGAATGCAGGACAGATTTAATTTAAATGGGCATGAAAAGGTCCTGTGGAAACCTCAGAGAAATGCAGGCAAGGATTCACAGCTGGCCACATAAATTGTTTAGTTTCTGTGACTATTGATTCACTCACACTAGTCTGAGACTCACACTCTACTGCAGCACAGAAGCCACAGGAATTTTTTTTGCATTTCTCTGCATGATATGGGTTTTCACTAAGATAATTGCAAACTCACTCTGAATGGCCAGGGTATGCTATATCTAGAGTTGCTTTTGTAAATTCATACAAAAATATTACTACAGGCATTCTGGGATATTGGAAGACTGTCTGAAATATGAAAGGACAGTGAATATAAGTAATCATGCAATTAGCAGTGATGCTACCTTTTTTTTTTAACTATCACACCTTAGTGAATCAGTCTAAAATTCAATAGAATCTGTGGGAAACTACTTGGCTCTCTCTGTTGGAAATATCAGCAGAGAAATTGGAGGTATCTGCTATATTAATAGTTCCAAGATTTGAAGACTATGCATCTACAGAAAATGAAATAAAACTAGCCATCACTGTTGGAGGACTATATGGACAGAAATAACATCCCTTTCAGAATTAAAAAAAGATTTTACTCTGGCATGCCTTTCTCCTGACTCTTATTTTCCTTAACTGTTTAGGATCCATCTAAGTATTCTGAAAAAGAAAATAAAGTTTCCTTTTATCCCTAAATATTTTAACATAGCTATTCTCTGGCTGAGAACAAATGTGATATTTTTCCCCTGCCAACTCAGTAACTTCCACCCACACAGAGCTTAAAGGGTAATGAAATTAAAATTCTGTGGCATTCTCTTCTATGTCTTGCATAATGGAAAAGAGAAAATGGGATCAGAAAGTAAAAAGATTGCATCAGAATTAATCCTAACTTATGATTAACTCATTAATGTAATTGTGTATTTTAAAAAAGTAAAGAACTAAAGTAACTTAAATAAAAGCAGCATTAGAAAAGAGTGTGTGAAAAGAGAAGAATAAATAGCACATTACTTGACCTGCTGGAGTAATCAGTGTATTGCAAAACCAGCCCAGAGAGGGTAAAAAAGAAAGCAAACCCTTTGCTCATCTCTTTCTCCCCCTCTCAATCACACAGACTCTCACACAGTAGTCAAGAGTCAAGAAGTCATTGAGGAATAAAAAAATTCTCACTAAATTTCATTTGGGTGGACTGTGTCTATTTCTCCAGAATATATGTTAAAGGAAAGAATTTATGAAGTTATATTAACCTTTTTATCTTTCAACTTCCATCTACCCTTCCAAGGCAAAACAGTGAAAATTACTCTTTAGTGAAAGGAATTGCTTGAAATTTCTCTATAACCACATGAAAATCCATGCATAAGTTCATTCTGTCACATGGAAAATTAAATATTTTGGGTGGGGTTTTTTTCTTTGCATTTGGTTTTGTTTAGTTTTTAATTGAGTCATACAAACCTTTTAGAAAGTGATCAACTGTTTTGTTTTTTTTTTTTTTTAATTTTTTTTAATCTTGTAACAGGGATTCCCTGTTGGCATGCTGGTGAATATTGAAGGGTAGAAGTTCTCCCCTGCGAATTTTCTCCCTCAGTGTCTTTTGATTTGTGACAAGACTGTCATCCTATGCCATAAGACTCACCTTGATTCAGGTGGATAAGAAATTCTAAGGTTGTCTCTATTTTCTCTGATTATATGTCAGAAGCTGCAATATGGAAATCATTAATTTCTCTTTTAGCTTCATGCTTTAACTTTTAACATGTTTCAAGGAGTGCAATGAGTTCACCTTTTATTTGTATATATTAAGAATGTGGAAACTTTATTCTTGTTATCACTTAGACTATCTATGAAAGAAAGAGATGTAACTCTAAAAGTTCCAATATTCAGTGTTTAGTATGAGCCAAAAGAGATGCCATTGTTTTTTCACAATTAACTAAAGCCCATTTTCAAGGGAATTGCATTAAATTTTACAGTGTATAACTGTGAAATGCCTTCAGTGTTAAGTGCACTCCCTATTTAAGACATGAATACCCAATAACTAAGAAAGTTCTATCTAGAATCTGAATTGGAGGGAGATTTCCATTCCCAAAATTATACATTAGATCAGTTGCACATTTGTACAGTTCGCAAAGAATGACCAGATAAAGCAGTAGAAAGAAAATTCAATCTAAAATTGCTTCAAATTATCAATAAATCTACATGCTGAAATTCTTAACTGAAATATTTTCAAAACGTTATAGATTTTTTTCATAGCCATTTGTGCATTTATTCAACTCTTTGGCATTTAAGTAATGGAAAAACTTTCTAAAAAACAAAAAAAAAACCACTTTTATTTCCCTTCCATTTGAAAAGTTATTTTCAGTTTTGATGATTCTACCAATATGTTATGGAATATCAATACCAGCAGAAAATGTGCAAAGCAGAAAAATCCTCATGGGTTCCTCCTAACTTGAAATATTTTATTATAAGAAATCTCCCCAACACTCAGGATATTCAAAGAAATAGCTTTTCTTCGGAGGTATTCCCTGTAAAGCACTTTATTCTAGCTGGATACAACACTATTTTGTGAATTTCATCATCATTACTAATTTGTTTTAATGCCACTGTTGGAAAATAGACAATAAAGCTAATTAATAAATAAAGAACTACATTACAAACAGGAATGCTCTGTGTCTTTAGATTCATAACAATGCTTCAAGTGGATGTAAGAACTTATTCAGAAATAACCTAGGTGGACTGCAGCTTTATTGCACTCTTGTGAGCAAAACTGCACAATGAATCTTTCTTCAATTAACAAAACAGGACTCTTAAACTACAATGACCTGATTTATGTGGAACAGGAAAATTTAATGTGCTTCAGAGATAGTGCACTAATGCAGTTCTCTGTATCAAAGCATCATCAGCTATGCATCAAATATGCAATCTTTGTATTTATTTTTATACATCAACTTGCATATGCCAGGCACAAACAGGAGCACAGTGCCCACTTTTCCATTCATTTGCTCCAGATAAACGTTCCTACATTCCCCTGTTCATCATTTAATCATATGGAAGGCCAATATTTGCTGGAAAGAAGAATAGTCAGGAAAGTAGGTCAAGATCAGACAATAAGCAATGAGCTTTGGATCGTGTTGACATTTGTAGGTGGCCTGGTACGTGAGCAGGAGACAACAATACAAGTGTAATTTCTCCATGTGGGTCATTGGACCATCTGTTTTTTCAACCCATTTCAGCATGAGAGGAGCTAATTAAACATAAGACAGAACTCTATACATGGGTAATTGTGTTAAGCATTTAGTTGCCAGCGTCATTCAGACAAGAAAATCAAGGAATTTATAATGACACCAAACATAGGATCAAAATATAAGGAATGTCTGCTTCTTTTGGCTGTATGAGCATCTACCAAGAACATTGAAGGTATCACTGAGCTTTTGTGTGGTTCTTTTTTTATTTATTTCAAACACCAAATTATTAATTTTATAGAATTAGACCATAAAATACCAGACTTTGAAGGGATCTTTGCAAGTTGATTCCAAATTCTTCACTCCCATGACTCATTAAACCAGATGTTTATATAGCTATTTAAGCCACCTGTGTACTCTTGCCAGTTCATAATTGGGAGATTGTGACCTTGGAGAATAATTCAAACATTTGTTTTCATCAGCTCTAGTAACTTTACTTTACAGAAGGCAGGACACTTACATAATTCCATATAGCAAGGTAAAACTGTAATGAATAATTTCCTGTAATGTGCCAATAAGGTAAAGACCACAATGATTCCCACTTAATGAAACATTAACTGCATTTACTGACTCGAGCAAATTGTATATTTTACAAAATAAAGAAAATAAAGAAAAAAAGAAAAAAAAAGAAAAAATATAATCATGGGTGTCATCAACACAAAAGGACACAGATGCAAGGTTTTAAATATAAAAAATGACAATTTGTAATCCTGGCCTCATTGTTATGCATGTGGGCACAGAGAGGTCAGCATACAGAGCATGGATATGCCTGTCTCTTGTAAAGAAATATTGTCTAGGGATGTCATTGGAAGGGATATGATTACAGAGGGAATAAAAAAAGATCTGAAGAATTCTTATGAAATTAAATTCAGTCATAAATGTATGCTTTCCTGTAGGCTTTGCAAATTTCTAAAAATTTCAAGCCCTCACCATTATTCTGCCATATCAAGTGTTCTTTTGTGAGTACAAAATTTGTTCACACAGGGTGTGGTGAATTGATCTGTTGTCAAATTCTAAGAATTTCAGGTAGTCCCATTCTTTCCTTATGTCTATGCCTATAATTCGAGTATTAAGTAGGATTTACTGGAGGTAGGATGGAGTATATAAATGTCTATCTGGTACTTCCAGCACTGCCTAGTTCCATGAGGGGTGCAGAATAGATTGTGGGAAGTTTATTCTTAAAGAAGAATAATGATAGTGGCTATGGAATGTTGAAAGGAAGAGAATCAAAGTGAAGAGTAGAGAAATAAATAAGCGAATATGGATTGTAGAGGAGAGGTTGTGTCTTGAGCTGTGCCCTTCATTGTTAACTCCAGCAATATGTGCATGGGAATATAGTCCTTTCTCTAAGATAAAAGCATGTGTGTGCTGGTTTTATTTTATCATTATTTTGTTTTATTCCTAAGCAGATAAAAAATAATAGATCACAGTCAGACAGAAACTGTGGACAGGGCAGAGTGTGTGTAGGTGATTCCAGTAGACCACTGAGCAGTTTTGAATTTGTACAAAACATCTTGGACCTGAAAACATCTCAGCTACCCAGATAAGACTTTACAGGTTAGAAGCTTTCAACCTAACTTAAAATTGTGGTATACTTTGCACATATAACTTATTCCCCTTCAAGACACCTAAAAACCAGTGAACTTTTTTCTGTTTTCATTGAATTACAGGTTTTTGTACTCTTTCAAGAGAACTGCTCTGAAAATATTGGTTTTTGAACTGTGCCTAATCAATATTACTGCTTCTTCTGTTTGGTTACCATCTGGACAATTGTTCTGCTTCAAATTTTACCTCTTGTCATCCATCCACATTTAGCTTGCGTGCCTGCTCCTTCCCGTTCTGCACTAGTGCAGGTGTGATAATGCCATGGTGTGAGGTCTGAGATTGTACAAGGTCAGTGCTAAAAGCTTTGCAACCTTTTCCTTTCATGTTTAGCAGTCTGTGAACTTCCTCCTGCAGTTCAGCTGGAGAATTTGATTTTTCCATTGAGCTGACAGAAGCTATTGATGGTTTGTGTGCATGCTATTCCACTGTCTCTTTGAAGAAGAGCTTTAAGTAGAATAAAATAACCGGTGGTGTTTTGTGCACCATGAATTATTTTGGGAGTTTTCTGTCTCACCTGAAAATAGTAGGTAGATGAATGATTACAGTAGCAGATGTGAATTGTGACGTCAATGCTATTTCTGGCCCACTTAGTGGAATAATCTATCAGAGGGAGGGTGTAATGACAGGCAAGTGATGTATGAGCAAACAACTCTTGTGATGTCAGTCCAACTTCTCTTGGTCTTTACCAGGTAAAGGTTACCATGTCAATGTCTGAGTCACTTCTGTCCTGCCATTAGCCCCATTCAGTAGTAAAGACTTCTTGAGTAGCTTCAACCAACACAGGTAATCCTGGCTGTCTTCTCAGATCTCATACTTACAGGAAATTGTGTCATTCACATCATAATATCTTGAGAGGGACTTAAAAACTCCACGTGCAGTTCCATAGAACAAGAAGTCTAAGGGTATCTTGCATGACATATCTCTCCTGCAGGCTATCATTATTTTGTGGTTTAAAGTTTGACTTATTGCTAAAATTTTTTTTTTTTTAAGTTTTGGGTGAAGTTTCAGGGAGCTGTGTGTGGGTTCCGTTTTTTTCCTTTATTAGATGTTGCAGCAAGAAGTTTTAACTTTTTATGTCTGTTACTATAAGTTTGTGTATTACACACAATTACTTTTACATCAATATCCATTTAGATGTCTGGTGAAATAAGAGCTTTCCTGTCTTCAGGGTCTAGTTTGCACCTCACACATGGCAAGTTTAAACTATTCAAGTGGCCACCACTGAACATCACTGCATTCATGTACTGCATCACTGCATTCATTTACCACACTGCTGTATCAATGAGTAATTCAAGTCTGCACAGAACAAATTTGAAGCAGAGAAGGCCATTGTATGGAAAAAACCTTGTGAGGTCTGTGATGACTTTATGTCACATTACATTGGCAGATTTTCGCCATTAAGTTATTTATCATGTGGATGCATGTGATACCTATTATGGCTTTCTTTGAGCCCTTTAAATTAGAACAAGCATTGGCATGCAAGTGATGCCTGCCTTTACTGTGGATTTCTATAGCTGAAATGAAGACAATGCTTTAAATTCCCTGTTTTATTGTTGTTTAATAATACAGATATTTGTTGTCCAGTGTTCATTGAGTTTTGAAGAAGACATTCAAGGTAAATCAGATAAGATACCCAGAAACTTGCCATTTATCTTTTCTGTTTGCAAGGAAAATCCAAGCTAAACATACTTATTTGACAATTGTTTTAGGTAATATAAAATGAGTCTTGTTTGCAGGTCATTTCCAGTAATTTGTGGAGACTAGCACTGAAACCTGATCAGATCACATGTCTATCTCCTTATTGAGATTCTAGATTAGATTTTCAGCTCCAGATCACTCAGCTTCTCTCAGTGAAAATGGCTGGTGGTTTACATCAGGTCAGATTTCGTTATCCCAGGATTTCCACCCATCTAAGGGGAGTTCTGTCATTTGAAGGTCTGAAATGGAAAGATGCATGGCAGCAATAAGTCCAATGCCTGAGGAGTGTGACCTCCTGGAATGTCCCCTTCAGCAAACACATCTCTGCCTGGCACAGTGACACGTGCCATGCAGGCTTCAGCAGGAACCAATGTCAGGCTCACACAGAGGCAACCAAACAGAAAAACTGGATTCTGCTGTAGCTGACAGCACAACTATAACAATTTGACATTGTTCTGTTCTGGTTTAATGGATCTACTTTTTACAGTGTTTGAAATAAGGGAAGTATATAGGCAAGAGTAAGACAGAAAGGAAGAGTATTTTCACTTATCACTGAAACTGCTTCATCACTCTGGTTGTAGTATACCTTGCAACAACTTAAAACATTCACTTTGTCAGTTTATTAATATTTAATATATGATTCAGAATATATTCAGACTTCAAAGTGGTGGTTGGAATCATCTCACATAAGGGAGAGGGAGAGGGAGAGGGAGAGGGAGAGGGAGAGGGAGAGGGAGAGGGAGAGGGAGAGGGAGAGGGAGAGGGAGAGGGAGAGGGAGAGGGAGAGGGAGAGGGAGAGGGAGAGGGAGAGGAAAAGGAAAAGGAAAAGGAAAAGGAAAAGGAAAAGGAAAAGGAAAAGGAAAAGGAAAAGGAAAAGGAAAAGGAAAAGGAAAAGGAAAAAAAACTGGTAAAAACATAGTAGTTTCTGTCAAAGAACTTTGAATTCAAAGCTGCCTACTCTTTTGTTTGGTGGCTATAAATAATAAAGAAGTCCAGATTCATGCATGAAATATTTCGTCTTGCTCTTTTCATTGTCCTTTGCCAGCCTCACCATTTGATATTAAATGCTGCAGAAGAAAATTATTTTTAAGGCTCCCTTGAAAGCCAATGTCTGTATGTGTGCTTGCCTTTAGCACAAAATAATTTCCTGGTCACTCTTTTGTCTACACTGGCTCCGACCTCCTTGGGTGGTTTCCTGTTTTGGCTACACGACTTCAGCTTCTTGCATGTACTAGTCAAGGGGGGAAATTATGCCAGGTCATATCCAGAATATCTGCAACACATAAATAGGATGCAGAAAACATATGCATTCAATCAAAAAATCCCAAATCAGACCACAATTCCCGATTTTAGCATGACTTTTGTGATACCATGTAGAGTAAAAAAACTGTTTTGAAGTTATATGTGGTGATTTCTACATCAATATGTGTCAGTTATCTTAATTAAAATAATATTGTTCATCATATCAGTCCATACTGTTTAGATGACCTTGGCCAGGCTTCTGTCAGTTTTGAAACAAAACCCTAGGAAAAAAAGCATAGAGGTGCTGTGCATATGTAAACAACATAATTTCAGATTCTTAAAGAAGAGGGAAAATAGTAACATCAAAACTTCTCTGCAATGTTGGAGTGATGGCAGAACTTGTATCTCTAAAGAAATGTCCTTTTTTAATGATTCATATGCCTAAAAAATGTTCTTTTGTAATGCTTCTCTCAGATGGGTGGTGTGGAAATCATATCACATTCACCAGATGTTTTCCTGCACAGATCCACCAGAACTGAGGAGCAATGTCTTTGGAATGAAATTCAGAGGTGCTCCTGTGCTCAGAGCTGATGGACTGGCCTGAAACCAGAGTTGTAAACAAATACAGCCTTGCAAAGAGGGGAGGTTGCATCCAAGTTTTGCTGCATCCACTGAGATCTCTCTGGTCTGGGCTAAGAATCAAACATACCAGGAAATTCTTCACAATGATGCCAGTTAACAAAATCCCAAAACTCTGACAAGGTCTGCACTATTATTTTTTGAAAATAATATCAATAAATACTCTCAGGTACTGTTTAATGTCCTAGTGCAGATTTCTTCAGCCAATTCTGCACTCATCTGGCAGAAGACAAGGCTGCTTTCCCCACTAATGCCTGTACTTTCAGTACTGATTAATATACTAACATATTAAAATCTTATCAGAAGATCATAACCTATTTCTTTGGTGTCTCTGATTCATAAAGGGAAATTATAATACCCCCCCCCACCCCTTTTCTCAGATTATGCAATCATTGACCAGGGATTTGAGAGTAGCAAGCAGGAAATTCTTTCCTCTGATGTAGGCCTTTAGATCATATTAATTTGTGTTATATAAATGGAGTTATTTTGCCTTTCCTTAAAATCTTCAGAGTAACAGAGTGCTCTTCAACCCAAAAAAAACAAGCCTGTGATATAAAAATGTATTGATATAAAAATATACACTTCTAGAATAATTTAAAACGTAGCTGATTAAACCAAATTTTAATAGTGTATTCAAAATAATTAATTCACTTCTTTACATTTACCCCTCTATTTCTAATATGTTTAGAAAGTATTACATTTAAACACATATGGGTTAGTGGTTTGAGGTTTCTTCAAAAGAGAATATAAATGTTATTTAGAATTAAATGAAGCATATCTTCTTCAGATCAGTAGAGAGTAACAAACCTACATGGAATGCAAATGTTTTTGCTGCACTGACTCATTTGTGAAGTCTTCACAGACCATAATGAATATTCATGCGTAAAGTTAAAAATTCTCTTTGTTTGACTTGTTTTTTGGACACAGAAAGGCTTGCTATTATGAAAATATGCACTTATTTCATTTCAATACTTGTTTTTATTTTTATCCTTCCACAATTCCTTCAGTGACACTCCTGTTAGACATTGTGGTGAGTGGGCATTGGTTACCTATGGAGAAAATGCCAACATTTCTTTAAAGATGATGAGATTTTTCTCTTTAAATCTTCCTTCACCTGCTCTATTATAAATTACTAGACAAGTTTGGAATAGTCACAGGGCATAGTAAGAGTTTGTTTCATCCTCTTCCTCACTGATCCATTTTCCTGTAATCTCCAAGCTATGCTACCTTTCAGCAGCACATTCCAAGTCCTCATTCTTCTGATACTCTGTGAAATTAAAACAAAAATGTAATAATTCCATCATGTTTACAAGGGTCCTAAAAATGTCAGGAAATTGCAAGTTTCCATGTGAATAGTCAGGGAAAAAAATTCAGGAATAACCTTTGCATTACATGAGCCATTCAATTATGTTGTTCACTGACTTTAAATGGATTACTGCCATGATGTGGTAAATAAAAACTGCTCAAAGTATTTGTATTTTATTTAAATGTCAGTTACTTCATTTATTTTCTCATTATACATTAGATTAATGATCATCCTGTTTATTAGTGTTACATAGTTCATGGGGTTCACAGCACTGTGTAACCTGGAACTAATGGATAGAGGTCACTACGTTGCCCATTGTGTGAGGTGGTATCAGCAGCAGTGAAACAGAGAGAAAGTTGGAGTAAAATCATCATGGAAAGCAGGGGCCAGGGTGGTACAATCTCTTTGAGGAACCATGGTGATATATCTCAGCTGCCTATTGCAAAAAAACAAAACAAAAAAAAAGAGTATTGCATCATGATGTCTTAAAGGCATTTCCAAATGCACTTTTGACCTACATGAAGAATAAAAAAAAGACATTGGGATCACTAGCAAAATACACATAACTCTGATGAAATGTGATTGCAGTTTAAACAGAAGACACAAATGTTATGCAGCAGTTTAGGAAAGCACGGTGATCTATAATGCAATATCACATAGAAATCCAGTCAGAAATTTTAAAATCCAAATTAAATTTGAGCTGGAATTGATAAAAAATAGTGAGATAGGAAGCTAATTTGCAGGCACAAGTAAGTAACCCAAATCAAAATTAGTTCATACTTTCATGAAATTCCTGCTTCCAAGCAAATAAGATTTATACAAGATTTTTCAAATATAGTACGCAATTTTCAAGACCCACAATTTTTTTCAATAATTCTTTCAACTATTTCAAAATGTAAACTAAAAATGAGGAAATCATAACCAAAAAAACCACACAAAATTTGTGAAGCACTTGCTAAAATGTTGATGGCCACTAACAGAGATGTAACAGAGTATATTTTGTACACAACTTAGAGCTAAAAAAGGCTTAACAACATGAATAAATATTTTTATAAAATTAATTTGTAAAAAAAATGAGATGTATATGCTGGTCTCCTGGAAGATCTTATTTTTCCTGAGTGCTCTAGAGAATTTAGCCACTCATTTCAAGCATTTAAACTGAAAAGGTTCTCATAGGTCATTGATTTTAATTTCTTATTGTTACATGGAATCCTCGTGTTTGCCTTTTTTTATACACTTGTTCCAAAGCTGTTTTGAAAATTGACATGCTTTCTGGGTGATTAGCTTTGGTTTTTTGCCTCTAGCACTTCATTCACTCATACAGGAAAACTACTGTCATGGAGAAATACAAATGAATAAAGCCCCAAATGCCATTGTCTCAATGACTGTGAAAATTTGGGGTGACACACAATTTTTGATTTTCACTCCAAATTGCATTTGCCCTTAAGAGAGAGCTTCAATTTCAAGAATGAAAGCACAAGTAAAACTTTATGTCTGATATCATCTGTTGGTGTCTTGGAGAGCTGGAGAAGGGAGTGAGTTAAAGAGTAATAATTGAGGAGAAGGGAACATGCACCAAATCCCTTCTCACAAGTTATGACCTGAACTCTCCAAGATTTCCCTGGGTCTCTTCAAGCTCCCTTCCTAAAGTTGTTCACCTTTTCCAGTCTCTTAAAATGAGGAGCACCTGCTGTCTCCATGCACTCAGTTCCTCCTCACCCTTTTCCTTCTCTTCTCTCTACTGTCAGGGAAGAATCCACAGAGTGATAGCCATCAAATTGGGATTCAACAAAATCCTCTAAATTTTGTTGTGATGCACCAAAAAAAAGAACAGAAAAGGGGATATTGGAAGAATTTCTTAGCTGAACATCAGAAAAAAAGATAAACACTTTGAATGAGTATTAGAAATGCTAAGGAAATTGGCTCCCAATCTGATGACCTGTTTTGTTTCTTCAGCATTATACTGGTGGAGCTGAGCAGTGAGCAATAGTAATCACATCCCAAAACATCCATTTAACTCTGATTCAGAACTTGGAAGCAACTTGTAAGGGCTTCCAAGATCCCAAATATTTCTCTCCTCTGAGTATTTGTAGGATATGTAGTAAAAAATGACCAAAACAAAGTGTCCCCTCAGGACAAGAGAGACCCCGAGGGGCTGGAGCATGTCCAGGGCAGGAACGGAGCTGGGGAAGGGGCTGGTTGTCAAATGTGACAATCCTAGACAGAACTCCTGATTTGCAGCCAGCTGTACAACTAAAAGTTTAACCAGAACTCCAGCTAGAGATTTCAGCTTTTGGTTGTACCCAAAGCAAGCTAAGTAAAGCACAACTTCTTGAAATGGAAAATAAATGGCCTCTACCATGCTGTTGTAAATATTTTCCCAGTGGAAAATATCACAGTTGTAGCTGATGTGTCTGATAGTATAAGCAGGAGTTTGTGTAGGCCTGCAGAGTTTGCTTAGTATGGATTATGGTGTGCAGAGTGCCCCTTCATTTGTACTCCAGGTCTTTTTCAAAGTCATTTAACTGATTAGATTTTCAGTCATGGTCACCCATAATACAAATCTGATATGACAAGGTAAAATGGCAAACACACCTTTAAATGATCTTTTGCATTTTTCCCAGCTCAGAATATTACTGCAATATTTTTTTTCCCTTTATTTTTAAAAATATTTTCACCAGATGAGAAAAGCCTTATTTATTTCTGTTTTGAGAGCATAGCAATGGTCTTTGTTACTAAACCTCAAGCTGAGAAATCCCAAGCATTGCCTTTGTGCTCCTGCAAGGATGTGTCGATCTTTAACAGAGATTCTTCTGGACAAAGCCTATTGTGTAAACACCTGGTGAGTTTTAGATGTCATCTACAGGAGATGAGATGAATCATACTTTAGGTTATAAAGGGAGCCTGGGTGGCTGTTCCAGGCTTCAATACCAGTGCTGCTGTCACAGTTTACTCGATTTCACACACATATTTCATTTCACACACCACAGCCTCTGTGCTGCTGCACAGCCAGGGGAGCACAGCCAGCCTGTTCTGATTATTTGGAACATGAGTTTCATGGGCTGCTTGAGCTGCATTTGTTGCTCAGAATTTATTTATTGTCTGAAAAACAAGGACAATCACATCCCCTTAGACAACAGCTCTCTTGCCATGTATCAAGGTCCCTTGATACTATTTTAATTGTCTACTACAGGTTATGTAGCACAAATAAATTTAGTACAAGATAGTAGAGTAGGTATTTTAAATTTCAAATGTTATGGTACTCTCCTGTCAGCTAAAGTAGATTTTTTTTTTTTACTGTAGGCACTGGTGACTTTATTCATATTCTAGTTATAAAAATAGATTAAATAAACTACTTAACTGAAGTAATAAACCAATAAACTCTAATGGATATTACCAGATGTCATCTCCTGATAACTTTGTTTCTTATACAGCTTGGGATAGACCTTTACCCTGGAAAATTCTCACAGCTACTTTAAGTTATCTTTCTTTTTAATTCAGTGTCAAGTACATTTTGCATAGATGGAGATGAGCTGTTTGAAAATGGTGATAATTTGATAATTTTACATAAGAAAACTTTTCCCTTTGGTGTTTAGATGTCATTGGACATTTCTAGCTGTCAGTGGTAATTTCCACTGAGGTAGTTAATGCACTGGAGTATCAGTGCAAAACAATCAAGTTTAACAAACAGGATTGAAACACATGTTTTGAAAACACTGAATATTCCTAGTTCTGCTTTATGCTCCTTTCCAATTTTAAGGGAATAACAAGCTTGTGAATAAAAATTTAAAAACTGAAAAAAGTAATAGCAATGACAAGAAAGCCTATTAAAGAGAAAGAGATTTTATTTGCTTTCATTTTAACAGGAACAATGATAGGAGCTAAACATAATGGTATGACTAAAAAGTTATGCTGTGACATTGGTAATGGGGGAAACAAGTTATATCATGTCCCCTCTAATTCCAAGCATGTTGAATGGTTAACTACAACAGTGATAAAATAAGCACATTTATTTAAATGCAGAAAATGGTTTACTATGCATTGTCATTAGCAAGCAGGAACTTGGCATCCCCTCTCAGCACATTTCTGTCAGAAGTTATGAATGGCTGTTTACAAGCACCTGCTATAAACACCCCAGGACAAATTAACTCTTAATTGGTTTTCATTTACATTCTAATATTAGAAATAACAAAAGCCCACATTTTTTACCTGACTATCTAGCATGATTCTTCTTTTCAGTTTTGGTATCATTCTGAAAACAATATTGCTACCCTAAAGGACAACATTTTCTTTCTCTGTCGTTTGCTTTTGATGGAAAATAATCTCCTTCCTTCTCACAGATTATGCAGGTATAACCAGAAAAGACAGCATTTCCTTTGGAAAATGGTCTCAATTAGTCCTGTCTTTGCTTGCATTGTAAAGGATTTAAAACTGCTGGGTATGACCTTAGGAAACAGAAGATGCATTCAATGTGCCAAGCATAACCAAGTTCTGTCTGGTTGTTTGTCTGGCCCTTTTCAGGAGCTTGCAATGCTGGAAACATGCTACACACTCACGTTTGCACACCTCTGTGAAAGACTGTCTCATTTAAATTTTCACAGGCTTAAGAGCCAGGGCAGCTGTGCGTGGCTTAACAGAACCAGCTCATCCCACTGCCAGACCTCATCCGCTTGATGCTGGCCAGGTGTCTCTTCAAAGTCACCTGAAACCTCTTCTTGTCACATTTCACAGGCTGTGGCTCACAGTCTGGCTTGCAGCACACAGGAGGAAGCTGGTTGTTGCAGACTGACTCCCATGAAACCGCCTGCCTGGTTTTAAAAGTGTTGACTGGAGGTTTTGTGGTCTCAACGCTCTGTTGAATTTCACTGAAGGGGCTGGACAAGCTCCTTGCAAGAGACGTGGTCTTCTTCCTCTGGGACAAGAGGATTCTAAGCTCTTCAGAATCATGCTGAAAGAAGAGAGACTCTTTTCTTCTGGTATTGGGGCTTTCTCCCAGTGTGAGAAACCCATAGGGTGTAGTGATTTTGGAGAGATGGGGCAAAGACAAAGCAGCTCTGGTTGCTGGGTCACAGTGATCTGCAGCTCTCTCCAGGTCTTCAGGCAAAGTCACTTGATCTGTAAAGCACAGGGTTCCTCTTCTGTCCAGACTCTCTTCTTTGGACATTGCTTCTTTCCTGATGTAGGATTCAGATTTGCTTCTGGTTGTTCTGCGCTTCGGAGCAATTTCATCAGAGGCTCCCCTCTCAGGAGAATTCTCTGTGCTGTCTTCCTCTGGCTCCTCCTGGAAAGAAACGTGTTCTATGTCCAAAGAAGGGATGAAAAATTTAGGGATGCGATCAGGAGTCATGACAATATTGAAGATGTCCTTATTTTTCTGAGCAACCTTGTCTTCAGGAGGTGGCTTACTGATTTTGAGACTTGTCCAAGTTATCAAGCTTTCTATAACACTTTTCAGGGACTGCTGGGGTGTGCCACCTACCATTGTTTCAGCCAGCAGTGCTTTCTTAAAACACACAGTGCTGCCTGCTGACTGAATTCACACAGCACTGATTGCAGATGGGGGACTCATTCTGCTTATAAAACAAAGCAAATGACGTAATCTGATAGGTAGATGTCATTGGCATGGTAACCAAAGATAAGAAGGCTTTTACACTCCTACTTATATGCTTAAAGCCTGATTCATGCTGCACCCTTGCATTAAACAAGCTTAAAATTTTGATTTAATTATTTTTAAATGACACGTTTGGTGCTAGTGCCTGTTTCAGGAAAACAATGGCTACAAACACACCTGTAACTTTCAGGCTGTTTGAATATGTTCTCTGTGCTCTTACATGAAACAAATTAGACTTTTATTTTTTTTTTTTTTAATATTTCTGCATGTGTAAAAAACACAGTTTTCTTAAGTTATTTAGTTTAGTTTACATCAACTCTTGTTGTTGGGTGCATTTTGCATTACAAGGTGTGAGAAGAAAGGGTAAAAAATGAAACAGTTATTGCAGTATGAAACAATTATTGGACTAGTACATATATATGACTCCCAAGGGGAATTATGAGAAAAACTCTGAAGGGCAGCCCTTCAGAGAATACTCAGATAGGATATTTGTGGTTAAAGGGATGGGCATACCCTCAGGTACACATGGCAGCCTGTGATTGTGAATTTCTGCTGATCCTTGATTTGCTTTGTAGGCTTCTGGTGAGAGCTCCCTCCCAGTACACTGGTCTGCTGTCACTCAGTGCAGTTTGCAGCCAGGAAAGGAGCAGGACAGCTCTGACCAGCATATGGGTGGTTTCTCATGAGTATCAGGCCATAAGGTCCTTTATCCACTACACTGTAAGACCCATTCTCATGTGCTTCACAGCTCCTTTCCTACTTTGGTAACAATTTCTCCTCATCTCATACAGATGATTCCAGGAATAAAGACATGAATGGACAAGTCATCTCTGTAGGTTGAGCAGTTCTGGGTTTGTTTCATGCTTAGGAACCTATGGAGGCTTATTAGGGTTGGTGACATTGAAGGTGCCAGTTCTACTGGGTATTCTGAAGGCATATCTCTTACCTGTGACAGAGTGTGAAGCCTACAAGTCCACTTTTACATTTAATTTTATTTCAGTTTTTCACATCTATTTTTCTCTGTTACAGTTTCCACTGCTTATATCTCCCCTTGCCTGCGTTTTAAAAAGAGAAACTCAGTTAGTTCAGCCAGAGATGCAATTTACTCAGGAACTATGGAATCCAAGAATAATTTAGTTTGGAAGTGATCTTCAAGACCATCTAGTTCCAAGCCCTGAGCCAAGGGCAGGGACATCTTCCTTTGGGAGGTTTTGACTTCATGGTATATGACATATCTGTATTCAGTTCTCCACTCATTTCCCTCTGGCTTTGACTACAGAATTTGGATGCTGTTTGGTACACATTTCAGAACAATATATTTAATTCTTGCTTTACTGAAGATGAAACATTACAGTGGAAAATCTTCAGTGTTATTTTTGTCAGATACAGACTGAGTACCATACCATTTTCAATGAAGTAACTCTTGTCTAAGACCAATCTCCACACACAGAAGTTGTCCTATGGATACAAAATAATTGCAGAAAAAAAAACAAAGCAAACATTTCTGGTTTAGATTGGAATTTGTATGAACTGGAAAAGTACAAAGTACTCCATTAACAGAGAAGCAATAATAAAAGCAAAATATCTTGAAATTATGCATAAAATTGAGCACTTTTAGTTTTCTTCTGATTCTTTGCAGAAGAGTAAAAATGAGGGAAAGAACATTAATTGTTGGGAAGAAAATCCCCAGGGGCACTAGCATTTCACAAACACTTAGTGATTTACATACTACAATTGCTTCTTTGGCTGGAAAATCTTCTGAAAAATGCCATTTATACTGATTGAGCCACACATTAAAGGCTGGGAGAATTCACAAATTCAAAGTCCCTTGAGAGTTCTGCAGTATGAGGATAGTTTGATATACCCCAGAATGGATTACTGAATTTACATCACCTTTTTTTTAACCCTATTTGATCCACAATAAGCCTATTATTTATTTACAAAGCTAGTGAAAATAAGTACACAGTAATGTTATTTTAATCCAAAAAAGAAGTGTGTAACTAAGTTTGTTTGAGGGACAAATAAAAATCTTGATTCTTCCACTTGTTTTTGACCACATGCAGTGTGTCACCGAAACCCAGTATCTCTGAATAAATATTCTTATATTCATTAGGAAATGTTTGCTGTGGTTGAACAGATTAAAAACTTTGAGAAGAGTGACTTGCCTGGACTGTCCACTCCCATGAGGTTGAAACAATTCTTCATCAAAGCCATTTCAAAGACAGCAAAACCAAAAACTATTTGGAAAACTTATTAACATAATTGCATGCACATTATGATGCAGAACAAGGATTAAAGATTATGTCCCTTAGCTCTATATTTGTACATAGAAACAAAGACAGCCAGGTATGTTTTGTGTTCTTTGTCACATTTTTAAGTACATTAAACTTTGATATCCCAAAAACACATACAAATCCAAATTTTTAAAGTGCACGTATTTAAACCTAACATATATGTTAAACCTAACATATATCTTTCTGTAATCCATCTCATATACACACATATACCCACATATATATCTCTGTACATGTATTTTATATTGACTGAGCCTGATCTTGATATGTGCATGTAAGTTAAATAAGCCTATATGTATTTATTTAGGTGGATGTATATGCCATCTGGTGTCTTTGTCGTGATAACAACTCAAATTCCCACTCTAGGGTAATTTCTGAAACAATAAAATATTGGAAGATACATTCCCAGTCTATTTATTTTTGCACTGACCAAAACACATTTTATGGCATTACAGTATAAAATAAGTCTGATTTTATCTCTATCATTTCACATAATAATATAGTTTAGTATTTATTTTTAATTCTTTTAACTTCTCTTTGATCTGTGAAAAATGTTAAAATGCCCTCTTTTTGCTTCTGGCAAAATATAGTTTTAATCACAAACAATTGCAATGAGTAAAATGTTGCAATATCTATCCTAAGGTTTAGATCAAGACCTACTACACAAAATTAGCAGTATGAAATAAGATAAATGGTGGAATCCTGGGGGGGGAAATATAAGGTATAAATATCTTAAATGCTCTTTGGATTATAAGCTCCAAGAACATTTTCCTCCCCTCATTTCCACTATAAATTCACTAAAGAGCATAAGTCATCTTTTCCTTCTTCTCTCCTAGTGGAATCAGCAGGTTTTCAATGATTTCTTCATCCAGGCTCCAAAACAAAAGTAGACTTTTGGGTGTCTTATAAAATATTCTCTTTAAATACTTCAACTACTAAGAAGTAATTTTGCAGACTTTCTCTATGGTAAGGGTTTCACCTCTGGAAATTGGACACAGCTAGAAAACCTTTTAATGTTTCCTGTGGAGAATGCATATTTCTGGTGTCTGTGAATGCACAAATGCTTAGCACTTACACTGAGCTTTCATCTTTGACATGCAATGAGAACATTAACTAATTAATCTTCACAACCCCCTGAGGGATAAGTAAGCATTATCCCTGTGATGTTTGCTGTGCATACAATAAGGAGAGAAGAATGAAAATTGATTGTGCTCATGTTCAAAAATGAAACGAGAATAGTTGTAGAGATGAAGAACAGAATTCTGAACTGTTCTAGAGTGCAGATACCTGTTTTAAAGGACCTACTCAGTTTGTCTGGCCTTTTATTTGGTTTTGGCCCATCACTGCACTTTGTTCCCATATACACCTTCAAGACAAGCTCTGCTACTTAGGCATGTATTTTTTGAGGTTTTTTTTTTGTTTTGCTTTGCTTTGTTTTTTTGTTTGGGTTTTGTTTGGTTTTCCCTTTTGTTTTTTTTAGATTTAATGCATCATGAAAAAAGACTGTACAGCAGTCCTTGGCAGTGGATTTTATCTGGGTACCAGATGCTAGAGCTGTGAACATCTCAGATGCTGTTTTTCTTCTTTTAGTATTAAAGCTTAAGTTCTCTTAGATAGTACTTCCATTTTTCAGAACAGTTCTGGGGCTTAAGTGCTTTCAGTTGCCTACAATTCTTTCCCCTTAATCATGGTATAAAACAAAAGGCACCTTCAAAAGGCACCCCAAAAGCCTTTTTGCTTTGAGATTAAGTGTAGCAGTATTTTTGACATCTCCAAATGCTATCTCTCCAAATTTCTGTCCTTTGTCTTCAGGTAATGACATCTGCTGATAATTGCATATTTTTTCCAATTTAATTGAGGTTAATGTAAGTCTCTGTCTTGTCATTTGGCACTGCTGTCACCTTTAATGTAAATTACCTTACTTTACCAACCACGTGGAACCATGTAAACATAGAGCAAATCAAGTTGGAAGAGATCCATAAGTCCAACTCCCTAAAATGCTCCCTAAACTCTTTCCTTGAGATAATACATGGTTAATATATTCCATATGGTCATGCTACCCAAGAGCAGGGAAGGAGTATATTTCTGCTTACTCAATTTATTTGGGATATAGGAGTCAACTGACAAGACAATTCCCAGCCTGAGTGGCACAGTCTGGCACAAGAATAACTGGGGATGAGTCAGAGCCTTTAGTTAAAATTTCCAAGCTGTATGTAGCAACTGCATACATCTCAGCTGCCTACAGAGACAGGAGTTTTTCCAATCTGGGGTCGCTGATTGTTGTAAATGCTACATAAGGACATAAATACTACAGAAAAAAAAAAAAAAAGTCGAACTATACAGTTTTAACCAAAGGCTATCTGTTTCACTTCTCTCACAGAATTAGCCCTTCTTCTGACAGAAGTGGCTATAGCAAAACCACACTAATATATCCCATAGAGTGTGTATATCCAGTGAAGCAATCTAGCTAGTAGCAATTTTTCACAACCAAATCATGTGTATTTGAAATTGAGATTACCCAGCATATCAAAGGAATGCAATCCAAAGCAATTAGTTTCCTTTATTTTCTAAGAGGTAAATGTGAAAACTTGGGGGAAAAAAACAAAAACTAATTAATTTAGAGGTTGAACTCTAGACCCCTATGATCTAAAACCTTGGCTCACAGGTTGTGTTTTTACTGCAGTAAACATCAGCAGCCAGTCACTTTTTATAGTAAACTTTTAGGCTTGTTGTTGGAGGACAACTCCAACAATAGCAGCACATAAGTATCCAACCAAGCCCTCAGATTAGGTGCTAGAGAAACTCCTTTCTCCTGTAGTTAACAGCACACCCCAGCATAAGCAAAGAAGCCCAAAGTTGTGCAAAGGTGCTATTTCAACAGACTTTGCTTCGTTGCTCCCAGTCTTTTTCAGTCATTTCCAACTGTATATTTAATAACAAGGAGACAGCAGACAGTAGCTTCCCTAAATTATTCATTTCAGCCCTGTAAAATATCTCTCAAGATTTCAGTGCTTCTCTTTCCTGGTGTTAATAATTCAGAGCTGCTGGAGAAGCAAAGCTTGCCAATTTAGTGCTTATCTTTTGTTTCCTCAACAATATTAAACTTCCCAGTCTTGTCCTGATAGCTCATATGATCCAAACTTCAACTTCCTCACATTCTTACCAACAGAAGTAGGTTACATTTAACAGAGAGGAATTCTTGTTTTCAGTCATACCCTTTTGGATTCCGCCTCCAGAGTGTTCCCCTATTTCCAGATATCATGGAAAATAAATAAATACTACCCTCTGGTGTTTTCCATTTGTAAATATTGTTATGATATCCACTTTTATGTTTATTTGTGTTCCTTCCTAAGTGTTAAAAGGATTTACCAGTTGCTGAGGGTTATTGATTTTTATTCAATCTTGGAACAAAAGAGCTAGGACATAAAATGGAAACATGAACTGCAGTCTACTGAATGCAAAGCATCTCAAATTCACACAAAACCCCCACGCCTACTAAATGCAGTCATATTTTGGAACGGTTTTTAAATGTTGTGTATAAATAATATATTTATTCTGCAATAATAATAAATTAATTCTACCATATTTGACACGTGTGGGGATTCCACTGGCCACAGATATTGAAAGAATATGTTATGTGCTCATATTCTCTGGTTTATCATGTGTAACATATATTGGAGCCTAATGCACTATTAAAAAAGGAAAATCTTGGCTTTCTTAGTCCCACCCTGTATAATTGTTGCACAAACTGCTGAAAACAGTTCTCCAAAGAGTGGTTAACTAAGGGTTAGGTGATCAAACCCATGTCCCAAACCACACCCTTGTAGCTGTAAACAGAAAGAGTGGTGTTTGCACACACATGCATGTACTGGAGTGTAACATTTGGCTTTGTGTAGCATGGAGGGTTTGCTGTTGTTTTTTTTAAGTAGGACATGTAGTAGCACCCCTGTGCAGAGAACAGCTGAACTCATCAGCTGATAAAATCCACTGGGAGCTGCTGATGTGTCTTTTCCCACCTCAGTAATGTGTAACCTGATCTAAAGAACATCTTTCCAAAAGTATATGGAGTCTCACTCGAAAGACTCTGAGTGGAAACATCTGTATCCTTCTGTAAACAGTTAGTTTCACTTTTATTTGTCTTCATAAAGAGGAACTTTTTTTTGCATTTTGATTGATACCATCTTACCATCTTACCCCTCCAGCTTTTGAACTTTCCCTTTTGTGAACATAACCATCAACAAAGATTTTTTCCTCCTGACAATCTCTTTTGACATTGTAGATATTTCACAGAATTAACATATTTAACAGAATTAATATGTGACTTTAATTTTTGATCATTACACTGAGTTCACAGACAGAGACAAATGAAATGAGAAATGTAAAATAAAGCTAATTAGAGCAGTCTTTCTTGCTTGAGGTAGAATTTGATCAATATGTCGAAAAATTATCTTGTCTTTTTCTCAGTAGGAAATCTGGACTTTATATTCCACTGATGTGAAGTTACCATTCTTTGTCTTGTAAAATACAAAACCTGAGCTTTATATACATCATCACTAACATGAAACATCAAAAATTCACACAGATTCTGTAAAAAGTCTCGAGATTAATTTGGAAAACAATGAAAAAAAGCTTCAATTACTTTACTTGCATTTACTTAGCTTTCAGTTTCCACATCCTCTATGTCCATCTCTTGACTGTTTGCTGGCTTTGCCATGGTATTGTGTTTGTAAATTCCATTGAAAATAGCATTATTCTGAATCTTGATTCTCATATTATTTTAAAGAAAAAACACAGAATACCATAAAAAGCAAGAAAGCTGTCAGTATAAGGACATTTTCCAAACTTTTGCATCAAGTCTTGTGCTGAACACAGCTGGATTCATAGCAACTTCAACCCAGAAAAAAAAAAAAAAAAAAAAAAAAAAAAGGAAATTGAATGGAATAAAAAGACAGAACTCTCCTCCAAGGAAGGAAGGTTTTCGTTTTTTTTTTTTTTTTCCAAATTCTAATTTTAAAATTTTGCATGGCTTAAAAAGTATGTCAAATTAGATTAGACACATACATATAGTTCTTTCACAGATTGCTTACATGCACAAAGCATTTTCATATGGTATAGCTGAAGTATGAAATCATTTGCAGTACTATCAGAACTAGACATAAGCACCGAAGATAATCATGGGCAATCATCAGTTTTCCTGTCTCTTGATGTGTCTTGGTGACAGTTTTAGGCTGGTAAGTATATTTTAGATAGATAAAATAAGGTGGACGGCACTCCATGCGACTCCCCAAAAGGCAGCATGTTGGAGGCAGAGAAAAGCCTGGTTTTCCCAGCACTTTCCCCCTCATCCTGTCAGCTGACATCCACACCAGTGGTATCATCTGTCTTGTAAACCCTTGCTGTGGAACTGGATGCTTAGTTTGGTTTCGTATAGACTCACCTGGGGAGATTGCAGATTTTGACAAGATGAAGAATAAAGACCTGTGGAGAAGTAAGTTCAGCTGCAACCTTTTAGCTGCAACTGTTCAGTCAATCTCGTTTCAGCAGTCTTCTCCCTCAGCTGTGCATCTGGTCTGATGCCTCTAATTCATACTCCCCATGCTGTCATCTTGGAGTCACAGAGAATATTCCCAGCGTATTTCATCAGTAGGACTCTGCTGCTGTCAATGGGGCTGTGGCACACTACATCTGAGGGGGATTTGTTTTAATGTAAGATGAGCAACACACTGCAAAAGGCAAATTAATCTGTTGTTTTCCTTCTCCTTTTACATTTATCTATAACATCTGGTTGTTTATTTGATGATGTACACAATTAACTGCGTTTAGAAGGCTTCAGCAGTGCACAAAAGGGAAGGAGTTTCCACTTTCACTCTGAATTTCTTTTCTGCCTTTGTGTTTTGCCTTTACAGGAAAAAATGTTAAGACATATTTCAGAAGATAGTACAATAAGTTCCAAACCCTGAAGCTGATAGTTCTGTCACAAAATCCCCAAGAGGTGTGGCAAATGTAGTCATTATTATTTTGGGGGTTTTTTTTATTCATTGAGTCATTTGAAAATGGAACTTTTTCCTCCTGGTTTTGCTGCAGGAATATAGAAGAACAAGGCATTTTAATTTCCTTCAAAGTATGAGGCCCAAATTCTGGATGAAGTGTCCAGAACCAAAAATTATTGCATGTATTCACAGAGGATGTTCAGGATGTTTAGGTTATTCAGAAGCACAAAGACTGACTTTTTCACAGGCTCGATTTTATTATTATTCAGGACATACCAATATCCAGCATCATTTTCAGCACCTCTTTCCTTACAGGATTTCCAGATATGTCACCAGTGTTGACCACATTCCTTTATGGAGATACAATTTAAGACAGGTTTAGATTTCTGGATAAATTAACCAGAATATGCTTTATAACTATCCAGTTTCTAACAATTTTCCAAACAGAGCAATTCCTTTGCTTTCTGCTCCAAATGAAACTCAAACTGTATCTCAGAGTAGGTGAACATACAGTCCTATATCCTTCCCAACACCAGAATCTAACATAACAGTAAGTTTTACAGAGAAAGAAAATGGTGGTTTTTTCCCAGTCTGACAATCAGAATAATTGCAA
Organism: Erithacus rubecula; assembly: GCF_903797595.1. Classification (NCBI taxonomy): domain Eukaryota; kingdom Metazoa; phylum Chordata; class Aves; order Passeriformes; family Muscicapidae; genus Erithacus; species Erithacus rubecula. The sequence continues at coordinate 28,807,510 of NC_136661.1, read as the reverse complement.
TTATATTATTTAATACAGGTTGTATTAAATTACACAAATCCTACAGCTATAGTAAAAATTATGTAAATGTGCAACTCATTAAGTTTAATAAAATAAATTTGAGTACCATAGTTATGAGACCAAAGGTAGAGGAACAGGACAATTGTCTCATTTTTTCTTTTATTATCAGTTTTGGTGATGATTGAAAAGCAGGCAAACACACAGGAGTTGACTGTTCAGTGCACATTCAGACACTGTGAGATCATACACAAGAATGAATTTTAAGCTACAGAAAAGTGGAGGTGGTGACAAGAAGGTTAATATAGGAGGAAGGGTTGTAACAAGCAGTATTTCAGAAGTATTGGAGTATAATTGTATAATAACATAATTAACCTGTGTAACTCCCCACCAAAGAAGAGAAATAGGATTAATTACATACAAATAGTAATAGCTGGCATAATTTTACAGAAGTACAAACACATTAATTAAAATCACAAATAAGTCAAAGCACTCAGTAGGCACTAGATGGGATAATGAAGGAATTTCTCTCTTATTTTAACAGAACATCTAGATAGATGTTAATAAGAGAAAGGCTGTTGCAAAGAACTTCACAAAAATTAATTTGACCCTCCTTACAGAAAGATAAACTACTTGTAAACAGTTGTGTGAACCACACTGAAATGATTGGACTTTGCAGAAAAATAGGGCAAATTGCAGTTGACAATTTCTTTGCTGCAACCAAGTTACACTGTGGATATAACATTCACTGGAGTGAGGACTGTGCTTGCTGAGGTTGAAAATAAAAATAAAGACATGACATTTTTATAAACTGTAACATATGAATGATGCACTGTACAAGGAAGTTTCAGCTCTGCTGTGACTATTGCTCTATAACAACAAATGCTGAAATACGTAGAAAAAAAAGGCATTTTAATCACTCAGAGGAACTGCATTCTAATACATTGACCAGAGGTAACTAGAAAACTTTTATGTAAATAGGATTAAAGAAGACACAGCTTTTTATATATTTTTTCCCCTCTTATTCTGTCCCTACAAGTCCATGCTAACTAAACATTTTTATAACCATTGAGGTGTAACTTTATCTTTCTCCTTAGTGAAGCTCAGGAATTTATCTGTTTGGTGTGGCTGATCCTTCCAGGAAAGGTAAGTGTTAATTGGGCACTATCTAATCTGCTGATCTAGAGCAGGATGTTTTAGAAAAATAAAAGTTGCAGCTTTAATACTCCAGAGAATTTACTGAAGTGCTTGATGTGAAAAATTAGGTGAGAGTCTTTGCAGGAAGGCATGGGAAGGGCAAGGAAAGTCTGTGCTCTGCAGCCCAGCCTGATGTCACATCACAGAAAATTTATGTTTTCATGGCCTAAGGGCAATGCTGTATTTAATAATTTTGAAAACAGCTGTTTCTCATAAATGTGGCATGATTTCAAAAAACCTAAAAAATTTAAAAAAAAAAAGAAAAAAAAAAAAAGAGATGGAGAAGAAATAAATGGTTCCTATGCCTCAGCAGAAAAACGAAATTGAAGAATGTTGAACTTCTCTGCCTCCCTATTTCATTCCATAACTGCTGGCAAACAGACTCCTGTGTGCACAGAACCAGCACAGCAGTACCAGCTTGTGTCTTTGGATGGCAGCAGCATCCTAAGGACATGGTTGTACCCGAAATGCCCTGGTTTGTACCAATTTCACTCTGCCTGGGCACCACTGGCAGTGGTGCTGAGCTCGAGGCTGTTGAGAACAGACCCAGCTGACATTATGGTGATATTTGGGAGGCCTGGCAGGAGCATGGGACTCACGAGGACAAGTCTTGTCCAGTTACCAGTCCAATTTCCAGAGCAAGAAAACTGTTTTTTAGTGATTATCTTCAGCACCAACCTGTCAATTGTGTTCGATGTAAAGCAATCAAAATATTCTTACCACTTTCTGTTCTGCCTGGAGCATGAAATAAATGTTAATAATAAGAGATTTAAAACAAAACAAAACAAACAAATTAAAAAAGAAAATCAAAGTACTACAAGCGATTGTTAAAGGAACAAAAGTTATTGCTGAAGTGTTGCTAAAAAGATGTTTTCAACATGTTTTGTTTTTTTCCTCAAATAATTGTTTTTGTTGCTTGTCTTTTTGTTTCCTCAAATAATTGTTTTTGTAGCTTGTCTCCTTCAGGTCAAATTATCATATTTCTCTGCTTCCACTTCACTTCTTACCTGGGGTGTTACTATAGCACAGGTTTAAAAGGTCTTCACAAATTAGTTCTAACCTAAGTTGAACAGGAAAATAATGGTAAGCTTTTAACAGGCTTCAAGCAATCCTTGAAGAGATTTGTCTCCTTGTATTTGAACCCCTAGGGTTTACAAGCTTGCTGCAGATCTGAGAAAAAGCTCATTGCAAAATAAACTTTAACAAAATAGGCATATTACAACACCAGGAAAATCTCAAAGTTAAAACAAAGTTTGAAAGGTCTGTTTACTTCAAATAATAATAAAATATATATATATTTGTAATTTAATGTTTAATTGGAACTTTTATGAACAGTACATGATGGCAATGGTCCTAAAGCCTACATTTTTCAGAAGCTATTTTCTGAAGAAAGCATTTCAATGTATCATTTTTATACAGCCAGAGTGTGTTGTGTCTCATTATGGCAGAATGGAGCTTTGCTTTCATGCATTTTTAAAAGAGCTTATAGCTAACATAAAGAAGTTACAATAATATTTGTATTGGCTCTCTAAATCAAAACCAGGGTCCATAAAACTAACTCAATTCTCTGCAGCCTTTAAAGCTCTTGCAGCCTCTGAGTTAAAGCTTCATGGCAAATTCTTGCTATGTCCCACCATGGGCTGACTCGGTCAAGCAAACACAGATGCTTTAATCTCTAAGAGAGCTTATTTTATTCCTTTTAAGAACAAAATAGCAGACCTTGCTACCAGTATTCCATCCACTGTGTTAATACAGATCAAAAACAAGATGGTCAAGATCAGAGGCTTTAAATCTCCCAGAAAAACAGGCTTAGAGGTCAAGGAAAAGTCCTCCCCATGGGTCAACCTAATCTTTTTGAAAACATGAAACTAGCAGTAAGAGGGAGACTATGAGGAAACAGACACAAATTCCACTTTAAATGATGGTGAACTATGTTTGGGATGTTTCTTCTCATATGGATATAAGGTTGGCTGCAGAACTTGCTATTTTCTTACTGTAAGACAATTCTCATTTCCTCAACTTGGAGACTGCAAGGACAATAAATGCATTTAAACTTCAGATCACTGGTGCACAGTAATTTCCCAGTTGCCATGGTGAGGGAACAGATGACCTAAACAGATGAACAAGTGATGTCAGGCAACAAATCTCAAGTGAAAAAGTTGAAAATTGCTAAAAGGATGCTAAAGGCATTATCAGGAATGTTTGTGTTCCAGTGTTAATCACTGAATCTTGAATGATTTAATAGGAACTAATGACTCCTTTATAGATTTTTTTAACCAGATTTTGCAGAAGACAGTTGTTTGCCTTTTGATCTTTCTTTTCAAGAGAACTGTGAGCCTACCCTTTTTAAAGTTGTTTGAATGCATTGCACATCCATAGCTTTTACAAACTTGAACTGATCACTAACCAGACCTGTTTAAGATATATTGGGGTAGAATTCATAGCTAGATTAGGAGGTAAAGATAGTCATCTTCTTTAGAGACAGACCTAGCTCCCAATGATTTAGTGGAGATACTGTTAATGCACACATAAATGTGTTGTAATTCCAAGGTTAATCTCGTCCTCCAGAGCTTGATTGAGCAGCCCCTGTGGAGAATTCCAGTGTGCTTTGAAAATAAAGTAACCCAGAAAATATTTGTGATCCCCCCCAGAGGGAGGCAAGCAGGTTATCTGTTGTACATCTCACTTTTATCAGGTACACTGGGCAATTAAAAACCCTCTGAAGTCCCCACAGCTGGGTAAGCAGCTGGCCCATTGCCTGTGGGATGTGGTCCATGAAGATGGGATGCAGATTTGTTGGTCCTGGCCTTGTTTGGCTCCCAGTGTGCTGGGTGGGGACCACTCACAGTGGAACAACAAGAATCCACCATCAGCCATATTCCAGAAAAATCCACTCCAAAGCATCAGGACCCTGTTCTGCCTCCACCTCTCTGTAAATCATGGATTCTCACAACTATTTAGGTGAGAAAACACCTCTAAGATTGAGTCCAACCATTAACCCAGAGCTGCCAAGCACACCATCAAACCATGTCCCCAAGTGCCACATCCACACAACTTAAATCCCTGCAGGGATGGGGACATCACTGCTGCCCTGGAAAGCCAGGCTTGACAAACTTCTGAGTGAAGAAATTTTCCCTAATATCTAATTCTAACCCCTCCTGGCAAACCATGAGGATATTTCCTCTCGTCCCATCCCTCTAAATAAGTGGATGTCAGCCTGCACATAGAAGAAAGGAAAATTATTGATGCACATTTTTCTCTTTTCACACAGGTACATACATCTCTTGAAAAAACAACAAAAACAAACATAAACCAACAACAACAACAAAAACACAAACAAACAGAAAAACCAAAAACCAACAGCAAAACCAAAAAAAACCTGCAAATCAAAGAAAGCAAAAAACCAAACCAACAAAAAAAAAAAAAAAAACAAGACAAAACAAGCAAACAAACAAACCACAAAAAAAAAAAAAAAAAAAACAAAAAAAAAAAACCAACAAAACGCAAAAAACCCCCAAATAATAAAACCTCTAAAACCAGACCCACGTCATATATAATTTTAGTCAACATCCCCTTCAGGTTCAGTTTTATGGCTATACTTACAAATTTTGGAGCTGATGGTCTTTTTTGGTTGCTTGGGACTTTTTAAAGAGCATTTTTTTTTCTTTTCCTTTAATCATTTATTTATTAGAATTCTATCTGAACAGTCTGACAGCAAATTAGACTGACAATGAAACAATACAACTCAATCTGAATAAAAATATGCCAAATATGTGAGGGGAGTAAACTGAAGAAATAGATTTTTGAAGAAATATTTTGCCCCATGGCAGAAATCCATCATGCAGGTCCTTTAAGCAGTGAGGCAGTGTGTGGTTCAATAAACTTTCTGTTATAGTAACATTTACTATGTACTGATATTTAGTGCACATTTTTTTCCTACAGGCAAATTGCTGTTAATATGACAGCATTCAAAAGTAAATAAACATTAAACATGCAAATAAAAAATAGAAATCTTCTCTTTTCTAGAGGTTTCTTAATAAAAAATATTTAACTTGCACATATTTATTTAATAGCATAACCTAAAAATTATTTAACAGGTGAGAGTTTTGATGGGTAAAGTCCAGTGAAATTCCTGTGTTATAAAAGTTTAAATGTGCACTGTTAGCCTAGGGACATCAAATTATATCCTACATAACACTCTGTAACTTAAACCTGCCTCAAATCATCCTGATGTTAGAAATAGATTTTATTCAGGGTTACCTTATTTAAATTTATTTGTAAATAGCAATCTTTTTCCTTGCTGACATCTGCCACAAGAGGGAGAGATGAACACAAAATAAGGCATTAAATAAATCCTACAAATTTGAGGCCTCTAAAATAAATGTTGTGATAGATTTAATTATAGCACATGGTGTTGTTTTGAAAGACTGACATTTAAAAAAAAGGAAAATGCAACATTTTGGCTCTGCACTGTAATATTTTAAAACAGCCCAAGATGAGGATGTCTAACATTGCCTGAACTTGCTGTGTCCCTCTGAAAAATGAAGTTTTTTCTGAGACCATGATAATTGCATTCTCACAGGGTGAAGGATTTAACTCAATGCCCTACCAGAGCTGTTGTGGATTACACTGCAGGAGACACAGAAGCAAATAAATTTCTTCTCTCTCTTCCTCTGGAAAATGAAGAAGGGACAGCACTACATTTAAAGAAATGGAGCAAAATCTTAATTGACTTCATTTTGGAAGAAAGAAGAGATTTGTTATTGCTTAAATATATGTACACTTGGAACACCAGGTTCTGCCACCAGATAGAAATTGAAATAAAATATTCAGAACTGCAGGGTTTCAGACTTTCTGAGCTAAAAGTCTAGATAATGTGGAAAACGATATTGCGTTTGCCCAAGAAGAACGAAAGAATAAAAACAACTTGTGAGAAGGTACAGTCCCATGCTATGCCCTCACCCTCAGAAACCCTTTTCATATTAAGTTTACTAATGGGTAAGAGCTTCTCTGGAGCTCTATGACTGAAAGTTGACAAAGTAGGCTGCTCCTGAGAAGAAGAATCTTCTAGAAAGAGTTTAAAGTAACTCAGGATTGTGAGAAATTGTCTGACAGAGACAGCAGGACAATCTGTTAGAGTTTTGCCAGGTAAGGTCACAGTTTATGACCAGGCTCATGATATCTGTCCATTTTAAAGCAATCTTATTCACATTTTTTACTCAGTTTTTTCCTGGCATTGTGATTTGCACTCTACCTATCTAAATCAAAGTTAATATTTTCTTCAGCTTTAGGGGACACTGGACTCAGGACCAAAAGATGGATGATAATTGCTATTCTTTGTTATTAATTCTGCATGGCAACAGGACTCAAAAGACATCCCAGACTAAGAACACTCCAAGTAAAAAAGGGAACACCTTCCAAGTTTTCTCCTGAAGACTATCATTGGTCCAGAAATAATGCCATGCCCTCCAGTACTCGTTTTTTGACTGCAGTTACTGGTAACACTTTCCTAATGTGACAAACACAGTATTTGAGAACAAAACCAGCTCCAGGTTCTCCCTTTCTAGCAAATTAATTAGTCCTGCTTTTCAGCTACAAAGAGAGAGGTCTGGAGTAATTTCTGTTGTCCCCTCCAAACCCATGGTTGGTGAATTAAGGCATGGCAACAACAAGGATATTATTCTGCTGTTCTGGTTAATCTGTGACAGAGCAAACTGGGAGATGGACATAAAAAAATTGTGATTTAGCCTCTCCTTCATCTGTCACCACCAAAAATTCCATTTTAAGACAAATGGATTTTTTCTCAGTATCCTTTTCCAATAACAAACACTACCCTTTGTATTTTCTAGTCACAACAGCTCTAACTTCCATGGTCACTGGCACTTCTTTAAAGGAACAGTCTTCCTAATTCTTGTAATTTTAAAATGCTTTTCTTACTGGGGCTACTTTTAACTGATGTCCTAATTTTATTATTTTAGATACAAACCTCAGATAGACATTGTCAAATTCTTGCCTATTGTACTCTGGGTCTATTTTTCATTCTCTTCAAATAAACATTCTTCTTTTTCCTCACATCTACCATGAGACAGAGACTTTGTTTTCCTTGGTATTTTTTTCTCTCTAGTAAACATTTTTCAAAAATGGCAGCAGTAGTTCAATAGTCATCAACTAAGAAACTTTTTCACCATTTTAAATAATCTTCAGTTTGCAACAGTATTTTTTTAAATGGACTCAGCAAACAATAATTAATGAAAATTCATATTCGTGTTAAAAATCAGAATCACTTGGAACACTTTTTTTTTGTCTATTCACAGCAGTTTCAAAGTCAGTCTGAGGCATTCAGCCTCTTGAAAATTTCCATTCAGTGCCTATCTTTAGGTGTCTATGTGTTGTCCATATAAATATGAAAGAGTTTAGGTGAATTCTGGTGGAAAAGAATTAAAAAATTTATTAAATGCAATGAATTATTTCTTTCCAAAGACCTATTGAGTTCATCAAATTAATTGTTTTCTAGGAGATTATATACATTCTAGCATAATACAGGATCACAGAATCATAGAATATCTTGAGATGGAAGAGATCTCCAAGTACTCTTTCTCTTTTTGTTGATTTCATGACAGCTTACTTCTTGCACTGAGCTTAAACGCCCTGTCTTACAAAATGAAGTTTGGTATATCTCTCTATTCTACTTTGTTTCAAATCAATATTTATTAGCAATATTTTTGCTCTGATGAAGATGATAAAAAGACATGCATGAAACAAGTGAAAAATTACCTAATACAGCAGTTTGGATTAGAATATCATATAAAGATAAATACATTTTGTATTACTGCTTACCCGTGGGATTCATCTAAGCAGATGAGAAATAAAACAGGTTTTGTTTTTTTTCTTTTTTTTACATGAGCAGAGGAATTTTTCGATATGTGTATCTTTATGTTTACTTTAAGCTACATCACGGATCTTTATTGATATGTGAATTTTTTTTTACTAAATAGCTAATAGCTTTAAATGAAGAAAAAAATTAAATACATTGCTATAAATAAAGGCAAGAAGGGAAAATCTAAGACTGGATTTTTGGTATTTGTTTTGGGTTTTTTTTGTTTCATTGTTGTTGTTGTTTTTCTTGCTGTTGTTGTTGTTGTTGTTGGATTTTTTGCCTAGGAAATACAAGTTTAGAAAATTAATCATTTTCATTCATTGCATCAAAGTCAGCAGAAATTTGTCCTACAGTGAAGTAAAGACATAGGAATGGATAAAGTAGGGTGGACAACACCAACTGAACATAAAGTCCTGCAATATTTCCCATAACACAATCATTTGTTTTATTTCTCATTCATGGTACTAGAGGACTTTAGAAGCTGGCCCATGCCTGTGGCTGAACAGATTTTACCTTCCCTTGAAAGGCAGAAGCTGAAGGGCTGTACCACATTGAGATCTTGCCACAAAGTTTTCTTATTGATCCAATATGTCATAAAAATCTCTGTTAACTCAGGCACCTTGACTTAGACTACCTAGAGACTCCCTTGAGCCACAAAAATAATATCAAAAATCCACAAAAAGAGCATCAAGATGTAAAACATTCACTTTGAAACTTTGTATTTTATGTCTGCCAAATCTAAAGGTCTCACTTCAAAAAGGTAAAGTAAAGGTAAAGGGCAGCAGAGAGGGAGAAAATGTTTCCATGGAAGAATAACAGTGCACTGAAGGAAATTAAATGGATGATGGAATGCCATGAGGCAGAGTGGCCCTGGAGGAGAGCACAGATCGATGTTTGCAGATGTAAACCAGAAAAACCAGAAGGTTAGCTCCTAATATGCATGCATATCCAACTACAGTTTTGAGAATTGTTCTTTATTCCTTTTGTTTTTTTTTTTTTTTTTAGGTATTTGAGCAATTGTGTGAGAAGTTGCCTTGCTTTGAAATAACATCCCTATGTAAAGTAAATTTCAGCTTTGGTATTTGCATAATGGCTACTTTAAACATATTAATATGCCATAGAAATCAAATTGTCAAGTGAGAGAAAAGATAGTATACAGGTGACATAAAACAGTGAACAGAATGCATAGGAAAGATACTGAGATTTTCTCAACAAATTAATATTTAATAAGGTACTTACATTGATTATGAATGAGCTGCAAAGTTTGCAATTTGCAAACTTACTTCTGTTTTCCAAATAAGCCAAGAAAAATTAAAGGTTTCATTGCCTGGAGGCACAATGACATGGAAGAAAAAGAAGTAGCTTAATAAGTATAAAAATAATATCTATATCTTCAGCACATTAATCTTTGACAAAATACTCATATTCCTGTATTTTCTTTGTTATAGATTGCGTGGAAATCTGCAGGAAATTCTTCCTGAAAGAGAAGTATGATTGTAATTGCTGTATATGGGTCTACCACGTTTGTTACAAGAGCTTTGAAAGGCTCATATAATTAGTGTTTGTAAATCATGTTAGTATAATCAGAATGCAATTACAGAATTGCAAAGTGCTATTATTACTATTATTATTATTATTACTATCACATCAACACATCCATTAAAGACATACAAGATCACATTGTAATTAAATATGAATCTTTTTGACATATGAACAAACCAATTCAGCTTTTTCTATTGTAATTGATGTTGAGAGCTGGGATGGACAATTAAAGGCCTGGTGGAACATTATGTTGTATATTTCTATGGGACTTCTCACATATTCAATGGAATAGTGGTTACACTCACACTCTGATAGAAAAACAATTGTGTTGTCTTCACAGTTAATGAATTAGAACTCTTATCCACTCCTATTGTAGAAGTCAAAAGCACAAATCCAACCTCCTCATTCTCATATTAGTTGTCTGTGTTCAATTATGTAAGTTTGTAGTAGACTATTTAACTATGGCATTCTTGAGAACATAGAAGTTTGATGTGAGTGGCATATCACAAAACAGAGGGAAAAACAGCTTTCTTTACAGTCTGGGTCTTCATTTTCTAGTCCTTGATCTTGAGAAAAAGAGAAGAGCTCTTTTTAAGAGATTATGTCCTTGGCCAGATTAAACTAAGAGCAAGAGCAATATTCCAGCACATGTCTGTTTGTAGTCATGAGCAGTGAAAACTAACACAATGGGATGTACATGCATCAGTGCTTGAGGCACAGAACTGATTGATATGATAGCTGCCCCCAGGGTATTCCCCTTCCCTAAGGCAAGATTGGCTATTTCTACATCATTTCTGATGGACATCTGTCCAATTTCTTCTCAAAGACACTTGCTGTTGCAAAATCCAAACAAATTTTTTATCCTGTAATCTATTTAAGATTAATGATCTACCTGTGATGATCTCTCTAATTAAAAAAATAAAAAGAAACAACTTAGTATTGAAGCAGAGTTATCTTTGCTGTCGTTTAAGGCTGCTACTACTTCTCTCCACTAAATCTTTTCTAAAATCTAGAATATTATCTACAAAGCTGCTGTTTTAGTCAATCATGATCCATCTAGTGCATATGATGTCTTCTTCCTACTAGTCTTTATTGAGCAGCATGGTGGGGCTTTAAATGGGTTCAGCAGCTGAATTCGATTATTCTCTTCTGACAAGACTAACTTTTTGACTCAGTGTGATCATAACTTTTATTATGCAAACTTTGTCAGATGCATCAAACATTTAGGCTTCCTGCACCCAAGGGAACCTTGAAGAATTTCTCAGAAATAGCATACATTGCTTTGACTTGTTTGTTTTCAATAAATCCTTGATGGATGCTGATCATCTCCTTATTCCTTTATGGTTTTATATGCTACTGCTTATGTGCTCCATCATTTTTCTTGGAATTTAAATTACAGAGACTGACAGTGCCCAGTTTACATACATAAGAAAAAAATACATTCTTAAATAAAAAGGGGTATTTTTATTTTACTTTTTCAGACATTCTCAGACTTAATGACAGAAAGATTTCTTACATACTGGCTTAAATATATTTGACTTGATTGAGTAGTTTAACTTTGTCTGTCCCTTGGATATTATTCCATTGGTGCTCAAGAAATATTACTGTTTCTTACATTTTAATCAAATAACTGAGAGATTTTTTTCATAGCATCACAGAGAAACAGAACCATTAATGGTGCAGAAGAACTCCAAGATCATTTAGTCCAACCTGGTCAACATGACCAAGCACTAAGTGCTGTTTCCAGTAGTTTCTTGAACACCTCTAGGGATAGTTACTCCATCAGCTCACTGGGCAGTTCCTTTCTAAAGCTCAACAATCATTTCTGTGAAGAAATTCTCATGCTGTACAACTTGGTGCAGATTAAGGCCTTTTCCTCTTGCCCTGTTTCCAACCTGGGATAAGATCCCAAATCCCCCCGGCTGTCCCCTCCTGTCAGGAGCTGTGCAGAGCCACAAGGTCCCCCCTGAGCCTCCTTTTCTCCAGGCTGAGCCCCTTCCCAGCTCCCTCAGCCTCTCCTGGGGCTCCAGCCCCTTCCCCAGCTCCGTTCCTGCCCTGGACACGCTCCAGCCCCTCGGGGTCTCTCTTGTCCTGAGGGTTCCAGAGTGTCCCCAGCACTGGAGTGTCCCAGCAGTGCCAGCACAGGGACAGGCACTGCCCTGGGGCTGTGTCACACCCTGGGACAGCCCAGGGGCCACTGGCCTCTTGTCCCCCGGGCACCCTGGGCTCATGTCCATCCCTGTCCCAGCCCAGGCCTTTCCCAAAGGGCCTTTCCAGCCCCTCTGCCCCCGCCGCAGCTGCCGGGGCTGGTGAGAGCCAAGGGCAGGCCCAGCCCTGGGCCTTGTGCCCCTCACACCACGGCTCAGCCATGGATCCAGCCCGGGCAGATCCTCTGCAGAGCCTCCTGCCCTGCTCACACCCACACTGACACACAGCTCGGTGTCCCCCATGGCTGGCCATGGGCACACTCCATGCCCTCATCCCATCACCAGTGACGATCTGAAGCGGGGCTGGCCCAGCTCTGATCCCTGGGGACACCACAGTGACCATTCCCTGCTGGATCTGGCATAATCCCCAGCACTGTCTCAGTCAGTTCCTAACCCAGGGAGGAGAGAACCTGGGCCAGGGCTGCAGCTTTTCCAGGAGATGCTGAGGTGCCAAAGCTTTGCTGGAGTGCAGGCAGCCACAGCCACAGCCTGTCCCTCCTCCACCAGGCAGGTCACCTGGGATCAGACACCAGGCTGCTCAGGGAGAACCTTCTTTTTCTAAATGCATGTGAAACTTTTTGTGAATCTTTTTATCAAGAATGGCATAATGCATACCACCTGTCTTCATCTATGTGTAATTTCTTTCCCACTCTGTTAGGAAACTTCTCCTTAGTGTACTGTTTATAGCACAAGAATCAATTAATTTCTTTTGCTTTCATGTTTTTATTTATCTCCACACAGTCATGATATACTTCCATATTTATCTCAATTTTGTTTCAATTTTCTACATGCTTTGTTTATTCTTATGGTTTACATAACTGATGATCCAAACATAGTTTCAATTTTTTAATTATTCCTCAAATTTCATAGTAATACCTGAGACAACATATATTTTTCTTTACAAAAATTTACCTCTCTTTAACATATATTTCTGACTTTCTCAACCTCTCCATAATCCTATTCACAAAGTTGAAAGAAAATCTCTCTTGAGAAAAAGAGAACTGGTTTTCTTTTGTTCCTCTTTCTTATTCTACCTCAGGTACAAATGTTTTAAATTTATTGCCACTACATGTTTGGATATTCTTGCCATTTATTTACAAAAGACACTATGGATTTTTCTCTGTTTCTAATGCAGTGGAGCTCAGCAAGAGGACACTTGAGTTCCCTCCCTCCTTTGGTCACTAACAATAAACCTCGGCAGTCTGTCATTCTTTGTAGATGAATCTCAGGAAAAGACATCTGCTACCCATAGATAAAGCAATACCTATAATGATATGGTGGAAATAAGTGGATCTAGAGGGTTGTGTCTCTTAAAGATGAGCATGACAAAAAGTTTAGTAACATTTCAATCTAAGTTCTAGTGTGATGGATCAGGAAGATAAAATTGAATTCTTATTTTAAGACAAAATTAAAAGGAAACCTTCAACCTTCCTTTTGCTGGACAGGTCAGTTCCTATCACTTTTATCCTCAGGTCCCCTAGTTACAATGATGTTCAGATTTGCCATGAATTTGAGTTTTTCTATACGATGGATTGGTCTGTACACACTGATCCTTCTCACTCGTGGATCTTCTTTGGCCCACATATTTTAGATGATCCCAATGTGAACAGTTTCTGTAGGCCCAATCTCAACTGGTCTTAAGAAAAGAAACTTTTTTTCTGCTTTCAAAGAGATCTCTTCAACTACAGGTGCACTAGTGAAGGATAAGACAAACATTCAGAGCCCTTCCAGCAAAAGAGGAAAATGTCAGATGTCAGGACTGAAAAATGATGTAAGACTGGGATTTTAGTGAAAATAGAAACTTAACTCCTGACTCTATTAGTCAGTCTTCTAGATATTCATTATTGCTTCTGAGCTGTGTGATGCCATTTTTAATATTGTCAGGCAGCCACAGAAACATTGATTTGATGGGATCCCTCCTGATGTCATCCTAACCTCCCACCCGAATATAGACAATCATTCAACGAGCTCTCTGGAAAACATATTTCAATGATACATTATCTACTGCTAGTCAGGAAATTTTTCCACATTTTCAGCTTGAGCTTACTAAGCAACACTTTAATGCTGTTTGATATTGTTCTACCATCTTTCCCAAAAAAGGAGTTTGGCTCCATTGTCTCTGAACTGCTTCTTGGCTATTTGCAGGTTCCTGTACATGTTGGTTGTGACTCTGGAATGTATATCTTTTCTCTCTCTCACTGATACTGAATCCTTAAAGGCAACCAGGACAATGTTGTGATTTTGATTTCAAATTCCTGCCTCCCTAAGACTGGAATATTATCACTGGAATAATCCTAGACCAGCTTCCTCTGTGTAGTGTGCTTAATTCCCTTACTGATGTCAATCAAGAGAGTCTGGACCAGGCCACTCTGTGCTGCAGGAAGCAGGTAAGAGGATCTAGTTATGGATGTAAGACAGGTATTTACTTTGTTTTCATGCCAGACTAAAGATTATGATTCATTCTATTTACTAGCATATAGTCAAAAATGCCTGCTGAATCATCTTTGCTGAACAAGCAGTCGGTTGTGAATTTGACATGTATTCAACCACCTTGAGTGAAAAAAAATGTTACTGCCAGGCCAAATTCTCACAATTCAAAGTTTTGCAATCTGAGTGTGTCCTGAACAAGATGCTCCTGTCAATCAACTGGTATTTAAAGCCAATCAGCCTTAAAGCTTTGTCAGCATTAATTGCAAAACTCTGGAGGCATTAACTGCTATTACTATTTGTATGTACATGAAGCAAATATTTAAGACATTTCCAGTGTTTTCTTGGGTAAACACAATAAAAATACCTAGACATCTTCCAGTGAAATTCCTAAATATGCACAAAGTGAAAAAAAATATAATTGGACTATATGTATTGCTGATTTGTGGTCACCCTTTTTGTTTATGGATGGAAGACAACCCAAAAGCTGAGTCCAGAGGAGGTTAATAAAGCTGGCGAAGTTTCTCAAAGGTAAATCTTGTGAGGGGCAGCTGAGAGTGCTGGGGTTGCTCAATCTGGAGAAAAGAAGGCTCAGGGGGAGCTTCTGGCTCTCAACACCTCCCTGAAAAAGAGTGAAGCCAGAGGAGGTTGTGTTCCCTGGGAACAGGATGAGAGTACATAAATTTGTTACACCAAGGGGAGTTTCAGTTTGGGCACCATGAGGAATTTCCTCACAGAAAGGATTGATAAACACAGGAAGGAAGGTGGTGGAATCTCCATCCCTGGATGTTTCCAGGGAATGACTGGATAAGTGCTCTGGTGGGGGTGAGGTGGGGATGAGTCACAGGTTGGACTCTAAGATCCTGGAGATCTTTTCCAGCAGAAATGATTCTGTGATTCTGTGAAAAGTACAACTTAGCCACCATTAATTATCAAGTCACAAAATAACAGCGTGATGTTCACTTTATATATGCACATCAAAGAGTCTTACAGCATTATTATCAGAAAGTCTAATCATTATAAAACAGACATACCTTTATGGTGAAATAATGAGCCCTTTAACAAGCAAAATGATAATCTCTGTTAACATTTATATCCCTGAAATACGTTAATGACTAAACATTTCTGACAAAACAGTCTTTTATTTTCTCTTCTCCACAAAATCATGTTCCTATGAATTTAACAAGGACAGAATTCAAAGACAATGATGATATTGCTGATATAGTCATATAGCAAATTATGCAGACACACACAATTGGGCAAGATAATACAGAATGAAAAGAACATTTTGCTTATTGGTTTCTGCATCTACTATAAGCACTGAGAAAAAAAAAAAGAAGAGATACTATCCACTAAGCCTTTATGGTTTATAAAATCAATGTGAACGTATTTTTCTTACTTTTAACAATGAGAAACAAAATAAACAAAAAAAAGACTAAAATGATAAGATATATAAGGAGTGAGATTAAAACAAAACAAAACAAAACAAACCTGAAATTTAAATACAGTATTTGTGTAAACTGATGCTACATCAGTAGGGAAAATTACATGCTAAATTATGAAATCTAGGTGGAATATAAACACATGCAAGGTCTGAATATGCCTTTAAGACATTTATAATGGGAAAGGAACCATGATGTATAATACTAGAAAGGTTAGTATTATACACTACACTGGAATGTTGAATTTGTTTCTTTTAAAAAGCCACAAAGAATTCATCAAAAAAGCTGATCTTTTGTCCTAATTCAAAACTGATTTGTCAATGTTTTTAAGGTTGTGTTTATCATCTTCAAACCATTTGGTTCCACTGGAGATGAGCAGTGGAGAAGTACATTTGCAATTGAAACCAGCTTACTTACAAGGGCTGCCTTCAGAGAACTTAGAGAAGCACCAGATATGATGAACAGAAGCATTTTTCCCTCTTAGGAAGTCTGTGTGTATGGCTAAAAACCAAATAAATACCTAGAAATACAGGTTTGGTTCTCACCTCAGTCATCTCTTTGCAATACACTTAGGAAATTGAACTGTCTAACACGTTCTAGGTGAAAGTATGTGTAAAATAGAGTAATAATTTTCTGAGTAGGAAATGTGAAGACAAATTATTTTTTATTTGCAAGATAATTAAAAATGTTTCAATGAAGCAATTATTGAAATAAAACTATCATGTTAAATGGAATTCTAAACTAATTTTTTATTTATTCTTTATCATTTTTTGGTGTTGTACATAGAAATATTAAATTAATGAAATTTTGTTTGCTTTTTTAACAAATTTATTAAATAAATAAAAGAGGAGAGGAAAATTATTTAAACTCAATAGACCTGGAGATTGTGAAAATACATGCAGAAAACAAATACTTTAAATTAATTTTTATATTAGTACAGTTAAACTGGCAGCAACCCATGTTCAATTCTATTATTTAATGTAAAAGTAATTTATTTTGCTAATCTGTTTCTAATTTGAAGAGAAAAACAAATAAAAATGCAGTTCTGCCAAATGAATGGAAGAGTCTGAATCAATACCGTTCGTTTGTTTGTAGAATTATTGAACCATAAATTCATTTGAGTTGGAAGGGACCTCAAAGTCCATCTGATTTCAACCCCCACTGCCATGGGCAGTGTCACCTTCCACTACTCCTGGTTGCTCAGAGCTCCATCCAGCCAGGCCTTGAACTCTTACAGGGATCCTGGAGCAACCCCTGCTAATGCCCCACCACCAACCCACCCAAGATTACACCTGGATTGCATTAGAGCTGAGTTCTTGTTTAAAGGAGCACTTTTAGTGTGTTTGTGGTGGTGTGAATTGCAGGCTGCAATGGTTTCCAGGGTTAATTAGCAATCTATGCCATCACCACCCTCACGTATTTCCAATATAATGTGAAGAAATTTATTTTCAGAGAGGAGTACCAAGTCTAGTAGTAGGCAAATAGCTTACAAAAAATGTACCAGTTCTATCAAAAGGTATAACTCAAACTGACCATGTTTTTTCTTTAGCTGATAAATACAGTATCTGAAGTAGAGAAATAGTACTTGAAGCACTCCAGTTGATTTTGAGGTACAGCACAGCTTCAGAATGTTTCAATTTTTCTGTATTTTCTAACAACTATTATTTTTATTACAGTGAGTGGACCTAACAGTCATGAAATCTGTCAGATTTATAGTACTGGAAATGAGCAGCTTTCAGTTTAATGCAGAAAGGAGCTGGAGTGAAGGAAGAGGCAGAATGAACATTTTGATTTCTGAGGGATATATCTCTGCTTCTTACTCTTTCTCTGCAGGGCTCAGCTCAGCCCTGAGGCAGCCTCCCCTATACTGCTTCAGTGACCACACCAGAATGAATTCCACTGGATTTTACAATTATGAAAAGAACAGCTATGTGCCTTCAGTTTCTGGTCTCTTCCTAAGTATTTTCAAAGCTGAAAAATGCATGAAATTTGTGTATCTTTGCTGCAGTTTGTCCAGACTCTTTTCATCAACACTGCTTCATGTTCCAAAACAGCAAGGGCTACTGACCAAATCAATATAGTAACACTGAGTCCTTCCTGTGAAAACTTGTCTCCAGTCATACTCTCCTCTCATAAACATTTCAAAGACAGAGAAATATTTATGAAGTATTCATGGGAGAAAAATTTAAAATACGTAACAGGAAAGAGAAAGTACATCATGAGAAGTCTCATAACCTATTTTTAGTTAATTCTTCACTCACTGTCTTAAATTACCATCTTTGTCTGAGGATACAATCATTCTTGGCTGAACTCAGAAGTGACATTTAAGAGTTTTAAGCTTATACAAACTCTTATGCAGAGTATAGCCAATGCTGGAAAAGGTAGCAGCAGTGTGACTCATAATTAAATTTACTTTCAATATCTCATGATATTGGTAAGTGTCTGAGTCAGAATGTACAGACTTTAGTCAGTTAATATTAGGCTGATAAAAGGTGATACAAGTAATACCTGTTTTCTCATTTATTCAGATTGTTGGTTCAGTTTGTCTCAATAATATAACCAACTGGAAGGTTAAATATGGTTATAAGAAACAGAACTGTGTCAAGAAATCAGCATAGGTATAAAAGTTAGAAACTTCCTCTTTTAATAAGAATCTTAGGCGTCTCTCCACTAATACTCTCCTTGTTTCATAGAAACATGGAAACATCCATAGAGACTAGCAGCAGCTAGGTTAATAACTGTGTTGGGATCTAGAGTTTCATAAATCATGGCCTTGGGTGGAACT
This sequence comes from Erithacus rubecula, assembly GCF_903797595.1. NCBI lineage: Eukaryota > Metazoa > Chordata > Aves > Passeriformes > Muscicapidae > Erithacus > Erithacus rubecula. The sequence continues at coordinate 28,789,036 of NC_136661.1, read as the reverse complement.
GTCCTCAAAGATCATACAGCTCCAGCATCCCTGCTGTGGTTAGTGACACCTTCCACTATCCCAGGTTGCTCAGACCCTCATCCAGCCTGGACTTGGACACTTCCAGGGATGGGGCAGCCACAGCTTCTGTGGGAAACCTGTACCAGGGCCTCTTCACCCTCACAGAGAAGATTTGTTTTCCTAACATCCAATTTAAACCCTTCCCTTTCAGTTTGAAGCTATTCCCTCTTCTCCTCTTTCTGCATGCCTTTATAAATACTCTAGCCTTCTTGTAGGCTCCCTTTGGGTACAGGAAGACAGAAAGGACTATGTTCATATAGTGGGGTGAAATTGTGATCCATTTTTTCAACTTTTTTCCTCTTATTTCTCTGTTTTTCTGATGGAAAAATATCAGATTTGAAGAGCTGATCACTTCCACTAGATACATGTATCTATATATCTATATCTATATAGATATTTGAAAATTAAAGAGACCACAGTTACTGTTGAAGGGGAAAACACAACACTTTATGTGATCTCCTGGCTCAGTGATCTTAGACATCTTTTCCAACACACGTAGTTCATGATTTCATGAAATATAGCCAAATGGTGCCCCAAAGCCAGCAGAGTCCATGGACTCCTCAGGGGTGGAGTGTCAGGAAGCATCAGTTTTTTTGGGGCTGGGCAACCAAACCTTCCCCTCTCATCCTCAGCACATTCACTGGAAAGACCCCCACCAAAATTAGCAAGAGTGGCATTGAGAGCAGTGGAATTGTAGGGTGGTTGCTCCCCTTGAGCACTGACTTCTGTTCTCCTCTTGGCCTCATTGAGCAGTGATCCCTGTCTGACAGGGCAGATGGATGCTCCCTTGAGGATGGAGCTCTTGGAATGTCTTGCTGGAAGATAAACTTTCCATGGTGCCATGTGCACTGTGGGGCAAGCAGGATGGGAATCAGCTATGAGGGGCTGAAAAAACAACTGCATTCTTTAGCATACATATAAGCTTTGTTTCCAGGAGGTGTTATATTATGTCCCAGATTACATATTTACACCAGTAAATAGGACACCAAAAAAAAATCCTCTTCTTTATTTATCTGTCTGTGGAGAAAGCAGAGCAGGCAAAATGATGGAAAGAGAACTCTCAGATGCTTAAACATAATAATAAAATAATACAGTAATTTAATTTAAATAACAAAAACAACTCTGTTGTGATTAGTTCACATATTTGTGTGCTTTAATCTGTGTGCTGCAGTCTTCCTTTTGTTTCTTTGTTGGTAATTTTCCCCCTCAGGTACTTAAATTATACCTGTATTCTTTCTGTACTAGAGCCTCAAAGCATAAATATAAGATCACACCACCACTGTTGTTCAGGGAAGTATCAGTCACATCAATTTTGTCAGAAGATAAGAAGAAGCAAAGCCTTCATACAAATTCCTCAAGGTGTTCAAGCAAATTAACTAAAACCTTATTAAATTAATAATTGCTACTTTTCACAGCAACAACTTTTTATTCTGAAGCAGAAGTTATCTAATCATGTTGCCAGTAGAATTCTGCCACCTCCAAGATGTAAAGATTTTTCAACAAATTACCTGGAGTAATTACACTAGACTGTAGCATCCTATAAATGTATAAAATTATAGTTACATTGAATAGATAATTTATTTTTAAATCTTTATATTTGCTTATTTTTATATATATAAAACAAAAGCTTTAGAAAAAGAATTTGAAATTTGGGCAAGCTCAGAGGAGCGAAGGCTCTAAGTTTCTTGTTTCTGACCTAAACAGCAATACTCTCATTGCAGAAGTTAACCTTCTAATTCCCACTGCAATATTTATTTCTAACAATTGAAGTCAAGTCATTTTTGGTACTTCATTTTCTGTTTAAATGCTATGTCATGCTTAAAATGTGATCTGAAAGGAAGGTGACAGGGAAGTAGACTTATGGAAATACTTAGGTATTTCCTGTGTAAAGCTGCAAAGAGAGATATAAAATGGTACAGTCTGGAGCTCAGGAACAAATGGGAGTCTGGGGTTCAGAGCAGACCAGGTTTCTGATATCATCAAGCACACCTCTTTCCATACATGCTGTTTGTATTCCTTACAGTGTAAGGAATAGTTTCAGCTATGGTTGAAACAGAATTGATCAAAACAGAGAGCTTGTGATATCAGTTTTGTTAGGAACAGACAAACAGCAGCACAACTCCGTGGTAGCAGATGGAAACCTCTCCTATGTGTATGAGGGAATGCCTGGGGCAGGGTTAGGGGTGGGTCAGGCTGGATTTCAGGAAAAGTTCTTCCCCCAGAGGGTGCTGGGCACTGCCCAGACTCCCCAGGGAATGGGAACAGCCCCGAGGCTGCCAGAGCAGGGATGCACAGGGTGGGATTGTTGGGGTGTCTGTGCAAAGCCTGGAGTTGGACTCAGTGATTTCTGTGAGTCCCTTCCAAATTAGGATACTCTGTGATTCTATGAAATACAAAATGGTCATGCACATTCACATAATGGATCTTTTAATGGTGACTCCTTCCTGGTTGACCAGGTAGGTAAAAGACAAAAAATGCATATCCTTAGTCTTTCTTTTCATTTCAGCCTTTTTTATTTTGGTTCTTTTCCACTCCATACCTATCAGAGTGGTTTTCTGTACAGTGATCCCTTAATGATGCAACTCTACAAAGATGTGTCGTGGAGTGCTAAAATTCATTATTTAAATCACTGTCCCTGTATGACCAAATTCCAAATGCAGCTATGAAGCAACCACTCCAGTGTTAACTGGAGCAGCAGAAAAGCAGTCTAAGAAATGTTTTTAGCATTTCCTCTCAGGGGGCTAAGGGACCTTGCTGTTCCAAGGGCCTGAGCATCATCTTTGTGTGCAAGGTGTGTCACAGGTCAATAAAGGTTGCCTGTTTGCCAAACCCCACACAGAAACAAATAGACCAGGTATGCAGCTGACACAATTCTCTTTACTTTTTCCAATAAAAGATATTTCAGAAAATCACAACTTTTTTAAGATGAAGTTTAATCTGATTATAGGCTCTATAGAATCTACCCTCATTGTTATCTGAATACATCCCTCACTAGAGATCAGAACATAGTTTATTCACAACCTCTTTTGAGCTTCAGAGGCTATAATTTTAACTAAAACTAAACACAAGGGTGATTTTTATCTCCCACATTCATTTAATTAAACATGGTTCATAAACTGCCATCATTAATACTAAATCACCATGAAAAATCTCTGTAACATTAAATTAACCTTTGATTCTACATTTTTCCTTTTATGTCATATTTGATAAATCTTGCAAGGGGATTTATGGATATTATTTAACTAGAGACAAACAGCAATATGCAAAGTACAACAGGAAGTACAATTTCTTGCTGTATGAGTCAGAAAATAGAATTACAAATAAAATGCAGCTGCAGGCAGGAAAATGATTGTAAGATGTATATTGAGCTTCTTATAGCATGCTATTTTGTGATGCTTAAATAATGGAATGCTATGACAAATTTTAGTTCAAATTGAGTAAATCCCTCAATGTTTAACTACAGATCATTTCATCTGACTTTCTGTTTATCTCTGATCTATTCATTCTATGTCAAACATGTTGTCCATCATTGATCACTAATGAACATTGCTTCCCTTCAATACAGAAATGTGTCTCAGTTTTCAGAATGAAATTCACCATTTCATTTTTTCCCCTAGTCAGTATTTCTTGTTATGGCTCTTACAAAGCAGAAAAAAATGTATTATGCATCCCTTTTCTCTGGACAGACTTACAAATTGTAGATGCCACAATTAATCCTATTTTAATAAAGCAATTCACCTAGACTCTTACAGTATCCATTCTAAAGTCTGTTTAGGAGATGCCAAAGCAGTTTTTTCTTTATTTGTTTCATCACCAGTTTTGAGGCCATTTCTTCTCGTTCTATCCTTTGATGTCTGGAAGAAGGAACCTACACTCACCTCATTGCAATCTCCTATTAGGGAGTTGTGGAGAGCAAGATTTTCCCTCTTCATGTGGCACATCATCTTTTCTAGGAGCTTCTTTTTCATGTAGCAATTCCTTTTTCAAGCAGTGAACACAAAATAGGTATATTGATTGATAGTGTATCCAGCAATTAGTTTCCATTAATCAACACTTAAAAGGTTTTCATTAGCAAATTCAGAACCCATTTAATATGAAACATATAGATAGTTGAAATGTTTTTTTAAATCATCTCCTCATCTGATGAAAGTCAAATGCCACACTAAAATGTACATGTATTACATATAAGAAGCTACTTTTATCAACCAAATTTGTAGCCTTATCAAATAATGAAATCTAAACTATGTGACAAAACCTATTTTCCATAAAACCACATTGACTGGCATGAATGAGAGTTCTTCTCTCTGATTCTCTATTAATGGAAAATCTTATTGACTTTTTCATTATATTGTCTGAGTTTGAAGTCTGGGTAACTGGCCTATAATTGCTAGAACTTTTTGCCTCATCCTTTTTGAATATCAGTACCATAACAACACATTTTCAGAAACATAGGTTTCCCTATTTTTTTTCTGAAGAGTGACTATTTTTTTTTTTGTTTTTTGTTTTTTGTTTTTTGTTTTTGTTTTAGTGGTCCACTCAAATGTTCCTGGATACAATTCATCTTACCATGCAGAGTTTATATGCTTTTATTTCAGATAGTTTATGTTATGAACCTGGCAATTGGCCTTTCATGACACTCGTATGTCATTCTCTCCAGTGATGATGCTGAGAAAAAATGTTTGGTCTTTTTTTAATTTTTTTTTTTAATTTCATAGTTTTGAATTCTATATCCACCATCACTAAAACAGGATGGCTCTGTAAATGGAAGTTAACGTTTTCCTTCATAAGGAAGTTCCCATTTCCTAAATATAATTTTTAGTAATATTTTTTTTCTATATCTCTTCTTGTTATCAGGTTCATATGCAGCCCTCCCATTTATGTTTGTTCATTTAATGCTAAATAAGATAATAAGGATAAAATTTTGGTTGTTAGATGGAATATTCTGAATTCTTTATATTCTTGCCAAGTGTCACAAATGATAAACTGGGAACTGATAATTTTGTGATCATCTTGGGCCACTATTTTTAATTTCATCATTGGTCTTCAAGGGGAGAAAAACTATTAATAGGATGAATCAGGAAATACAAGTACACATCCTGATGAAATTAAGCATAGCAATGGCATGCCATATTGACTTTCAATTCTGCCCCATTTCTGTATAATTTTATTCAGGGAATCTATTTTAATTGTGATGAGGAAATACAGATGTAAAACTTCTACACATTAGATCTCATCTAAACTCAGTGCAAATGCACAGTTCATGTCTGAAAGCTCTCATAATTGTCTCCTCCTTTTCTTGAAAGAGGAATAATTTATCGCATGTTTGTTGAATGGAAACACTGCATAAGTATGCAGTTACTATAACAACAATTGCATCATAATTTCATACCCTGATTTACCCTAGCAAGGTGCTTAATAGCCATCTTTTGTTACAGTAGACAGGAGATTATGACTGAATTTTTAGATGCCCGGAATGTGTGTATTCCCAGACCATGCACGGGGCTATGCAGGAACACTGTGCCTGCATATGAAAGGAAGTAAGTTTGAGACTTTTTCTCCACTCTCCTTCCCTGCTTCCTGCATAGAGACCTTCCTGCCTCACCATCTGCCCTTTTCCATACCATGAATCCCTCTCCATGTCAGAATCCATTGGCAAAGCTGTGCTCACCACTGTGTTTGACAGCTGGTTTGTCTCACTCATATAACATTTGCTTTATTTTCCTGCATGGAACAGTCACATACTCTTCCACACCTACAAGCTGGGCTCTTTTTTTCCAGACCATTCTGACCACACTCTTGTACTTTACAGACTGCTGTCTCCATGTTGCTGCTCTCTCCATTTTCCCCTCTCAGTTTTACTTTCTCCTGGACCTGCTTTTCCATCACCCTGAGCCTTGGCAGTCTATGCAAGAGAAAGGAACTCTGCTGCAGAATTCTCCTGGCAAGGAGAAGGTTTTATCCAGAGGAGGTTGTTAATATTCACCACAAAATAACCTTTGCATTTCCAGGAGTAGCATCTCTGGTCTTTCTTTTCCTATGGCATCCTGTCCTAGATGCATCCCAGCTTTGTAGGGTGGCAGATCAAGCTCAGCATTGGCATCTGATATATGGAGTGGGTCCACAGTCAGGGGAGCCAAGAGACAAGGTTTTTTGTGAGGCAATCTAAGGTGGGATTGAGAGGTAGGCATGGGAACATTTATTTCATTAATTTCAACATGGTTTCATCTTCTCTACCCAGATGGGTATTTTGGAAGCTCTTGTTTTGAAGATTCAAGTTAAGCTGTTGAGTTATATGAATGAGAGGAGGAAAGTTAAGTCTTATTATTTTGAGAGGATCTTAGGTCAGCAGGGTAGTAGATGCAGAACTGAGATACTGTAGGGATCAGTGCTGTTCACTATTGAACCAAGCATGCTGAGCAGAGAAAGAAAAATGGGGTCCAGAAAGGCCTGCCAAATTCTGTTTTCACTCAATCTGTCATGCACATCCAAATACCATTCCCAGGACCCAGCCTTGTTTCTCACTTCCTTGAATCTATTCTCCCCCCCACACCATGATGCTCCTTCCCCTCTGACACTGAGTTTGTCACTTCACAGTCCACCCTCTCATTTTCTGCTGTTCTGTGTCCTACCCCTCTCTCAGAAATTATATACATCTGTTTCTCTATTTTAACACTCCAGTTGTGATGATTTCCTGGTGTACTTGCAGCACAGCTGCCCAAAACAGGAATCCTCTGACAGAGGTGAATTTTAGCATGTTACAAAAAAGTGACACAGCCTTACTAGAGCCAGCAGTGACCTGGCTCCAGCCATGCACTGAGAGCTGAGAGGTTACACACAAACCTTCCCCTCTCTGACTTGATAAGAAACTCACATCCTCAGAAAGTTTTTTGCCTGCATACCCTTTTTTTTTTTCAAACCAAATTATTTTTCTTAGTTTCACTTCCCCCCAAGGATAGGAAACATACACATAGCAGTCAACAGTAATAATGAGGATAACCCCTAGAACCATGAATCATGGGCAGTATAAGGATTTGAAGTGCTAATCAGATCTGGGCAAGGAGAAGTAGTTTGTCAACTTTTTTAAATACTCTTTCAAGGGGAGGATAAAATCTTGGGATTTGTAGTATTATCCATACTCATTTCTCCTTTCTACAAAAAGTCAAATGAGCATTTTGATGTCTGTGATAGAAAATTGTTCTCAGTTTCCACTGCAGTTGCAGGTGGAAGCTATATTCACCTAAGATCACTAGTCGTGTTGCAACCACAGATATTGAGGACAGGAGGGAATCATTTCAGCACACTGCAAAAAGAGAAAAATTACCTGGTAATTTTAAAAATTCTGAAGTTGCTATAAAATAGATTAGATCATAAACCAAATTTCACATGGTATTCTAATGCTGTAGAGTGTTTGCAACCAGCATGGTAAACTTAGCCCTAATCACTGATTTCAGGATGCTATAAATGATTAATTGTTCAACTCCTACTAGAACTGCAGTATCTTACATATAAATATGTGAGGATTCTCAGCTATTCCAGTTGTCAGTTCTGTTTAAGGATAACGATGAGTTAAGAAATAGGTAAGATTCTTCCCCACAGTCCTTTCTGCTGGTATTAGTCCTTGTTTTGATGTCCTTACTCATTAACTTTATCAATACTGGCAGAAAAAAAAGAGCAAAGAACTTTATGAAGGGACACTGATTGTGTTTATGTAATATGGCTAAACTCCCTACCCAGCTACCCTATCCCCTGAAAAAAAATAGTCATTCAAGATAATTTCTGGGGAAAATCCATGTCCTTTTCTCATTTGTAAACTGCTTGAGCACTGACTGTAAAATACAAACTGGCACAAATTGAAACCATGCTGGTGTGGTGGCAATTTTTAGCATATATCCCTGAAGCATAAACACAGGGATCTCCATGTGTAGATCCATGGGTAAAGAACCATTAATTTGGAAAAAAAATGGCATTAATATGATTTTGCTGGAAAAATTAGCAGTTATTTTATCTGTCAGTCAAGTCCCAGTCAGGGTCATTGACTTACTTGGTATCAGTGGGCTCCATGGTTTTAAAGTTGCTTAGCATTTTCAAGTGATGTTAATTAGCTATGGGTGAGCCCCTCATACCCCTTTTTCCTACTCTTAACTGTATTAATCCTGAGATTTACACATTTAAATATCCTTTATCTTATGTAGAGCATACTTTTCTCTCTCCCTGTTTAATTTGAGCATCCTTCAAAGATAATTTGAAAAATTTCTTAAATACCTTCAGGGTTGTGGAGAGTTCATGTTTTCCTGTTTTTCCACACACCTGAACTCCATCAAATCCCATAGCTTTAGTTACTTATCCATTTTTCTTAGCCTGTTTTTACATTTCCATATTCTTCATATTGCCATGATTTGACAATAGGCAATTATTTTATTTGCTTTGCATGCATATTAACCTGTAGGCAGCAGCTTTGCATGTAATAAATGTTTCTGTCAAAAAGAGACTTGGACAAAACAGAATTTTCTGGCAATATTCATTTCATCTAAGAAAGAATTACACAGCAAACAGACATTTATTCCAGATCTAACTGCCTATTCATACAGTTCAGCAGACTGTCAGATTAACTGCAATGGTACCTTCTGGTCACTGAATAATGTAACAGTCTGTTCCCTCTCAGTGTTTCTTGCCTATTTTTGCTTAAGTGGCTGTAAGGGGTGTGTCTGTGTTCAGGTTTTGGAAGAGAGGGGTTGCAGGATTGACCTCTGTTAGAAGAAGTTGAAGCTTCTCCCTCCCTAAATCTCTTTTAATTGGCAATGAATTATGAAACAATAAGGACTTTATTAGGACCTAAAAAATATCAATGTCTTTTCCCCAAGTAGAGGCTGTTCTGTCTGTGATGCTGAGCAGTAAGCAGTCCCCCTGCCTTTATAAGAAGGTGTTTTGCCAACAAGTCTGGGTAGTTGGGCAGAGTCTGGTTTGGCTTTGAGGGGCATTGTCAGAATGAATCATCTCTCTTATAACTTTGTGATTTGGACACAGCTGGACTGGCCAGCTTTGTTTAATCTGGAAAAGGGACTCAGCCTCCTCATCTTGTCCCCCATAACACAGTGAGCAGCTGGGTGAGCAGTGATGTTGAGACACAGCTTTTGAGAACACAGTGATCTCTTGGGAAAGAGAAGTGAATTTTGATACTTCAATTTAAAGTTAAGTACCTCCAGGCCAGACCCATTCCTAATTATTTAAGAAAAAAAGCAACCAGTGAAGTACCTAGTTTGAGGATACATATAGCTGTGTAAACTGTGCACACATCTGAATAACACATATGGATTTTACACATGATGCTTTTTAATACAAGAGAATTTACCTCATAATTTCTAGACTGAAGTTAAACTCACCTCTGTCATCAAATGATTTAAAAGCAAAAGGTAACAATTTAGCCAGGCAAAAATGAATTGCCATACAACTCTCTATTGAATCACAAAATCGTGCAATCAACAATTTATTACAGTTGGAAAAGACAATTCAGATAATCAACTTCAACCTACATCTTGTCACCAGCACCATGTTCATCACTAAATCCTGTCCCCACATGTCATATTTTGAATGCTTCCAGAGTTGGTGGATTTGCCAACTCACTAGGCAGCCTCTTCCAATGCTTTACAACCCTTTCCTTGAAGAAATTCCTCCTGATGTCCAGTCTGAGCCTGCCCTGGCCCAGCCTGAGGCCATTCCCTCTCCTCCTGTCCCTGTTCCCTGGGATAAGATCCCAAATCCCCCCGGCTGTCCCCTCCTGTCAGGAGCTGTGCAGAGCCACAAGGTCCCCCCTGAGCCTCCTTTTCTCCAGGCTGAGCCCCTTCCCAGCTCCATTAGCTGCTCCTCATCTGACTACTGCTCCAGACCTTCTCTAACTCAGTTCCCACCTCTGAACATGCTTCAGGCCCTCAGTGCTTTCTGTATTGAATAAGAGAAAAAAAAAAGCAAAATGAAAAATAAATCTGACTAGCCCAGGTGTTCCCTGGTCTGTTCCACTGTGAAAAAAATTCCCCTTCAACTTCTAATAATTCTTCTAATAGTTACTTTCTATATAATTTGTTATTTACCATTTCTTCTTCAACTGAAAGGTGAAGAAAACTCATGCAAAAATATGTGCTTCACACAGTCCTTGAGAGTGAGTGCTTAACAGTGCTGGAGAAATCTTACTCTCAGTCCATAATAAAAATAAAAACACATTATTAGCTTGACAGAAAGCAATTTTCAGAAGAACACAAACAACTGAGGAGTTGGATCTCGTACAGGTTTTAAATGAAATTTAATTTCTAAGTTGTAGCTCATTTATCTGTTGAAATATTTAGATTAACTTAAGCAATTTGTGAATTCAAGACAATTTCAGCTAATAGTCTGAATCATAAAAGAAGAAAAGAAAGAATATTTCTCCACTTCTATTTCTAAATGGCAACAGTAACTTTTTTTTCAGCTCAAAATGCTTTACTAAGGCAACTCAGGATAAAAAATTCTCACATATTTTCACTTTTTTTTTTTTTCCAATAAGTTTCTTACGGTGTATACTTGGCTTTGTGCATTCTCTTTCTGACTATAGTCTGGTAGAAATTGGCTTTTGACTGCAATGTACTTGTCTGTGTGTTTTATTTCCTTTTCACACTACTTACATGAACTAGAAACATTAACACCAATTTTAATTTTATCAACTGCAAAAGGTGATAAAATTCTCTGGTTTGAATCTTATTGCACTTTTTATTTTCTTCTAATGCTCAATTATAAGAAAAATATTTAGTGCAATTAAAAATCAGATATAATTTATTTTGAATTAAATTGTGAGCATTTATTTTAGATCTGTAAATCCGCATTATCCTATTGAAATCAAAAGAGTTTGGGAGAGCTAGTTTTAATAGAACAATTCTAGTTAAACTGTAAAGAAGGCTCCAGCCTTTGGTTTCCAAGGCCAAGAGTGGTAGGTTTTTATTGGAAAAGACAGTTTCCCAGCCTGCTGCAGATATGGAGTCTTATACATACATAAAACATAAAAACACACATCAGCATGCCAACAGGTTTTTAATTATTTATCACACTTAGAACACAGAGTGTGATAACATTTCTGAAGCCACTTTTTCGTTTGTTACAGCAGGTTTGCTTAATGAATGTTCAGCATTTGTTTGCAAAGCATGAATGTAAAATAGAACAAAATAAGATCCTTGTCAAAGACCATTTAAATGGTAATATCAGTATTGCAAAAGGTGATAGTCTGTGTCCTTTATATAGGATTTATTTCTACTACCCCTCCATAGCCTGCTTGCAAAGCTGACTGATTTACCACCCAGTGATTTGGACTAACTGAGTTTTTCTAAATGTCTGTGTATTTTAAGAGGTGTATATATATGTTAAAGGTGTGCTTGCACCAGGGTGTGCAAGCAGGGATGGGATCTTCTATAATTTAGGAGCTTCACAGTGTTTTGTCTCCTTCTTTTCAGTGTAGATTACTTCAGCAATTTCACTTTTATTTATATCTGTGGTATAGGACTCAGAGCTTTCAAACCCAAGGTATATAAAAAATGACATTCAATAAAATAATTCTTTTTGGCATGAGTGTCTGTGCAATCATCCAAAGTTCCAAGTTTTTTTCAGGAGATAAAATACATGTAATTTTCTTGTTCAATAGATACAATATTATATCAAAAATTCATGTATGTTTATTACCTGATTAGACTACAGAAGCACATCTACAAAAGAGCTAATATTTAAGCTACCTTTTAACTGTCTGAATATAAAAATCACATTATTTAGCTTACATTTAGTTGAAATTCCAGACTGCTTAAGGGAAATCACTTTTCCAATGCCCCTCAGTCATCAGCCCCTTAAGCTGTTGAACTACAATGGTTATTGGGAAGTTTATACCAACTGTGCCCTTGAAATTATCAGGGAGAAAAAAAAAACTTTTTTTTTGGGGGGGGGGGTGTTTGGGATACAAAAAAAATCCTTTATAATTGGTGATCATCACTCAAATAAGCAAGTTTATGATGAAACAGCATGACTAACTTTTTTATTTTCTTTTTTTTTTCTCTTTTTTTTAAAGTATTTGAGGATAAAACTCAGTGGCCATCAAGACTTCAAATTTTGGTTGTTGGTTGGACACAGATTTTTTTTCCTCCTAATGATAATTCTGTTTATGTGTGGTTAATTTAATTTTAGCTGTTAGAGGTGGTATTTAGTGTAATTTAGTCATTATTGGAGTTCTTGGAACAATTAACAGATAAAATTTTTCTCTTAGAGAGGCCAAAGGGCTCCTTTCCAGGGTCCCTGACCAAGAGTATGACACACCTTCCATAAGACTTTCTTAGCAGACTAGACAGAAAGCTTGCACTAATTTTAAATTCCAAAGTTAGGTGAGATGATCCATTAACTCCAGTGCCTTTTTTCATACTCTAGGGCCTTTCCAGACCAAAAGGTACCAATATCCAAATCCAAAACAACCTGTAACTTATAAAAAGACTGTTTTCAAATCAGTTGTCTCAATAATCTTCTTAGTCAGAAACTTTTTCATTGTCCTCTGACCTTTTAGTGCTTCTGAGAGCTCTTCCCACTCTTCTGTACTAGTCAGCTGCCTAGCTTCATATTTATTTAATAAGGTTTTCAGCCTGTTCCCTACATGCATAAGGTGCAATATAGAGCTTGCAGTCAGAACTCACAACCAAATGTTTTCAAGCAAAAGATTTTCAAAAGGGTCAAAGGAAAGTATGCTACCTTTAGAAGAAGAATGGTTCTCAAACCCCCAATAAATTTTCTGCCGTACTGAGAGACAGATCCACCTAGAATTTACCCTGCAGTACTGTTTTGTTATTATGGATACAGTATATCTGCATTCTGAGTTCCATTTTGGGAAAATACTGGTTCTTAGTTTACTTACTGCTTTATTCTTTTGCAATTGCCCTTTTCCTCCTGACATTCAGTAAATTCTTCACTAGATGCACTGAGACTATTTTAGCTCAGTATTTCCAAACTAATATCAAAGTTATGGCTGACTCAAGTACAGACAAGGTGACTAAACCCAAAATCTAATCATAAGGTGACCAGAACCACTGCAGTTTATTGTTTATTGTAGCTGCTTCTCATTATCTTTCAAGGTAAGTCCACTCCTACATTCAGCTTCCTCTCTAGAGGTCAATCTTCATGAAACATGTTCTATTCTGTTTGAATGCTAAAAAGCCCCACAAATACTTCTTCCTTCTCTATGTTCTTGAGGATATTCTGGTTCTGTCTTTATCAAACAGAAAAACTCAGCAGTAATAGGGTACATTGAGGTACAGTAAAGTCACTCAAAGCCCAAAACGACAAAATAAGGGTTTTGGGATAGCTCAATGTCTCCTACATTTTGTCTTTTTAATGTTGCTGCTTGTCAGGAAACTGAAGTTAGCAACACAACTCACATGGAGGGGAAGGGGATGCTGGTCCCATGGACCACATGGAAGTTTCTGAGTAACTGGTGGCTTTCTTCTGTACAGGGAACATTTGAAGAATGTCACATTTACCAAGGTCAGGGTGCAGCCATCATTCCTTCACATTTCAGATAATTGCCTGTAGAATATTAATTTTTTTCATTTTTACCAGGATATCAGCTGCAGTGTGTGCAGCACCAATTCCCAAATTTACTCTCTCACCGCATTTTTGAGTAATGGCTATGCTTTTCCTAAGTTGTAGATTTAAATTGTGAAATGTATAAACAGGACACATTTTGAGAATCCATTTGCTTTCTGCTTTTATGAAATACTTCCATGTTATTGCAACATTTGCTTTTTCATTTCTGCTGTATCAACTTAAAGAAGCAACAAATCTTAATTTATTAACAAGTTCATCAATTTTACACAAGAAAGATTATATGTCTTCTTTCTTTCTGAGTAATCTATCTCCAGAGGTCTCTATTCAGGAAGCTACCTCTCACTTCAAGCTAATCTTTGCCAAGATTTCAAAAAGTATTGCCTTATATGAACTCTGACACTGTGAATAAATAATTTCTTTCATTTTTGCAGGAGTCTATGTAATTGAAAATTGCTACCAGCTCACTCTGCTTACTCCCCCAGCAAAGCATTTGCAAGCTGTTCAATCTCCTAGCAAATGTTTTCTGAAATTTTGCTTGCTTTCCTCTTGACTCCTTTCAGCTGTTCAACATTTTGTTAGAAATTCAGGGGCTCAAAAGGGATGTACTTGCCTTCCTTTCTTAAGTTCCCTGGTTTGTTCCCAGTCTTGTATATCTCCACAAAAGACATGATGCTGAAGTGAACGAACCCTCTTTGGGGTGAAGCTATTTTTAAAGGCGGTCTCTTCTCTGATCTTTACAATAAAAAAGACTGCCCATATACTTCTAAAAGTTTGTTTTCCTTTACATAGGTAAAGGAGGGCTGCTGCTTAAGATTTTCTGTTACAAGAAGTACTTGAGATAGTTTTTCCCTTTATGAATATAGCATTTCTCCTTATTTCAGAAAATTGCAAATTTTTTCTCTAATTACCTTGGAGCTTAAAATAATGATCTGTTTGTTTTTCATACTCAGCTTTCAACCAAGTCAAAGTGAAGAAATATTCATTCATTTCTAGAGGGAACCTTGAAAATACTGTTCAGAAGAAAAACTGGTGTCATTTCGATATGTTTGTCTCAAGTATTCAATATACTGTACAGAATGAAGTTCTCAAAGATGAATTTCTGTTTAATAGTCAGTTCAAATTTGAGATTTCTGGAATGAAGAGACAAGTATTATTCCTGTAGGCTCATGGGTGATGATTTCAATGCCTATTTCCAGCATAAATGTTAGAAGAATAACTTATTTGTGACTGATTCTGGGTAACGTGTATGATGAGAAATATATTAGGACTACTGCAGGTTGTTCTTCAGAAATTCAGCATATTGCTATGGAAGTGTTCTGGGCAAGCAGGACCATAGGAGAATAAAGTATTTGGCAGAAAAGAAAGAATTTAGTGTCTCAGATTGGAGGAAGGAGAAAAGATAGGAAAAGGGAAAATAGAAAAACTGATGGTGAGATCTAAATTAGGCATATTAGGCATCAATATGAATCTGTCACTGTATGCACAATTCTTGATAGTTTTAACTCTTGCATGAAACACAAGCTTGGGAATTCTTCTATTTCTGAAGATGTTTAATTTCCTCACTGCCCTACAGTATCAAATTCCAGATGGCTTTGGGGAAGCTTTCCCCTCTGAAAGGGGTTTGATTCTTCATTCTACCAGAGGCAGAGGAGAAAACTTACTCCATGAAGGATCTTGAATTCAGGCTGGGGCAGAGTGGGGAAGGCAAATGCAGGGTGCATATCCCTGGAACAGGAGCATTGATTCTTCTGAGGCAGCAATAATAGAACCAGCTCTGGTGACTGAAATGGTTCAAACATTTAAAAGCTGCTGCTTCAGACTAGATTCATCTCCATGCTGTTTTCTCATTCAGCTGGGAACATTTCATGGAGACGAATTGGTCACTTCACACTTCTGTGAACCTCCTAAACTACAGATGGATGTGAAGAGCCCTTTGCTTTCATCCTTCTTTTTAAAAGTCCCTTTTTCAATACTGGCAATGTCACTATGAAAAAAGCAGTGTTTTGTGATTAGTTTTATATCGTGGTACAGTAGATAATAGACTTCCTAAAGTTAGGCTGTTGAATTTCTGTCTTCCAGGAACTTTGGAAGTATTTCACGGTCTGACTGACTGGCAGGACTGATTAAAACTTGCTTCCTTTGGTAATGATGCAAGAAAAGTTAAGATTTTAGGATAAAGGTTTCTGAAGCAACATCCTCCCAAAATTCAAAGATATATACTCTATTATTACTTTGAGTGGGATGAAGTTCTAATTAGTGAACTTTGCTGTGTTCCAGGAAGTGTAGTAAGACATGTGGTTTGTCGATTACTGCAGCAAGGCAGCACATGTGCCAACTCTGCACATTCCACACATCTTTAAGGAAAGAGAAGAAACACTATCAGAGAACTACTGTTGGTGCATTGCTATAATCCATTCTGAATTTTACTGCTGGAAAATGCAAGAAGGTAGAAATGTAGGAAAGAAATCAAGACGTGAAAATTGTTTAGAAAAATTGTGGGAAGGATTGATTTGATAAGGTGGAAGAGAAGGAAGCACTTCCCTTTCACTCTTCAGGATCTCCAGCAATGTAAGGAGGAATTACAGCTAGGTGGGGAGAGTATCTAGAACTTCACAAAGAAGTTCCAAAAGTCCAAAGGTGCTTCATAGGTCTTTAAATCTCCTGTCAGTGGAGACCCAGAGCTTGGGCCAAGAGTGTCTTTCAAGAGGGGGGTGAAGATCCCAAGAAATACTGCTGTTGAGTAGGCAGGTAGAGGAAATAGAAATATCTTCTTCACAAACTCAAAAAGCAAAGCTAAAATGTTTTGGTGAACAAGCTGGCTATTCCCTGTGTCACAGCTCAAGAAAAAAAGGCCAGGCATGAGGACATGAATGCTGGTTGGCTGGGATTTTTTTAATTGAAGTTACGTTATTTGCTTATTATCTAACAGCAGAAGGAGCTTGTTGTGATTACTTAGAGCAGTGTAAGTTTGCAACAATGAAAATTTAACCAAAAGCAGAAAGAGTAATAAATAAAGTAAGAACTTGTGTAAGTACACAAATTGTTTTATTGTGGGCTATTTCTGTAAGGCAAATTTTCCAAATCATGGCACTTAGCAACACTCAGAAAATATCTAGTTTAGAAAAAAGAATTCAAAGAAAATCTTTCTATGTGGAAGCAGCATCAGTATGGATTCAATTCTTATTTAGTTTCTTTAAAAATAAATGTCTTTCATGGGATGTACATAACAGACATAAGAGACCCAATGGCACATTCATGCCACTCCAGGAAATAGCACAATAGGAGAATGATATACTGCAAGAAAGAACTTGAAATTCTACTAATGTATTAATGAAGATGGTTCTGTTAGGTTTTGTTTGTTTATTTATTTATTAAGGTGTTTCTCATAGTTTAATACATTTCATTACAAATTGTGTAATCTCTAAAATGAGCAAAATAATGGAAATAACTTGTCCTACATGCTGATTTCACAGAATGCATTTCTCAATCTTTCATATGAGATCACTGTAACTTTTTTCTTTTTCTCTTCTCAACACAGAAATACCAGCATTTTCATTAAATCTATCCTCAGCCTACTATAATGTGAAATAACCATTCTTTGTTCCCTTCAGCCATCACAGAGAGAGAATGCAGTGCAAAGCACAGGATTGCTGAGTGAGGGAATAGTCTCACATTTTAGGGTAGCATTGTTTGGTGGTGATAAGTTTAGGGCATACAGATTTTTGATACAATTATTGAAAAAAAAAAAGTGTTTTCTCGAATCCCCTATCTACCATTTCTTTAATTTATTTCCAAGAAAACCTATTCATCAATCTATCTGAGCTACATCTTTATCTGATACAGAACTGCTTGCCACCCAAATCATCAAAGTTGTATCTCCTTTATCTTGATGGAAGAATTTTTTTTCCTTTCTCTCCTCCTCCTGTGAGTCACTAAAATATTTGGCAAATTTTGCTTTTGTTTACACCCTATACAGAGGCTCGGGACACCTCAGTTTTGTGGTGGTGACTCCATGCACAGTAACAGGAGAATAGGGTCTCTTCTATAGGAAGAACTCCACTGCCAATTTGGTTGCCACCACATAAATGGGTCCTTTAGATTGTGTGATTTTTTTTTTGTCTAATGATGTTACAAGGACAACTTAATCTTTTCTCTCCATTCCCCTCCTCATAAGAGTGAAAAATAGTGCTTTCAGAATGAAAGTAGTTTAATTTATATTTCTTCTGGAAAAGTAGAACAACCTTAGTTTCAACAGGAACAATACATATTTTATAAAATCATAAAATTTTTGGAGTTAAAAGGGACTTATGGATCATCCATTTCCACCTCCTGCCATGGGCAGGGACATCTTCCACTATCCCAGTTTGCTCTAAGCCCTTTTCAACCTGACCTTGGACACTTCCAGGAATGGGGCAGCCACAGCTTCTCTGGGCAGCCTGTGCCAGGACCTCACCACCTACACAGAGAAAAATTTCTTCTTAGTATTTAATCTCAATACAATCTTTGTTAGTTTAAAGTCATTACTCCTTTTTCTATCACTACATACCCTTGCAAAAACTCCCTCCCCATCTCCTTTGTAGCCCCTTTAGGTACTGGAAGACCCCCAGAATTTTTCCCTGGAGCATCCTCTTCTCTGGCTCAATAACCCTAACCCTCTCAACCTTTCTTAGTAAGAGAGCTGATCCAGCTGATCTTCTGATCATATTTTTGACATCACACTAATATTTATATTTTTTGACTCAGACTAATAATTTTTCTTAGCTCTGACTGGAAGGCAATGCCAGTCAATGAGTCATGATTCTTTACCTTTTTCCATCTTGTTTACTGGGAAAAATAATTCTGTGCTCTTCTTGATTGCTGAGTAGTCTTACTGAAAATAATAGCAAGTGTCTGTTTTTTCTTTCTATCTTCTTGCCTAGGAAGGAGAATAACAGGTTCTCAAAGCCTGACCTCTGAACCAATGTTCAGGGAGATTAAGCAAAATGATTAGTAAAACCAGCACAGGTGACAGTGTGTCTCAGCCTGTAGGAGGGAGAGAAACACTCTGGTATAAGCCCTAATCCTGGGTTTTGATGAATTTTAACAACCACTTCAAAGCCTTGCCTAGACTAAAGATAACTCCTGTGTGATGAAAATTCTTACATGATGAGAGTTTCTGTATAATGCAGACTCATTATGGTAAGGAGTTAGACTCTCTTTGAAAGACAGAGCAGATTTTTATCAGGTTATTTCTCTGGTGAGTTGACCCTGAATGGACAAAAGATTTGTTCTCTGCTTCCTGTCAGCAGGGAATGTCCAGCAGCTTCCAGGGTTCAGTGTGCATGGCAGCTGCTCCAGAAGATAAATGCTGTAATAAGGGATGCATTTTTACTCTCTTTTAAGAGAAGAAAAGTTTTATTGCTGAGCTAACTTCAAAGGGTCTGTTGGGTCAGCATTCCTGGCTGTGTCTTCTACCAGGATTTTACTCACTTCCAACCTAGTGGTAGAGGAGGGATGCTGGAGAGATGTCACAGGCTGTGCCAGCTCTGTTCAGAATAGCCAAAGCAATGGTGTGTCATCAACACCTTTCCAGTCTTCAATGCACAGCATAGCATTGCCAGGGTTAAGGGAAAAATCAACTTTGTCTAAGACTGACCAAAAGAAAATTCTTAGCACTAGTGGAAAAATATGCGATTTATTTCTTGGTTCTAGTGGGGTTTCTTGGCCTGATGTGCATGAATACTCAAGGTATCTTTCTAAGACCTGCTCAAAAAATGGAAAGAAAGATAACTTTTTGTTCACTCTCAAGGGATTTGTGCTTCGCTAAGAATACTGAGGATTGACAAAACTTCAGAAAAATTTGATGGCCACTTCTTTAATTTATTAGGTCCTAGCCAATGTAGACAAATTTAAAAATTTGAAAATTTGTGTTTAACAATTTGAAACTTTCTGGTTTCATAACATTTTTTTAAAAGTGTGGTGTTTTTTCAGGTTATTCACGGTTGACAGGTAATGTAACCCTGTAAATCATAGGCTATTTAGCTATGATGGAAGTTTTTTATTTAAGAGGTTTCCCTAAGTTTCAGTGCATACAGAATCAAAATCTTTTCACTAAAAAAAGTTCATAAATTAGTTTGCAGTATTTCGCAATTTGCTCTTAAAAATTCACATTTAGCATTTACCAGAATGGTTTTGTGCTTTAATCCCCTAAATTTGAGACTCAAATTCCTATGCATAATTAAAGTTTTAGCATTCAAAAGACAGCATGAGTGAAAACAGAGAAGTAGTTAGGTATAATTTTCTGACTCTGATTACATTAAGAAACCTGACCAACCATACCCCTGTGCCACATCTGCTCCACGCATAGATGTATAAACCTATCAGGACTTCTAAAATGAGAGAAAGGTTCCAAAGGGTTGTTTAGAAACCACAGTATGAATTCATAGATTGCAAGGAATCAATCTGTGATGCATTTACTTTGGTTCCAAACGAGACTCTGGATATGGGCTAGGCTGTGAAATTATTCCTGTCACCAGATGCTGTTTGTCTGCTTCTGTGCTCTAATTGCTATCAATAATTAAACACAGGTCTCTGATTCATATGCACAGAGGCAGAGATTCTTAAATTAAACATTTTAAAGTCATTATAGTACATTTTATATGTTCAGCTGAACACTGCACTCAGGCTGATTATGATTAAATACACTGATACAAAATTACATATTGATTCTATAAATATCAACTGATACCCAGAACAAATAGGATTCCTAGTAAATAGAAGGAACATTTTCATTTCAATGACTAACAGAAAGTAGCTTATATTCATTTATATATGATGTATTTTGTTGCACATTGAGCAAAAAGATGGCATTTCCCAGCTGACCTGCAGAAAACACAAAATAATTTCTATCCATTTGGAGAACATAAAGTGAAAACAATGGAGTACACCCAAGTTTGTATGAGAGTCACTTGAAAATCCAAGTTTGAATGCAAGTGAAGCTTTCACTTGTTCATCAGTCTGTGGCAGTCATGATCTTTTGCAAAACTGTGTCTTCAAGGTCATTCTCACTCTCTTTAAATAGAACACAGTCTTCAGTAAGTCTGGAGGAAAAAAACTTAGTGCTCTTTGAAGCTGTGTTTACCCTTTGGCAGGTTGTACAAGGTGATGACATACTTTCTTATGATGATTGCTATTAGTCATGCAACCATCCTCCACAAAGGTTTGGCACACTCTCAGACAGAGGGATGATGATGATGACGATGATGATGATGATGATGAGCCATCTCTGGTGATTCACTCTTTCCACTCCAGTCACTGAGATCACTGTAGCATGACCACAAATATCACGTTTTCAAAGTGCAGTTCCTCTGATGCCCCTGTTCAGACATTATTCATCTAATTATTCCAGACCTTTGGGACTATTGTCCTCTGTTTCCAGAACCCCATGGGCTTCTTTCTGTGACTACTGATCAGCTAGAGAAGATTTCAAACCATTCAAATATCTCTTGGCTAGAATTTAGTTCATTTGCAAGTCCAAGCTAGGTTGCCTTTGAAATCTGCATCTAGAAGTGAGTCCCTTCAAATTTATATTAACTTTCTTTCTTTGCTTTGTTAAGATGCCACTGAATAGTTCTGAGAAGGCACAAATTGAGAAGTGAGTCTTGTTGGACAGAGGTTACTGAAAGACAATCAGTTTCATTGGACTTTGAAAGGCCCCATTCTCCTTGCAGAACAGCTCTTAAAACTAGTTTATATGTTGCTAATAGAGTCACAGAAGTGTTAGCTCTAGGGAAGTATTTGGAAAAATAATGTTCCTGAAGTGTAGTGTGAGTCATGACACTTTACAGAGGCTTCACCACTGTACGCTGTGGAAATCAGAAGAATACTTTCAGTCTGAGACATTGGCAAAAAATTCTTAGAAAAATTACATCATTTAAAGTTCTCTTACTCAATTATCACTTCCAATCACTTAGGCTCTCTTCCACAGATTTTGTTATGAGAACAGAAATTGTCATATTTTGAAAAATCTGTTCAGCTCCTAAAACTGTATTTCTGGAAGGAGCTGTGGTTGCTCAGGATATGAAATACTTTTACTTTATTGCTTGACACAACATGGGCACTTAAATATAATTGTTAAATTGTCATTTGTCATTTTAGATGTACTAGACATTTATGTATCTATGCCTCAAGCTTCACTCCAAAAAAGCGCAGGTCTCTCCTAAGTGCTGTGTCATGCACATCTCAAATTTCTAGGTTGTTGAAAATGACATTTATGTTGAAACAAGCTGACTCATTGGCACAGTGTTGCTCACAGAGTCCCACAGGGGTTAATGCTCATGAGGTACTTGGAAAAAGAAAGTGCCCAAAGTGTAGCATGTGTCATCGCACAGTTAATAAAACTGTAAATCTTCAATTAGCTGTTTGCTGTTAGCTTGAATTTTTGTATAGCTTTGAAAAAGCTCCACTAAACAAACAAATAAAAAATTGCTAGAAGAAATTAATGGCCACATTTTCTAATTATATGATATTATTGTTCAGAACAACTTAGTAACCTGCTGAAAAGTTCAATTGACATTACTTGTTTTAAGACCTTGCTTACATCTGCTCACAACTTTACAAGCCCATAATTCTGTGGACTAAAAACTTTATGTGCATATGGTGTTTTGTGCACGGACTGTACACATAACTAGACCACACAAAATATTATTG
Source organism: Erithacus rubecula (assembly GCF_903797595.1). Lineage (NCBI taxonomy): Eukaryota > Metazoa > Chordata > Aves > Passeriformes > Muscicapidae > Erithacus > Erithacus rubecula. The sequence goes on along the minus strand of NC_136661.1, from coordinate 28,766,695 downwards.
AATTTTTTTAGCCAAAACAGCTCAAATAGCTCCTATTATAAGCAAGCTAGAGAAACAATATGCTGTTTTGTTCCCAGAAAACTCACAGCTAAAACCATAATAATGCAATCATTTTCTTTTCACAGCTGTGTGTTGTAATACAGGCTGTGCATTTGGCAGGGATGTGGCCTTAGCAAACTGACTGAGTCACTTCAATTCAGTCCCTTCCTGGGAATTACTTAATGATGGAATTATGTACATGGGTTCACTATCTGTTCCAAAAAATGGATTTATCCTAGGGATCAGTCTCATGGAATAATGCAGACTGCTGTTTGTAGGATTCCACCCCAAAAGCTGAAAGGTGAATAGTGAACAAAGTTGTAGACTAGGAAAGAAAAATTAATAACTTAATGAAGTCCTGTTTAAGTCCTGTTTTCAATGACTGGATGGACTGATTGCTAGTGAGCTTGTAAACAGAAATATTGAAAGTTGTGAAGTGAACTCACACATTTGTAGACTTGTAGAAATATAGGAGGAAGGGATACCATGTGAAAGCATTGACAAATAAATTTCAAGCATACTGCACATATTCTTAATGGTCAAAAATCCACTTGGGGACAAATCCTTTTCCTAATGTGCAATAAAGCACAACATCTGTTCCATTCCTCCTCATGTGCTTAGCACATCTTTAATGACAGCAGACAAGTGAATTTTGTGATTTTGGAAACTTTTTCCTCACCAAGATCTTCTGCCTGTCCTGTACCTCTCTCTGGCCACTCATTCTAGAGCTTTATTCTTATGAATCAGAAGATATGAAAAGCTAATAAAAAACCTCCTTCAGAATGCAAGGCAGAACTTCAGCCTCCTTCTTCACGAAACCTTTGTCATTTCTTCCCTAAGCACCCTACATGCCAAAAACCATCAACTTCATCCCAAACCCTTCCCTAGAATTTTCCATGTTCCTGTTTTTGTTTGGCCTTCCTGTTGGACAAGAGATAGTGCAGTGAATGGGGTGATTGGTCATTTGGCTCTCAACTGCTGAGTTGGTCAGGCAAAATGTGACATTGTTCAGCAGGCAATGTGTAATCCTTAAGCTGTATTTTTGTACATCTTTGTTGTGAGTATTTTAATATATTTAAGATTTTTACTCGTCTGTCTAGTTTGGCTGATATTAGCCAGAGGGATCTAGAGTTATTGTGAGAAAGAGGACCAACAGAAAGAATCAATCACAGAGACAGAAGTGATGCCATCACATCAAGTTCATCCCTGTAGGAAACCAGTCTAAAATGTTGAGCACTTTTGTATTAAGAAATTTGATTGCTGTCCCAGAGAACTTCCTCACTGAATTTGCCACAGCTTTCTTATATGATGGTGGGCACATTCACTTCAGTCATCGAAGTATGATTTCAAATACAAAATGCAGTGGAGCTGAGTGTTGGTAATCAGGCTGAAGTAACTAGGGTCTGTGCTTTAAAAACACATAAACTACAATATGTTACTAAGAACTCTGAAAACACGAGCCCTCTGGGACTGGTGTGGGACACTGAATTAGGGCAGACTCATGACCTGAATTTTGTTTTGCAGGCATTTAAGAAAACATTTAGGTTCTTGAAGTGACATTTATAGATGTGAAATTTAGAAACAGAGGTATAGGAAGACAGCTCTTTAAAAAAGTTTTTACTTATTGCTACCTTTGTGAAATGGGGGTCCTTAGTAAGATATTAAAAATCAGCAGATTCCGATCATGTGCTTTGCTTTTTAGTTTCCAGTATTATCTCAAGAAAAAGTACTCAACTAGTCCTCAATGAAAACCATTCCACAGTTTGGTAGTGGGATGGAAATGGTGTCAGTAGTATTACAGTCAACCACAATGGTACCTGTTGGAAGTTGTGACTGTCTGCTGGTGTAAAACTCCCAACTATATCCTTTCTGTTCTTACCACATCCTACAGCCAAGTTCCAAGCACAGTCTCACTCCTCTGTCCCTGCTCCTTGCCATGATTTGCAGTCCCACGATCACCATAAAGTCAATTCTGTCCTTTTAGGATTTAAATAATCTAGAAATAGCAATCCATGGTCACGTTTGCATTTATGTTACTCTAAGAATACTTTTTGTTCCAAGTTTCCTGTGGATGCTAAAACACTTTGCGCTGCTGTCGCATCCATCTCTGTTACCAGATTTTATAATAGACAATTGTGCTGTCATTTCTCATTTATTTGACTTGACTGCCATTGGAAAGGGGAGATTGCTGAGGGAAAGACTTCCATTATGAGCAACAGGAAGTACATTATGTGTCTCACGTTGTTTTTCAGAAAGTTAGAGACAACCCAGTTTCTACTGAATTTCCTTAGGGATACCATGCCAAGCTGAATTCGTGTACATATGGCCAATTAGGCAGAAAACATGTTTCCTCTATTTAATTGGAAAATGAAGCTTTCCTTCAAAGAGTCAAGGAGGTAACATGAGTCTAGAGGGCCAAGGTTGATCTGTACTGATGTGTAATCCTCAATATGTGTCATATACTTAATTACAGCTTTTGATCATTGTGTTGTGTATCATCACATTTTGTGCCTGTAATCAAAATGTCTGTTGTTGTCTGGTTTTTTCAGCTACACCATTCCAATGAAATATTGGTTTATTTTCTTGAAGCGTCTGTTTGTGGACATGTTGCAACACCCAACAGAATGAGCTGAAGTTCCTCTGCATTGATGTAATGTCATAAAGTATTTTGAAGGGTATAAACCTATACAAGACAAGCAAATCCACTATACAGATAATCCAAACTCCAATATGTATGAATATTGAGTACAGTAAGGAGCAAGATTTGCTAAGAGACTTTTGTGTACCTACTTGTTAAATTGCAAGATGAGTATTAAGAATTTTCCTCACTAAATTCAATTAATATAGGATCTCCTTATAAGAGTCTAATTGGAAAGAATTCATGGAACCTGGGTAAGCCTAAGAATAAATCAAATTCTTAAAATCTAATGAGAAAATTAAAGACTATTATTTGAACTGTTATCTTTAATATTGCAATATTTAAGAGAGTTTAAATCTCTCTATTCAGGATGTAAGTAACTGTCCGGAACAAAAAGTACATGGCCCACTGAAACACTGGGAATCATTGGAAAGTATAACAGTGGAAAATATTTTCTATCTGCTGCCTATGAAAATGAAAAGCAACAAAACATGCATAGTTATTTTCTGCTACTTCTTATTGAATTAAATTAAATTCATTGTTCCTTTTTTCTAAAAATATGTCTTTGCATCTAAGAAAATTACCTTCTTAACCCAAAATCCTGTAAGAGAATATGCAAAATAACTTTGATTATCATTTTTAGCAATTCAAACCTTGTCTAGATTTCAACATAAAATGTGTGGAGTGCTGCTTTCCTATTTGTCTGTCTTCCTTTTTATTTTTTCCTTTTTTAATATTGCAGCGGTTGGCTCCTTTAAACTTATCTGCATGACGTGAAAGCTGTATCAAGCACTCTTCATGTTCTCAAGAATCCCTAACAAAAGCAGCTCTCGAGATGAGATGCATACCATATTAGCAGAAATTCAGTGGAGCAGAATTGTAATTGTAGATTCCTCTCTTGGATTGTCAGCCACTTGCATCACTACATTATTAATTTTTTCATCCTTGCTGTCCTACAGAGCTGAAAAACCTCTTTTCCTCCCTTCTTTCTTTCTCACTCACTCCTTGTGATCTGCCCTTGAATAAGTTTGCAGTGAAATTTGTCCAAATTCAAGCTTCAGATTTTACCATAATCACATTTTAGAGAAATCTATAGACTTACTGAAGAGTAAATCTTAATTTCTGTCTGTTGCTGGTTAATATGTGAATGACTTGGACCCATCAGCATACAGGATGTGTAGTGGGAAGAAACACAGATATAAGGGAGGAAGGTACCCACTTTCTTCCAGCAATGAAGACTTGAACTTCTCAGCATTTGGTAGATTCATGTGGATTAAAAACAAAGAGCTCAAAGATGATCACTTAAGCTCATACACTTCAATCTTCATAGCACTGATGTAGAAATAATTTGGCTCAGAAATCCTAATGTTATATTTAGTTAAATGAAAGTACTTCTCACAAATGCTTTTATCTGGGTTGCGCACTTGATTTTCATCTGCAATTTCCATTTATTTCTGTAGTGGGTCCAGAAGCCCTGCCCCACCTTAAAAATTTAGATTTTACTGACACTGTTTTTCAATTTTTTTATATGATGTGTTTCTCTTCCCCAAAGAGCACATGCTGTGTCGGGAAAACATCACTTGGAATACAGAGCAATATGCAACAGTATGGTATCTGACTTTCAATGAATTTGGGGAGTACTTGGTCTTTAAAACTAAGCTCCACACATTGTAATATTAATTTGTATGCCTAAATTGAAGGATGTCAGCCTTAAGAACTTCGGTCAGAGCTTTCAGATTTGATGAAGACACATAAAAAGTGCAGAATATCTGGGATCAAATATTTACTTGCTGGTATGGATTTTTACAGGGTTTCTATCTTTAAAAACCATCTTCTTCCTTCCTTCCTTTCTTCTCTTTCTTACTGTGACTCCAGCTTCCTCTGTCTTATGAGTGTTTCATCTGTGCAGAATAGTAAGTGTTGCAGCATTTCCAAAATTAAATTCTGTAAATGTTAACAACAATACCTTTGCTGAATTGTACCATGTAATCCATAATGTCAAGACAAAGAGCAGTCTTAGGAATGAAAGTGGTATATATTGCATTGTTTGCCCTTGCTAAATCCCCTCTATAGTGCAGAGCCTTTAGTCTGAATTTCAGAGAATTTCTCCAACATTTGAGCTTTTAAACATTGAACATCCTGCCACAGAGAAACGTTTTCACATGTAATATTCAGCTGCCAGGGGTACTATGATAGGCAACTGCTTGAGATGAGATAAGAAAATGCATCTCTATCTTTAGAGTGTTGATCTAAGTCCTGTGTTCATGCTGTGTAATTACTTTCTGATCCAGTACATTATTACACTGGAAAATTATCATAGGTACATTTCTAAATTTAATGAATGTTTTTGGGGATATTTCCACAAGAAATAGGGGTATAGAAAAGATTTGAAGCTGTTTATGAACTTCTTGGTGGAATGCTCCAATCTCTGATGTCCTAGGAGGAAATAAGGCTCTTTTTTGTCTAGCACTTGCTCCATCAGTCATGTCTGAAGAATGGATACAAAACAGGTACTAAGAAAAGAACTAATTACCTCTCATCTTCTCATACCATTCTTGACCATGGCCAGAAAAGGAAACATCTTACAGGAAGTCATTCTTATTGTTCTAAGATTTCTCCAGAGGTTCACAGTCTAAAACTTAAGACCATTGGGAACTTGAAGGCTTGAATTTTGTACTAAAGTTCATAAAACTGGAGTTAGGTGAGATTTAAGCCTTAAACCCTTGGGTTTGCATATTTTTCAGTCCTTGTATTTATTAATTAAATTTTAAAAAGGCCTGTTTGTTAATTAAGGATGAAATTTCTAAAGACATCTGAATTAATTAGGGAAGAACTCAAAATTAATTTGAGCTGTCTAATACTATAATGCTTCTCCAAAATCTCATTCTTTCCTTCTCTAATGAAACCTTTTCTTCTTTATTTGAGTTCTATTTCAACTGCTAAGGAACAGGCAAAAGAGATCCATGACAAAAAATAGATTCTGATTTGGCCTCCTATTTTCAGCATTGTTGTTATCAAACCTTTACTTGAAGAGGAAATGAAATTTTCTTTTCTTCTACAGGAAGAGGTTACTAATACAAAAAGTATTCTATCTCCTGAGGTATTTATAGACCTGGCTAAGATTTGTTCTGACTCACTTAGACTGCAGAACCTATAAAGTAGATACAGGCAAAGTAATTTTGCCAGCTCACACATGAACCTTGACACATTAAAACCAGTGGAATCTACCTGTTAATCAAGTAAAATTGTCAATTGACATGACATATTGCCCAGATAAAAAAATAAAAAAGTAAAGTAAGAAACGTCATGGAAATTATTAGTAGCTTCTTCCTCCAAAATCAAGATCTGCTTCAAGACACCTTGTAGCAGAAATGTGCCAGTAACCTGCAGAGACCTGATTTTCAGGCATTTTGGAAAGACAAATGAGTTCCAGTACGCATGGATTAAAATCAATCTGAAAAAAAATAAAATAATGGCAACAGTGAGTGCTTTTCTTTTTCTCTTTCTTCATCCCCCATGCAGAAGTGCAGTGATATCATGAAAAGGAAAAAAAAAAAAATAAAAAAAAAGCAGAACTTCCAAAATAATTATCTTTATGCCCTCAGCAAAATATTGTGCAAGCTTTCCCAATTCTGAAGGCATGGAAATTGAAAAACCTTGTTACCAATCAACCAACCAATGTTGCTTCCTCAAATAAAAATCACTGCTAAATGACTGAAATTATATCCACCATTCCTACAATCCTATCAAAACACTAGTCTACACAATGCTATTATGGAGAAAAAAAATTACTTGGGTTTTTTTTTTTCCTAATGAGAAAATGCAACAGCAACTGTAGACTCCTCACATAGCCTTAGGAATGGAGGTCAGACCTAAAACTACCATATCAAACTTGATCCAACCTGGTATTGGAAACTTCCACATTTGGGGTACCCACAACTTCCCTGGGCAACCTGCTCCATGGAGCATGACTGAATTTCATGTTGAAAGCATTAAAATACATTTCTGCACACCTGTAGAATGTATAGGATTTCCTTAGCTGCTTAAATGACAGTAAAATGAGTTTGAGACAGGTTGCCTAGATGAACTATTGTAGCAGCATCCTCTGCTGCTGCTCCAGGTCTGTACAGGTGTCGTGTTCATCCTTGTATTCACTACTTCTGTGTGAAAGTTTAGGGCTTTTAAGTGACTCTAGACACATGTTCAGAAACAATAAAACCAAGTCCCGGAGAGGGAAAAATTCATGTCCAGATTTGTAGACCTGGAATTCAGTGGATATGCTGGAGGATGATGTAGTTACTAAAATCAAAGTATCTTGTGCCATTTCAGAAGCTTTGTGGTATCTGGTGTAGCTCTATGGGACTGGTGAATACAGTCCAGAAAATGTACACCATTCTACAGCAGAAGCTGGAAGTCATGCTGAAGTATGGCTGTAGCCATACTTCACTGTAACAGTGAACATTAAAATGCATGAAGATGGATTCAGTAACAACCCAGGCAGATACATCATAAGGCCAAATAGGCAGCAAGGTGAGTCTTCAGGTGCTAAGTCCAGGGCTCTGTGTGTGTGGTACTCAGAAACTTGCCTTTAGGCATTTATGAAATGTTAAAGGCTGAGAGATGAGACAGGGAGGGATGCTGGCTCCTTTCTATTGTCTAATTGTGGAGCTAAAACTGAAGTGGAAATTAAGCAGAGTATGACTATCTAAATCCTTTGTAGATCCCTTTGAAGTTGTTTGACTTTCAGAGTGTGGAATTTTCTTCACTTCTCAAAACCAGAGACTGATATCAGTGTTCTTGCTGAGGTTTTATTTTGTAAGCATGGCTGAAGGACTTGATTTTCATAGGTGCTGAATAGTATTAATTACTGTCTGTAGTTTGGCACCTGGCAACTGCAGAACTCAAAATTATATGCCATTTTTGAAAATGTGAAACTGTCTTTAAGCTCCTGGGAAACATTCTACAGCAGTAGAAAAGGGCTATTTCCTCAGCTTCACCTCATACATACAAATCTCTGAGTTTTATTTTTAAATGTTGGCTGACTTTGGGGGGAGGGGGCACTGGCAGGACACTTGTTTAAAATTTTTTGGGTTTTTTTTAATTTCTTAAATGGAAAGGATTATATTTTCTTCACATATTGGTGTGTGTATCTGGAAAACAGCAACAATTCATTTGTAGGTGCAGGGTGCACCTTTTCCAGCCCTATATGTGTATTGGGGGACTATCTGCTTTGGGAAGTGAACAATCTCTGTCACTTAGCAACTACACTCCTTCTTCTTGGAGTAGCAGGAGGATGCTCTGCGCATGCATGTGCGCCAGTAATCTGGTTTTTAGACCACAGAAGGTCTTGTTGTGATACTGTCAGCCAGATCACATACTGTGATATTTTCCAGATGATCAGTCCACTTCAATTCAGTGCAGGGAAAATCTCAACCAGCTCCTTTTAATGTTCTGTCTCTGAGCGAAACTGTTTGAGATCATTGTTTGCTGGAAAAAGGAAGGGAATATTACCTGGGCAGTGAGTTCTTAGCCTGAGTTTGTACTGGAGTCTGCTGCAAACTATGTGAAGGGAAGTATACACAATGCTTCATTAGAACAGAGGGAAATGTGAAAATCTCACAGCCACAGAAATGATGAGTCACTGCTGTTTTGCAGGAGTGAAAGGCCATCACTTAATTGGTTAAGAAACACATAGGATTCACACAATTTTTCTGTCTGGACACTTGTCAGAAGTGCCATGAATCAGCAGTGAGCTGTTTATATATCCTTGTGCTTATAGTACCTATAGGGGTGCACGTTCGTCATCCAGTGCTGATGGGTCTGAGCTGTACACTAGATGGTGCTTGCACAACGCAGGCAGCAAACGTGTGTCTATCTTGAGATGTGTCAGCACTCAGAGCTCCACCTCCTCCTCAAGTATTTTCAGTGATGACCACTGTTCCAGTAAGTAGAGTCCTGTATTAAATACAGAAGGTTCACATGTGATGCAAAAAATGTTTATTTGCTATTTTACTGACCAAAACAAACAAGAGATAAAATCACTCATTTTCATATCTATAGACATGTTTGCACAAGCTTCTATGTATATACTTGGAAGCTCCAAGTTTCTACAGAGACTTGCTGTTGTGAAATTTTTTTATCCTACCTTTATTAAAGCAATACACATTCACAGAACTGAGATGAAAGGAAGAGCTCTCTACTCTATGTTTGAACTAAACACAATACCATATAAGTCTTAAATGGTATCTAAAAGCTGTCATGAACTATCATGAATTTCTGAAAAAAGGGGGAGGGGGGGGAAGAAATAAAAGGATGTTTATCTTCTCCATTTCATCAGTGTAGCTCCAGAAAATAAAAAGAAAAGAAAAAAGAAAAAAAAAAAAGAAAACAAGAAAACACTGAATGCAGAAAGAAAGGATCTCTGTGAAGTATAAAGTACATATTGTGCAAAATCTTTTTATATATCCCTGGAACCTATGAGAAACTAAACAGAAGAAAACCAGAATCAATTATCTTTATAATTCTATGTGGGAATTATGTACATTTCAACAAAGGAAGTCTTACAGTTTAATAAAAAATATATTAAAAAAAAAATCAAAAATTGCTGACAATAATTAAAGTGTCAACTTAATATATATGCTCACTCTATCCCAGCTCAAGTCGTATAAATATACTACCTGGATTTACCACATATTGATTCTCAGTGCTTTGTTTTTAAAGTCCAGACACAGTAATTTACAATAATCTAATAATCCAGTTATATATGATTACCTCAAATTTTCTTTTAGAAGTTTGTTTATTTCAGTCATATTTGGAAGTTCATATACCTGGAATGTTATCTAAAATCAAATGTGATTACTTTCAATACCTGCACATTTGAACAAGTCTGCATTTTGGACAGGGAAAGGAAAGTGGATAGCAGGGCTAGGGGATGAGGATTGTCAGAAAGAATAAAGAAACTGAGCCAGGTTTTCTTGGATTTGTGCCAACATGTTAATCCAAAGATTCCAAACAAATTGGGCTGCTAAAACACACTTTAAAAAGAGCTCTACAACAGTTTCTTATACCCAAATTCATTGTACTCCAGGTGTTTGTAAGAAGAACAGTGGTGACAATCTATACTCTGCACTTTTTTGAAAGGAATGGAAAGTAATGATGGTCAGGGTAGTGGGTATGGCTGTTGCTGCAAGAGTTTTGGAACATAATACCGAGAATTGGTTGCTTAAGGTACAACAGACACAGATTAAAAAATACTAAACAATGGATTCTCAAGAGCAGGATATGCCAGGAACTTCATTTAACTTTATTTTCACACCAGCTTACCATATTGACTCGAAGGGAGGCAAAGTTTCTGAAGGATACTAAGCTGGGAGGAGCTGTTGACTCCCTCAAGGGCAGAGAGGCCCTGAAAAGAGGCCTCGACAAATGACAGAAATGGGAAATCACTAACCTTTTGAAGTTCAACAAGGAAAGTGCAAGATTTTTGCCTGTGATAGGGCAACCCTGGGTGTATGAAGAGAGTGTGGAATGAGATGCTGGAAAGCAGTGAAATGGAGAGGAACCTGGGGGTCCTGGTCAGTGGCAAGTTTCACTTGAGTCAGTTGTGCCCTGGCAGCCAAGAGAGACATCCCTGTCCTGGGGGACACCAGGCACAGCATGACCAGCTGGGCAAAGGAAAGGATTGTCCCACTCTGCTCTGACCTGGGGCTGCCTCACCTCAAATGTTGTGAGTAGTTTGTGTGACTGCCACAGTATAGGAAAGAGATGAAGGTCTTACAGGGTGTCCAAAGCAAGGTTATGGGGATGGTGAAGGATACAAAGGAGAAACCGTATGAGGAGTAGTTGAGGGTCTGTTCAGCTGGAGAAGAGGAGGCTGAGGGGGACATCATCACTATATATAACTAAACTTATATATTCTGTATATTTCTCATGAAAAGCAGCAGAGGGGCAGTCTGATCTCTTCTCTGTGATGACCAGTGACAGGATCTGAGCAAATGGCCTGAAGCTGTCATGAAGGTTTATGCTGGATGTTTGGAAAAGGTTCTTCCCCCAAATAGTGGTTGGGCACTGGAACAGGCTCCTCAGGGCAGTGGGCACAGAACCATACCTAACAAAGTTCAAGAAGCATCTTGAAAACACTCTCAGGCACACAATGGGATTCTTGGTGTGTTATGCATAGGGCCAGGAGCTGGATTTGATGATCCTTGCAAAACCCTCTGCACTCAAGATATTCTATGATTCCACGATCTTCCTACGTTAATTGTTTAAAATCCTGGAGCTTCACTGACTTCACTGAGAAGGAAGAATGTGCTTTTAAGTGGGGCAAGACATACTAGCTTCCAAGTGGCTGACCATGGGGAAAGGTAGTGCCAGACTATATCTGCATCTGGGTTTAGAGTTATTTAGAGAAGCAACAGCACCTGTTTCTCATTTATGCAGAAGAATTAGCTTGAAACCTGTCTGCTATACTTCCATTTGAATCCAGGAGGAGTCAGATGCCAGGTGCTGGCTTTTGCAGTTCTGTTTCACAAGGAGTTAGCTTGGTTTATTATACACTGTAGACATTCTAGTTACAGGCAGTCTCATTTTCTTGTCCAATTCCCCTTGCATTCCTCCTGTATGCGAAAGTCTTCTGTCTCTACCACATTCTTAGTTCACACTGGATGACAAGACATCTAAAACAGTAAAATCTAGAAGTATTTAAGCAAAGTTATCTCTTTCCCAGACCTGCAGGAAGATCAAGAGGATTTCAAAAGTGGGGGCTGAATTTTTTTTTGTGGGGGTGGATGTTGGGAGGAAGCTGGGAGGAGGCACAGGGACAAGTCACATCCGGAGTTTTCGTGACTCAAATTCAGTAAACGTATCACATCAGTCATAGGAAAAACGTGTGCCCTGCAGCTGGAGACGAGGTGTCTGGACTGTCTCAGGTTGGCAGCTCTTTCACATTGTTGCAATCTGTATAACTGATAGTTAATTAAGCAAATGAATGGATCTTATCCTGGCAAAAGAGGCACACCCATGTCTTCCAGAGGGTACACTGAATCACAGACATTGCTGTTTCACTGTCTGTGTCCGGTGAAGGGGTATGTGGGGGAGCTCATAACCTGCAGCAAGGCAGTGAAAATAATCGATGAGTGCATGTTGTTCAATCCAAGACAGGAATGGGCGGGGGGGGGGGGGGGAGGAGGGGGAAGGGGGGGGGGGGGGGAGGAGGGTGTAGGAAGGGAGAGAGAGAGAGACAGAGAGGAAGGGAGGGAGGGTGTGGTGGCTAGGGAGGGGGGGAGGGAGGCGGGAAAGGTGCTGATTTCAGCCCTGTAGCGTCAGGATTGCGTCAATTTGGGTTTCAACCACGTACTCAGTCTCAGAGCGGAGCTACTCAGAAGAGCCAAAACAGGAAGGGGGTTGCAAATCAGTGTGCAAAGGGGAGGACCGAAGGTTCCCCTCCCCCCTCTCCTCCAGTCCACTCGCAGCCTCCTCCTCCACTGTCCCTACTGCTCGTGTCTCTGGGTTAGGGTGTTTTTTGTTGTTGTTCCTTTTTCCTTCCCTCTTTTTTTTTTTCCCCGGTGTTGTTTTTTTTTTCTTCTTTTTAGCTGCGCCGGCAAAGACGGTTACTCGGGCGCCGTGAGAGCGGACAGCCAGGGGACAGCAGCGCAGTGCGCTTGGTGCCCCGGGCGAGTCGCTCGGCAAACCGGACAGCGGCTCCAGCACCGCGGACAGCGGCTCCAGCACCGCGGACAGCGGCTCCAGCACCGCGGACAGCGGCTCCAGCACCGCGGACAGCGGCTCCAGCACCGCGGACAGCGGCTCCAGCACCGGACAGCGGCTCCAGCACCGCGGACAGCGGCTCCAGCACCGGACAGCGGCTCCAGCACCGGACAGCGGCTCCAGTCCCTCGGAAATCGCTCGCCACCAACATGGCTCCGATAGCCGACAGCCGCCAGCAGTTCGGTAAGCGCGTCCCGGCTCCCCGCACCCAGGGCAGGGAGATGCTCCCCTCCCTTCTCCGGGAGAGGAGAAGCCTCTGCTGAGGCTCCCGGTGCCTCCCAGTTCAGCTTGTTGGGAGAGACCTGGTTTTCCCTTCAGTTCTCTTTAGGTCTCAGAAGTTGTGTGAATCTGCTTTCTTTCCCTAATCTCTCTTCCTTCTTCCCTCACACCACCCCGTTCCTCCTCCTGGTAAAGTGCTGGAAGAGATAAAGAGATTTTTGTAGGTGCTATTTTGGATGGGAGAGGTTTGGGGTTGTTTTCTGTGTCTCTGTTAAAGTAACGTGCATCAAGAGTTAGATGATGAAAATGCATCTTGCGCCACAGAGAGAGTCTTTGTTCAATTCATTCTTGGAATAATTGTCATTCTTTTTTATTCTTATTGTAGATCAATCATTAGTTAAAGTGAAAGGACATTGATAGGAAGAAGAAAATACAGGATTTCAGTGGTTTTAGCTGAACAGCAGCATCTTAATCAACCCGGTTTCATTGAGAATAACAAAGATGACAATGAACTTTTCAGTTTTGCCATTTCTGTTCAATGGATGCAGTGTGGTACTAGAAGTTTCAGAAACAGTCATGTATGTACACTTATAAAATGCATACATAAGTTGCTTTAGTCAGAAGAGCAGTAAGAGGGAAGGTTTCTGAACTCTGCTTTACAAATATTGACTCTAGCCTACATTAAGCTTGCTTTAGCAGTGGTTTGATTCAAGGATCATTCCACTGACTTAGTGAAGAGACTTCAGATTTACAACAACTGGAATAATAACTTCTCCCAGAATGAGTAGGTGATGTTTCCTATTTATGCACTGCCTTGAATGTTAACCAGTTGATTATGACAAAAGCAAAAAATTAATGTTCTGACACAATTAGTTGTAAATATAAAACCATGTTAGTTACTATTTCATCTTCTTTCCTATTCCACCCACTTGAGGGTTCTAACCACACATGTGACATCATGCTTGTCTAATTACTTATTTAAGAAACATAATTAATATTTTAAGCATCAAATTGATTTTATTGCTACTTTCAGCACTTGTAGAATTAAAAAAGAATATAGTATCTATTATTATGAAAAGTCATGAGAAAGTACTGCAAATGTACAAATCATTCTTAAAGGATATTAAAGTATTCTGATAAGTTTTCAGTTACTTTTAGCTTATTATTTTTATACTGTGTATATTTAAATTTCTGCAGTCCAGGGAATTCTTGAAACTCAAAACCACGTGCTTAAGTTAGCAAGAATACTTTTTGATTATGTATATGGTTTTCAGTAATTTCATTAAGATCTTGCAATTAAGTATATCGACTAGTACAGCTTACAGGCATCAGGAAAGTGTTGTCATAAAAAATTAATAGCCAGGCCTGATCCTTTCTGTGCTGGAACATTATGTCCTACTTTGCTCTGATAGCATTGTTGTGGATTTTTTTTTTCCCTGAATCATGCCACTAAAAAGCAAAGGTGTATTGGCAACACATTTGTCTGCCCAGCTTTTGCCTGGATGAAGTTGATATAATAATACAGGGGGATAGGCTTTTTTCACTCATCCAGAAAGACTAGAGAGAAACAGAACTGTTATATAATTGCCTTTATGAATAAGCAATGTCATGACATTAACGTTCTATTGGACAGCCAGTATTTCAAGGAAGAAAGATTAAGCTCTGATTGTTACCTTGTGGGAGGTTAAAACTCACTTAGTAATGTTACTTATGGGCAAAATTGGCTTTCTAATTAGTTGTACTCATTTACCTTTCCATGCATGCTTTGAAGGGCTAATGATACTCCATATGTAAATGATATATCCACATGGCAGTGGAGGTTGTAACACTTGCTAAGGTTCCTCTTTATTCTGTGTAGGTACAGGATTCATATCAAAACTGTAGAGAATTATGTTGTAACATTTTATTTTTGTGTACTTCCTAAGAAGTACTGACCCTTTCTGTAAACTCCCCATAAGCTCTGCTTCAGAGTCTTAAATGTAAAGCTTAGTGGTTATCAATGATAAACTCAGCTTTGAACTCACATGTGTAACTTAATGTCACATCCATCTGGAAGACACTTGCTATATAATTATTCTAAATTTTTTTGATAGACTTCCTTCTGCAAAGTATTGAAAATCCCAGTGAAACTGTTGAATGCTATAACCTCCAATTAAACTCAATTCTTTCAAGAGATATCTCCAGGCAATTATGTGATCCAACCATAAAAAAATAGTTATTTGAGTGTACAAAGTATTCTAGGAAACACTGTGGAAGGCAGATGATGTATCTATAAGTAATATATATTTCAGAGTGCATTTTAACTAACCAACAAACCTCCATATACCCAAAGCTGAAATCATCTGAGGGCTGTATTATTCACAGACATATAAGCTCAGAAACTACACACAGAGGATTGAGACAGTAGAGAAATTATGAACAGTGGTTATTATTAGAATGGGAATAGTATTTTCCTACCTAATTCTCCGTGTATGGAAAAATACTAGCATAACAAGTGTGCTGCAGAGTGGAACTGCACACTGCTGCCTGCAGATGGCGAGCAACGTGTACAATGCAGAACACTTCTAGTCTGTCAATCCTGCTGATATCACCATCTCGTATCAGTTTGTTTTATATAATTATTGCTTTATTAAATATTACGCAGAATTCAAGGTATTGCTGCTTATGTGCTTGTTGCTATTTATTTGATTTGCAGATGAAATTCCTACAGTGGTTGGGATCTTTAGTGCATTTGGCCTTGTCTTCTCTGTCTCCCTCTTTGCTTGGATCTGCTGCCAGCGCAAATCTTCCAAGTCCAATAAGACCCCTCCATACAAGTTTGTCCATGTTCTGAAGGGGGTTGATATTTACCCAGAGAATCTCAACAGCAAAAAGAAGTTTGGAGCAGATGATAAAAGTGAAGCAAAGAATAAATCAGCAATGCCAAAGAATTCTCTCCATCTTGATCTAGAGAAGAGGGATCTAAATGGCAATTTCCCCAAAACAACCACAAAAATGCAGGGCTCTCCAGATCCTGAAAATTCATCTCCTAAGCACTTTGCAGAAAGGAAGAAAGATTCAGTATCCCCTGACAGCTTAAAATCCATCACTTCCCTGTCATCTGAAGATAAACAAGACAAGCTAGGAACTCTCTTTTTCTCCTTAGAGTACAACTTTGAGAAAAAAGCATTTGTAGTGAACATCAAAGAAGCTCGTGGGCTGCCAGCAATGGATGAACAGTCAATGACTTCTGATCCCTACATCAAAATGACAATCCTGCCTGAGAAAAAGCACAAGGTGAAAACCAGAGTGCTGAGAAAAACCTTAGATCCAGCTTTCGATGAGACTTTTACATTTTATGGGATCCCCTATAGCCAAATTCAAGATTTAACCCTTCACTTCATGGTCTTGAGCTTTGACAGATTTTCCAGAGATGATGTCATTGGAGAAGTCCTCATCCCCCTTGCTGGAATTGAACTCTCGGAAGGAAGGCTGCTCATGGACAGAGAGATCATCAAAAGAAATGTTAGGGTAACACCTTTTTTGTTCGAAGTTTGAAAATGTTGTGACAGGGTTAGCTCTGATTCTTGTGTAATGCTGCTGCCATCTTGGAAAGAAAAACCAAAAAGCTCACCAGGCAATTACTGAGATGCTTTCCTAATGGCAGTGTGAGGAAGCCATTACATAAATGCAATGAAAAAAAAACCAAAACACATTACACCAAGCATGTTGAAAGAAATTGCTAATGCCCTAAGCTCTAATTTCTTATTCATCTGGTCCAGCAGGTTTGAGTGGACCCATATCAGTTAGCTCAAGCAGACTCAACCTCCACTGATTTGCTTTTAATTGCTTTTAAATGAAAGAATAAAAATATTTATGTATTATTCCTTTTCTCCTCCATCCCCTTTCACATTTGACATAATTCTTTCTTAAATCATACTGAAGTCAATGGAAATGTCAACTGCATGGTTATGTAGTGCATTCTTAAGGAATGTAGGTAGTCCTTAGTTAGGGAACTGGGGCCTTCTAGAGACAATATTGTTGATGTTGTAGCATGTTCATGTACAATGGTGCTGTTACTATCTTGTCCCTTTTGAATTGTGATACAGGCTGCAGGTTTATTAAAAGCAGTAAGAGTGAAATCACACACTTGCTGGAGTTACCAACAAAACTTCCTGACTTTACTGGGACAGAAATATTTCACACTGTGTTGTCTCAATTCAGGATGCATGGGTCATTTACAACCACCCCAGCTAACTACTGAAATGCACAGACATCACACACACACGTCTCTTAAATCTCTGCTAAGGAAGTGAAATGTATATTGACATTCAGCATGATTGGTTTCAAATGGCAAACATACTACCAAATAAAATTAATGTCTACCAGGCAACATACCTATAGCTAATACTGTTATTTTGCAATTCTATCACTCTATGGGAACAAGTATGTCACTGATCTTTTGTTGATAACTTATTGGATTTTCTGGTGTAAAAGGTACTATCTTCTCTTGTTTCCCTTGCCTTCATTCTCCCTTTGAAACAAACGTTCAAACTCCTGCAAATTCAAATCAAATAATCATAGAGAAAATCTTTGATCTCACCATTATTTCATGTATATTATACTGCTTTAGATTGTCATGGGATAAGATTTCACTGATAGTTTGAATCCTTTCTGTTTAAAATACTTTAGAGAATATTTTTTCTTTACCTGTATTAGATTTTTCATTCCAAATATATCTTTATGGAATTTTTCTTTGCTTAAGATAATTTTCTTTTTTAATTGAGATTTTTTTTTCAGGATTTAATTTCTACCCCCCAAAGATAGTGATGTTATGTCAACCAATATTGTCCATTTATTTTTATTTTTGTTCAGTCTGATAAATAAGCATAGGAAAAGTTATATAACTAATAGAGAAGGAAATTATATTCACTATGTAAATCAGAATACTTGCACATGTTATCTCCTTCTACACAATTACAGAGCATATCCTTCTGTGACTTTTCATAAACCTTCTTAACTCTGGTTTAAAGCTTGGTCAATATAATTGCTTATTAATAGTTTTATTCCTTTTTTTTTCCCTTTAATTTCCTCAGAAATCATCTGGTCGTGGAGAATTACTGGTCTCTCTCTGTTATCAATCTACAACAAACACACTCACTGTCGTTGTTCTAAAAGCCAGACATCTACCTAAATCTGATGTGTCAGGATTATCAGGTAATGGTTTTAATAATGAATATGCCCTAAGAATATAAAAAAAATAATAAAAGACAGCTGAAATACTGAATTTCAAAGACTAAAAATATTCCAAAAATACAGAAATGGTGCTTCTATTATTTACATCCTATTCATTTTATTAATATCTAGGTCAATGCTTTATTTCCAGGGTATGTGTTTTACAAATTTGCTCTTCAATCACATAAAAAAAAAGGTGACATCTGTTAGCAGTGGAAACCAATGAGTTTTATGATTGTCTTGAACAGAACCCATCTGCCATAAGCGTGGGATGTTGTTTGCAGATACCAAAAGCTTTATTTATGACAAAAAATGAGTTTATTTGTAGAAAATCAGTACTGAGTGCGATTATCATATGATTTATCTCAGAAGAAAAACAGCCTCTTACCTCTGTGTTGAATTTGGCCCATTGAGCACTAACATTTTTTGGCAAGGTGAAAAGGTGAGCTGTGCCAGTGCTGGGAGGAGTCTGCAGCATGGCACACATGCTTTATTGTGAGTTAAACTTGGGATGCACTAAGAGGGATCACGTTTTTTCTCTCTTCTCCATGTCTGCTGCCATTTCTCATTCAGTGGAAGCTCCACTGAAGCCAATTTTAGAATTGCACATAGAAGACATATTAAGGCTATATAACATAATAATAGTATAAAATTTAATGTCTTATATATGACTGCCACACAAAAACAACAGTACACAAAACAGGGCTGTAGTACCACATCTGCTGCTCTTCTTTGTAGAACTTATAGTCTCCCATTTCACTCTATATTATGAAAAAAAAGCAGAAGGAGTGGATTTGAAAAGAACTGAATAATCATCACTACAGCCAATAATGCATTATTTCTATTTCTCATACTGCAATTCGCCTGGAAAATTAGCCCATCCTGAATTAAATGAAACAAATTTATAGGTAACTCTCATTGAGTACCATATAAATCTTCCTTTTTATCTAAATTTTGTTCACATATCAGAAGGAGAAAGGATGTATATGGAGCCCAACAATTTGCTTGACTAAAAGAGAGTTTATATACTTTACCCCAAAGTCACAGGAGAAAGTGGCAGTTTCATGAAGGCAGCATGACAGCCAGTTGATCTCAACAGACCTGTTTGATGTTTACCCACGTGGAAAAATAACTTGGTAAAAAAACCCCTCCTAATCACAGAACCTGACTGGACTCTATGGAACACTCATTGTTTACTGCACTTCTTACAAGTAAATATAGAAAATTTCTTTGCTTTTCCTGCATCCCCCAGGAGAGCCTTGCTAACTATAATAGGGATGCATATTTCTGCAGGCAACCATGTTGCACCTGAACACCTACTTAATTACATAATTTAAACAGTTTTTCATTATTTTCTGTTCATCAATAAGGCCCAGTGCAATAGATATTTAGGTGTCAGCAGCATATTGCACTCAAGAAAGTCATAATTTCCTCTGTGACTTTCCCCTCATCCCAATATTGATCTTGGAAAACAAGGAGGGTGAAGTGATGTTTCTAAGGGATAAAATAAACAATTCCACACTTCAACCTCCTTGAGAAGAGGGGAATTTTGAAATACTCAGAAGCTCTTCCATTTTCACAATCCCCTTGATTTCTTTGGTCACTGGTGCTGAGTGACCTTTATTAACCTAATAAAATCAAGTGGAACTCTTTAACCTTATCTAGTATCTGGACAAAGACAACAACAACAACAACAACAAAGAAAAAAAAAAAAAAAGAAAGAAAATAAATGGAAAAGAAAAATAAATGAAAACCAGTATGAATCCACTGATTGATATTTATTTTGCTGCTATACTTGTTTGACAGAATAATTTCAAAACCAGCGACTGTTTTCATTAAGCCCTCTTTTTGAAATATTCATTAGGGTAATAGAGTATGAAAGTGCAGAGATACTCTATTATACCCTCTCTATTACTCTATTACTACTAGTAGACTATTGTCAGTTCAAGGGAAGATAAAACTTTTACTCATCTAACCATTTAAATCTGATAACTGTGACATAAACTGTATAAATACTGTTCATTTTCAGTATTACTTCTTTTAAAAAAATATTCAGGTGTTCTTGATGATTAACTTGGCTGATTGTTTGCATAAAATATCATGTTTGACTGGGTTCAGTAGAGAAGATTTTGTACTACATCACTGCACCATGAGAACCTGGAAACAGGCCCATAATTTCACAGAATAAATGCCAAGGTAATTGAAAGGGTTGAATTTTAAAATGTCTCCTCTGAAAGAATGAATATGGCCATTATTGAAGACAATAGAAAGGGAAACTCATAACAATCAAATAAGTATGATGGATGCAAACACTCAGTTGGCAGCTAAAAATAAGGACATTTTCAATTCCTATATTCAACACAAGCACAGGTGTAAAGACAGATACACATTCCAACAGCAAACATACCCTTACATTAAAAGTTCATTGTCAAATTTGTTCAAAAACTATTGGTGGCCTCAATTTAATCAAATTAATTTACTTTAATGGAACCAGCAGAAATACCTTCATTCTCCATTCTTTTAGCCCAAGTTTATTCAATTCTTTCTGAAGATTTTCTTCTCATTATTTGATTAGTGCTGAAGATCATACTCCAGTAGAATGCCTGAAAAGCAAATTTCTGTCACACATAAATGTGTAATGATACATATTTTTCAGAGACCTTTTGTGCACTTTCAGACTATATTTGAATGTGGTAGAGGTGTTGTTGGTTTAACTGCAGGGCATGAGTTATAAAGGAAACACCTGCATTTGATTGCAGTCTATACTTCACTGACTGCCTTGAACACAATTGTGGTGACCATAAAGAGAAATTAAAGGGGCTAATTCAGATATAAAGAAAAAAAATTTAAAAATTGGATTAGATGTATCATCATGAATAGCTTGAAAGTTGATGTAATTATGTTGGATAATTATGGAATTTACCATAAACTAGATCAAAGAATTTCTAAACACTGTTCAATAGCTGATCTGTGCTCTTTCTTTTCGTTGCAGACCCTTATGTCAAAGTGAACCTGTATCATGCCAAGAAAAGAATTTCTAAAAAGAAAACCCACGTGAAGAAGTGCACCCCCAATGCAGTGTTCAATGAATTGTTTGTCTTTGACATTCCTTGTGAGGGCCTTGATGATATCAGCATTGAATTTCTGGTTTTAGATTCAGATAGGGGGTCAAGGAACGAGGTCATTGGCCGGTTAACCTTGGGATCTTCAGCAGAAGGAACAGGTGGAGAGCACTGGAAGGAAATTTGTGAATATCCCAGGAGACAAATTGCCAAATGGCATATGTTATGTGATGGTTAGCAGCTTAAAGAAGGGTTGGATCTCAAAACACTATACATATATCCATAGGCAAGGAGCAAGTTTTTTTTCTTTGCTATGTATAATTACTATCTTTTAACTACATTTTTTTTCTTTTTTTTTCAAGGGGGGGTGGGGGTTTGAAATAAAATTGTATTGGATTATCAGAACAGAAGGTAACTCAATTTTTACCGTAAATAACGGAATTTCTATTTCATTAAACGTTAACATAATTAGTTCAGATTAATATTCTTCTAGAGTTTAAGTGGCCTGTAAATTCTGAAGCACTGTAAACCTCAAGAACAAACTAGGTTTTGAAAAAGTCATTTATTAGTGACTCATATATAGAAGATAACCTTATTACAATACAATTACAAAAAAACCCCACCTGTGGCTTATTAGGGAAGGGGATAGATCTATAAAAGCCGTGGGGATTGAGGGTGAGTAGGGGAGGAATTCCTTCCACCCCTCCACCAAAAAACTTTTTATGAAAATTTAGTCATTATTTGTAAGGTTTGGTTACTTATACTTTGATCATTCCAAAGAATGAACATGTTTTTAGCATTTAGCTTTACATATCATGTTGTGTAAAACTATTGTTTTTAAGTGTTGAAATATTATTATTACACTCGGATTTTTTTTTAGTAAGTTTATATATATAGTTTGTTTTATTACAATGACCAAAAGAGATACATTCTTCAAACTAATGATCAAGTTAGCAAACATTTTTTGTTAAAAGGGCTCCTTTACGGGTGACTGTACATGTTACAGTATAGCTAGAATTCGGGGTTAGATATGGCTTGCTTTTTTTTCCTCTAGGTAGGATTACACTTTAAATATTTCAAGCCATACAAAAGAATTTCTGTTGAGATAATGTAACATACAGAATATTGCAATCAATTACTTTTCATTTTCATAATAACCAAGTATATCTGAAAGATTCACTAGTACAAAAAACAGATTTATGTTTTTTGTTTTGGTTTTGGTTTTTTTAAGTTTCATTAAAGAATAAACAAAATAGTGAATAAACAAAGAAGAAAATCTTATTCTGCTGTTTAACTTCTGTATTTAACCTCCTGGACTGTAACAAATGCCATTACAGTCAGCACCAATATACAAATTTCAATGCATTTTTAAAACTTTGCAGGAGAGGAAACCAAATTCACTTTATAATTTCTCCAATATTATGTAGACAAAGTACATGGAAAGTACTTTGATTATATAAATTAATGTACATTATTGACTGTACTGAAAATGGTGGTGGTAAGGGAAAGTAACATCCTGGTTTCATGCCAGTGTGACACGTCTAAACTCAAATTGTGTCAGGCTGAGGAAATATCAAGTGTAACAATAACAAGTGTACAAATAAAGCATTTAGACCTGTGAAATTTAGTCTTGATCCCACCAGATAGGTTTTTAGGCTGTCAGAACTATAGCACAACTATAAGCAAATTATTTCCTAAAGTTTGTGCACTGACTTCTGATACAGATTTGTTTGCAAGTATTAGTCCTACTTCATTTTCAAGTACAATATATATAAAGAAGAAGATAGTGATGTTAGTTGTTGACATAAGAAGGGTTAAAAAGTGGAAAACCATTTTCAGTATTTTTGCATACGTCATTTGTCACGTGTAATCCCATTGAAGTGAATGAGACTACTTGGGAATTAAGGCACTGCTCATTGTGAGTAAAGGTAGCAAAATGGGCATGCCAGGTTAGAACAAACCAAACATACATTGAATGTCAATCTACTCTCATTAAACAACAGACCTAGGTCCTACTTAAAACTGTTGGGGATTTGTTGTCTACTTTACCTGTTCTCATATGGCCAAATTATGTTTGCAGGAAAGGACACTGAAATATGAAATATGCAAGTAGACAAATAGCACTGGGAGAATTCCATTGAGGCTCTTCCAGGTTTTGTGTCAGTATTTTCTCCAGTTTTTGAGAATGTGTTTGATACAACAGTGTTTATAGATTTCTGTAAAAATACATTTTCAAAATGACATAAACATGCTTTTTATGATAATGCTAAATGTAAAAATATTGCGTATTGTATGTATAAAGGAGAGGAATCTTTTTTGATTATTTCTTTAGAAAGTTGATTAACTGCTTAAGGGCTAGAGTTTGCCAGCTGCATTCAAGCAGAGCTAATCCAAAACCACCAAATGAAAGGAAAGATGCCTAAAGCTTCAGTGGGGTTTGTAGTGCAATCACAGAGCAAAACTCTTCTGAGTCAACTCAGAAATTACACTGGGACCATGGATATGGCGAAATACTGTTTTATCCAATGGAGACTGGGAGAGTTTAGGTCAGTATAACACAATCAGCTTTGCTACAATTTCTGAAAAGGAAAGAACTGAGGTGGAAATGATTGCATCAGAGGAAATGGGGCATCTTTCAATTAAAAAAGATGGAGATTTTTGTACGCTGGCCCATAAGTAGTTCATTATCTCTAAAAATCAGATGGCAGGCATCATCTGTCTCCAATGAACACAAAATATGACATTAGGGGATAACAATTCATCTTCTTGAATTAATGCTGGGCTGTGATGATCATCTTTCATTTTGCATCCAACAAGTCGTCACTGATTTTTTTTTCTTAGTTTTTCTAACAGCTTGAGAGTCAATATTTCTACCAGCTAAATGGCAGGTTTATTGTGGGGTAGGGGGGTTGGAATGGGAAAGGGAAGCAAAGAAATTTTTATTAAATCTAAGAAACCTTGTAAATATGTGTTGGTTTTTTCTGGTTTTTTTTTGTTTTGTTTTGTTTTGTTTTGTTTTGTTTTCATTTAAAGCAATTCTTAGTTTGGAAAGTTGAGTAAAGACGACTTGTAATACATTTTAAACCAGAAAGAGGCAGGAGAGTGAATGTAGGCCTGTACTGAGGTGAGAAATTCTGCTGTTTTATAAAGTATTCAATTCTCATTGTGAATATCTTGAACTCTGTTAAGGATACTGTACTGTATTAAACATGTAAAAAAAAAAAAGATGTTTGTCTATGTAGCTTACAAAAATAATAACTCCTTGAATGGGAGACTATCCATGTCTGGAGATCTGTCGTAACTAAATACCTGATTTGTTATGGTGTTGTAACTTAATAGAAGCTATTCAAGAGGAAGCATGGTGTATGAGATTTTGTAAGTTATTTGTGCTGGTTCTGTATGTTGTGCCATGTGTGTAAGACAAGAATAAACTGCTGCTTTTGTTCATCCCATCCCAAAATAATTATCCCACCTATGTATCTTTTTGTTTCCCCCAAAGATTTCTGCTATTGTTTGTGTTTATGGTCTACTCTCTCACGCTTCTATCAGAAAACATTTGACTTGTAAAACCTTCTTCTCACAGACGTGGATTAGATTTGTTCTGCCAAATACTACCCAGGTACATCACATGTTCTTTATTCCCAGCTGCTTGCTAAATATGACTCCTGAAATGTACTCTGCACTCAGGTTAGAACTTGGAACACAACCCATGACAGAAAATATGAGTCTTGAAGGGATTGATATACAGATGCAAACAAAAATTAATTCTAATATATTAGGTAGAAGGAGCAAAATTAAAGTTACATTATCCTACTGCAGAATATTTGCCCAGGCCAATCATGCTGTACCATTCCTTGTAGACAAGGAAGTCATGTCAGGCTCTAACTTTCAGGTGAGTTTAGAAGATGAGGTAGAGAAAATACTGATTTAAGTGCTGTACACATATACAAACTTTGCTACTTTGCTCTCAAAGATCATTGGAGTGTTTACTAGCACAGAAACAGGAATGAGGGAAGAAAGGAGGCAGGTGCAGCTGGGATATAGGTTGCCATTTAATGACTCCCATTGTGAGCTCCAACACTTGGAAGGGATCCCTGATATTTGAGGCAGAAATCAATTACAGGATTCATGAGCCAGATGTATAAATAGAACATCTTCTACTCAAGCTGATATATTCTCTCTGATAGATCTCCTGCCCCCACAAGACAGGTATCAGCTGTGAGACTGCTCTACTCCATCCCATGTAGGCCCACTTCTTCTCTCTTCCTTCCACTGTACACTATTCTGCAAATAATGGTGATTCACATGGTTCACATTCCAGACCCACTTCTTCAGGACAAAGATCAAGAATGCTTTTATGGTTTGACCAAGAATATCTTTATGTTTTGATCAGGAATGTCTTTATGTTTTCCAAATACAATGCAGGTGAGCCTCAGGGGGAATCTCAAAGCTAATGTTCCAATTGTTATTTGTACCTCAAATTGCTGCAACAGACCATTGAGGGAGCCCTTTCAGATATTCTCCTCTTTACAGGACAAATTCCCCAAGTCAAACACTATTCTGTAAGCTTGTTGAATTTTATGACATTGTAGATAAAACATGCTTAACACGTGGCAGAAATACATAACCACAGATGAACATACATAGCACATTTTCTCCCTCTAAAACAAGATTCAAATAGGGTCTATGTAAGCTGCTACCTTTTCATCTTCTCTCTCCTTCATAATGTTTCATGGAGGTGCTGAACAACTCACAACACTCTTGCAGCTAGTACAACTGGCATTGACATTGTTTGCTTTGCTGATGGTGACTCCTTAATTCAATTTAAGCAATTACCTTAATTAAAAAAACTGCTACCCAGTTCTCATAGGGTATTTCCATATTTTTGGCTCTCCACAACTGAACAACTGTTGTAACACAACTTTGGTCTGGAAGCAGCACTGTAGTACTGTTTACAGTTGCAGCATGGAATAACTTCATGGTTATATAGGATCAAGAGATCAAAGTCAGTAAGGAGGGAAATGAAAGAAGTTAAATGTTGTGTTAAGTTTTTGTTATGCTTGCATTTTTATGCCAGTTTTACCATTGTGTTCTTCTTTACACAACCAGAGAATATGCTGCAGTCATGAGTCATGTGTTTGCTCTGCACCACCAGCAACAAAATCAGATGTTGTACTGAAAAATCTAACAGTTTCTGCCTAAGCCCTTCAGTCTCAGCTGCAGCAGGAGACACCATTTAAGCCCCCACACTTCCCCCTGCCCCCAGAGCTCTGCAGTCACTCTTGATATGCTCTGAATAAACCCTGGCAGTGCTGTTCATGCCCAAATGGAAGAACTGCCACACTCCAAGGGCTGGAAAACTTTTGGCAACAATTTGGGTCCTGGTCTCATTGCAAGGACAGATTTCCCAAATCATCACCAGACAGGTTGGCAGATTGGACATCCTTCCCCATGTGAATGCTGTCTCCAGGATCTCTCACCCTCCTTTTCTCCTCTGTGAGCACACACAGACTGTTGCTCCAGGCTGAGGCTTGCTCTTGTGTCCCCTCCCTGGATACTGAAAATCTCAACAGTTTCTGGCAGGTGCCCACCCTCACTATTCACTCCTCCTGAAACTGCAGCAGCCCCAATCATGTAACTCCTACATCTGTTAAAGTTTCTTTAATGATGTAACAACTTATCCTTAAAAAAACAGCAGTCATTCACCCTGCAGATCCCACGGGATTCCTTGCTGTGAATCTTTCTGACAGTAATGTGCTCTCAGGTCAGTAAAGAACAGGTTGGGTCTGACTGGAAAACACTCAGCCTTCTCTCAACCTGGTGAAGGAAATTTCACTCATCACTGAATCTTTTTCTTCCTCTTTGAACAGTGTCTCAAGGCTTTTTATTGGTGACTGAGCTGCAAGAAGACGTGGTTTTGTGATTTTCTAAGTGGATGTTGTGGCATGGAATTTGGGTTTTAGTGACATTCCTGCAGGAATGTCAGGTCCCACTGGGTGACAGGTAAGTGCTGTGCTACTGAAAGCAGCTTCACTGGGGCTGTGCTTGCACACAAGGCTGAGGAAGCAGTCATGTGCAGGAGCTCTGAGTCATAGCATTTTGGATTGTGAGTTAAACTAGAATAGATTGCTTGCAATATAAATTAATGTTGCAAAAAGGTCCCTGTATTTCTTCCATGTAAGAAATGCTGTGTTATGAAAGGCTCTAGTTCTTAAAAAAACCCAAACCCAAAATAAAAAACCAAACAAATGCCTCCCAAAAGCCAACAACTAAAATCCCCCAAAAAACAAAAACAAGAAGCACAAAATCCAAGATGCAAAAGTCCAAAAGACATAACAAAACACATTAAGATTACTTCCTTTAGAAATTGCAGGTGAAAAAGCATCACTGTAAAGCAATATCATGGCTGTTACAGTTCTTTTTTCTGATCAACTAAGGGTAATGTATAGTGACTGTGATATTTAACTTAATCTTGACGGAAACCCTAGGAATAACCATGACTTTTTTCTGACAGATGCTGTAAATATTTTGCATGGCTCAGAAAACACAAGTATTTTTATGGAAACAAGTAAGAAGTATTTCACAGTATCACTTGCCATATTGATTGCATCTCCATAATACCCTCTCAATGAAATAGCCTTTAGGATTTTACGAATGAAAGTTTCTAGTTGAAGAGGGAAACCTCTGCATGCCTGCATCTGAAGTGCCTCTGTACATTGATTTGTGGGGCAAATAAACAGTATTCTAGCCTCAATTTTCCTTTCAGTATCATGGGATAAAGCTTAACAACATCAACAGCAGATATTAACTTCATGACTTTTGTTAGGAATTATTATTTTTGCTGTTCTCCAGGGTTGTAAAGCTGATCTGAGGACTGTATTTTCTTGAGATAAATCCCTCAGAGCTGTATGCTGGAATGGATATATATGGAAAAGAAAGTAGATGTGAATCACAAAAAGGCATGTAACAATAGAGAATTATCCCAGGCTAAAATCAGAAATTATATTGAATGGCAATAAAAGGTACAGATAAGTAAATCAGTTTGAAGTGTAGATGAGTAAAATGTTGTCAGCAGAGAAAAGGAGGTAGAAGTCTTATACTTTTACAGAACAAGCAATACCAAGATTCAATTGACCCCATTACACATTTCTAAGTCCTGTGAGGAGAGGCTGAGGGAGCTGGGGAAGGGGCTGGAGCCCCAGGAGAGGCTGAAGGAACTGGGAAGGGGCTCAGCCTGGAGAAAAGGAGGCTCAGGGGGGACCTTGTGGCTCTGCACAGCTCCTGACAGGAGGGGACAGCCAGGGGGATTTGGGATCTTATCCCAGGGAACAGGGACAGGAGGAGAGGGAATGGCCTCTGGCTGGGCCAGGGGAAGTTTAGGTTGGACATCAAGTAATTATGTAATTCTGTAATTCTGTGATTCTGTGAGTCTGATTTGTGTTGCTTGTTTTTTGCATTATTCACTCAGTGAAAGCAGCATATCCTTATTTTAGCCTGCTGTGATGCACACTATATTCACTGTGTGTGATTGGTGGTGCTTTTCCTTTGAACAGAGGCTGCAAGGGTCAAGTCTTGCACATCTTTATTTGTACAGAAATTGCCTAAGGAGCTGTTTCCCTGTTAGGAAGTGCTGGGCCAAGGCTGATGCTGTCAGATCTGGACTGACAGAGTGATAGGGAAGCTCTGTTTGTCTCAGGTGTTCCTCTAGTATCCAGGAAAACACTTTTGCTTTCATTCTGTTTTAGGAGACGCCAAGAGGAAAATTTTGACAAGGGTTATGTTCAGAGCAAAAGGTTTGGTTTACTGCTCTGCTCCAGGCTTTTTGAATCACTACATTACTAATTGCAACCTTTAAGTACCTGAAGGGAACATAAATGAAAGTTGGAGAGAGACTATTTACAGAGTAATGTAGTGAAAGAACAAGAAGGAAAAGTTTTAAAGTGAAACAGGGTATGTTTAATTGGATATCAGCAAAAAATTCTTTACTGTGATGGCAATGGGGGTCTGGCACAGGTTGCCCAGAGAAGTTGTGGCTGTCCCATCCCTGAAGTGTTCAAGGCCAGGTTGGATGAAACTATGAGAAATTTAGTACAGTGGAAGTTGTCCCTGCCCATGACAGTGGAGTTGGAATGAGATGGTGTTTAAAGTCCCTTCCAACTCACATATTCTGTTATTCACCCAAACAGACAACCTATGTTTGTTCCTCCCCCTGCCCCTGTTTCAGACAGTCATGGCTCTGCTACAGCCACAGCCAAATTTTTAATTTCTAATACAGTTACCTAGATAACCACATCCTCACAGGCTTTCATTGAGACCTTTTCTTGGACATGAATGGTGCTGCCAAACTTGACACCCACAACAGCCTCCAGTGTTTTTCTCTGTGAAAGCATGCCTTTTCTGGCTATGACTGTCCCTTAATCATTTATAATATCCAGCTCTACCCATTATGCTTTCTTAGACTTTTTTGCATTTTCTTACATTACAATTGGTCATTCTGAGCAATTTCTTACATCAGGTTCAGTAGTTTTCTTGTTAAGTTGGTTAACTTCAGGCTGATGCCCAGTCACTGGTTATTTGTCTGTGGTCTAACACTAACTGCTGTGTTCCACACATGTTCTTATGCTTTTGTTGGATAGAAAATAATCTTCTAGAATTAGGCTTGGATTGTTGATGTTCAATACATCTGTGTTAGAAAAGTAGTTAATTTGTCTTTGTACCACTGGATGATATTTTAGCTCTGGCCTAAATCACTAAGGTGTGGAACACTGTGATACACCTTAACACTTCATTTAGATGGATCAAAAGGAGCCTTTCTTAAGCCTTTCCTTGTTGAATCAATATGTGTGTTCCTTCATTGCTAATTTGAATGAACTCTGTTGTCTCACAGTTAATGCACAAATTCTGAAAAAAAGATATCCCTTACTGTAATACAGTCAACAGAAAACTTCTATTTTCTCCCTCTCTCCCTACAGCCAACATTACAAAGACAGAGACTAAGATAGAAATGATTCTTCAACACTCAGTGGAAAATCATTATGCACAGACCTGGGGCAGTTCTGAGTTTTTCACAAACTGAAGTTTATCTATCTCTGATAAAAACTAAAAAAAATGCAATTAAGTGAAAGTAAATTTGTGCCTAATCTCAGGGTAAAGCAGCTTGAAACGACCCCAGAATAATAATGCAAGGCTATTCTGCATGAAGAGGCAATACCTTGCCCATCAATTTTTCTATGGATTTAATGTTTCAACTGATATTTTTTTCATTATTCACGTTTATGCAGGATGCAAGGTTCTTGTCACACATTATGCCTCCCTGATGGACGTGCCTCTCTACCAAGAAGTTGTGTTTGCCCATGGAGGCAAATGTTCTACTAGAGGCAATCTTCTGAATGGAAATTGCTATGAAATTATAACCAAAACTACATGTGGCTCAGAAAATATATTCCAGGAACAGATACTTTTTTGTGATTGGTGTTTTTTTTCTTGTTTAGAAGATCAGTATAGATTTTGGAAAGAAAACAGTTTCCACAGACCTTCAATGGTCTATAACAGTTATTTAGAAGTAAATTGAATCTGGAAAGTTAGTATTTTAATGCCTATTACATTAATTGAATCATTATTGCATTTATGACTTAAAGAGTGTCAGTTCAAATTATTATTCTGCCTCAGTTTCAGGTAAATATTCTGCCTCTGAGATCACCAGGTACTTAAAAAGGCATCTCTTTCTGTCACCTCTTTTTTAAGCTTAATAATAATTAATAATAGTTAGAAGCAGGCATTGATATGACTTAGGGAGAAGGTTTAGTCATGGACTTGGCAGTCCTGGAGTAATAGTTGGCCCTGATGATCTTAAAGGCCTTTTTCAAGCTAAATGGTTCTGAGGTTCTGAAAGTAATGTTCTGGTGAAGAAAAGAGATTGTTGCTGTGAGCTAAAAAAAATAGCTAATTCACAGAAAACAGCAAAAATAAAAAACTGAACACACCCCCTACACACCTGCAAAAAACCCAAAAGCAAAAGCAAAAGCAAAAGCAAAAGCAAACAAAAAACAAAAAACAAAAAACAAACAAAAAAAACAACCCCCCCCACCAAAAATAACCCCAAAAACAAATAAACAAAACAAAAAACCCCAAAACAAAAAAAAAAAAAAAAAAACCAACCAACAAAAAAAAAAAAAAAAAAAAAAAAAAAAACCACCGCAAACCAAACCAAACCAAACCAGAAAACTTCCATAAACAAACAAACAAAAATCCAGGAAAAAATTACAAACCAGTAAGTCCCAAAAACCTATAAAAAAACAACAAAACTAAAATAATACACAAAAAACCACACAAAAATAAATAACCCCCACAACACAAAAACACTCAAGCAACTTTTTTATTTCAGAATAGAGAATAAAATCAGATTATGTTCAAGATTGTCACTACACTCTTTAGAAACCAGAGAAACAAAAGGATCACTATGGCTTAGGAGCTTCATTTTTAGAAAATTGACTATCTGATCTTTTGCAGGTAGAGGTGACATAAAGGGGCTCTTATAAATGTGTTGTATAACATGGAAATTAACAGATGACACATCTCCAGGGTGAAGAATTCTACTAACCTAAAACATCTAGTATTTTATACTTGGTTACATTTGAGAATATGCTTAATCCTTGGGGTACAAGGAAATGATGGAGACTCATCCACAGCACTCTCATGTGGGCAGAGTGCATGCACCTGATGATTTCTATTTTATTCTGATCATACTTGGCTGCTTTCCTGAGGGATGATGGGTCAATCTGCTCTCAAGAGGAAGGAGGTGTTAATGCTTTGTGCTTCTCAGGGTGGTTTTAAACCTCTGTGAAATCACATTTTCAAACCCTATGTAGATGAGTATCACTAAGAATTGTTGTGAAAGTGATCAAGTCAGAGCTTGTGCTTGCCTGGCATTTTTTGCCCTCTCAATGATAATTTGCAACTCAGAAATGTAAGAGAGTTATGATACCCAGAGCTAAGAAATATCTACAAAAAGATTATGCTGTCAGCCAACACCAATTATTATGATTAAAATCTGATGCAATAATAATGCCTGTCCTAGAATCCCCTTGAAAATAACTTTGTTATATATACATGGCACTGCAAAACAGCATTCACACAGACACTTAACTGAATTTGCCCTTTGCATAAATCTATAATATATAGTACCTACATAAAACAGGCAACATTTTATATGAATCCTCTCTGAAATATGGTGCATAAAACTGATACAAAACAGGAACAAAGTCAATGCAACTAAAATACTTACAGTAACTTATTTAGGTCTATAATATGAATTTCCTATTTTTCTCCTCATACTTTTGTGTTAAATGCCAAAGGCCTGTAATGGAGAATGAATGAGAGAATTATGATACAGTACACAGCAATCATGTCACATTTATTCTGTGCAATAAATTAAAATGAAATACACGTTATCTGAAGTGGTGTTTGCTGTCTGAGCTGAAAAAAGACATGTTGCCTGGCATTCTTCATATTATATTACCCCAATTGTGCTTCACACTTGTATTTTTTTCCTGACTTCTGATAAAAAAAAATCTAAAATTTTGTCTTTCACAACCTCTTCTGGAACCACACTCTGTATTCCTAGTTCTTGATTTTTTCAGAGTACAGGAACTTCTCTGAACCCCACAAAACTTGGGGAAAGGTAACTCCCTCTAAAGCAGCCATGTAGATATCAGATTGCAAGTGGGGAAGTTAAATTTTGCCCATTGCAACCAGTGCCCAGGACATTTCCTGAATAAACATAAAAAGAATCTTTCTCATCCAGGTGTAGGTCGGGCTCTGCTCCCAGGGAACAGGGACAGGAGGAGAGAAAATAGCCTCAAGCTGTGCCAGAGGATGCTCAGTTTGGACACTGGGAAGAACTTTACTGGAGGGTAGTTGAGTATTGGAAGGGGTTATCCAGGGAAGTGGTGGAATCACCATCCTGGAAGAGGTTAAGAGAGTGCAGCACTTAAGTTCTATGGTTTAGTTGACAGGATAGGAGCACTTAAGTTCTATGTTTATGGTTAAGTTCTATGTTCTATGGTTTAGTTGACAGGGTAGCGATGACCAGTCAAAAGTTGGACTTGATGATCTTGGAGGTCTTTTCCAACCAAACTTATTCTATTATTCTATTATTTTCCTTTAACAGCATCTCTGGACCATGGCTTCTGTCTGTGTAGTAGCAATATCTCTGACCAGTGCAGCAAACCCATATCCTGTCTCATGTCACTGGAATATGATTGTGGAGTGCTCACCCCTGTGGTTTGTCCATTGGATTTGCTTGTAAATTAGAGTTTGAGTTGGTTTCCTGCATGCAATTGCTTTCATCCTCCTCCAAGACAGTCTTCTGCAGTGAGCTGGAGGTGATTTGTGCTCAGAGAGTGCTGAGCAGGTCAGAACAATTGCAGAGAAGGGAAGAGATCTCCCATCAGCATTGCGCTGTGTGAAAGAGTGGGAGCAGGAACACCCTACATGGGTTTTGCTTGAAAAGCTGAATTACGCCAGAATCCATCTATGGAGATTGTCAAAACAAGTGGTGAAGAGATTCTGTCAGATGAAAAGGAAAAATAAATAATTTTTGAGAAACAATTCATTCTACTATGAAGACATTTTCAAAAGCAGATCTTTCTAAAAAAGTATTGTTGAAACTATTTTATTTGTCAAAAAATGAGGATTGTGTGAGACAGTATTGGTATTTGACTACAGCTTTGTTGCTTTGATTCATTTATTTAAGTTTTACACCGTTTTCAGTTTTGCATTTGCATACCACAGTAAGTAGGAAATAAACCTTGATATATTGTCATTATAAAAACATTGGTTAAGAGATTCTGAATAAAATTACTATATATTTGTCTTAACAATGATGCAGAGGTAAAGATCTGAAATTTTGGATGGCTTTTTAGTTTCAAATTATAGCAGTTTTGAAATAGTGTTTTTCCTATAAAATTGGAGTTATATTTTCTGAATAACTTTGTTGCTAGGAATTTGATTCTGCAAATTTAGCACACTTAAAGTAAGACAGATTAACTGCAACCTGCAGGAATGCACAAGCTTGAAAGAACCTTTTAGTTTCCAAGGCTTTTCCAACAGCATTTTTTTAACATTAATGAATTCTACCGTGTTGTGGAATGGAACAAAACAGCATCTAAACTGAAGCCTTTTTATCTGTTGAACTGTAGGTAGTAAAAACAGCAATAGAGAAATTGTTCAAGTTTTTTAAGGTGGCTACAGCCCTATCCTTCACAGACACTCTTTTAATGAGTATGTTTCCTAGGGCAAACAGAGTCTTGCAGAGTTCAGAGATGGAACTCTGCTGTTTAGTTGTGTCTTTGAACTCAAGTTTTGCTGCTGTGGTTAAGAAACTCAACTTTGCCTCTACTCCTTAAATGCAAAGAGGATTGAGACATGATATATTCCTCAAAGTTTTCAGGGGTGCCTGAACACAAGCTCTTCTGTTTGAAGTCCAGTGGTTTAACAAAGAGATTTACACTCTTCTCCTGTTCAGCCCAGTGATGAAATAAGACTCTGTGCCTTCAGGGTTGCAAGATAAGAGTTAACATGAAATTGTTACACAACTTTCCTCAATATAATAGAGCTGTAATACATGTCCATTTCCAGTAATATATCATGAAAGGGATGATTAGAAGCCAGCAGAGCTACAACAGATGGGTACCCAGAAAAATAACCGCAAACTTTCCAGTTGATGCTTTTGGATTTCCAGTAGTGTTCCATGTTTTAGAGTCCAAAATGAAGGACTTTGATTCATTTTCTCAGAATTGCACTTTAACAATACAGTGTGTGTTATCACCAGTTGCCAGGAAGAAACACTGTGCACACAGGGTTAAGCTGTTACTTACGATAAAACTGGATTCCCAGATTGCTGGATCAATGTTTTTTGAGTTTGACACAATATTCCAAACTTTATAAGAGGCAGAAAATATAAGGACACTTGCTTGCCATGCTCAAGGATTTGATAATGTGAACTGCATAGAAGAGAGGAAATGTCTTGCAAAACAAGCTAAGTAATGTAAACAATGTAAACAATGTTTATTCCTTCATTCCTGGGCTTTCTGCCTGAAAAATTTAAACCTAATTAGACTTAATTCATTAAAAAACAACAGCAATTAATTTGACTACAAATAAATGGACACTTCTCTCCTTTACTATGAGCACAAGAGGTCCTCAGAAAGAGTTCATTAACCTATTGTACATTAAAGGCAAAAAGTGTAGGAAACCTATGTTTATGGTCTTCAAAAAATGATCATGATACAGTTACTCCCTGTCTTACTTCATTATTTCTAGAGCACAAATGCAGCATTAAAATGAACTTCCAAACTTCTCAACTTCTTCTGCTGGTTTTCTTCCTGAATTTATTCCCAGTGTTCCTATTAGTCTCAGAGGACTAAGCCAAGGTGTATATGCAAATGAAGTTCTCTTTACAAACTCATTCGTTCTTTTGCCTCTGCTCAGAGAAGGAATTTGGCTATAACCCAGTCTCCAGCATCAGACAGAATAGTCAGGGTATTTGCTTACCTAATGAATCAGAAAAGATAAAATCTTTTACGTTGTGGATTGAATTTCTTTCTCATTTGCTATACAGATTATATGCATTGGATGCCCTTCAATATGAAAAATAACACTTGATTTTCTTAATTAAATGAAAACCATCATTTTCTTGACTTTAAGAAATAGCTATTGATAATATCTAAAAAATTATTATTTCCACAATAATATATTGAAAAGGAAATTAAGCACAACATTAAAAAAGACAAGAAGCAATATAATATTAGAACAGTTCAAATTTTTGCTACCACATAAATAAATAATGTAGAAAACAAAGTCTGTTTGGAGTGGTTTTCTGACTGAAGAGAAGGCTGAAGGAACAAAACTGTTATTGATATTATTGTCATTATGCTCAAGTGAATTCTCTGTAAAGATACTCAAATCAAATAACTGTTAATTCAGGGAAAATATAAGAACGAGAGCAGTTACTTTTGAAAATATCTAATAAGTACAATATTGGACTATTATGGAATATAGGAACATTACACAATATCATAGAGTGATAATTTGCATCTTAACATTAATGTAACAGATTATTGATATTAAGAGAGTTAAAAAATTTCATTGGAATACTTATATCCATAAGGAAATGCATTTTCATCAAAAGTGTTGTGTAATAAAGGAAAGGGTCTTATTAAGAGGGGTTTTTTTTTAATGAGTGTGTGCTCTGGATCTCCTTTAAGATTCTTTATCAAGGTTCAGTGTTTTATAGAAAAGTCATGAGAGATTTTACATGGGCATGCTTAACCAGCTTCTCCTTACCAGGGAGGGGACATTACGGTCATTAATTAAGTAGAAACTTCAATTTCCTCAGGATTTTCCTTTTGGTGTGATGGTGGATCAGCAGGTATCTGATACTAGAAAAAAATATTGAGGGTAATCTGATGAAGTTTTTATGGAAATGCTGCTAACTAATATTTTAATCGGAGATGTATGTATCTAACACTTTTTATGTTTTCCTGTGGAGTAGCCAAGATGCCATTTTTTCAGGTCAGTTGTGTCCAACTTTAATGGCATTGCTTGGTGAATTGGTACTACAGTACCTTTTTTGCCACTCTGGTTTTGCTGGAAAGGAAAAAAAGGGCACTGAAGCAGCAACAGTTTAGAGGTGTGGATCTGTCTGCCTCTTGTTAACTAAGAAGCTCTTTGTCACAAAACAGTCTGCACTCTCCTGAGGATGAGTAGATGCATTTTTGTGACTATAAATGTGATGACAAAGGAGAAGATGTAGTTGAAGTGTCCCTCTCATGTAATTGTCTGTCATTTTTTTCCACTGGACAAGGACTGTCTCTACCTCTAGCCTTTTGTTGTTCCCCTTCTGTATTGCACAATTAGGATGAAATAGCAGTGAAAGTAGAGCTTGAAGGTTTTCAAGTTTATAAGAAATTAGGCAGCAATAAATGTTGTCTGGGTGTCTGACAGGCAATCAGGATTGCAACAGAAAGAATAAGCTGTGTAAAGGTGAAAACCTCTATTTACCTATAACCTAAAATCATACTAATTTCCTGGTTTGAGCAGTCATTTGAGCTGCCCACACGCACTTGGTATTTAGTTGTGACAAAATTAAAGGCAACAGGCAGAAGGAAAAAGATGCTTTTGATGGGAAGTGATATTTAATGACTTTTGTTCCAGAGGAGATCAAAGAAGATGCAATTAAAGTATATTTTGACTAGAGAAATTATTGTCAAAAATGAAACAGAAAAGTTATTATTGTTTGAAATTTAATAATAGTTTTATTAAAATAATTAGTTTTACCTATATGCATTTAACCATATAAAAAGACACGCCAATAATAAAATCAGGAAATCTGAATTAGCACAACTTACATAGGTTCATTGAAAACAATAAGTTCAAAATGGCTTAATTATAGCAGCAATTTGATGTGCAAGAAACTAACTTTTTTGTGATATCCAAAATGGATTTCTGTAAAAAATTCAGTAAAAGTAAACCTATTACTTATGGGTTTACCTTGCCCATAATCATTCCTTTTCACTTGTAGTTACCAGACTGCAACTAAAGACATGAAAGTAACCTGAAAAAATGCTCAAAAGCTCAGGGATCTCTAGACAGAAAAGGAATTGGTACTAGGATGACCTTTAGAGCTAAATCTGAGAGGCTGTATAATCTGATTGTCAGACTTTACTGCAAGATCAGAGGCTCATTCTTATATGATCAGGCAGGTGTTCTTGTACTGATCTGATGTATTCATCTATGCCATTATTAAGAATTAATTGTAAAAATAAAAAGATCCAACTTAAACTGACAATGGAAAAAAGGAAAAGTCTGCATCATTCAAAAATTCATTTTAAGGTGGAGAGAGAAAATTTTCCTTAACTTTATGCATTGGCCCCAGTTTTTTAGTGATTTTTATAGTATACCATGAGTCTATGCTCCAAGGTTAAAAAGCCCCACCAATAGCAAAAAGTCCATTCTGAAATCATAATTGTTCATTTTAAGGGCAGAGGTGAATATCAAAATTTTATAGAGAAATATTTTCTCTCCTAATTAACGACATCGAGCATAACATTTTTGGTTTTAACTCTCATGGAGCTATAATGTTCCTCTGCATAACAGCCAAGCAAATCATTGGAATGGCAAAGAGCAGCTATGTTAAATTCAAATGGAACTATAAACTGTAAAATGGCTTAAACTGTGCCTGGCATCAAATGAGCACATTATGGATTATGTGTCTGGCCTGGTGCCATCCTCTCCACTTGGATAGATGAACAAACACTGTGGAGGATATTTCTGAATGGTTTTAACATTTGTAAATAAAGAACTACGAAGGCTCACATCCTACACAACTGACTGGGAAAAAGATTACTCAAATGTGTCCCTTGTAGCTGGATTAGACACTGCTGCCATAGCTGCTGTCAACAATTCTACTGCACCTTTCTCTGAGTAAATAGCCCTAAGTCCAGTTTTGTGGCTGAGAAGTTATGTCTTTGTTGCTTGTCTCAGCTAGGCTGAATCAGCGAAGACCTCAGGAGAGTCCTAAGAGATTCCCAGTGCAGTTTCTCACATATTGGCTAAGCAAGGTAGTATTATTTTCCTGCTTTAGTGCAGCCTCATTTAAGTGTTTGATGTTTTCTCTAACTGTGTGTTGAATTGCGCAGAATAAACATAACTTTGGAGGAAACTGTGACTAAGAGTTTACAGCAGTTTCATAGTCAAATACGTGTTTTGTCTATAGAATCGATCAACCAAGCTCAATCAGTTTAGTTACACTCAAACAACCTCTCACTAGAGATAATACATCTGAATATTTCTTAGTGTCCTCTTAGTCCATCATTCCCCTTAAGGGTAGTCCACTTCTTTCCCCTCATTTTTATTTTTAGTCAGTGAAAAAATGTTGAGTGCACACTTTTTAATTCTCCTAGGACTTACACCGTGGACTTACCTATCTCATTGCAATAATCCTTATTTTTTCCACGAAAAAATTGATGTTCAAAAGTTGGTATGAAAAAAGGTGTCCTTTTTCCTCTTTGTCTCACATCAGCTGGAGTAGAGGAGCTGGTGCTGAGAAAACTTTGGCAGTTCCATCCTTTGTACAAAAATGATCATTTACGCTTCTTATCTCAAATGACTTCCAAGTTTCTGGGTGGTCAAGAGTTTATATTAAAACTTGAGGAAAATTAAGCATCAGACATCTTCAATGAGTTCAATTGTGTAGAAATAATAAAAAGCATGAGAAACAGAGATTGTCTTGACAAGCTTCTTGTTTAGAAGTCAAAGAGATGCACAATGAAATGACTGAAAATCACTACTCATGGTCTACAAGCTTCAATAGATAAACAAAAAAAGTGCACCAAATTTAGCAATTTACTGGCTTTTAAGATGCAACCTGTAAGTGTGTTGTGGAGAAATGGTCAAAACTAAGAAAGGGATGTAAATTGTTTTCTGATTCTTTCCTTCATCTTAGTTCCAATTGCTTAGTTTTTAGTTGGTTAGCAACAACTTTTTCCAGAGGAAGAAATATAAATCATACAGTTCCAGGTAAGGATCACAGCTGGAGAGTCAACAAAAGCTACACTTACTCAGTAGATTGTAACTTCATGAAACTTTCAGGCTTCAGGCTACAATTTTATAGCCTTAGCTATACCCTTATAGATTTTATATCAAAATCTAAACATAGCAAAGAAAAGTCTTCTCCCACTTTCACTATGTTGACATTATGAGGAGCCCCAGGACACAGTGAGCACATTCAACACTAGAAGGAGTTATATTGAGGGATCACAGAGGTGATCTGCATCATACCAATCTTCTCAAATCACATTCCACACCAGACACAGCTACCCAGCCACAGACAACTGCATTCATCAGGACACGTGTCTTTGATTCCTACTCTGATTCTTAGTGGTAATTTCCTCTCTGAAAGATATTTATTGCCCTTTTTAAATTTAAGAAGTTTATTTGCAACTGACAAGGTGAAAATAATGCAAGCCAATGTGCTATAAAACTTTTTTTGCTAAGAAAAAACACTTATTTTACTTCTTCATGGTTTTTCAGTACTTTTTCATAGTGTATATGCTTCTATTTGTCATCATTAAAATGAAGTGGCCAGGGCAGGGGCACTGGATCTAGATGATATTTAAGGTCTCTTCCAACCCAAACCATACTTTTATTCTAGATTCTGTGATTTTAAAATTATCTCTACAAGGTCATCAACACTTTAAAGAAGCATAATGTCTGTTTCCTGCATACCAGAAGCATAATGATTTCACAAAAGCCCTTTTACCCCCACTTATATGAGGATTTATAAGGTGCATACTTACATTAAACTATAAATTCTTTACTCTAGGAGCTATAACAACCTGTAATCTGCTGGTACACCTTGTAGACTATTGAGATTTTTATTAATATAGTCAATGACAGTGATAAGAAATAAGTCATATATTTCATTAATATGTAATTATTAGTGATCATTTGAATACCAGAAGGTTTACCAGGCTGAACAAATACAGGAAATATAGTCCAAGCCAAGAAATTTTGAGTACAGAATGCAAGGCCTCTTAATATTGTCTGGTCACCTTAAATTCTATTCACTTAAATACCAGTAGAACTTGAACAGATTTTTTATTTGTTAAGCTAAGCTCCTGCTTCCCCTCTGTAGAAATTAGCACAGCAGGCTCTGAGTCACCAGAATGCCATGATCTACAGTCAGAAATGGGGCTGTGATTCTTCTCTAATGATAGAGCTTAAGAATGTGGAATACCTAGTGACAGCTGCTATGTGAAAATAATCAGCTCTAAATCAGTGGGAATGATCTCACAGCAGGCTTCTATTGTTCAATAGCAAATGTTTAGAATAACAATTTTATTGGTGCAGAAAGGAAAAAGAACTAAGCAATAAATAGTTTGTCAGAAACCCCACAGCAGCTTTGATTAGGGTTACGCTGTTACTAACATACTCTAGGGACAGAGAATAATATTTGGGATTTTTTCATCCAAGACTGGAACATGTTGCTGTTCCTGTTGATTTCCTTGTTTTTTTCTTTCTTTGTAAATGCTTAATAATAGGAAATGAATTATTTATGAAAATACAGACTTGAAATGCTGACCTGCAACTTCAATGCA
The DNA here is from genome assembly GCF_903797595.1 of Erithacus rubecula. Taxonomy (NCBI): domain Eukaryota; kingdom Metazoa; phylum Chordata; class Aves; order Passeriformes; family Muscicapidae; genus Erithacus; species Erithacus rubecula. The sequence goes on along the minus strand of NC_136661.1, from coordinate 28,725,599 downwards.
GCACAAGAAATCAGTGATTTTACCACCTACAACTAGGCTCTTGTGGTTTCACTGAAAGTCACAGACTTCTGTTCTTGAGAGTTTTTCATGCCTTTCTATCATCAAACCTTACCCACTGCAGAGGGTTCAACAGAGGCCATAATAATAAGCTCAACAAAACAACTGATCATACAAAACTGTACTTTTTTAACATATGCATTTGCAATAGGATTAGAGTATAGTCATCTTTAACTAAAATCATCATTGTTGCAATAAGAATGCATTTTAAGTGCCTGAAAAAAGCATAGAGAAGTTAGATCCAATGATCCTGCTCTCTGAGCTTGTGATATGTGCTTAGAAGAACAACCTTTGCAAAAATCGGGAGGATGAATTCCAATCTTATCTAAAAACCAGAAGAAAATTAATAACTTGCATGTGGTACATTTTAATTGTTCATTTGCCCAGGTAGCTGGCATGGAAAGGGCAAGTATGAAGGCATATACCCACTGCATTCCTTAGTGTGATTGGATTAACAGTGGCAAATAAAGAATCAATTAAATAAAAGGAAGATTTTTACCTCTTTCTTTCAGTTCTTTAGATGCATTCATTTAGAAAAAAGTCCCTAATTTCTCTGGTCACAGGACATATAGAAACCTCCTTTCTCTGCCCAGGAGACCTGCCACTCATAAACACTAGCATGTATTTTGGTAAAGCAAGCCATTCATTTAAATATCCTGGGGAACCCCACTGAACACTTTGGTAGAACTGAGACTAGATGTGATCCAACTGACTTTTGTGGAACATATCATATATTCATATGACAAACCCATGTAGATTTAAATATATTTGAACCAAAGAGACTGTGACTTTAATTGGCTTTTTTTGTTTTTTTGTTTTTTTTTTTTTTTTTTTTGTTTGTTTTTTGGGTTTTTTTACGAAAGAAAGCAAATCCTTCAAAATAGTTGGGGTTTTTTTTGTTGTTTTTTGGTGGTTTTTTTTTTTTTTAATTGTTGTTGTTGCTTTTTGGGTTTGGGGGGTTTTTTGTTGTTTTTTGGTTTGGTTTGGTTTGTTTCTTTGGTTGATTTTGTTGCTGTTGTTGGGTGGTTTTTTTTTGGTTTTTTTTTGGGGGGGAGGGGTTTGTTGCTGTTTTGGTTTTTCTGGGTTTTTATGGTACACACTATTTTGGAGTTTGTCTCAGTAGCTTTGTCTTATGTCAGCAACAAACCCATGCTCTGAAAATTGCGTGGGATGCTTTTGTCTCAATTGACTCTAGGCAAGAACAAATGTATTCAGGCTCAAACCCTGGGAGTGATTTTGAACTTAGATGATATTCAGTGAATCACTTTGTTGCAGGTATGTAATTTAACAAAAATAGTCTTGAAAAAAAAAGTTGTTGCCTTCATAACCTTTATAACACTTCTTCTATAAAAACTATCCAAACCTAGCTTTATTTCAGGTGAGAAAAGGCTGTATCTGTGATACTGTTCTAAATGTTTCACTGATTTCTACCTTTTATATAACTCTGCTAATATTTTATCTACAGTGATTTCTCAAATGGAGGGGATTTGGATGCCACTCAGGAAAGATATGTCCCAGAGCATTTGGTTACAAAACACATTAGTACATCATTCTGTTCCTTATTTCACATGATGAGCTGCCTGAAGGAGGATAAATGGCTCATAAAGTTCTCAATGGCCTAAAAGCAGGACCATCTGTTGAAGTCATCAGTGACTTTGTGTCTGAGCTTAGCAGCTGGGAAGCCTTCAATTCATCAGCTCTTCTTTAATCAGCTAGGTATCTCTGAAGTCAGTGGGAATTATTGTAATAGATTCTGGAAGAGCTGAGACAATGGCAAGAGCTTTTCCTGTCTTGAGATGATATCCATATTTCAACTCATTTCAATACACAGATTTTTGGCTTTCAGGTACTTGGCCCTCTCGTGCTAAAACTGCTCCACATCTGTTCGTGCTGCTCAGAGAGATTTGTCAGAATAATAGAAAGTGATAAAGATCTACTGGACCCTTGCATCTTATACTGCTGGCAAATTTGAATACTCAAATTCACATATGTGCTTCTAATGAATCCTTGCTTGTGAATGCCATCCCCCTTGGGAAGAGAAAACACGAAATGCCAAAGAAAAGGAAAGAAGAATGTGGTTTTCAAGGCCTCTCTGAAAGATCAGAAAGTTCTGTTATCCTTTTCTATTTAATCCACTTATTCATGTGCAGGTAGTTTAATACTTTCAAGCTGAATTACAGACCTGAAGTAATCTTTAAAGTCTACAGACATTACCTGAGGAAAGAAAATCAAACACACAGTAATGGATACTGAGTGCTGGTTGTTTAACTATTTTCTAGGGAAACAATGTGGATAGGAATGTGCCTTAAATCTATACTCTGAGAGGTGCATTTCTTTGAATTATGATGTTGTATATTCCCAGCAGAATTCTCCTCAAAATGTAGCAAAATTACCTTTGAAACTTATTCCAGGAAACTGGAGGAAAAGAAGGATGCTGGTCATTCCTGTAAAAGGTTTCAGTTGATCTTTTCCCTGGTTTAGAGGTTAAATTATTAATTATTAAAATGATTTAGAAATAATAACTAAAAAAAAAATCCAAATCTTCTCCTGACAGTATTGAAATATGGAACTCATATTTCCTAAACCTCAGTGTTGTATAAAAACTATGACAATGACAAGTTTGTAAATAATTTTCTATTCATGTTTTTGTCTCTTCATTTGTGCCAAAATATGTGACAAATCAATTAAGAATCTATATGCATTTCACCTCTATTTTACCTGTGTCTCGGTTGCCAGCAATACTGCAAAAATCCACATTAAAGTGCTGGCACAGAAGTTTCAAAAGTGTTATTAAGAGAGAAAATTTTAATACTCTTATGCACTGATTGAGTAGTTGCGTTCAGTAAGTGAAAGACCTTTATATAAATATTGGATCACAAAGTGTTACTGAAACTTAGAAGTAATTTGCTTCTCATGACACATAAATCCAAAACCTTTTAATGGAGGATATCCAATCTATTTTCAAAAGTGAAGAAGATGAAATCTTGAAAAAGTACTTTATCTTTTTGGAAAAAAAAAAGAAAAAGAAAACAAAACAAAAAACCAAACCAAACCAAAACAAAACAAAAAAACAAAAACAAACAAACAAACAAAAAAACAACAAAAGAAGAACCATTAAATCATAGATTTATTTACATATCCAGAAGAAGAGCTAATATTATTTAATAAATGTTCTTTGTAATGATTTGTAAGATTAGAGAGGAAATATTTTTTGAATATGAAATATTTCAAATGAATATTTTAAATTTTTTTTTTCCTGTGCTTATTATGCACCATTTCATGAGGAGCCAATAATTATGAGAAATAGATATATTTGTCCTTTTTAAACGTGTGAATCAAGAACTTTATCTATCTTGAGAAATATAAGATAATGTAAAAATAGTATAAAAATATAACAAACTCATGCTACTTTTTTCTTCCTCACAGCTTGAGGATAAAATATTCATGTGGACTGCAAAGCCATTCTTTTTTGTATTATTATCTAAGGACATATTTTTAACCTTTCAGCATGCTGAATAGTACTAGAAAAGTATTGTTAATGCACTTTTCATTATTAACACCCAGTTGGGGGTGAAAAATAAGTAGAAATTAAATTATCTAATGAATTTAAGTAGCCTGTAATTGCAGCTTCCAAATTCTGTATTTGTTCACAGGGCAAAAATATCTCAAAGACCTGAACAAAGTGGTGGATGTGCACTGGACAATGGGGAAGATTTGATTTTTTGAGTGTCTTGTGATTTACATTATCAGAGATTTGTTTAATTTTCTTTGATGGTGCACATATAATGTTTTTCAACTTCTGCATGAATCCAATTAAATAAAGATGAAATCTGTTGTGAAATTCTGTCTGAAATTATGTGACATTTTCAGCAGCAGCAAACAGAAAGTGCTGCATTCTTCAAATCCAACTTGTGGGATGCCTTGGTCTGAAAAATAATTTTATGGATGGTTTTTTCTTCATTGAGAAACTTAGAAGTTACTGGTTATTCTTGTCAAACACTGATTTTTTTTTTTTTTTTGTTTGTTTGTTTTGTTTGGTTTTTTTTGGTGATTGTTTGATGGAAAGAAGCTGTAGCTGTCAGGGTAAGTCACTGATGATTTGAGCTATCTTCCTCTTTTCATTCAAAAAGAGCAATCTCCTGTTGAGGGAGGGACACTTTGTGAACAAGGAAAATTATCAAGGCCGTGCAGAAAGAATTGGGAGAGTCACAGTTCACAGGGATACAGAAGTTTGCACCCACCCCCTGAGTATGGAAGCACTTCTTGTTGAAGTGGCCATGATCATGAATAAAAATCACAGTGTACTGCACATTTTGAAGGTGTCAGTCACTGAGCTTTGAGATTTCTGTGCAGTTGCACGTGGCAGAAATCCCTCAGAGATGAGTTAAACAATCAAGGACATACATTAATATCTTATCAACCCATTGTTGTAGGACTCTTTTATTATAACTTCAGGGAAAGAATGGTGAGAATCAGTCAAAAGAATCCAGTTTGGTTTGCCCCTCTGTCTTAAAGGTTTCTTGATGTCAACATTCCTCTATTTTCTGAACTCACATTGGCAGGCCTCCAAAATGCTGCTTTTTCTATTTCTATACAGTATTCCCTCATGCCAAAGGCATATTTTCTCTTCTGACAGCAGTACCCAGTCCTTCTTCTCTTACAACTCAGTAAGTCCCAGGAATTGTTATGTACAGCTTCCCAGACATTGAAGGAGTCAAAAAGTCAAGATTTCCTGTTAGCCAACGCTGTGTGGTCCTATTCCTGCTGCTTGACTGGGTCCTGTTATCTGTGACCCATGTCTGCTGATTGTTTAACCAAGATGTAGGAGCAGGGATACCATTGAGAGCTGTCCAGCCTGCCAGGAAAGATGTGATTTTTTGGTAGGAGTTAAACTGTATTGTTGGGCTGGACTGTTTAAGTCATTCTGCATATAAAAAGTATTAGATCATCAGAGGATGATTGTTCATGGATTGGTTAGAGGACCATCTAGCATGTCAAGAACCAGAAAACTACAATGACTTCATGAAACAGAACTGCAGATTTGGCATGTATTTTTAAAAAATTGCTTTTCACGATCTTGCAATTGGAAGGTTGTTATGCAGCTGACAAATTTTGTGAAATTTGAAGCAATCAATGTGTCCGAGGCAAAGACTGGCAGGGCCACTCTAGATTTTTCAAACAGTTTCCAAAAACTGAATTTTTGTTATTGAGTTGGTGCATAAGCATTATATAAGTGTTTTAAGGAATATTTTTTTTTTTTTAATAAGTGTTCTGCAGAGCTTTTTGACCCCTCATCTCTGCCTGTGAGAAACTTGTTAGACAGGAAGAAGGAGGTGACTGTATGTACCAGGGCATTTAGGAGTGCCTGAATGAGACCTGGGACTTGAGGGTTTTTTTGTCTTTTCCTAAGGACAGAAGTAAAGAGGAAAAAAAAGACACTGCTAGAGGTACAGTTTGTAGGATAAGGTAGAAGCTAGTACACATTCTATAGCAGATATAATTGTTCAAGGATCTGGCTGGTATGACTGTGTATTTTTTTCTTCAAAATTTTATAGAACTTTTTGTTGGTTGAGATGAATAAACTGGATTTGTTTCAAGTGATTTGAGTTCATTCCAAATGATTAAGCTCTCTATCTTTTTATGAAATAAGTGATACTCTGTGTTGTTGCATTTTGAAGAGCCAAGTCCCCATTAAAAAAAAAAAAAAAGAAAAAAATCAGTATTATTGCATGCTTTGGAAACAACATTGTTTTTTCTTTACTGCAGAAGAGAATGTCAGTGTAACTTATAGTTACAAGTGAGTTATCAAGTGAGATGATATCTTGACTTACTAAGCTAAGTGTTTGTTTTCTTGTTTATGATTCTTTCTCTTGTTTTTCCCAGCAACCAAGGAACACCACGTTATCAGGCTGAGTGAAGTAGGCTCCACTCAACAGGAATTAATCTCTCTTTGCAATATAGAAACAGGTTCTCTGAAATCTTTGTGCCTCATAAGTCCACTTACACCCACAAAGACACCTACAAGCCTTGGGGTATGGATGAGGCTGTTTTATGTATCCAACTTTAAAATCAAACCCTTAGGGATGACTGTAAGAAAACTGGTGTGAAAAGGAAAATGTTCTTATCTCTTTTTCAGAATCTCATGCATTTTTTCCTCAAGTCATACAGCTTTCTTTCTCCCTGATATTTTTCTTTCTTTCCTGCTTCAACAACTTTAGCATAATTCTGAAGATTAGACAGTTAAGGAAATAATATTTTTTTTTGCCTAATACTCTAGGTGGGAAGCAAATCTGTTTCAGCATCTTCTTTCAAAATAACTGTTTAAAATAACTTAAAATCTAGTAACAGCAGTCATGTTCTGAGGTATGGCACTATCTTTCCTAAATAAATTATTATCTATTATAATAAATATATGAATTTACACATGTATATTGTGTTTACCCTGTGTTAATATCAAAAGGTGTATTTGCTTTTGCATCTTCACATAAATGATATCACATCAGGAAATATTTGTAGATTTGGATAAGTTTTAAAAGCATTACTTTTAGCAAGACATAATTAATCATTCTGTAGAGTATGGGTCAGATTCCTCATGGTTTTTGGGCTAAAATAAGTTGTTATATTTTACACTGTGTCCTTACAAACAGCAAGCTGTTAACTGTTTTCCCTGTGTTTCCCATTTTGGATTTTTGAGGAGTCTTAGCAACAACATTTTTGAACAGAACTTTATGGGTTCCCATTGGATTGTGGAGCTCAGTTGATCTTCTGAAAAACAGACTTTCACTAGAGGATCAACTATTAGAAGGTAGGCTAATTTTGATTTCTTTCTGCCAGAGTTAATGCAAGTATCATGGCTTAACCACCAGGCAGGTTCAAACTTCATCTATGCATGATCAGAGGGCTAAAATTACCTTTTTTCTTTTCTTTGGACCTTCTGTTGAGTCTCCATGCAACAAGTGGAGTTCCCAGGTTTCAACTGCATTTAAAGTTCTTTAAGGTCTGAAGATGGAAAAAATAGATTATATGGAGATCATCCAAAAGGTAAAAAGAACTGCTGTTATAGAAAATAAGGAAGAAGACAAACTCTACTTTCTACTCCTCTTACAACATTTTCTTCACTATTCCTAGTGAATATATTATCCTACCTTGATCGATTCTGAGTAATCAGGGACACACACAGGGAACTGTATTTCACTTAAAAGAGTGCCAGAGAGGAAAGCATACAGCTGTTTTGTTTTACTTTTTTTTCAAATCAAAAGGAAGAAGATGAGGTTTTGGTATTAAAAACACCAAAGAGCTTTATTTTACAAATTATAAATATTTGGGACATATCACTTTTTGTTGTTGTTGAAAATGCTTGTCTGTGTGAGAAGAAGTGATGTGAACAATACCAAAAGATGTCATGTGATATGTCAGAAAAAAAAAGTCCAAAATATATCCCCCAAAACCTTTGACACATCTTTTGTTTTGAAAAAGAAATAGAGTACAGCCTATCTTTTCAGAGTTTTTTATGTTTTACATCAGTAATTATGGGCAAATTCTAAGGAATTATTTGTCTTTTATTGCCTAGAGGCGTATTAACTCCTCCTCTTACATGACACAGTTTTCTTTTTCAACATCTGTCTTCTAACACAGTAGTGACACTGACAGAATTAATATGTCTGTCTTTTGCTAATGAGCAACACCTTCCTGGTTGAAATGCCTATATTTAGACACCAAAAGCATTTAGTGTCATGACTGAAGAAATTGAGCTTTTGGGTTAGACTACAAAAAGGTTAGACTTAAAAAGCTGCTTCTTTAGATACAACATTTAAAAGAATGCAGAACAAATCGAGGATTTAAATAAATCTAAGAAGATTTAAATTCCTTGAGTTTCTGTGCTGATAGGTCACTTATATGACCACTTAAACGGTTACTTAGATGCAACATAAATGACAGCAAAAGGCATGATAATGAAAAAGGTAAAATATAATTATATGGGAACTTCTGTACCTGGGTAGAACCACAGAAAATAGAAAAAAAAAAAAAAAAAGGCATTAAAAAATGAAAATCTTGAAGGGGCTCTTATTTTTCTGATTTCTGGAGACATTTCTTTGAATTTACCAGCGGAAAAGGCTAAAAAAGTATTAGCCAAGGTGTTAATTGTGGCATTATATAAATGGGAGTAGTCATCTTATAAATGTCTATTGCAGTTCTATAAACTTCTAAACAAATGATCATGCCTGAGAGGATCTGTAGATATTTTAAACTGCAGGCCAAATAAAATTTAGATTACATCTTTCATGGGTTTGTGTGAGATAGAAAAAAAGCCTCAATAGACAGAAGGGTGAAAACAGTGTAGGAATTGTGTGATGACAATGATAGCATTGATCTGGCAGCATGAGGAAAGGCTAAGGGCTGGTGGAGACTCCAAATGCAAGTATAAAAGATATTTTTCTCTTTTTTTTTTTTTTCACAGAAATGCAGAATTTCACAGAAAATTAACTCCTACTCTATTTATGTCAAGCAGTAGAAAAAGCTTTTACTGGTATAAAGTCTGTTTCAGAGGCTGAGGTTTCAATGTAAGGGCTGGAATCCAGCTTGATCAATTTAGGCAGTCTAAATAGTGATTATCATGCTCACTCTTGATCAGTGAGGACAGGTGGATGTCTGATCTATCTGATTGATTCAGTCTTGAAGTGAAAGGGATTAGATGTCAACACTTGTCCATTGACCTGTGCCATTTCCCAAAAAAAGAGAAAGAATGATTCCTGGTCTACTTCCTAGGCAGGGAACTAGAGGTTGATTGGTTTAATCTCTGACCCTGGAAACAAATTTCCAGGTATATGAAGGACAAGAAAGTGGCTGAGAGCAGCTACCATGGGTTTACCAGGTTTAAACTGTGCTAGACCTGTGTAGTAGCAATTATTAGATCTGTGGACAGCAGGTAGAGAAAGAAAGTGGTTCACCTTGATACCAGCAAGGCTTCTGGCAGTCTGACACAGCATCTTTCCACTTGGAATGACAAGATATGGGCTGGTGAATTAGGAGGTGGGCTGGGGACTGGCAGGACTGTGGAGCCCAAAGGGGAAGGTGTCAGGATTGAGTTTACCTGGCTGTTGGGTGTGAGTAACACTCCTCAGGGGGTGAGGACAGCAGGATGCTCAAAGAGAGCTCAGCTGACAGGAGGAGGAGGCTGATGGCAAACTTAGAAATTTCAGCATTGGAAGTCCTGTTAGGGAAATATGACAGAGCAGCCACACATCTCCTTATGCCTAGATGCAGATTTTGACAAGATGTTCTTGTTAAGAGAGGTAAGGAGGAGGGAAAAAGAGACAGCTATCTTTGTGTAATATAAAACATAAAATAATTTTTTGAAAAGTGAAACAGAAGATCAACATCTGAGACCATTTCTTAGAGAAAAACAAGCTTATTTCTCTTGCATTTACTGATATTTGTAAGGCTGAAGAGTATTGGCAGGCAGCTTTGAAATCCTTGAATCTCAGCTACTTCTAAGCAAAATACAATGCATTTCTGAATAATTACTTGTCATCCACAAGCATATAGATGACTAAGTGATTCCTGAAAAAGTTTTCAGGTCTAGAGGGTTTGGCAAATTTCAGGTTATTTGCTGCTCCAGTGGTTGATGTCAGGAGCATTTTAATACTACACTCAGAATTTTGTGACTCTTAGCAGGATTTTTATCCATGCGAGCAAAGAGTAGTCCATTCATGAGCTTTGGCAATAAAGCCTAGAAAAGGATTGTTTTTAGGGTTTAAATTACTGGAAAGAACCCTTGGCTGTTGGAACTCTAATTGTGCTATCAGTGTGAAGCATATTTTACTTCAGATTATAAATAAAACAGGGAGTCATTCTAACCCATTGTAAGAAAGCATTACAAGACTTTATGGATGTGAAACACTGGTCTGTTAAATCTGCTCTTGTATTAACAGTTACAGTCAGATTCTTGCCTTTATCACTGAGGTGGTAAAGTTATATAAATATTTTAACAGGCATTTCTGTTATGGTGCTTGGAGAAATTGCTCATTGAAATGCTTAAAGTGAACTTGTGGGGAGTCCATCAAACTGAATATAATACATAGTGGTTTGAATCACGAGAATAGGAAACTATAAAAGTTTGGCAGAGCTTTTCTAAGAGCTGAAAATACAGCTTTGAACAGTTTTTCACTCTGGCTTGCTGTAGAGTTACTCGATAAAGGAATGTTTATTAGAATTTTATGCATAGGGATATATTGTGCAAGAATTTATAAGGCTCTAAGGGCTTTACAAGAGCTGTTGGAGTTAATGACATCACATAGCCAAATTTTGACTATTCAACTGCTTTAAATTACTCAAATGAGTTTAGTTACACTATCATGTCTGTATATAAACATGACACAAATTAAAGATCTCTAGTAGTCATGTAACAAGCATGAAATTATTATAGACCTGATTAAAATACAATAAACATTTTTGTTTTGTGGATGTGATATCTAATAATGCTACATTCAGTGTTAGAGCAGAGGAGGAGTGATATTAAGATGCTATGCAGGAAGTCTGTGACAGAAACACAGATTATGAGTGTTAGTACTTCAAGCATCCTGCAGTGGGTACCAAAAATGCTGCTCAGTTGTGCTGATAGCAAAGGTTCACAGGTCTCTTAACCTTATCTGGACATTTCTGATTATAGGCACAGGGACTGTTAAAGTACAAAACACTTCCTTTTTAAGCTGTTTTTGTTTTATACTTAAATTATACAACATTATTTTATCACAGTTGTCCTTCAAGAGACAAGATAAAATGGAAGACATAAATTGTAAAAAACCCCCAAAACTTCCAGGCATAGTAGGACTATAGACAGAGAAAATCAGCTTTCTCAAAAATGTCTAATGTAGATTAAGTCAGGAAAAAATTATGGTGGAAGAACAACAATGCAAGATGGCTAGTCAACTTCCACATTATAATTGAAGCTTTACATTATCTTTAAAAATAAAGGAAAAACTGGAAAAACAGGAAAGTTCTTCAGTGTACTGACTAATGAATTGTGAAGATAGAATAAAACAATGATTTCTGCTATATTTTAATAAATCCCACCTCCACATTTCTTTTCTTCTTTTTTTATTGAATACATTTGTCATGTTAGAACTGTTCAATTTTTGAACTACTTTCTTTAAATATTTAGGATAGTAGATATATTTCCTCTTAAAAAAAAAAAAAGTAAAAGACAAGTTTTATTTACTAATATCTCATCAACACCAGCAAAAATCCCAAGTCTAGAACCAAAAAAAAACCCAAACAAAACCCAAACAAATTTAACAAATCCTCAATTTCCACCATCTGTTCTGGAACCCAGGCTGTAAGTTGCAAAAAATGTCATTGTTTGCTAGGATGTTATTATTTTTTGAGGCATGATAATTTCCAAATTATTGGATTGCATAGGCAAAAATGTATTTAAAAAACCCCAAAATCAAAAAACAAACAAATTTAAAAAAACACAAAACCCCCCAACCCCCCCCAAAAACAACCTGAACAGATCACTATTGAGTTAACTAGATAAATGAAACTCAATATATAGAGAATATTCTCAGAATTAAGTTTACAGAAGGGAAGAAACTGTGGGAAAAAAATCTGAGTGTCAATAGACAGCAATAACGATTAAACATGAGCTCAATTTCAGCTTGCATCTTGACAAAGCTAGTTCTTCAGTTCCTTTTTTTGAGAAAACATTTCAAAATAGTTGCACTCATGCATATAGTTCAGATAGGCCAATAAAAATGCTGGACTACTTAGATATAAATAAACATTAAAATGAAACTAGTCAAATCAAATGTGGTTAACGGAAATTTAAATGTTATAAAGTTTATATGACAATGAAATCACATGGAAACATCTCAGGGCTCCAGGCTTAGTTGCCAGTAGAAAATTGATGAAACCTCTGGACAAATTCCAATTCAAATTCAACCCTGTGCTGTCACCATTGCAAAAACTTAAGATAAAGCTGATAAAGACCATTTTGAAAGTTTCAATTGTACTCCTGGTCTTAAAAATATGGTATGAACTTTTTTGTGGTTACTTGTTAAGTGGTGTTCACAAGTGATCTGATTGGCATGCTATATGGAAGATATGAGTTAAATAGTTCAACAGAAGAGATTTTGTTGGGGTTTTTTTTAGTATTTTTTAATTGTAGAAGAATTATTTTTAAAAATTTAACTGCCATTTCTTCATATCAGAATACACTAAGGCTCCACTGTATTAACTTAATCCATTTAAAATAAATTGCAAAACATTTAACCAATATAATATTTAGTGATTAAATTACAGGAAAGAGGTTAATCTCAGTTTAAGAGAAAAAACCTATCAACTAGAAGGAGTAGCATTCCTAGTGTAAAGACAGGTAGACATTCCATGATTTGCTGTGAACATTGAACAGCAGATTAATCTGTGTCCATCTCTTAGGAAGACTGATGGTGCTCTGCTGCTCGCTAACACCAAGTCCTTTTTCATCCAGAGAGTTTTCTTTGTGATGGCTCTACAACTTTCCAAGGTTACTGCATGTATGAAAGATAATAATTTGCCAATTCTGCTTCTGTTGCTTGAAATAACAGTCTTTCAATCCTAAATTACAACTTAATGTCCATCAGTATTTACTGGGGCTATTTCCAACTCATGGAAGTAGACTGGGAGCAGGATATTCTTCCAAAGGTAATTTAATTTGATAATTTGGTAACAACAGGATCCCATACAGCTGGCAAATACAGATATGAAAAATGTCCTTACTGGAGAAACAATTTCCAAATATTTGCAAAAGTTAAAGAGAAAACTGGAAACAAAAAATGCATCAAAGAAATCAAGTATTGATTCCCCTTCTTTCTGTGTTCAGCCTGTTGTAACAATGTGGGCTGTATTTTTGTTGTTGGCCACCTACAGAGTATGTTTAGCTAAATCTGGCTTTGACAACTATGTGACCATGTGCCATCTGAAGCTGGTTATAAATTATTCCTTATTGTCGAGGTAGAAAAGTTATATAGAAGCTTAGAAAGGATGAAGGGGTTATTGTGTGTCTCAAAGAGCAATAGCCAGACAGGTGTTGAGCCAAATGTGGATGGTTGGTAACAACACGCTGTGAGAAAGGACAGGATGTGGCTGGAGGAGCCAAACAGGAGGAGGACATAATTTCTTTGGTATAAACATCCTTATTCTGTCTCCTGGAGACAAGCACAAAATTGTACAGCACCTGTACAGGAATGAGTAGTAAACATGGGGTGCAGGGATCAAGGCCACCAAAGACCCCCAAACCCCATTGACTCATTTCCAGAAAAGTCTGTAGCAATGGACTGTATATAGCAGGACAAATTATTTGCATAGAAATTCAGAAAATCATCTTCAGGACAGAGAGACCTTTCTATAAAAGGTGTCCCCACCAAGCCCTGGCGGTGTGTGCCAGGACCCTGGACATCCCATCAGCTGGACTGATGCTGGAGCCCAGAGTGGTGACCTCTGCCTTTCTTTGTTCTCTCTCTCTCCCTCTTAAATCCATTCCACTCCCTGTCCCCTTTCACCCTTCCCTTTTATCCAAACCCACTGATGTGCACCTATGTTGGAGGTCAGAGACTGCCACACCAATTCCCATGAGAGGTGTGAAATTTAGTCATAAAATCTTTTAAAGGTTTTGTGGACCCTCTGACTTTTGTTGTTCTTTTCAACCATGAGCATCTATGAATCTCATCTGCACCCTTCCCCTTAAGGGTGGAGTGTCAAAGATCATTAGGTCATCTGAACAAAATGTCTTGATAAGAATATTGATCAAAATTTATAGTTCTCTTTCTCTGTTACTTGATCTGTGGCAGATCAAGGGCTTTGTTAATTAGAAGGCAAGAATTTTCACAAATTGTCAAAATACAGCTTTCCAACCTCTAACTACCAAGTTAGATTTTTTCTCCCTAGGATTTGTCTATGCATCTATCTAATATATCTCTCTGTCTATCTATCTATCTATCTATCTATCTATCTATCTATCTATCTATCTATCTATCTATCTGTCTCTGTCTGTCTATCTATCTATCTATCTATCTATCTATCTATCTATCTATCTATCTATCTATCTATCTATCTATCTATCTATCTATCTTCATCAATACTATGCCAGAATCCCTCACACACAGTTCTCTCCCTGTCATGTAAAATACTGTAAATCATTTCAACATTAGTTATTTATTTTTATTTTTAACCAGAAGTTAATCACAAGTAGTGCCAGTGGCTTTAGTTCACCTTGTTACAGGAGGATTTTGAATCTAGGACAAAATTATCTTATGGCTAGGGCTCATATTTGCGAAAATTTATATCTAGAAATTTCTTTGTCTATCCAGTTTTACATAACACATTATTAAAAAAAAATCTCTTAGTAGTAATTTCATGCAGGACACAAAGAAATTATGTTCTACAAATGTTCCACTTGTCAAAAAGACATATTTTTATATAATTTCTAAGAACAAAATGCAAATACAAGCTGACTTGTCAGCCAAATATTTTTCTTTTAGAAAAGGAGAAGAGTTTGATTATCAAAGTTCAGTAATTACATTATTTTCTAATTGTGAAACATTGCATAAAAATGCTAGATACTTCCACCAATGTTATTAAAGTTAGTAGTTAATTTTTGTATTAGTGATCCACTGCAGTGAAATATGACTCTTTTCTCCCTCAGTTTAAATGAGGGGTAAAATTCAGTTCTGATACTCAGCTTACTTAGAACTGATACTTTACATACTCCTTTTTATTTTTAGAATCTCTGCTGAGCTTGAAAAAACAAAAAAGTCTGTAAATAATATTTGCTTGACAGTTTATTATTTATAGTGGCCTAAGGGAATATAAATGAACACATGGTAAGTGATAGAAGGCTAAAATCACTGGTTATTCTTTCCACAGTCTTCTTTTTTTTAAATATTATTTTGTAAACTTTTAAATTAAACTGAAAAGAATTAATGACACTTGTCAATGTTATCAGAGATGCTTTTCAGCATTTCATAAAGATTTTGCTTCCATATCTAGCAGACACCAAAAGCAATCCATACTTCAGCATTGTTAAAAAGGTATTTTTAAGCAAAGCTAACTAATAATACCCCAAACAAGAAGATAAACAAACAAAATAAAATCTTTAATGTCAGATGCACTGATAATGGGATGAAATCATGTAAGGTTGTCCTAAAGATATTAACTAAGGCTGAATGCATGACTTTGGGACATATTTTGTTTCTAATAGGCTAAAAATGTTTGTGACTGTGTAATTTATAATGGAAAAAAATATTAATGTTGGACAGTCTGAAGGTATTTACAGTTCTAAAGAGAATTCAACTATTCTTACATGAGGACTGCTTTAAAAATTGTGCTGTTTCTATGATTGTTAAATTTGGCCACAAAATTAAAAAAAAACCAAGATATTCACACAGACGTGTGTTTTGACATTGCTGAGAGGTAGATGTAAGCTAAGGAAATATTGCAACAGTGGGTAGTATTTTCCAAATTTATTTTTCTGTTAATGACAGTTGTTTATTTTGAATAAATTTGTCTGTGAATGAACACAGCCTTCCCTCAGTGCCACAACATTCTCTGTTTTCATGTTTGGGATGAGTGAGCTATGGGTTTTCTTTGCAGCATCCAGTGCTCCTAGATTTCAGCTGCTTCTCTTTTTATTAATATATGGAATTATTCTCCTCATGGTTTATATCATTATTAACTTCTCTGAGAAGGATATCCATGGGAAATAGGGATCTTTCTGCTGAATATCAGATTTAAGTATGCTAATCACTCTTCATTAAAAATCTCCCAAATTTCAGAGATTTAAGAAACTGAACTTGGCTGAAATTTGGGCTGTTTTCATCATACTTTTGCTTACCTAGAGAAACAGAGAGAAAAGAAAGAAATAAACAGGAATTTATTTATAATTTTAAACTTTAAAAATTCTTACACAGTTTAAATGAAATATAATGTTTTCTGTCCACTGTCTAGAAAAAATAAAAATGTGGGGTTTCCTGAGTGCAGTTTACAGATGATTCTGGACTGAGGTTCAGCAAATACAGGTGCTTTGTCTGTGCAAAGGTTATCTTGCCTAAGCTCATCTCTTCAGATCAAGGAGGCTGTTGACATTTTTAAGAAAATCCATAGCAAGCTGAAGTCCATGAGGGAATCATAGCTTTAATTTGAAGCAGCTGGATAGCAAGAAAAAAAAAAATCTATTTGATTTAACAAAGGACAGAAAAAATATGCTAATACAAGGCATAAGGCTTGACATGGGATGCTGGAATCCTACAGCAGTTTATAATCCAAGCATGTTGCAAAAAATCAATGACTTAGTCCTAAGTGTTCAAGTCAGTGTGTGTGGGTATTAATCACATGAATCCTGGCAGTCAATAAGATTTCCATATATCTCCAAACTGTGCTTTGAGAAAGCAGTTCTTATCCAGAGGTCTGAAGCTGATGGGAGAAAAAAATTCCTCTTGATTTCACCATGCAGTGAATTGGCCATTTCTAAAAAAGTCTAGGTTGGGACAGCCACACAGAAATTTTACCAGGGATAGAAGGATTAGAGAGTTTAAAAGTAAAGAGATGTGTGCTTTTTCTTGACAAAAAAGGAAGAGATTTGTAAAAAAAAGTGTGTTTTCTAAACCAATGCAAAAGTTGTAATGAAGGTGTGCCAGTAACCAATGTAGCACATAAGGCGACTTAACAACATAATAATAATTATAACTTAATAGCATTATAATTGTTATATTTTCAGAAACTTTTACTCTTTATTATATATCAAGAAACAGAACTAATGACTTCAAATTATGACAATCAGAATTCCCTTATGAAAGGAAATCTCTGTTTTGCCAAATTGAATTCTGCCACTGTGTTTTTTGTTTGTTTGCTTATTTCTATTGTTATTCTAGGGGGAAAAAATACCACTTTTTTTTTTTTCCCCCTGTAGCTTGAGTTTCGTATTAAATAAATCCACACAAAACAAAAGAAAACTCAGAAAAATCCAAAGGTCTGAATTTGCACCATCTTCCCCCACCCAAATTTATATGAAAATACATTGTTCTTAGAGGTGTTTAATGGGTTTTAATTCTATTTACAGAATGGAAGATTGTTCATTTTTCACTGGTTTGTTGCTTTGAATAGTTAGTAGGAGGGTAATGTGTGGAGAAAAAAAGATTTGCTATGCTTCTTTGCTTGTCCTACACATACCATGATTTCAACTAACCCCAATTCTATAGAATTGCAATTCCTAAGTCACTGTTCAAAAATAAAAATAAAAATCAGCTGCCCAAACACTAAACACCTGAAAATGTAATTTAATGAACCTGCCTGATTTATTTTTCATTGATCAATTATTGCCCTGCTAAACACCACCCAGGGTGTTCAGTACCTTGAAGGCAACATCATTGTTAGATAGGATACAGTTTTCTCCACCAGCATAGGTAACCCTTATAGATTTATTCCTTCTAACTGAAACAGGTACAGATTCCAACAAAATAGCAAGAAGAAATTTGAAAGTTAGGGACACTCTTAGTGAGTACCTATGGTTAACAGTGAATAAATTCTCAAATAAGATTAAGCATTCACCACTAGACATGTATTAGCATCCATTTGGAAAAGTTACATTCAAGGTCACAGGCAAAACAAAAAAAGATACTGGGAATCTTAAAATAAGGCATAGGGAGATGGTTCTTTTACTGTGTAAATATCTGAAGGAGTTAGTCTCCTGATCTCCTTTTATAATCTAAAATTAGGTAAGAGGAATCATGTCTTCTTCCTAAGGCTGTGTTTCAGAGTACTGCTGTCCATGTGGCAACCATCTCTAGATTCTGTTATGGAAAACAAAACAAAAAGTGTAAGTAAATGCATGTCCTCTGTAACTTCTTACCTTTGTTTTGCCTACTTTGTCTCTTCTGGAAGGAAAGGCCTTGAAACTCTCTCTCCTCTAAATGAAATTAAGCCTCTAAATCTGTGCAGTTATTGTTTATAGTGGAAGTTGCTCTACAGAAAATAAGTGTGTTTGCCAGGCACTGAAAGATGCTGCCATGATGGTTTACAAGAATGAGCTCAAGATTCTGCTGGGCTTTTAGTTTGCATTAATTAGGAATTCAGATTTACAGGAGAAAGTAAAGATCCATTTCCACTAACATTTAGTACCAATCTTGTCTCTTGGGCAATAACAGCCATTACTTGTTTTATGTACATATTGTTGTACTTTGCTATGGGACATTTTTCTTCATTTGTACACTTTGAAGCTAATTCTCTCTATAATTCCCATGGTAATCTGCCAGCTTTCCACCTATACATGGAGCAGTATTTTATTCTTGTCTTTTCAGCAGCTGGATTCTTTATACATCCCACATTTCTTGAAGATACACTTTTCCAAGTGTATTAAGTGCAACAATAATGAGCAGCCACTTAAAGGTCTTGCAAAGCATTTTGTATTGCATTTCTATTGTTTAGATTTTTGGGGGTATAATTGAAGGATGCTACAATATCTGTTTGACATTGAACTGAGAATTTTGTAGTGATGTACATTCCTTGCCATTTGTAATTCTTTAAACACAAAACCACAGCCAAAAGAAATCTCTGCTTGGAAGGATTGGGGCAGGGCAGGAAAGCACATTTATATACCTGAATCCTAAATAGAGTTTTATAGGTTATTTACATCTTAGTTTAATATACAATGGAGTGAACATGTCCGGAGCAAGTATGAAAGGGCACAGTAAGAGCATGACAATGGAACTGGGGAGACAGAGAGAGGAATTATCCACCCTGCAAACCTTCTTGTATCTTCTAGTTTGGTTTGTGGTGGTTGTGCTGTCTGAACAGCCAGGCAAGAATCAGATGTGCTGAAGTACTAATTCACTAACAGAGTAAATTTGGAGAAGAGTAGGAGATGGGGGAAGAGCCCATCATGTTATTGATTCTGTTATTTGCTCAGAGTTACAGTCAGAATTTATTGCCTAAGTATCTGCTGAAGCACATGTTGTTGTCTTGGCTTGTTGTTTTAGGTTCATGCTACTAAAAATGATACATGAGGAGAACTGGAAGTCACAGAAATGAATGCTGATCCAGGAATCAGTGGATAATAATATTCTGGGATCTCACATTTTTTTATATTTTAAGCCTTAGCTGAGACCTGAATTTCTGAAGAAGTTTCTGTCACACACCGTTGGATGAGGGGTAAGTAAGCAAGCTACTGAATATTCACTTTATATTTCATAGAATGGGTTTGGTCAGAAGAGACCTTAAAGATCATCTGTTTCCAATCCCCTACCACAGTGAGCAACATCTCTCACTAAACCAGATTTCTCAGAGCCCCATTAAACCTGGCTTAGAATATAATTGTTTAGGAAATTATTTTATTTTCTTAAATAGCTACAGTGGTTCATTAATGGTTGAAGAGTTTGTTTCTTTCATGGCTGGAAGAATGCTCTCTCTCTCAGCTGGTTAAGTGTAATCCATTTATTTTGCTGGAATGACAATCACTGAACTATTTTTTTGCCACAATTGCACATTGCATTTTGTGCCTTCTATCATCATGTTATTTAATGTATGCTATCTACCCAAGGAAATGATGCTGAACATGATGTCCAGCTTATCACACCAGTATCACTCATATCCAGGCTACTATTGATAATAAAAATCTAAACTTCCTGACAAATGTATGTTATCTCAGAAAATAAGGGATGAGAAGCAGGAAACTAGTACACAGAGGATTTAAGTTCAGTATCATTGCTTATCTGAAATGCTTATAGTGAGTGTAAATGTGTATTTTGATGCAGTGAAGGTAGCAAGGCATGAATCTGTAACTAGAGCTATGTAGGCCCAGTAGAATACTGTATCTGCAGTGGTGTTTATTTCTACAGAAATTACTGAAATATTCCATGTACATATCTGATTACTGGGTGAAGCTTTTGGAGATTTGCTGAAATGAGAATTAATTTACATGCTGATGTAAAGGTTAGATGGCAGATGGCTGAAGCATTATCCCATTTTGGTAGACATTCTCATTCTGCCAGTTCAGGGTAAGATGTTGTATCTTACCAATACTACTAACGTGAATTTTTTAGAAACCATATGCTGGAATCCAGGGCTCATCCTTAGCTTAAGGTCCCAAAAAACAGGATGAAAATGTGTTCTTATGAATACTGTTCCAGTAGTGTCATTTGTCTTCACTTGTTTTATTGGTGAAATCACAGCAAAACAAATGGAACTTGTCTTGGCAGCCAATAATCAGAATTTTAATCTGTTGCACTGCAATATATGAGTTACATGATTACATTCCTTAGTTCTTTAAGGAGACTTAGAGCTGGAATAGCACTCCTTGTTCTTCTCCTGCATTTTTGAGTGGTATAGACTGCTGGCACAGTAAGTGGAAGTGCTTCTCTTTTCTGTGAAATGGACTGAAAGTAAAGTGTTTTTTCCATGACACAGGAAATATGATTTCAAAAAGGTTCGAAACCGTAATGGAAAAAAAGGTTCTTCATATAAAATGAGTTGCAGCTATAATGACATTTTTCACTCTTTCTTGTTTGGTTTTAAGCACATTGATTGAATGGAGAAACTGAAGAGAAGTGCCTGGTGAAACAAAAATGTGGAGTTTCAGATTACCTTGTGGTTCATGCCATAGCATTTGTGGGGATGATAAGTACTGTGGGAAACATCTGAACAGGCCATGGCAGAAATTACTTCCCATTTGCCCTGAGAAAGGTGATATTGGGTACCAACTTTCAGGTGTATGTGCAAGTGTGGAATTTAAACAATCTGGATTTTTAGCTACAAGGAATCTAAATCAGCCCTCTCTCCCTCCTGCATTATGTATTTTGCTCTCCTTCTGTCCTTCTTTGTCTTTTTCTTCCTTTCTTCTTTGTTTTTTCTCTTTTACTTTCTTCTGCCTCCATCTGAATCTTTCTCATAATAAACCTATCCACTTATTCTGCCAGATAAAGCTGAATTTTTGAGTTTTCTTCTTCCATTTCTGAGATATTTGGAGAATATGCTGCCATTCACATTGCAGCAGGTTAGGAAGCACAGTAGCAACACTGACATTTTTCACCATAGTGTTTCTTCCACAAGGAGCTCCCAAATTCCATTGCAAATTCTAGTTATTATTGCTAGTACTGTTGTGTTGATTAATAGACATAAACATAGGCTTGTATGCCCAACCAGAGTGGCAGTGAAACATTATAGGAGTGTTGCTATAGGGCCCTCTTCTAGGCCCTGGAGGGATGTTATTTAAAATTAGGGCTTGTCATACATTATGTTAGACCCATATGCTCTGACTGCTCTGAGGGTTCTGCTCAGCACTAGGTGCATAGCCTCCAGTGCCAGATGTAAAATGAAACTCCAGTTAGAAATCTATACCTGTCATGTTCTCATATTTTTGGGTCCCTGAGCACTTCAGGTAATTCCAGAGGCACCTGTTAGCTAGAAATCCTTATAAACTGTTCAGACTTTGGAAGGACTACATGGGCATATGATTTATGGACTTGTCTGACTCTTGTCTTTATTAGAAATTTTTAATTAGGTGATGTAAACATGATGCAAATTTGGAATTAAGTGTGTGGATACTGTGAGATCATTTCAGAAGAAGAATATGACTGCAAAGTGTTTATAATTTCCTCCTGTAATAGTCAGTGGCTTGTATTGTTTTTTTCTGCTCTTACTCCAAAACAAGGTTAAAGGGTAAAACTGGTTTTATGCTAGCTTAAGGGCTGTCCAGATTTCTCTGAGCTTTTCTCACTGGTTTCCTGAAGTAGATTTCTGCACTCTGAGGATTTTACTAAAATACAATACTTCTTAAAGACTTCTGACACAAGGTCAGGCAGTCATGAATCAAGGCAAGAGTCAAGAAAAACCTCTAGAGCTCTCCTAGAGACCAAAAATCTTAAGTATTGCTAGTTGACTCACAACCAATTTATTGTTAGAACTTTATTGGTAAAATACTTTCCACTGGGCTGATATTTTGGACTTGGACAATTTAGGATGGACTATCTAGATCTATAAGCTGCATTACAGGATTTGTCTCAAAGCACATGTCAAATGTGTTATTCAAATAGGCCACGTGACATTTTTGTTAAGTAGAAAGGGTCTTTCCTTTTGTACTCAACAAGGAACATGGATAACCAAAAGTCAGCTTTTTGTAAAATTTTGTGTTTGATAACATCAGCCACCTCGTGGTTCTCTGTACCTCTTCTTTCAGGAAGAATTATTTTAATACTCCATGTTTTAAGCCAATATTACAGAAAGTATTTTTTTTCATTTTTTTATATTTTTACAGTTTTCAGTAGAATATTAAAGTCTTATTTTTCTGGAGATGGAACTATACCTCTATCAGTATATTGCAAAGCCCTGGTGAAACTCTTGTACTCAAAACGTTTCTGCACATAGACTCAGTTATATCTTAACACTTTTTCCTGTTCTGTTCAATATTCAAGTCTGCTTGTTCTTTGAAATTTATGAAGTAAGATAATGTAAAAGTTGCAGTGAGAAAAATAAACAAAAACCAACCCAAACTTCCAATTATTGTTTACCTTCAGAAAACTCACTGCACTTCTCTGACCTTCCTTACTCCTTGTTTCTCAGCAACCAGAAGTGTCACTAGGCAGTAACATTGGTAATGAGCATGTATTCCAAAAGAATGGATCTGCAGAGTGAAACACTCCAAACATCTTTGCTAAATGTGTCACTGAGGCCAGTCAGGAAATGTTATTCAAAAACATGCTCTTAGTCCAAACTAACATGTTAGTCTGGATCCACCTTTAAAGACTTTAGAATAGAATAAATTATTTCAGTTGTAAGGAATCTACAGTGTTCATCCAGTCCAGCTGCCTGACCAATACAGTGCTAACCAAAAGTTAAAATGTGCAGTTAAGGGCAGTGTCCAAATACCTTTAAATATTGAAAGGTTTGGCACATTGACCACTTCTCTGGGCAGCCTGCCCCAGTGTTTGACCATCATCTGGGTGAGGAAATGTCTCCTGATGTCTGATCTAAATCTCCCCTGGTCTGGCTTTAATGTGTTCCCATGTGCCATATCACAGGAAGAGGAGCTCAACACCTCCCTCAATGCTCCCCCTTCTCAGGAAGCTGCAAGGAGCAGTGAGATTACCCCTCACTGCCTTTTCTCCAATCTAGACCAGCCCAGAGTGTCCTCAGCCCCCCAACACAGATACACCTACCAGCCCTTCCTCAGCTCTGCTGCCCTCCTTCTCTTCATTCCAGCCAAAGTGGCAAAGGTCAGAATAACAGAAATTCAGAGATGTGTGATGTTCATGATAAGAATGCCATTCAAACAAGACTGTTCCAAGTGCAGAGTAACTTCAGCTTGGGGAAAAAAAAAAAAACCATTCAGAGAAATTATCATTCTCGAAAATAAGATGCCTTTTCAGAAAACCTCTATCTGGATAAAAAAATACCTTGGGGAACCACTCTTGTCTTTTTGCATGCTGGTGATAAGTGCATGAAGACAGATGCACAAACAGACACACCCATCAGCAGTAATGCTGCTGTTGAAGAGGATAGTGGGATAATATAAATGAAAAGGTCTTCTGTGATTATGAATAATTTTGAGGAAGCAGTGTGATGTCAGTGATTGCTCTGGAGCAGATTAAACCATCAGACTTTTGTTATCTTTTACTATTCATCAATCTGAGCATGAGCAGATAGATGGGAGAAGCCCATGTGCTTTGAAGAACTGCACAATTCAGACTTCATTTCATTTTCCCCAGTTTATGATTATTCTTATTTCACACAAACCAAATACAAAATCCAAGAGAGCAAAAAGAAAAATAACATATGCATTTTTACAACTTCAACCTATGACTGAATAATTCTGTCCAAGATTTGGGAAGCAATAAGGAATAGGCAAATTATCATGTGTTCTTCTGCTACGTGTTTCTGTGACTTATGTGCAAACAAATAACAGGGTAGTAGATGAAATAAAAATGTCATTTCAGTCATGAGGATGGATAATATCCTGTTCATGAAGTATTAGAAATATTTCTCACAGAAATTTATAATTATTATTTATGTTAGCAACATAATGTACATTAAAGAAAAAGAAAAAGAAAATATTAATAGAATTATACATGAATGACAAAACATGGCAAGTCATAACATAGTACTGATATTGTCAGAGGAAAAGGAAAAAAAAATGAAAAACCACCTTAAAAACAAAATATGGTAAGAAATTATCTACTTGCCATTATTGTATTTGGTACAACAGGATATGTTCATTGATAAACAAATTGTGATTAATTGGACAGTCTTTGACAGTATCCGTCTTAATTGTCTGTCTTTAATTTGAGGTTTCCAAAATTCAAAACTGTAAAAAAATCAAATCTCCTTAAGTTCCAGTGGGCTGTCAATTAAATTTGACTGATTATGCTCACCATTATCCTATAAAAATAATCCACAATTAATTGCTGCACTGTGCAAATTGCAGCAGGACAAGAATAGTTTACAGGCTTAGGGAAATATATGGTAATGTGCACCCATGCTCTCCAGACACTTGAATCTCAATTTTAATATTCCCAATGTCCTTCCAATGTCAGACTTAGTGATTTTTATGGGACTCATTATAGTGCATTTCTGCTGCAATTGGAAGATTCTTTAGCATGGTTCATGGCCCATACCTGCCAGATGAATTGCTATTGCATATACATGAGGAGAGAAAGAAATTCAGGCTGGCAAAGTCAGTATTCCAGATTTGCTTTGGGAATGTTTTCTCTAGGATTGTGAGGGCTCAGGGCAAGAACTTGCTCTGAAGGCCTTCCTCAACTCTGTATGCAAACCTGGCCATTAAAACTTTCCTTATTTTAAAATAAAGGTATGTACCACCTGTTGAAGTAGGATTTACAGGAAGATTTAAATGAGATGATCCTGTCTCTGTTTTTTTTCCCAGGGAAATAAGTGCTGACATTGAACAAAAAAATTAAAAAATAATAATAATATTTAAAGAAAAGCTGTGAACATTCACCACTCAAGCAGCAGTGGCATTCTGCAGTAGTAAATGTTACAGAAACTTCCACTGGAGATTCTAAGAAATGGATCAGAGATGTCACATTTTCCCCTAAAAAGTTGAAAGTGCAAAGATGTTTAAAAATCAAGGCCAAATTTGTGGTTACACTTTTTTTTTTTTTTTTTTTTTTTTTTTGGATGCTTCTTTATCACTGTAAGTTGAAATTAATATGCTATTAAAAAATCATCAAATATACTTTGTCTCATTACTGTTTGATAACACTGGCACTGTCAGGGACACGTCTTCTGACCACACAGATGTTACTAACAGCCAAATTAAAAGAAATGTTTAAAGATAACCTAAAAATTGCTAAAGTAGGTCACTTGCTAAGTAGAAATAACTACAACCGTAAAGAAATAATATTTCTTACTTACCTGTAACCATAATTCCAATCTCTCAAATCCACCTTAATAGTCAATGGATACTTATTGTGGTCTTTTGTTTTCCTTTTTTTTTTTTTTAGTTTTTGCTAACTTACAGTATTTTCCCAAGTCAATATTTCACAAAGAAACATTACTTAATACATGGAAGAATTTAACTGTATTTAATGAGGTGCATGATAAATCTAGGCTCTAGATCTAGGTTGCCTGCTCAAAAAGTATAACATCTATTCTTTTATATATATATAAAAAAAAAAGGAGACATAGCTATGGTCTTCATCTCAAAAGAGGAGTTGAATTAATAAAAAGTGCAAGAATGTACTCTTCAAGGCAGAAGATAATCTGTTTTCAGGATAATGAAATAGAGTAGTATGGTACTAGAGAAGTTTATTTGTCTATTAAAAAAAAAAAGACAAATAAAGAAAGATAACTAAACTCCTTTTAAATGCACATGATTGTGCAGATTTTCCTTTAAAAGACAACGTATCTTGTAATCTTTCTGGAGCATGAAGGTTTTTAATGCTGTGAAGAATATTGACAGCTCTCAGGCACCAGTTATGTCAAAGCCATAGTCTGCTGCTCACCTGGTAGCTAAGGTGCTGAGAGGGATTTTTCAGCAACACTGCTCCAAGAACAGGCACTTAGATGAGCACAAAGCTTCCTGTACTGTTATGGAGGTGCAAATGTTTATTTTGTGTTGGTATGGCCAGGTTTTGGCAGTGGTGGTGCTACAAGGGTGGCTTCTGTGAGAAGCTGCTGGAAGCTTCCTTATGTCCTGCAGAGTCAGATCCAGCTGCATCCAGGATGGACCCTCGCTGGCCAAGGCTGAGCCCATCAGTGATGGTGGGGACACTGCTGGGATAACAGATATGAGAAGGAAAAAAAGTTATTACACAGATGTAGTTGCAGCCAGAGAAGAGCAGGGTGAGTCCATGTGTGAGGAGCAGCCCTGCAGCCCCTGGGGCAGGGCAGGAGGGGCAGGAGCTGCTCCAGGCTCTGGAGCTCAGGTTCCCCTGCAGCCCCTGGAGCAGCCCATGGTGAGGCAGCTGTGCCCCTGCAGCCCAGGGAGGGCACGGGGGAGCAGAGATCCACCTGCAGCCTGGGGGAGCCCAGCCTGGAGCAGGGGGATGCCCAGAGGAGCTGTGACCCCACAGTGTTCCTGTGCTGGAGCAGGGGGATGCCCAGAGGAGCTGTGACCCCACAGTGTTCCTGTGCTGGAGCAGGGTCCTGCAGACCCAGAGAGAGGAGCCTGGGCTGGGGCAGGGGGATGCCCAAAAGAGGCTCTGAAATGAAGGAAGTGGAAGCAGGATCCTGACAGGAACCTGCAGACCCAGAGAGGAGCCTGGGCTGGAGCAGGTTTGGTGGCAGGACTCGTGATCCCATGGGGGACACTGGAGCAGGCTATTCCTGGAGAACTGACCCTGTGGAGAAGAGTCCCACACTGGAGCAGGTTGGGGGTAGCTGCTGCCCATGGGATGGACTCACACTGGAGAAGTTAATGGAGAATTCTCCCACACTGAAGCAAGGGAAGGACTCCAACCCTTCTCCCTGAGCAGCAGCAGGAATGTGTCATGCCTTGGCCATCACCCCCATTCCTTGTCTCCTTCTGCTGCTGCGGGAGAGGGAGAGCCTGGAAAGGAGGAAGAGGTGGTAGGAAAATGATTTTAAGATTTATTTTACTGCTCATTATCCTGCTCTGATTTTGTAAGTAATACATTAAGTTCACATCCCCAAGTTGAGTCAGTTTTGCTCAGCACAGTAATCAATTTTTGATCTCTCCCTATCCTCTCTCAATTCAAGAATCTTTTCTTAGACTTTCTTTCCTTTGTCCAGCTGAGAAGGGGAATGATAAAGTGGCTTTTGTGTGTGCCTGGCACTCAGACAGGGCCAACCCTCTTAAATGCTCTACTAAAACCTTAAGCAATATTTTAGAAGCTGTTATTTGAGGAAAAAGAAATGTCTCAAGGTGTTTTTGAGGACCTTTTAGAAAAAATGAAGAAGTTGCAATGTAGAAAGAGAAGGCCTTTCCTAGGTATGATACAGAGGGGGATAGTTAATTCTAACACTGTTATAAGGTGCAAGTTCTAAAGACATTTAAATGTGAAGAAAAAGTGTTTCTTTTCATTCACTGTTCAGGACCTGAAAGGTCTTTCCACAGGAGAAAAAAAAGAAAAAGAAAAAAAAAACAAAGAAAAAGAGAAAAAAAATCCACATGGAAGTAAAGGATACCCCAGAAAACAGTCAAAACAAGAGTCAGAGTTTGATTTTCAGAATTAAATTGCATATCCTTCTTTTCCCAAAGATTGGAGGATAAATGTAGAAAATAGAAACACAATGCAGACTCGATTTTTTTTAAAAATAAGGACATTACAGAGGCTGTCCTAAGATGGTGCTCAGCTAATAAAGGATTTCTGAAATCAGCTTAAGGTACTGGAAGAGTTGTGTCTTTCATCTGGTTTGTATCAGGGGCTTGGCTGGTTGCCACTCTTTAAGAATTCTTTACTGTTTATAGTTAATAGAATGAACATAATTCATTTGAGCTCTTTGTTGGCCTCTGTTTAACATGGTATTTGTGTGCTCCTTCCTATTAAAGATCCATTATTGTCTCAGCCTTTTGCTTTTGTTATATTTTCAAGCTCCATCTACAGCAAATAGTCACAGCAAAACTAAGAAGGAATAGTCTACCCCCTCTTCAGATGCCTTGCAGTTTTATCAGCATCCAGAGACTGCAAAAAAAAAAAAAAAAAAAAAGTCCTATTGACACATACAGAATTCTCATCCTCTGCAAACTTGAGACTGACACAGATTTTCTGATTCTCAGGGTTTTTTGTAGCAGAACTCTGAACCTGTTCTTATGGAAGGGAAAGTATCTTGGACTTGGGATCAGACCAGATGTGCCTACCATTCAAGTTTGCTTGTTTGTTTGTTTGTAATAAGAAAATAATAAGATTTTAATTTAAAAATTAGTTTTTACTATTTTTTTTTCTTAAAGACATCAAATTAAAGATAAATAATATCTTTCTCGCCTCCTGGAGCCCTGTATCAGCATGGCCACTAGAAAAATAGTGAAACTTCACATCAGTGGAATGTGGATTTAGAAATAATGTTTGGGGTATCATTTTTAGCCTAAAGTGTGCTGTTTAAGACATATTGTCCATATATATGTTATAGTATATGAGTTTATATGTACATACATACATTTGATTCCAGATTTAAAAAACATTAGAAATAAAATATCAACAGAGATTTGTGGACATAGTAGACTGAAATTTGGAAGGTGAATATATTTTTTAGCATTTTAATTGCAGCTGGCATCAAGGCTAGTGTATAATATATATTTCTTTTGTACAGATAAATATGGTTCTTAATTCCAAATCTGAATTTAAAGAATTATAAAAATTTGTTTATTTTTGGAACAATAAAAACAACACCTGCTATAAAAACTGATACTAAAATAGGGAAATGCAAAGTTAATCTAATACAAAATATTTTCTTGTAGAATTCTTTGGCAGATTTGATTCCAGTAAGACATATCAGGCATTTTAACACAAAGAACCAAGATTCTAATTTTGCACTTCTGGTTTTTTATGCTAAAGCTGAGCTAGGTTTGGTCAAACAATTAGTGGCACAATGAAGGGTACAGTGATAGATTTTTTCAATCATGGTTAAATAACAACATTATAAAATTACTGAACTGCTTTGCTTTTCATACTCTACAGAGGTTAGATTAGCACTTTTCCTAACACACAAGCTTATTGATCTTACAATATTTTGTAAGAATAGCATCTTTAAACTGATTAACAGACTAACTAGTGACAGACTGCAGTGTCTGGTGTCTTTGGTAGAAGCAGATCTTGAATCAATTGCAGTGGGAGTGACAAGTGGGATATTTGTAATCTTTTACAAAACAGCTCTGTAAGAACTTTCCAAATAAATGCACTTGCATGCTTGTCTAGCTCGTAATCCACTTGGCAGTGCTTAAATGAAGTTTATTTCGGATTTGTAAAACACAGTGATATCTTTCATACAGGTTTCCCAGTTTTTACATATGACACTGGTTACTTCAGACAGATAGAAAGCTGGTCATAAATCAAGCACAGATAGGTAGCAGAAACTTTTAGTTAAGAGGTGATCTCACTATTGTTCTGATAACAGCAGTATATATATTAATTTTTGTCTTGTTTCTTGTTAAGCCTTGTTCAGACCATTATGTAGATAACTCCAAGCCTCTGTTACTCCAAAAGTTGTTAAATGTTCCTCTGTTCAACACAAGAAACAAAATGTCCACTGGGAGATTTAGCTACCCAAGCCCCTGAATTTTCTTAAAAAAATATTTCACAAATAATTTTAAAGGAATTGGCTTTGTTTTTCTTACCATTGTTGAGCAAAATTATCCACTTAGTTCTGATAATTTTTAATCACAACATATTTAAGAACTAAAGTACTCCCTTCTGTTCAGTCAACAGAATACCAATAAACAACTTGATTTCTAGAAAAAAATCATAATGGAAAAAATCCATGACATTAGAAAAGTTTAAGTCAGAGAAATTCAAATTTATTCTCTTTGGTGTTTCCCTGGTGAAGCTAGAGATAATTTTACATTTACTCAGTATACACAGTGAAGTGGAAAGCATTTGAATAACTGATCACAGATTAAATTAAAGAGCCTGTCTACTCCTTTTCTTTTTCCTTTTTTTTCTTTTTCCTTTTTTTTTTCTTTTTTTTTTTACTAATACACTATTTTACATGGTTCAGAGTGAAAATCTGCATGCCCAAAGTGAAGGTCAAGAGGTGATTTTCAAGTAAAAGGACTTTGGGGATGCAGGCATTATAATAATCTATAAATTATTTTGAAGCAACATCTGAAATGTGAGAATGATTTTGTGTTATATTTTCTTAGCAGTCCAAATTGAAATGGAAAGAATCACCATTTTTTTTTCCTAGAAACCAGTATTGCAAGGATGATTGAAAAGGAACATTCTATCTGAACATTAAAAGTCAGAAATTCTAATAATCCCAGGATATTGTGATCTGCCCCTGAAAATATTCAAATATAGATCAAAAAATAAAAGAAAAATGTGTCTCTTATTATTGATTGCCTATGTTTATTATGATTATATCAGGTTTGACATGCACTGGTAGTAGGTGTAAATCCATATTGTATGAAGTCTTGAAACACTAATGTAGACCAAGTGTTGGGACCAACACTTCAAGATAAGCAGTGGAGAGTTTTTGGGAGCACAAGTAGCACAAAAGGTCAATAAATGACCTGTGGAGGAGAATTCAGAGTCGCTTTTCTGTTAAAAAATAGGAAACCTGAAAGAAAAAGAAGAGACAGGAATGCTGAGAAGAATAGCATTCTCCATACTTACAAGGTTTGTTTGATCCACTGGCCAGATATTTCAGTATGTGCTTGGAATTTTCACTGTACCTTTTCATAATAGCTGCAGTAAATAGGATGAAAAGTGATAATCTTACTGTGTAATAAGGACATTTGGGCTTCAGAGATGTTTCTAATGGGATAGCAAGGCAATTCATTTCAGAAACTGAGTAATTTCTCACCCTGGAAACTTTAATGTAAGGCTAAGCAAATGTTTATCAATTTACTTGCAGGATTTGTGGCATGGGGCAGGGATGACAAAGATGACCCCTTTAGAGCTCTTCTAATGCTATTTGTATGGTATTTCTTATTATATTCTGGCTTATAATTTTCCTTCCTAACAAAGGAACCAGAAGGTGTATCAATTTGAAATAGCATGTTCATATGGAGTAAGGCTTTAAGATCTCTAATATTCTCACATTCTGAATATCAGTCTCGCATTTGAAAGTGTAGAAGCCTTATCTGTGGGTGTAATTAAAATTCAACAGAAATCCATAAATGGCCCAGAATCATTAGTATTTCTAGACAGTTAGGATCATAAATCATTTGTGAAACTTTATTGGAAACTCAGAGAAAATAGCTTTTCCCTTTGAAATAGTCTAAGACATGACCTTCAATGTTTCTGCTCTGTATGGAGTTAGAGTAATCACTTGTAGGAATTTTTAAGTTAATATTGTATGAGTGCTCTCAAAAATGTGACAAACTGCCCCTACTTCTCAAACCTTTTTACAGCAGGCACAGTATTTGTTGTGTTTGACTGAGATAACCAAAGGGGAGCTGTTTTTCGACAATTTTTCTTTGACAAGACCAAAACCAAAATGCAGCTCTATCCTCTGAACTCTAAAGCAGTTTCATATTTTCTGTAAACAGTCAGCCTTGCATCTTTCCTCCTATTATTTGCTTTTTCTTCATGACAAGCTTAGATTATAAACCATTTCAGCAGGGGCAGGGCTGAAATGTGCCTGACACAAGGGACAGCAACAAGAACTTCAGAACAAAAGGCATCTATTTAACAGCTGAGGAGCCAGCTTCAAGGTGTGAGGTTGTCAAGTGCCCAATCAACTATACTATGTGTGACACAATGAATCATCCCACAGATGAGCAATTTCCAGAACAGAAAGGGAATGTGGATTATTGAAGGAAGTCAGGGTGCCTGTGGCAGGTGAGTGATTGAACCACTGGGTATTTCTAGTAGGAAGCTGAATTCCAAAAAACACAGAGATGCTTCTGTAGTGTGTTGGAGGTCCCTTAGCAACACGATTCAGAGGTGTTCAGCATGTTTGAGACTGAATATATTAAACACGCTAATGTAAAATTTAAGTTTAGGGTTTTTTTTTTTTTAGGTCTCCTAGCAATTACCTTATTATGCTAGCTTTTGTCAGAATTGATCAAGTTAAGCTGATGTGCCACATGTTTTGGGGTGGTTTTTTTTTTTTTTTGGTTTTTGGGGTTTTTTTCTTCTCTGGAACAAGTTGAATCAGTTCTCCAGTGCTGTGCAACGATGTCTGCATTAGCACTCTTTCTTGTCACAGCAGCACTTAAACAATTCAGCAAGTTGGCCTGATATGCCTTTCTATGAAGGATATTTTTTACATTTCTTCCCTCTGCTGTATCTAATATGTAAACATGAGGGACAAAAGATTGGTCAGTGTTTCCTTAACACAGGGACTTCCATGGGCTCATGAATATTCACTGTTATTGGATGGTTCATATGCCTTTAACCCGTCACTAAATGGAACACAAATCAGTCAAGATTTGCATTTTGCTTGCTATTCAAGTTTTCAAACTCATGAGTTCCCTGCCTAATGACAAGAATATTTATCCAGGTTAATTGATAAAATATCCTCAACATAGAGTGCTCTAGGAAACAATTTCAGAACACTTACATGTTGTATTAACATCTCATTATTTTATTCAACAACCCCAGAGCAAGTGGGGATGTAGGATGAATTATATGTGTTTCCAAATGGCATTTTCTCTAGAAAAAAAGCTCATATCTTCTAAGATATCTGTATGTTCTTTTTCTTAAGACCTAAGCATCCTTAATGATCGTTTCAGCTTTAACTAACAAAACAAGAATTCAAACAAAGCAGTTGCTAGAGGTTGAATACCAAATGGTTTAATTGCTTGCTGTATTTTAGAGTGAATTTTAATAGAAAAAAAAAAAATATATATATATAAGAAAAATTAGCAGAATTGCCATTGTCATAAAGTCATAAGCAATATGTGAATAGGAATAGAAATTTCTTAAATAAATGATTCATTACAATCTACTACTCCAGGCTTTTTTCCCACCTTTGCAGTTGCTCTTTTTTTTGCCTAAGGACAGATTTCTATGAATTTACATCATGATAAATGAGTCTTTAAAGCAGTGAAGCAGAGATAAAATAGACGTTTGGAATTTGCTATGGAACATCCCACACTGGAAAAACTCCAGTGTTTCAGTTTAAATAGTTATATTTATACAGTTTTATTCCTGTTAACTGTAAAATATTTATGTAGCTGATTTTTCCACCTATTTAATAAATGTTTTAGGCTAGGTAATTTCAAATAATCTCAGTATTAATTTTTATTGGCAACAGACTGAAAGCAAACCCTTGTACTTTAGTGCTCTGGTGGGAGAAGGAAGACTAATTGATGTTATTGCAAATGGAAATAAAGCTAAGTACTTCTCCACTACTGAATTGAATGAAATTAGGGCAGAGGAGGCTGTTTGTCAATACCAAGTTATGATGAAAACCAATTAGAAAAGTCCTGTATTATAAATAAGAATGCAGTATTGCCTTTTCAAGCTATGGACAAATTTCTAGAATTTAGGAGGATATGTCTGTACAGTTTTTTTATTTATATAATGTAATAATATTTAACAAACTGCTAAAGTTAAATAAATATGTATGTGTCTTTAAAGCAAGTATTTTAAGTGTTTAGTTCTCATCAACAAATACTTAATTCTGCTCTTTCAGACAAAAAAGGGCTGTCAGTTTTTTTCTTCTTTTTCTTAAAGATGAGGAAGTGTCTTTCCATTTGGTTGTCTTAACTCATTTTCCTGCTCTAATTTATTTCCATTTTGTAGGCTCTTCCATTTCACAAATTCCCTCCCTGTGTTCCAGCTCTAAATAAAAGAAAAAATTGACTTTCCACTTTTTTATGATTAACAGCACAGCTGGAAAAAAATACTCATTCTTGTCTATCATGTTTACATTACGTTCACTAATTATTTTATATATAAATATGTTTTGCATAAGTTGTTTTTTATGCCATGCCCACAGTCACTCACTTTCCTAACATTTTAAAGCCAAGTGCTGCTGCCAGGTATGGGAACAAAAGCTCCTCAGGACAAGGTTGCTTATGGGAGATTACCAGAAAAACCCAGCTGTTCTAAGCAGTTATTTTGATATCATTATTAGTTTAATCTACTGTATCAACAATGGGCACACAAGAACGGTTTTAATGAAAATTAAATTCTACTTGCAATGGGGGCAAACTGACCTACCTGTCTGATCCTGCTGAAATTCAATATTTAGATATCATATGCAGTATTTCCTGTTTACGTCCTACTTCATGCTCTGATGAACAGATCCTTCTGAGTCCTGGGGTTCCCATCCACATATAAATATAGGCACCCTGCCCTGGCACAGAGCTCAGGAGTCCCTCAGGATTTCACATCCTGGCCCTGGAGGACTTCTCAGAGCACAGTGACTTTGTCTCTGTCCAGCTTTGCTGCCTGGCTGAAAACAGACAATCATACTTGGATGTCTCTCTGTTTCTCCAGGATCTATTCATGTGAGTACTCCTTAAACAGGGGTGATTTTAATTGTCCACGATGGAGTTAGTATTACTCTGTATTTAAATATTTTTTTTTATTGCAAGATCGATTATACTGCCCACAATTTCAAGCATCAGAAATTTTCCTAACTTCTTAGTCGTTACTTTACTAAGTTGTTTTTTTTTTTTTTTTTTTTTTTTTTTTTTTTTTTTAGTTGGGCTACTTTCTCTTATATCCACTATCTCCTAAGTTTTTATTAGGAGAGAAAATGAATATTCATGTTCTGTTTACCTTCTCCATTCTAATTACTGTGATCATCGTATCTGTGTATCTGTTCTTTTTTAATTATGTATTTTCTTACCCCATTAAGCTACCATTCTAAATGATATGTGCCCTTCTACATCTTTCCTCTCCTTACGTTTCTTTACATCATGTCCTTCATCATTCTATTTTTTTTTTTCATTTCTCCTTCAATGTTTAATTCTAAACTATTCCTAAGTAATACCATATGTTTCAAATCTGTGAAATTATTGAAAGGGTGGACAGATGAAAGTGTCTAATTTCCAAAATATTTTATTAATTACTTCTTCTGCTTCTATTTCCATGCCACCTTACTAGTTATTTCTGTCATGAAAGCCTAGCACTTCCAAAGGAGGCAAGTTTTGCCTTCTACTCATTTTGAGGCAGATGCTTTTTGATCCTCAAAAATATCATATAACAGTTAAAGCTGGGCAAGTATCTTATTATTTATCAAGTTATTTAAATAGACCAGATATTTTAAGATCAAAACCTGAAACAGATGATGAGCTGCTGTTTTGTTGTAAGCTTTCACTGAATAATTTCAGTGTGAGATTTTCACACTGAATGTCATTCACCAGCTTGGGAATATAAATCACTTGATATAAGTATTAAATACTTTCAAGAAGTTGGTCTTTTTATTTTCATTTTTTCTGAATGAATGAATATATTCCTCTCCCTCCAGTCCCCGTCTCCTTCAGAAATTGTGTGTGGAAAAAGGATAGAAACAAAAAGTAAAGTTATTTTCTTTCCCCCCCAAATTATCTGGTTTATTTCTGCAAATAATGGATGCAATCTGAACTAAAATGAGTATTGATCTGGGGACAAATCTAGCCCTAGAAAACTTCTATGTTTTCGGTAAGCTTCATAAAGGAAAAAGGCTGTTAAAAGTTGTTACTTGTTTCACTTGCAGTAGTATTGAGTGTAAAACTGGCAGCCTTGGTGATTATAGGATGCGTTTTAACTGCAAGGTGAAAAGAAGGTTGTCTGATTTGTTTTAAGATTCAAGTTCTACATAGAACAACAAGCTTCATAATTAAGAAATTTGATCCATTTTATTTTGCTGAAGTATCTGAGCTGTTTGTTTGATGACATTGCAACCCCAGGGGTACCAGACCTCTTGAGCCTCACAAAACTGCTGCTGTCCAGGAAGAGAAGCAGAGAACGATACAGAGCTGGGAGGGGGCAGAGAGAGATTTTTTATTGGAAGCTGTTAAAGTCGTTGCTATGAGACCTTCTCCAGCTAACACAGGCACAGCAGTGTGTGAGGCTGATAAATCATAGCTCTTGCATTATACCTTCCCTTTCTGTCTATTTTTTTTTTTTTTTTCCCCTAACACAGCTTTTATAGTTGTTTAAGATCAGAGAAAACACCTGCCAGTTGCTTTTCCTTCTGTTTCGGTCCCTTCTGCTGCTTGGTGCAAGATGGAGCTAGAAAATGCAATGATCAGCTCCTCGAGCAGTTCTTCAGCAGGCTCCAGAGAGTACAAGGTGGTGATGCTGGGAGCAGGGGGAGTTGGCAAGAGCGGTAAGTTTCAGCAACAATATTTTGGGAGACAAGGGGTGAATTGGGAGCGTAAAGTTCACCGGGAAAGGACATTGTTTAATGAGGGGATTCATTCCTCTTTCTCTTGCACATGGCTTGGATAAAAGACTATAGTTCGTGACTGGGGCAATGAGTCAGCTTAATTTGTTACAGACTGAAATGCTGGAAGCCTTTTTAATTGGTTATTTGTGTAGGGCTGACCTTGGGTGTGTTGTGTGTGAGGAGAGAGCAGTCAGGCTGCTGCTGTGAGTTTCACAGCAAGTGCCCGTGTCCCTCTCCCACTTGGAGAGGGGTGATGGTTTGCTGGACGGTGTGGATGCAACTTGTTGGCCTGGGGCTCCTTGTGCTCAGGCAGAAATCAAACTAACTGCAAAGTCAGCTCTACAGCGTGGGGGATGCCTGCAGTGATCATTGTCTTCCCCACATCTTTTCTTTTTTGGTTTTTAAATTTTTATTTTATTTTTTTCTGAGTATCACTGTGGCTCAGCTGATTTTAGTCTCTGCTCTGGTCCGGACAGGTGCAGCATGCCTGCCTGAGTCTCACTCCAGGCTCTGAGGCAGATTTGCAGCATATTTTAATATCTCTGTCTACAGCTGGCAAGATATGCTAGTGTCTGACAATGATATCTCTTCAGAGGAGTCATTATTTTCTCTGGACAGTGTTTTCTTTTTCCCAGATATTATCAGCTTTGATTTATTCTCCCTGAAACCAGCTTCCTCTGTTCTTACAAAGACTTTGCTGAACACGCAGAGTTTGTCTCTGTAAGACAGTATATTGAGCTAGCCACACAACGTGAATTTGATTACATCTTCTGGAAACTCAAAGAATAACAGAAGAGAAACAAAATTACAAAAAGCAGGATGATGTAATATAATATAATACATCCCAGCTAGATTCCAAGGAATTTCCAGGATAAATAGCTGTGACATTAAATTGTAATATCTGTGTAGATCAAAGTTTTGTTTATATCCAAGCAATAAAATGAAGTCTAGGTGCAAAAAGTTAAAAATTGTGAGTGAACGTAATTTTCTTTCTGTATCCATTCTCTTTGGGTTTTTGCTATACTTGGCTTCAACTTCAGTGGCACATCTTTCACTGAAAGCCATTTCCCATCAGTATTGCTTAACCAAGCAAAGAGTTCTTGCACAGATGTTACTATGCAATAACCATATAAAATGGGAAAGAACAAAATATTGGTAATCTTGGAGTAAATTTCTGCAATTTCAGGTTATCTTTTCCATAGAAATGCAGGTATCCAGGATGAGCCAGCTGAAACTTTCATGTATATATATATATATATATATATGTATATATATATATGTGTATATATATGTATATATATATATGTGTATATATATATATATATGTATATATATATATATATGTATATCCCCCCCCTTATTTATGTATGTTCAAATTTATTTTTTCTTTTCTTTTCCCCCCTGAGTGTGTCCAAAAGATGACAGCAATTCCACCCCCCCACCCCAAACATAAGTTTTTTAGGAATAATGCAATTTTTAAAACTTGTTTACCACAAAGTGTTACAAGATATACTACATTGATAGCATGGTTGAAACATAGCAACCAAACTTTACATGTACGTAGAGGAAATTTTTGGATTTCCATTTACTATTAAATCAGATTTGAAATCAATAATTTAGCTAATTCAAATTTCTGTATTCAGAAAAGCTTAGCTGCTGATTTTATGAGAATAAAACCTTTAAATCTGTGAATTCAACAAGATATGATGCATCTCCAAAGCTGAGAAACACATAATTAACAAGTACAATTGTGTGATCTAAAGAAAAAAAGATGGGATTAAGTGTTATATAATATTTATAACATTCTGTGGCATTAATGAAAACTTTCTCTTGTTATCACAAAAGGGGAACTCCTAATTGAAAAAACAAAAAACACACCAAAAAAACAACAAAAAAACCCCAAAAAACCAAAAACAAATAAACAACCCCAAAAAAACCAAAAACAAAAAGAAAACCACCCCAGCAACTGAGTATTATTAAGAGTTCATAAGAAAGGAGGTGTACAGTTAACATTTACTAGGTATAAACTACTAATATGTAATGGACTTGAAATATTTCAGTAGAATCCTGACAGATAGTCCAACTGATAGAATTCAGAGAGATAAAAAAATAAAAATACTTGTCATCCCATAAATCATTAATTCATTCTGACTGTTACATAAACTGGATTAATTTACACCAGATTAAGAACAGAAAAAGTCCTTAATGACTACTTTCATTCTAGAAGATGAGCTCTGCTTTCCCCTAGTGACCTAGATTCAAAGTGTCCAGGAAGTTATGAATTTAACCTTAAAAATTAATCCGAGTAGAATTGGGATGAAAGAAAAAAAAAAAAAAAAAAGATAATTTGGTTTCCAATTTTGGTTTTGAGAAATCAGTGATATGTGGTTTGATGTATTGATAACATCTTGCCTTCTTTTTTCCTATCTTCTCCCTCCTTCTTTGCTTTTAAGTCATGATAAAAACAGTAACAGCTGGGATTAAATTACTGAGTGGGAAACCTCTTTCGGATGAAAGAGTTTTCATTCCTCAATTCATTCATATATTAAATAATTCAAGTTTGGAATAAATTTTCCATAGGAACCAAGCCACAAAAATGTTAGATTTATTTTTACCCTGGATATAGCTCACTTCCAGAGATTCCCTTGGCATTTTGATCTTGTGTTTCCAACCTTGCCCTGCCTTCTTATTGTGACACTTGTGCATGGGGTGGAATGAAGAGGAGGAGGAGACCAAAACTGGATGTTCTTTAGGCACTGGTGTTTACAAAAAATTCTCTTTGGTTCAGTCAGGCTTGTCTCTTCATTTCTGTGCTCCAAGATGGTAGACAGTGCAGGAGGACAGCCAAAATCCTGATATTTGTGCTAATCAGTGTGTAAATTTCACAGGAATTGCTAAAAGATGATGAACTCTGTGCATCGAAGTCTGACATTTGTCACATGCAGAGTAATTAAGTGTAAACTGCAAGTGGTCTGTGAATGGTTACTCAAAGGTTCTCACACTTCAAAACAAATTATGGAAAACTAGTACTAATTAAAAAAAAAAAACAAACAAAAAAGTCTGTCATTATTTTATAGAAGGAAAAGACACCATCTCAAAACTCAGCTTTTGGAAGAAACATGTAATAGTTGAGCCTAATGTGCAAAGCTAGATGTGAATTTTTGTAGGAGTTGATTTCTGGACTGTAATTATGGAGTATAGATTCCCCTAGAATGAGTTATCCATTCTAAGAGTTCTGGAAACAGAATCATTTTTGTTTTCAGAGCAGTGTGTTAATTTCTTATGTTGTGTAAGTTATGTTAATTATCAGGAACATCAAGTACAGGCTGATGCAAGTTCAGACCAAAGTTATGCTAGAACCAATCAAAGAAATTAAACTGATGTAAATAAAATAAATTTTGCATTGACTCTCATTCAATTATACTCCATATCAAAATGACATATTTCTAATTAGAGTTATATTTAATTAAAAATGAGAATTTGGCACTTGTTCTTTTCTGCTCTGATGACAAATTCAGCCTACCTCAGTACCACTCAGACCTACCTGACGTTACAGGACACAGGGTTCAAACTCTAAGATTGGTGATTCTGAAACCCATTTTGCTCACGAATACCTTCAGAGAGATAAACAAGGTGCTCTCATGGTCCTTGTCTGATGCAGACCAGACCTCTGGGGTTAGCTCTGTTTTTCAGTGTTACAAATAAAAAACATCCACAAAAGAGACTTTCAATCCTGAGACCATCCACTGCTGCCTTATATTTAGCAAACCATTTACATTGATAACAATACCTAACTACAGCACATTCTGCAGAACATTAGTGATGATTAACCCAGGGGTTGCAAAGTGACTGCTAAAATGAACAAATTGATGTACCTGTGCAACTGAATAAAATAAAAAATCTCCCCCTGATGAAAAATTATTACCTAAGCCATCTCCAAACTCTGATCAGATTGCACCATTACCCACCTTTATGTGCATCTTCTTGGCTGAATAAAAGTAATGTTTAAAGCTTTTGTATTTTTTTTGTTTGATTGATTTTTCCTAACCCTGGCTAACAATGATTTATTTAAGGATGGACATGATCTACAATTATTCCAGGTAAATAAAATTACCTGTTTATGCATAGCCTAAGTTTATCTCAGATGCAAAGTGAATTCCTTGTTAGCTGTCTCATGGAAGTTGCATTTCAGGTGAGAAAAGGAATCCTTTAAAAAATCAAAACTAATTAATATCTCTTGCTAATAAGATAGATTTTTTTTTTCTATCTTGGAGAAAATTTTCATGTTTCAATATTTATTTCTCAAACTGATTGCCAAATGATCTGTTGCCACCATACAAAATTTGTAGATATTTTAAAATAATTGTACCAAGACTTTTTAAAACTAATATATTTCCAGTTTTATTGTATATTGGAAAGTAGTTAGGAATGTATTTTCAGGCTTCAGTCCTAAAAATAATTTTTTAAAAAGGTAGTAGAGAAGAAATTAAGTAAATATTCTCTCAAGGGGATTGGAAGAATAGTGTCAGGAAATGTATTCCCAGACTGGGTTGGCTAAAGCAGGCATTCTTATGCATTAATTTCCTTGATTTTCCTTTTTTTTTTTCCCCAGTGTGGCATAAAGGCTGTGTTTCTACACAGATGAAGGTGACTCATCCAATTAATTTCAAGATCATGTGTACACAATCACTTCCAAAATGTGTGAAAACAATTATGTTCTCTGTGATGTGGGAACTTCAGTGTGAGGAATTAGATTAAATCTGCAATTTTCTTTCATTTATGTTCTCAACTGCCTTTTTTTTTTTTTTTTTTTTCCTGATCTAGTTTTACCTCTTATTCTGCCTTGATAAAGCAAATTATCTGCCTATTATTTTCAAGCATGTCCTCATGACAAGAGTCTCCAGTAAACAGCACCCTGGAGTGTGTGCTGGAGAGCTGGCCCACTGCAGCTGTTAGTAAACTCCCTGGAGATAAATTAATGTATAATCTAGCTTCTGCTGAAAAGAATGAAGGGCAGAGGTAGAAATTCCACTGGTATCAAAAGTGCTGAGTGTGAAAAGCACCACTGGTCCTGCTGATGCTGTTCTTACTCCTCCAGTGGTGTCACAGAGCATTCTCCAGACTTTGATCAAACACCTCAGCAGCCTTTTTTTTTTTTTTTTGGAGGGGGTCTGGTTTTGATTTGGTTTATTTTCCCCAGGAATATTCTCAGGTACAGCTGTGCTTCCCTAAATGCCTGGTAAATGAATCAAAGGGAAGGATCTGGCCTTCTCTCATGTCCTGAGGCAAACCAATCATCAGGATGAAGGTGTTGGATTTAGTTACTGCTCAGTATGAGTCAAGGTGAAAAAAGTTTCCTTTCAAGTTCTTAGGCATGCTGTGGATTGCAGTTAAGGGAAGCTGAGTTGCTTTTTTACCCTTCAAAGTCAATGCAAGTGTAGTTTTTGCTGTTTAAATTTTTACTTCGTCTCCTCTATCTGCAAAAAATGACGATTTTTTTTGAGTGGAGAAGAAATTGAGATATTTAATCAACAAAGGCACAAAATCACATCTGAATATGTGAACGTGTATGCTATCTGAAAAGAATTGCTTGTTCCCTCATCATTTTCTGTCTGAAAAAGACAAAACAAAACAAAAGAAAAAAAAAACAACAAAAAGAAAGGAATCCAGATTTTTAATTCCTCAGGTGTTTCAGGAAAATTATTCTATACATTCAGATTTTAAAAAACCAACCAAAAAAAACCCCAACAACACCAAAAACATAACCACAAACAACAACAACAAAAAAAGGAAAACAGAAAAACAAAACAAAATCAAACAAAGAAAACCCCAGAAAGATGAAAGAATATATATATTTTGTACTATAAGTAAATTTCCTTCTTGGCAATGGTTCTGAAATGATAAAGGTACTGACCATTCAAAATGACATATAAATTCCTTCAGTCACTTCATGGTGCTGCCTGCAGCCTCTGATTATCTGTGACCTGGTGTAGCAGTGACAGCATGAGGCTGGAAAGGAAGGGAGGGGACAGAAGAACTCTGAGTGATGCAAAGCACAGGGTAATACTTCTTGACA
This sequence comes from Erithacus rubecula, assembly GCF_903797595.1. Taxonomy (NCBI): domain Eukaryota; kingdom Metazoa; phylum Chordata; class Aves; order Passeriformes; family Muscicapidae; genus Erithacus; species Erithacus rubecula. The sequence continues at coordinate 28,683,034 of NC_136661.1, read as the reverse complement.
ATTATGTATCCTTGGAGAAAACATCCTAACTGGAAACTCTAAGCCACCAGCACTGTTTGTGGTGTCTGGGATGCTGTAAACTGAACAGCAGTCAGTTCTGATGCAGAATTGCAGGTGTTTCATGCAAAATAATGGTGGTGCACTGTGCATTTTTGCCATGAAAAATCAGACAAACACCTTGGAGAGAAGGACCACCAATGCCAGACAATATCATACCCACATTCCAGTTTTCTCATAAACCAAATTAAGCTCTAGAGATTGTATAAATGCAGATATTCTGGTGAGTTTGTGATCTTTGATAACAACTGTCCGTATGGCCTGGTTTCCTTCATAGATAGATAATTAAATTTGTTTCAAGTTTGATTTTGTGTAATTCCAACTTCTACACATTTTATCTCCTTATAAACAACTTTGAAAGAGTATGCGTTTACTGTTAATACTTGTAGACAATAAGTTCACACCTTTATCTTCTTTCACTGCAGTACAGTGAATATCTGAAACTTTGCTTTTAGGACCTTATTTCCCTGCTCAGACTGTCTTGTGTGCTTAATTATAGACCTCTAATATTTCCACATCAACTTTTTGAGTATGAATTCCAAAAACTGACATACTTTTCTAAGAGTGGCAATACTAGAATAAAGATTGCCTACTGGTTTCCTCTATAGTGTTATTTTTTTGTTCCTCAGAGAATAATGAATTCTTTTATTCAGGTGTAGTTCACAGAGGTCACATACAGAGAAATATCTATAGTAACTTGAAGCTATTTTCTCTTTCCCCTAGTGTTATCTTTCACCTGTGCTATCACATCTCTCATGATGATCTAAATTCTTCATTTTCATTTGTGTTATCTTATTTAGAACTATTGAATCTGAGAATTCAAATGTTTCTGGACCCCTTTCTGATATTCTTCATTTATCTTTAATGTATATGTTATCCACTTAAAAGCATTAAATACATTATTTATTAATCAATTTCTCTTGCCTATGGGCAGACCTTGTGGGCAGAATTGTTTGCCGCAGGGAAATAAGTAAAAGATGTTTTCATTATTTTGGCAGTTCACACAGTTCAATGGTTATAGGGATGGAGGATTCAATTATGCTCTCTGTATTTAATGGGGGGGTTTCTGCATGTGAGATACCAACCCAGTGCTGAGAAATCAGACTGGAGCCCTGGATTCTTCAGCACTTGAAAATGCATGATAAATAGGACAGAGTTCAAAAAAAAACCAACAGAGATGATAAAAGGAGTGACACAGTATGATTTATGATGACAAACGACTATGACTATATTCAAATAGCTGCTGTAGACAGTAATTCATGATTCTTTATTGTAAAACTTGCATATATATACAGAGATTCAATGTAAATGGATGCAGCTCTGATGGGAATGGGTTGATCTCCTATCCAGCTTCTCCCATCATAACTTCCAGATGATGAATACCTACCAGGATAAGGTAAATGAGCTGGTCACTTCCATGTCCCTTTGGAACAGGAGATGGATAATCTTATAGTATTTAAAAGTAATGAATACCAAGAGAAAAGCACATATATCCCAACATTTGAGGAGGAAAGCAGCCAGAATTGCTTCATGTAGAGTAAAAAGTTAAGTGATGAAATTGCAATTAGAACATGTTGAATGAGAGATATCCAAGATATTCCAGACAAATTTCCTTTGGACAATATAGAGGGGCTTATACCCTTAATGATTTGTTTAAAAGCAAGATGGAGCAGATTGTGGAAGAGTCTATGAAAGGAAAAGGCTGGTGAATATTTTGTTAGTCAAAGTGCTTTAAATTACAACAGAACACATTCTAGAGATTGGACGTTAAAGAGAAAATATACCAGAACAGGAAAATAGTTTCTTCTTATCTAAGAAAAGGACTACCATCAGCCTCAAAATTATAATGTGCTAAAAGTCATCAGGACTTTTGGCTGACGTGGGTCTAATAATGCAGATAGCCAGAAATGCTCTTAGTGTTCAGCCTGCTAAACAGAGATCCTTAGGCTAGTCTTAAGATTGGACTTGGTTTAGTATACAAAAAAAAGTAAAATTATTTATGTTGCCTCAAACAGAACTAAAATGTGTCCTTCTGAGTATTGTATTGTAAATATGCTGAGATAGCACCCTTAAAGTAAGCACGAGCCACCTTGTGTGTGTTGGGTAGTGGCCCAGATGGAAGGAAAACTGATTTGTTAGCTCACCTCCTGCTGTTCTTTGTTCCAGGGATGGAACTGGAATTTAATTATTCACAGTCTTCACCTACACACTCTATTATGTGAACAATTGCAGGACAGACCCAATGAAATGGCCTGAAGCTGAACAGGGGGAGGTTTGTTTTGGACATCAGGAAAAAGTTCTTCCCCAAGGATATGTTTGGGCAATAACAGGTTCCCCTGGGGATGGTCAGCACCAGATTGACAGAGATCAAGAAACAATGCTCTCAGGCATGGGGTGGGAATTTTGGGGATGGCCACAGCACCAGATTGACAGAGATCAAGAAACAATGCTCTCAGGCATGGGGTGGGATTCTTGGGGATGGCCCTGCTCAGGGCCAGGAGATGGATTTGATGATCCATCCTTGCCCTTCCAGCCTCTTCCAAGTCAGGATATTCTATCATTCTAAGTGAGTAGCACTCACAGTAGGTTATATTAATGAATCTGCTTTTCATGGTGTTTCAATAAAGCAGAGCTTCACTTAGAGTGAAGATTTCAGTGACTCGAGCACCGCTCAGCTTTTTCCCATTCACAGTGCTTGCTATAAAGAGACAGAAAACCTTCCAGGCTATTCCTCAGCAACAGGAATTGGACTATCAAGGACTCTCCTAGTTTTAACCACACACAAATCTGCCATGTGAAATGCCCAGATTGAAGTCTTGAGCAAGGGAACAAGCACTGTTTCATGACAATGACTGGGCACTGTCGGTATCTTTGCTGTAAACAATCTGTTGAGGCAGCCACAGGAACCGTTTCCCTTCCAAGCCATCCCTGCTGCTGAGCTGAGCCATCTGCAGCATTTTTGGCATGTGCTATCTGCTAGAATTTTGGATGAGATTAATTCCATTAGGGACACTCTTGAAAGCACAATTAAGAATTTTTTTTTTTTTTTTCTTCTGTTGCTGCTTTCATCTCTTTTCTTTCCATACTTTCCATTTTATGCCCTTCCATTCCTCTGGTAATCCTTTTCCACTTTTAATTTGTTTTTTGACTTTAATTAGTTTCCCTTTATGCCTGCAAGCCTGTCTAATTTTCTTTGCTAGAAGCTGGAAGTCCCATCATGCTCACACAGCTTCAGTGACAGAAATTGGGCATTACCAGAGTTTTGTGCAGGGTCCCAGTTTCAGAGGAAATGTCTTGGGAAGACACTTTTCTGCAAGCCCTAGAAATCACTCTTTTTCAAGGTGGGTGGGGAAAATCCATAAGATGAGGGTGTCAATTTGTGCATTAAAGACTACTTCAGGAGATGCCAAATGGTGTCAAGTTGACTACCTCAAGGAGATTCCAATGTCTTGTATTTGGTCTCCAAAAAAGTTATGTTCTTGAGTCACTTAGTCGGTGTTTGATCTTTTCATTATAACTCTAGAACTAAACTAGTTATTTCAGGGGTCCCAAAAGTGGTGTCACAAATGTTTATAAGTTTCAAAAATCGATTTCATAAGTTTTGGCAAAGAGCTGTAATCAGCTGAGAGACTAATACACATAGCTCATTTTCAGCTTACACTGACTACAGTTATGAGAGGAGCTGTTGTGTAATTCCTTTCCTTGCAATCTCCTTGAAGTGCTAATGTAATTCTGTCTTATCCATTTTCACATGCCCAAAATAAAGGAGTCCTAGCTGAAAGTTATATTCTTTGTCAAGCCCTGTGATTCCTTTACTAATAAAAAATTCCTTTGCTAATGAAAAATAACCTTTGATTTCTCTGTCAGATTCTGTGATTCTTTTAGTAACTTTACTAGCCTACTACCTGCATGACAGCTTGTTGAGTTACACTGAACTTTTCCCTGCTGAACAGAATCAGCAATGTCTTTACAGAAATTACTCTTTAGCAGCTTGCAAAATGTATACTGTTATTTTAGATTTTTATTCAGGATGCTCAAAACCAAACCTAAGTGTTGGCAAATTCTCAGTTGGTTCAAAACCAGCAGCTTCTGAATTAATCTAGAACGCTTGGCCGGCTTAAAAAATACTGCTTCTCTAATTTTTTTCTGGATTTTGTTTTAAAGAAATTATGTTTTCAGTTTGATTAAGAAGCAGTAATTAGACATTTTCTTCACAGAGAATAATCTTACTTGGGCTGTCTGGTCATTTTATCACTCATCACACACAGAATGCCAGGGCTTTGCTCTGTGCAGTGTCCGACACTAGGTACAGCCCAAGAAGGTGTTCCTGGGCTTCATTAAGTCTCCATATATTTGTAGATATGCTCTAGAAACACAATATTTCTCCCCTGGAATTAGAGGAGAAAAAATAACAATATTATACAGTTACATATAATGTATAATGCATAATGTATGAGCTCCAGAAACCCATGAGCTTCAGAAACCAGGTTTTTGTGGCTTTCTTCCACTTACGGAAGTTTCAATGAATTTCCCAGAATTAAAAAAAACTGTGAATTTGCAACATAATCTCTCTCTTGGTGCACATTTTTTCTCTCTAGAACCCTAGTCTGCTCCTATAAATGTAGAAGTAAAAAGCCCCATTTTCAAAATCTTTCCCAAGATACTTAAAAGTTATTAAATGCCTGACATAGCAAGGAGTGCATCACATAAGCTTCCTCTTCTTTTTTTTCTTTCTTTTTTCTTCAGGCAACATGCTCAAAATGACAATTGGCTCTGATATTTGATGATGAGGAAGGCATTAAGAAAAAGTCAAAAGAGAAGATATAAAAGAAACAATCCAAGAAGTTTGTATGGGAAATGTTGACAGACATCAACAACTAAGAATAGAGAACAAGACAATAAAAAAAAAAAAGATAAAGACATAGAAAAAGATTGAGAAAACAGAAAACTAGACACAGACCAGTAAAGGAATGTTAAAGGAGTAAAAGGATAGATGCAGCAATTTTTACCTCAAAGAGCATTGTTTTCAGATGCTGTCTTTCCACTGCAATTATCCTACAAGGTGCTAATAATCCATGGTCATAACCCAACCCCTGCTGTACATGCTAGAGGCCAAAATGCACACAGAAGTCATGTTAGGGGATAATTTTCCTGCCTCTGTGACTTCTTATCCCATGTTTCTCACTCAGTCTCTCTCAGGAGTAGGAAGCTGGAGGGGCATCATCACAGCTGTAGACTGGAATGGGTTGATGTCTTCTGACAGGTAACAAGCCATAGGACAGGAGAAAAAGCCTCAAGTTGTGCCAGGGCAGGTTTAGGTTGAAAATCAGGAAATATTTCTGCAGTGAAAGAATGCTTAGGTATTGCAAAATGCTGTCCAAGGCAGTGGTACATTCACCATTTCTGGAAGAATTACAGGAACTTGTGTGTGTGTAGGTTAGGGACATGGTTTTGTGGTAACCCTGTCAATACTGAGTTAATGGCCAAGCTTGATGATCTTGGAGCTCTTCTCAAACCTTAATTTTTCTATGATTCTATGAGTCTAAGTCTTCTGAGCACAAACTTTTTTTGCTTTCCTCAGCCATGTACAAGGCTGTGTAAATCCAAGAGAAATATAAATTTATGGGGTGCTAGGCAAAGCAATGCTTCTTGTGTGTGGTGTTCTGACAACCATCCAGAACAGAGAGGAGTCTGTGTGTCCCAGCCTTAGCAATATGCAGCACCCTGTGAAATCAGTGGGAGGCACAGCATTTATCAGGCTCTTACATGCTCTTTGAAGAACTAGATTCCTCCACACACAACTTCAGCAGCATAATGAATCACAGTGATGCTAGAGGGATATCTCCTTTGGCACCAAGAAATAAAATTCTGTTTTCCCCCAGTATGAGAAAAAAATGACAAGATGCAAAATAAATATATGTGTATTGCTATATGTTTTCTCTTATTCTTTGTGACCCAGCTCTTACTTTTTCTTTCACTCCCCAGGTTTTACTGCTCATAACTATATAAACAAACTGCTACATCACTGTAATAAATTTTGAACAAGTGGCAGTAGGATGAAAAATCAAAACAAAATGCCAGTGACTATAAACAGATTTAAATACACATATCCCTGAAACATGCTCATGTAAGGTTTATGCAGTGTAAAGTAACACGTATTTTCACTCTTTAAGGAAAATAGTTGTTAATGCCAATGTGTTAGGCAAAGAATTTATAGAAAGCTGTGCAAAACCCAGCAAGATAGCAACTTGTTCTGATTGACAGTGACAACATATTTAAAGAATAGGATTACTTGGTGATTGAAAGAGTTAATTCCTCAATTTCCTTTACCTAAAAAGTTGTTTGGATCAAATTGATTTGCAAAGAATGTTTTATGCTTCTAAAGCATCACTGTACATGCTGAATGAATATTAGTGCAGCAATATTTAAGCAATACTTAAACCAGTTTTGTGTGTTGGGATAATTTATTTCAAGCTTGTGAATAAGATGCATTTCTGATTGGCTATAGAAAGGAAAAATGTGAAAATTGAAACTTTTATTCCAAAAAATTGTTAATTGTTCCCTTTCTGACTCCAAGCATCACAAATAAAGCTAGTAAAAATCATAGACAGTGAGTACTTCACAGGATTGGAACACTTGGGAATATCTTTAGTGCCACTGATGTTAATTTAATCTCAGCAAAAAGCAGGATGTGGATTGGGAACAGATGAGAGACACTGTAGTAGATATAATTGTTCAGGAAATGACCTAGGTAGACACAATACCAGTTTGTACTGTGATGAAAGTTTCTGAGGCAATCAAATGTTTCCCTGGCTCACAGTCAAAGTTCAATGCCATAGACAAATCCATGAATAATTCTTTTCAGGTTTAATGCATAACAAGCTGCTAAAAAAAATATTAAGATGTTGGTGATAGAATTACTTGCCTCTGAGTACTAATTCCTTCCACCCACTTTTATGTCTTTTCTTCTTGCAGGCTCTCCCTTTAAATATATGACAGAATTTATGAGAGAAGTAGGAAATGTAAAATACTACCTGTTTATGTTAGTAAATTGTGTCAAGTCCATGCTATCTTTCAAAATTCTTTTTATTTTTACCATAAACTTACTGTAAATGTATTTCCAGCCCACAAAATATTTTACCAGGAACAGGGCAATGTGGAGGAGCTTAGATTTGCAACCTGTGGTGAAAGGGTTTTTCTGTTCCCATTTTATTTTATTTTATTTATATATTTAGTTTATTTCTGTATTTATATTAACATCAGGATGTGTAGCATGTGATGAATTTAAAAGTTACCTATATTCAGAACCCTCTCTAGCTAAACTGACAACCAAATACATATTTGTTTGCTTAGTGGAAAACCACGATAGGATGGGCCTTATTTGTTCTGTCAGTGTTTTATGTGTCATATCTGTTCAGCTCAGTGATTACTGTCAGTATTGTGGCATTTAAAAGAAGACCTGAAGAGAGTAGAAATGCAATTTGTGTTCTATGCTGCCTCACATATCACAAAGAAAACTGGCAGCTTGACCTTAGCAGTAGAGCAGAAAGAATGCAACTCTTTTTTTTTGTACACTGAGAGTTCCAGCCAAATGAATGTGTCTTAATGTAGAAGTCACTCACTCCAGAGTAGGTGCAGAGGGGAGGGAAACAAGGAAATATTGTGCAGCTGAATTAAAAAAAAACAAACCACAACCTGTTTTTGTTCCTGACTCTCTCTTTGAAGTGTTTCTATATGTTGTTGTTGAGAAGGAGAAGAAGGTGTGGGAGAGGGAAGGAGGTGTGGTCTGAAGGTCGTATCCTGAATTTTATTATTGCTTTATGTTGTTAATAAAAATTTTCTTTACACCCTTTTAGTTTTAGGCCTGCCTTGCTTTTGCTCCTAATCCTATCTCACAGGAGAAAATGACTATACTTAGATTGTAAAATAAAACCACACTACATTGGTGTTTCTGCCAGTTCCAAATGAAACCAGGATATCTTCCTTCCTAATTTACAACTTGTCTAGTTCTTCATTTGTTTCGTCACCTGGTTTTTTTGTTGTTTGTTTGTTTTTTGGTTGAAACATCATAGTTTGAAACTGACTGCTGTTGGCTTGTAGGTAATTGTGCTGTATACCTTACACCTGTATGGTTTTCCTGAAAGCCACCTGAAGTATTCACTGTCTGGCTGTGTTTGTGGGGAACACCAGCCCAGAATGCTACTGTGGGAGCACCACTGAATCCAGCTGAGTCCTATGGTCAGGTGCTGAGGTATTTAGATAGTGCCTCAGGCTTTTTCCACACAGGAGGGAGTCTATGGTTCAGAGCTTTTACTGCAGCTGAAATGAGGTTAACACATTTAAGCATAATTAAATCGTCATTACCAAGTGGTGGGTCAGCATCACCAACAATTTTTGCCATTTCTAAAGTACCTGTAGTTCCAAGGAGACTTAAATCTGTTGGACTCCATTCCTGGAAGGAATGTCTCCAAGCTCATAGAAACCAGTGTTGCAGTCATCCTCCACTGCAGGTCTTTAATTTCAGTTTCTCAATACAGCACAGTATTTCCAGGTCAGTCTGGGAGGCCAAACTGCTTTTGAAGCTCAGGGCTGCTCAATTCAACTGTTCTATTACAACTAAGGAAATCTGGGCCAGCATCAACCATATGCAGGAGCCAGACACAAAGCAGAGGGGCCAGTGGAATGGGTCAGCAGCATTCCTCCTGCAGAGTTGGTGCTATGTGGGATAGATCCCTCAGTAGCAGTGCTGTTGCTCTCATCATCTGTGGACATTGGATGCAGTGTCATTGTCATGGTATTCATTGTCCAAGTGTTGGGGTTTTTTTTGTGATTTTTTTTTTTTTTTTTTTTTGGAGGCCAGGTCATTTCTTGGCCTTGTCAGCATTTTTGGCAAATTCTTAGATCTGCTCAGTGGCAGGAAATGGTGATTCAAATCCCCAGTAGTCAGTACTGAGGTAAGCAGTGAAAAATACTGACAGTTATTAAACACAGATTAGTTTTTGTCCCTCTTTTTTTTTTTCAGTAAAAAAAAAAAAAAAAAATAGACATAAATGCCACAAAAAATAGATATAAAAATAACCCCTATCTCCCTTATTTTCTTCCCTGTTTCATCTGATCTAATATATTGTTTAAAACTGGAGCTTGTGGATATATTTCTATGTTTTTTCCTCTGCCACCATCTTGGGCGGTATTTATTTTTGAAAAATGCATATATTTTTCTTAATTTTTGGACATTGAAAAACACAGAAAGCTCAAGCAAAGTTCTGTGTAATAGTCCCTAGACAGCCATAAATATTTTCTTGGATTTTAATTTTCAGTATTTCAATTCATAAACGCACCTGATTAACAAGCTCATCATCTACTTACATATAAAAAGAAATTTAAGTTACCTCCTGTGTAGCTGCAGGTATTACAGCAGCTGGTGCATATGTTGGGCGAATTGAGAAAGGTATTGCAAACATAATTAATGAATGTATGTAAATATCTTTCTGGTCTAAGCTTCCCAGTTTCCTGATACTGCAACTTGAGGCCACTTTGCTCTGATTATCTGATAGCAAAACTTGCATTGAAAGACAGAATCTTAGCCTGTTCTATGATTTACATATTTTGTCTTATTTTGTGGTCTAGCGTCCATCCCTCTGATCCTGTTTCTCATCAGTAAAATGAGATCAGAGGTATTTGCTTTCCTTTGCATTCAAGAAGATCACTGAAGTCCAAATGCAAAATACCTTTTTAAAGCTGTTAAGTGGTGCATATGCATCTTTGCAGATGTTTTAGCCACAAGCTGTTATTATGTTCAACATAGTTCCATAACTGGTACCAGGCAACAAATTCTTTCAACTCCATCCAGCAATGCCACCTCAATAATAAACGAAGAGACAATCTTAAACTAAGATAAATTTTGCAGAGGTTATACAATTAGGCATAATGCTCAAGGTAAGACAATCTACAATGCTTTCTGGTAAATTAAAGAATCTGTGAAATCAGTGTGTTATCTCTTCAAACAGCACTTTGAATACAGTACACAGGTTTAGATGAGATATTAGGAAGATATTCCTGCCTGTGAGGGTGGTAAAGCCCTGGCACAGGGTGCCCAGAGAAGTTGTGGCTGCCCCACTCCTGACAGTGTCCAAGGCCAGATTGGACAGGGCTTGGAGCAGCCTGGAATAGTGGAAGGTGTCCCTACACATGGCAGGGAGTAGAATTTCAAGGTCTCTTCCAAAAAAACCTGTTCTATGGGCCTCTAATATTTAGTTGCTAAAACTACTTGATTTTTGAGCAGATGTGGAGGCACAACCAGCTCTTTTTTTGTCCATGTTTTGGGCAGAATTCAGTTTTGTTTCTCTTCCCTGAGATTTGCTCCGAAACAGAATCTCCAGGAGACAAATAATAGCTTATTTCAAACCTTGATATACTCAAATGTGGCTCATCTCTTTAGGTGCAAAACTCAGGCAGATGTGGGATTTGACAGAAAGAAGCATTCGATAAATTCTGTGGGGAAAAATTTGGACACTGAAGCTAACTAATGCAGATAATATTCTGAATCTAGATGTCTAGGTTCTCTGAAGTTCATGGATTGAGGAGGGAGGTATTAGACACTTGATGCTTTCTATTGTTTGAGACAAACATGGGTGAGTAAGCAACTGGCATGTAAAGCTGTCAAAGGGTAGGTGGGAAAGGGTGGTAAAGGGTGATCCATGTAATTGGTGTCAAGAGTTTTTAAAAATGATGAATAGTAGCATTCAGTAACAGTTCTTATTATTGCAAAGTTTAACAGTGTTTCTTCTTATTTATATAAGATCTATATAAATATAAGGTTTATATGTATCTGATGGAATAACTATTTTACTTTTTTTAATATATCTTTCATCTATTAAAACCTTCCATAGTTGTGGTGAAAAGAATGACCCTGTTTAAATGCAAAATATATAGTGTACCCATCGGTGAGATGTGTATTTTCCTCAGAACTTAATCTACTCAGTGTATGAGATTTTTTACTCCCTAGCCTAAAGAGCTAGTTTCTTTTAGCTCCTGCAGATTGATGAATCTAACTTTGCAGTTTCCTAACATAGTAACCTTCAACATCCCCAGAGGAAAGGATTCCAGTTACATTCCACTTGCTTTAAAGCAAGTTAGATTATGAATTTTTTATTTTCAGTGAGACAAACAGTAAGCACTGGCTGTCCTACTACAATCTTCATCCATTTTGCAAGGGAAACAATTTAACTTCTACATAAGACAAAAAAAGGAATCAGTTATTTAGACAGTCTTAAATTTATTTGCAGAAAGTACCCTAGATTTTTGTAGACATTTTATAAAATCTATGTTACTGCAAATAGTTTTAAGGATCTCTTAAGAAAGGAAGCAACATCACAAAGCACATCTCTGCAAGGAATTTTTTTTATCTTAGAGTTGCTAGGTTTTCCAGAAATGCAGAATTGAAGGCAACTAACAGCTTGCAAGACTTTGCTTTGCTTGCATTCAGGCAGACAATTCTTACTAGACAGTTACTTGATATTCATAGTTTCACTGAAGCAAGTTAAGTCAACAGTTCAAAATGGTATCACCATATTTAGAAAGTTTGGCGAATGATGAGTCAGAGCTTTGTGGAGCAGACATGTCTTCTGACATCGATATCACTTTGTCTGCTGTGCTTCTCACTTTCACTGGCACTTGTTCTTGATTGATCTCTTGTTCTGCACCACTTGATTCATCACGGTCAGCGATCCACGGGCATGAAAAATTCATCCTGAGACAACAAATACTTTGTACCTCATGATATTTTTTTCCCTTGGGTTTCAAGACAATTAATTCCTCCAGAGAGCAGAAAACTTACAGAGAGTAGCAACTCTGGTGTTTCTGTGGTGAGAGCAAGCACAATTGAGTATCTCAATTTTCTCATGCAAAAAAATAAAGATGGTGTGTTACAAAGATGAATTATCTAAATAATCAAAAAATGATTCATCTGAGTGGGTGTGTAAAGGAATTAATTTCTTCCTTGATGCTAACTACTACTTAATATTATGTACTAAATTTTCAGAAAGTTGTATAGATCTTTATCAGCAGCAATTTTTTTTTGGTAAGGATTCCCCCTATTAAACTACTTATCTTATTTAGATAGATAAATTCCAATATGCCTTGGTGCTGCTATACCTTTATTTGTTAAATGACTGTTAATCTATGTCAAATTTGGTCTCTCACAACCACAATAGCCCTGAAAGTGTACTTCTCTCTAAACTTGCAGTTGACAACAGCTTTTTCAGCACAGCTTTCAACTAGAACTGGGATAACATTCTGCCTCTATATACTATGGAAAATCTGAAATGAAAACTATGAAATCAGCCATTATTAGGTCCAAGAAATTATTAGAGATCTCTTAAGCTGTGGGCCAAAGTCTTATCTGTGAAATTACTTTTCCTCTTTTAGAATGGGAGTCAAATTTGCAGATCATTAGACCTGGAAAATGTGATATTTGATAAATGTTGCCTGATGCTTTTTATGTTACTTCCTGTAAGACAAAGTGGCATCTGAAACAATCAAAGAGACAAATGAAGTGAGAACTTTGCATAAGAGACAGATGATATATAATTTAAGCTATCTAGTGGCTGACTACAGTAATTTAGTTGAACAAATTACTTCCCTCCACAAGCAGTGGAGTCATCTGGTGCAAGATGTGTAAACAGCTCATGCCCATGGGGTGGGGCTGGGCATCCAGGTGCATAACTGAGTTGAGGGGGCCAAATCATCCACCTGCTTGTGCACAGGCTGTCATCACTTCAGCTCTTTGCTTATGCTTCTCTCTGTCACCATATATTCAGATTTAACAGATACATCTAGTAAATTACATTTTTTATCGCAAAAAGTAGGGATTTTCTCTTTATGTTTCAAATACTGTGTCATATTACAGTTCCTGTGTCACTGCAATATTGGGCAACTCTTATGTTATTTTGCTTCATACTATATCCCTAATACTTCCTGAAAGCTGACATAAGTCTGATGAGAGTAATTTATTGGAAAGCAATCTTTACAGTTCCTTTGTGTGTGTTCAGGGATGCAGCAGCTCCATTAGTGAACACTGAAGGTTAATTTCTGTCGCCCCTGACCAGTGCTGTGGTTGTAATGAGCTGTATTCCATTAAAGTGTCAAAAGACATTGAGAAGGAGCACATACTTACATATAACTGGGAAATTCTTCAGTTGACTAGGTTTCCAAAAACAGAATGATGTCATGTGTGGTAGCCTCCATGAAAGGAATATCCTTGGACATTAAAATGGGCCATAGATTGAGGTTCCTATCAGGAGATTTATATTGGAAAGTCTGCCTGTGTCTGAGGATACTCTTTCTCTTTTTGAATTTTCTTTCTGTCAGATAATTATTTGATTGAGTCAATTAATTTTCAGACTGTTTTTCATGCAGCCCAGCTCCCAGTTTATCCTCTTGGCTTCCAGTGCTCACTGCTGGCTCATGCTGAACTTGTTTTTTCCCCAGCACCCCAAGTTCTGTTTCCCAGGATTGCTACTTGGCCACTCCTCCCCAGGTTTATGCTTGTGTCCATCATTACTCTGTCCCAGATGCAGAATCTGTCACTTGCTCTTTTTGAGTTCCTTGGCAGTGATGTTTGCCCAATGCTCCCATCTATGTAGATCCCTGTGCAAGGGCTCTTATCCCTTAAGAAAGTCAGACAGGAGGGATCTTCTTACCATGTCAAGAATTCAATTTTTATTGCTCCCCTAGACCCCATTTTGAAAGTCAGCCATAAAAATTAAATGCATTTTAGTAGCAATTTACTGAATATCTTGCTCTCCATCAGCTATTGAACAAACCACAGGGTTTTCCCTGGCTTTTTTTTTTTAAATATATATTTCTGGCCAATTGTATAAGAACATTCAGTGCATTGCCAGACCTGAGGGGTAAACAAGGGAAAAACAAGGCCCTCTAAAATGAAAGTAGTATTGGGAAAAACATCAGCACTTCTTGACCCTTTCAAGGAAATAAAGCTACTTAACAAAAATCATACCTAGAATGAGATCAGGTGTCCAACATCTTAATACATGGCTTTCCAGAAGGCACCAAAAGAGAGAAATGCAAACCACCCAGCCTTTGCCAGATTCAAAGCAGATGAAACCTGTCCCCAAATCCCATTTAATAGCACATCAATACAGCTGCAAGACTTGTGGAGAAGATTACAGCAAACAAGGTCCTTTTATGAGAGAAATTACTACTGTCAAGTGTCTTGAAATATATAAAAAATAAGCTAAAGCTCAATTTCTGTTAAATATTGTACTTTTCAAAACTGATATGCAGTTGCTCCAAAGCCAGCTCTTTATAAAAATCAATTCAGTAATTGCAAAATGTGTAAAAACACACTGTGCACCTGCCTTCTTGTTATCCACTTGAGGATAACACACTGTCAAAGGAAGGTAAAAAGAAGCAAATTCTGGGGGTGATTTTATTCAACAATGATCTAAGGAACCAATAATATAACAGTCCATGTTAGAAAATAAATGGAACAGGGTTAGGGTTAGGGTTAGGGTTGGGGTTAGGATTAGGGTTAGGGTTAGGGTTAGGGTTAGGTTTATCTTCTTTTCTGGTTATTCTGTGAGTGGCTGTGTCAGCCTGACTGAATTGATCAGCTTGAGTGGTTGATTTTTCTTTCTGTTACATAAGGATGTGTTTAAGATGTTCTTCCAAAGCCAGCTGAAGACAGTGGCAAGGTTTTTGTTGACTTTATTGTGCTGTGATCAGATGTGTAATGCTCACGCTCTCGTTGTTTAACCTCACAAGAAGTTTTACTGTATATTTATAGGCATAACTCCCCTTAATCTTCCCTCAGTTTTCAGAATATTTCCCATGCAGTGGCAAATACACATCAGAAATTTTACAGGATTTTTCTTTCTCCACTGACATAAGATAAGATTTAATTTTCAGTTTTAAGTGAATTATAGTGTTCTTCAAAGTAATAATTTCTCTTCTTTTTTTTTTTTTTTATTTTTTTTTTTTTTTATTGCACCAACATATTTAAGAATCTCAGATTTTTATAAGTATTTGGAAGCAATAAGACTAAAATTTTTCCAGTTTGAGAATACAGAAACTCTGCAAAATGTCAATTCAATCACTGAGAATTAATTTTGACATCTTACTTAATGGAAGCCTATTTATTATTTTCAAAAAGATTTAGGCTCATGTACAGCAGTCTTTTCCTACCTAGAAAAGGACTGATCTCTCTCTTGGTGTTCATACATCAAACAAATTTCTCTCTTGTAATATTTAGAGGGTGAGGAGGACAGAGAAATTCCTGCAGTCTATCCATGCAAGATTTCTTTTGGGTTTAGGTATAAAAATATGCAGTTCACTTGAAGGAAGCACTTGAGGGTGTAGTTGTGCAGTTACTGTCTTGGGTAAAAGAGATGATCCTTGTCCAATAACTAAATTAATGATTGCTCCTGTATCAGGAAAAACCCTAGAAATCCATCTCTATTCTTAACATAACCAAGGCCAGCAATTCCATGGAGAAAAAAAAAATTAAATAGGGATTTAAACAATAAGTCAATGGATAAATTGAATTACATTCTAATATCTCCTTTTTTAAACCTTTTTGTAAGCTAATGACCCTCATGTGTTCAAAAGAGCAATTAAAGAGCTCAGCTACAGAATAGTTTAATGACCTCCCACATTTGAGAGGTTATTTGATATTAAATGTTTTTTTTCCTCCTTCATCTTAATATGTAGATTTATTTAATGGATAATGGGGTTATTTTCCAAAGTGCTGGGAAAATGTTTGTTGCAGCATATAAAGAGAGCAGATCATATATGATACCATCTATTTAATTCTGATTTTGACATTTAAATATTTATTATACAGTAATAAAAAGTTAAACACAGTGATTACTTAAAAGAATAAAATGACTAGATTATTTAGAGGAAATCAGACTATTGCTCTAAAAACTCTTGTCTACTTTTGTGTGAATCTATACTTCTAATAATTCACATTTAAAAAAGAAAAAAGAGATGCAGAGGGAGGAAAGACTGAACTAAATGGCAACAGTAAAGAACAACACATGGAGATCTCTTTGGCATTTCTATTCCAGATACACTTATATGTATTTATTTGCAATATTCTCGATTGACCCCTATGTTTTAGGTGAGCCAAGTAAAGCATGAGTAAGAAAGGGACTAAAGCACTTAAGGTTTCTGCTGACAAGAAGCAACTTCTCATAGCTCTCCTAAGTCCTAATCTACACCTCTCTGTGCAGAACTATTCTTTGGAAGAGAGTTTCAAGTGCCTTGATTCTGGCAAAAAAAAATGTACAAAGTTAGAATGCAGACACCTGAAGAATCTGAGTTACTGGGGAAATATCAAGGCTGTCCTAGATGAAAAGACTTAGGTTGAGTAAATTTTATGCATTTCATTCCCTGAATGTTTCTTGAGTGGTTCTTCAGTGAAAACAGAGTATAAATTGTGCCTCTGACCCATTTGAAGTAATGGAGATACACAAAAATGAAGAATCTCAAGAGGCATTTTCCTCAGGCATAAACAGTACCTACCATTGAATCCTCCACTTGAGAGGTCCAAATAAAAGAACTTGAAATCAGATGAAAAATTCCTTTATTTTCAAGGGACTTTGTGATTGTTTAAAAGAGCACTGCAACACTGCTGCATTCTTCTTATGCATTTTCAGAGCTGACAAAGTAAGACTTCTAAAATCCTTCCTGCTAAAATTGTTCTAAAATCCAGCCTGCTTGCTGAGGTATCCTAAGTTTATGAATCACCAAAGAATTTAGATGACAGTAAATTTCAGATCCAGCTACTTCAGAGAGCATCCAGAAACAGATATTTGAACAAGGAAAACAGAATGGAAAAACCTTCAGATGTTGGGAATGGATGCTTCTTCAGAGAACTGAGGGTATGGAGAGTTATAATTTGGGGAACAGCAAAAGTGGCATTCAGGCCTAGATTACCTGAAAATCAAGGTGTGGATTCCTACTTAAGTTTATACTCAAAGACTGCTTTATGGAAAAATATATATGAGCCTGCAGGCTCTTTTAAAAATATTCTCTCCATAGGAAAATGTTCTGGCACAGCTTGTACATATACTGAGAAATAACAATCAGGCCAACAACTGAAATAATAAATAATGTATAGCACGTTTGATCTGATGTTCAGTCTAATAAATGGAGGTGATTCCATAGACTTGAATGAATATGGAGTAGATCTTATGTTAGTGAAAGGCTTTAGACAGAGCAGCCATCATTTAAAATTGTGGGATTGGTGAAACCTTCTTTGTGAGGTCAACTCAGCATCTAAACTGAGAAAAAATGGAACTCTGTCTTTAAATAAAATGATAGTTGTGAATGTATATATGACAGAAAGAAAAAAGCTAGTTCCCATTCTTCAACACAATAAATGGAAATAAAATCAAGCACGATAAACTTTAGTTTTGGTGGATGATAACCTCTTTTACACGATATTCTATAGAGGATCATTTGACAGCTGACTTTTACATGAATATTTTGTCTTAATGTTGCAAGGTAAGGGATAAGCACAAGTTAACCAAAGATACATTTAACAAGCAATTATTAAAAAAAAAAAAATCTTTTTTTCTTTACAAATTAAATGGTCAATGATAGCTATTACTGTGCTCTCAGGACCAGCCTGTCTGTCTTAAAAATGGATCTGCTCTTTGTGAGCCAGGAACAATCATTATTTTCAGCTGATTTCAAGCCTCTGTTGGAGAGAGAGTGCTTTTAACACTCCACAGAGACTTTGCAGAAGAAAAGACTTTAATTAACAAAAAAACCTACAGTTAAACTGAAACTACATTAATTGATAGTGAGCAACCTTTGAAATATAGAGAAAACAGTCATTTCCTTTCTCATGATTTACTCAAGCTTTTCTTCCTACTCTAATATTTGCATTCTCATCCTTTGATTCAGATTTATCAAAGATGCAAATGACTCCTGTAAAAATCAAGAATTTGCTAATTGCCTTTTAGCAATTCACTATCTTTTTATTTCAACAGTGTGGCAGAAGCTCAGACCTACTGTAAAACTTCGATTTTTCATCAGGGACTTGAATCCATTCTTCGCTTTGTTTTTTAAGCACAAAGAGGGTGATATTGCACCTCCCACTTCCTATTTTATTTTCTCATTGATAATTTAGCTTGCTGACAGGAATGCATTACCTCCTGGCACGAGTAACAGGCACAGAGCTCATTAACCCAGTGACTGGTATCTGGGACCCTTTGGCCCAGACCATCACTGTGGACAGCTGTAAGCTCCTGGTGCCTGAGAGCAGCAGCTCTGCAGACCATTTTCAGTGTTGCATTTTCAGTATGTACATCTATTGAAACAGTGCCTGAGCAGCATCTGTTGTCTTCAGGCTCCTAAATTATTTATATGCCTTTTTAATTGCGCTTTTCTATTTAAATGACTTGTCTTTATATGTGATGTAGAAGTATCTTTAGCTGGAGACATTTAAATACAGTTTTAACTTTTCCAGAGCCATTGTTTCTCCACCTTTGTTCTCAGCCATACCCTGTGTAAGTGCAAGTCAATTGTAACAGGAATTATCACAATATTTTTTTAAGGGACACATATAATAGAGTCCAGAGTAATACTTGGGAAGACTTCATGATTTGTAATTAGCTGTCCATAAATTGAATATAATTATAAAATGACACTGTTTTGAGCAGTATTGTGATCTTGAATTTTTCTGACATATTTTCCAAACAGAATAATGACATGAATTCATAATTCTAAATATTTCCTGGATAGGAAATACAGATCCACATATCTGCTACAACATATCCCAAAACTGCCAACAAATCTGCAGGAACTGAGGTTGTTTTAGCCAATAGATTTGTTGCCAGGTGGTCATAAATTCACAGAATGATCATGGAACCACAGAAAGACTTGAGTTGGAAGAGGTCTTAAAGATCATGTAGGTCCAGCTCCCCAGCCATGGGCAGACACACCTTCCACTAGACTAGGGTGCTCTCTTTGGATATAATTCTTACAGAGAAGATTCTCAACATACATTAACAATAAAAAAATGCTACTCACTTACTTGTGGTAGAGAAAGCAAAATGAATGTGTGAAAACTTGTCTGTTAGTTTTACAGCTCTCAAAGGAAATGTTCTCTTTATTTTCATAGTAAATTTTTAGGAAGGAACTGGGAAAAAATCTTATAATAATCTTTAAAAGGTTTTTTAAGTCTCATGTGAGCAAATATATATATTTATTTAAAATAAAATGTACCTTTTGCAATTTTTTTTCAGATTTATTTTTGGAAGATATACATTTTTAAAATTGTATGATACTGCAGATGAGTCAAAATCTCCTTGTTTTGAGTCATTTGACCTCTCATCCTCATAACCAGCAATTTCTTTGTATTCCAGAAACTGCCTTTTTTAGCTATGTTATTTTGGTATTAGCTATCTTATGATGTATATTGAGGCATTTGCTCACATTTTCAAGTCTTGGCCAGTAAAACTCTGCAATTATCCTCAGTTTGTGTAGCTCAGTGGGACTAAAGATTTTACTTCTTTGATGTTGCATAGCTTGCCTTGTAATAAAAATGGTCATGCAGTTTCTAATTGCATTGCACTTTGCAACAATCAGATCAAAACCTAGAAGAAGAAGGCAGGAATAATTTTGTAAAATTGTCGCTCTGTAGTCTCATGAATCTTTCACATTATTTCCTTCCTTTTGAGGTGCTCTGAAGGAGCATCACTAACCAGACTAATAACATGCTAAGACAGGGACAGACTATAATTACACAGCAAGGAACACCTGGGCAGAAAAGGTAAAGTAAATCAGCTTACAGAGAGTAGTGTTCTTTGCTGAACAGAAAGAATGTGTCTGTTTTGTCCACTCAGAAAGGGGAAAATCATCCACTCTTGAGGAAGAGGGAGGAAAGGAATCTCAGCTGTGTGCAGCACACTGAACAGGGCAGATATTCCCAAGCCCAGACCCTGCCTTGGCTTATTTAGCAGCCAACAACCTTGTCTTACAATCTTTCCCAAACAGATCATTATGATCAGTAACCATCGTTTGTCCTGGTGTGCCTTTGGACTCCATAGCTCCTATTTCTTCATTTACTTATTGCACTTCACTGTTTATGCTGTGAGAACCTTAGAGTAGCATATTTTCAGCTTGGGCACTTATCCAAGACACATGCCATCTATCTTTGCATATACTGAGCTGCTAATGCACAGGGAGAACAATTACTTAGTTTGTTTGTGAATTGCTTTATTTTCCAGTTTGGTCTTCTCCTCCCAGTATGGCACACCATGTTACTGTTATTCAGACAGCCCCAGGGTCCAATCACATTGATAGCAGACACAATAAAACTGACAGGCAGACAAGTGCTGACCCATCAAACACAGCATGGCCAACAATTCTAGATATGCCAATCAATTGGATCAATGTGAAATGGTTCTATGCATCTTTTTTTTCATTATTATTTTCCATTGACTGGTGTGCTGCATCATGAGAAAGTAATGATGGAGGGTAAAATGAATTGTCATTGGCATATGTCATCTTGTATTGCAATTTTAAATATTGAGGATATTTGTCAAAAGACATGCCATGTTGTCAAAGATTTTGTCATTTATTTATCACTGATGATCTTAAAGGCAAATTTCAAACTGGAACATAATTTTCACAATGAGGTTTATGGCTACAAGATCTTGCACATGAACTCTGATACATAAAACGTAGGGATACCCTTGATTTATGATGCATGACACAAAACTGTTTGCATTAAAAATATGTTATTCCCTCATGGTTTCCATGTGAAATCCAGCTTATTTATTGAAATTCTCACTATCCTATTTTGTGGTTGAAGAAGAGAGCAGGTTTGGTTTTAAAACTCTAGTTAATAGTGGCCATCTGTCAGTTTTAGAGTCATCTATCTCCTTTTCTGGACAGCAAAAGGATCATATAAAGAATACACAAGAATATACAAAGAATATACACAAATATACAAATTTGCATAATCATTAAATCAGCAGACAGTGAAAAACATGTATTTCACTACACTCTTAATGAAATCCACTGGAAAGCTTTTCCTGGTATCTGGATGAACACAATCCCATGTATGTTCTGCATGCAACATGACTCATCTACCTCACAGCATTTAAAGATTCCCATATTCCCAATTCCTTGAATTGTCAGAAATCACTGGTTCAGCCACTCTATTGAAATGCTAAAGTGCTGGATGGTATTGAACAGGTAAATCACAACGTTGCAGAGATCTGTGTACTCTGGAGTGTATTTCCAACTAACATTAAGTCACCCCTCCAGGTTCACTACCTGACCAAGTGATGACCAACAAACCAATAATATGTCTGTATTCTTCTTTACCTGTGAATTTGTACATCATGGTATCCAGAATTTCTGAAGTGGTTTCACCATGAAAACTGTTATACATATGTGAAAAACTAGTCTTATAAATGTCCACTTTCTGATTACTTTAGAAATAAAAAAAAACCCCAACATGTGGAGATATAATATCTTAATTCAGTAAGTTCCTGTATTTTGAAATGTGTTTCAAAGTCAAAAAGAGCATGAATAAACTAAAGTAGGAAAAGCAATCACTCTCAGGATCACACACCTATCTTCTAGAAATGCTTCAAGAAGCACAGTGCTATCAGACCTGATGATGCCAAATATTCCTTCTGAAATTGTATCTTGTTATTTAATTCATATGTTTGCTGAGTAAAATGGCATCATTTAGTAATAGGAGCTAAGAAAATATCTTATTTTGTAAAATTAGTTCATTTTGCCTCAAAATGCTGCAACAATGGAAAAAGAGAATAACATTTATGAGAAAAAAATATTAAAAATATCAAATTGACCCTAAAAGGCTGAATTATAAACTTCACTGTACACATGTTCAGATCTTACCCAGTTCAGTATTTAAGAATTGAAAATTATGACCTAAAAATAAAGTCTGTTACGATCTTTTATCAGTGATTCAAAACAGTCTTGTAAATTTTATCGTGGCATGATTTGTCCACAACCCAGAGCAGATACTCCAAACACATTCAACTCTAACTGTATGTTTAAATCCTACTGAAAAAAAAAATTCATAAATATAGGCTTGAACACTTCCATAAATAATTTTTTAGTAGTTTTGCTAAATAATCTCTATACCAGCAATTCTTAGTAGGATTAGGACTTGCCAACATACAAAATTGGTCCAAAATTCAATTAGTTTGTACCACAGGTTTATGCCAAAGTTGCTTAGGTCTGATCACTAGAGGTCAAAGAATTTAATTATTTCAGCAAAAATGAGCGAGAAAAATGCCTAAAATGTATTTTTTTTCCTAAAATTTCAGTTTTGTGTAGAGACTTTTTAACTCATTTTTTTTCCATAAAGTTTAAACAGTTTTTGTCCTTTTCATCTTAAACACGTCCATTAGTGCAGACAACAGCTGTACATCTATTTTACAGAAAACAATTTGATAGAGTTAAAATGCTGTCTTATTTCACTTCTATTAACTCTAAAGCCTCCATCATAGTGTACAACTGATAATCTTTTTAAATTAAAATTGGTGGCTGCATATACATAACACATATATCAGTAGTTTGTTTCTTTGGGGTTTTGGTGCTTTTTTTGTTTGTTTCCCATCTTCCAATTTCCTCTGACAATAAAAAGCCTCTCTATCCACATGGTATTTATAGCAACTCGTATCTAGGACAAGTCTTTCTAAATAGCCTAAATAATAGAGAAGGTACAAAAAGTGGATGAAGGAGGAAAAAGACAAAAAAGGAGAATTTAAGGCTAAGCATAATAAACAGTGGCAATATTCCAGCAGCCATTTATCTGCTGCACTAAAGTAATTTCTTGGGCTGATATGGAAATATTTAAAATGTTAAGAATTTAAAGAAACAGGATATATGAGTTTTTGCACAGGATTTCACCTATGTGAAATTCACATAACTTTGAACTGTAAAACATAGTTGTTTACAACTATTTAAATGCCCTTACACCCCTTGGAGAGAGTAGGAATTCCAAGATGTGATTCAGCAATTGTGGAATAATGTAACTATGGCATCTTTTATTTTGTTAAAAATATAAAAATTGTTGCAAATTATTTTTAATGTATTTTAATAAATGTTACTGCAACAGTAGTATCCTCCAAGTCTGAGAAAATCTCTTCAGCTCATTTTTCTTGTATTATCAACTCAGCAGAGTTTTCCAAAATGATTCCTAGCCATTGGTGAACAAACCAAAAGTTTGGAGCACCTCTGCTATGGAGAGAGGCTGAGAGCTGGAGTTCTTCAGCTTCAAGAGTTAAAAATCCTGGGAAGACCTTTTTGAGGCCTTTCTTAAAGGTGTTTTATAAGAAAAGATGGAGAGAGAATTTTGATTGAGTCTGTAGCTGTAGGATGAAGACTAGAAGTTTGTACCAGAGTTAATTCAGAGCAATATTTTCAAATAATTCTTTCTATGATGAAAGTGCTGGGGCGTGGCACAGCTTGCCCAGAGAAGCTGTGGCTGTGCCAACCCTGGAAGTGTCCAAGGCCAGGTTGAAAAGGGCATGGAGCCACCTGGGATAGTAGAAGGCAGTGGCAGGATGTGGAACTGGTTGAGCTTTAAGGTCCCTTCCATTCAAAATCACTCTATGATGCTTTGATTGTATGAAAATTAATAGTGCACGAGCTGTGATATCACAACTGCCACTGTTTACAGCATTTAATACCATGAAACATCACTCAAAGAAAATAAATCATATTGACTTAGAGGCTTTTATTGTTAGCCAGTAACGAGCCACCCTGTCAAGTCCTGCAGTTTCAGACTGAAAAAACATCCTTTATTCTTTGGTTGGTAGCATATGCAGTTATACCATAATGGCCATTAAGCCAGAATTACAGACAATTCATCTGCAGCATACCTGGGGTTGGAGGAAAAGTGGTATGTCACTTTTCAAAGCCTGCATAGTACTAAAAATATATCTACATTAAATATGAAATTTTGTCATCTTGAAACCTTTTTAATTAGTTCCAAGAAGGACTCATGAAGTAAGACTTCAGAGCATCTCCTGTATGATCAAAGGGCAGTCTGTGGACTATATAGATGATGTTTCATGTCAACAGATGGTATTTGAAGGTCAGATTTGTATCCTTGTGTACCTCATGAAATTTAGGGATTAATTCATGTATTCTCCCCACATCTGCAAATATTCCAAACATAAGAATCTTTAGTTTGACCTAATTCACCATATTTTCAGGTTATATGTTATACTTCACAGTAATCAACACATTTCCTATATAAATTCTGTCATAAGCTAAAATGTTAATTTTATAATTTCCCAGTTAACCAGAAAAAAATAACATGATTCTACTTGATTTATCTTAAAATTTAATTTCATTATCTTTGACTTTTTCTAATATTTTTCCTCAAACTCTGTCTTTTCTAACAGGAAATATAATAATTAAATAAAATTGATGGCACGCTCTCTTCTTAACAGAAAATAATATGTCACACAAATTATAATGGACTTCTGGTTGCATTCAGTGTACAGTTCATATGTTCTACAAAATCCTAAAGGAAGATACGTTTGTTTACTTGTGCTGCCTCAAAAAGTGTATTTTAACATTCCTTTTAAGAACGCAGTATAGATTTTTGTAGTCACTATAGAAAGACAAGTTGGTGTTTTTAAAGTTGTGCATGGATGGATTTTCATTCTGTCCCTTTGATCCCACCTGAAGATCACATGTTAAATGAGACTGAGAGAGAAGTTCAAATAGGGCATTATGGCAGTGCAGAAATAAATGGTCTGTAGGTTTGGAATATAAATGCACATGTGTCTTTGCTTATGTTTGTATGTTCATGTGTGTCTCTACAAACAATTACATGCATGATTGTGTATATAAGCACCATTTTTCACCCTCTGGTTAGCATTTCTGTATGATATGCAAAGTTGGGCAGGTAAAACCATGATTTATTGTTTGATGATGCCACTAGCTGCTTATTCAGTATTCATCATTGCACACAGTGCAAATTCAACCACAAGATTTATGCTAAAGGAAAACTTCAGATAACTAACAGAATGCTTAGTTTTGTCTGCATTTCTCAAATGTACACAAAAAAAGATCAAGAAAAGATAAATAGCACTTCTCTTTGAGCTACTTATAAGCAACATTCCTCTCACATAATTATTGTAGCAAAAAGTAGTTAAAATAAGTAACATTTTTTAATTTGATTCTGGGAGAAATTCAAGCCACTGTCACCCAAAGCTCCATGACAACTTTTAGAAAGAGTAAAATTGTGGTAAAGGGTAAGAAACAAGAGCTGTTTCCTGCTAGTAGTCTTCCTTTTTTGTCTAGATCTGTGTTTTATGTGCCTTCAGTATTACATTTGTAAGACTGGGAAAAAAATAGCCCTTCTGAAGAATTGTGATGTAACATTCATTCCTAAGTAAGCAGGGGAAGTTTAACTCCTTGCTGGTGTCTAGGATGCAGTTCCTTTTTGACTTCTTCAAGGTATTAAAGAAATAATGAAAAAAATTCACACAAGAACATATTGTTGAAATGAAAGGGAAGAGTGATGACATCATCAAATAAAATGAGATACAAAATTCTGAATTAAATGGTTTTCACAGAAGAAGATTGAATAGACTTTTGAGCAATTAGTTTGGGTAAAGGTGAGGATTAGTGGTTTAATGTTTTTGTAACCCCCTGAGTCAGTGCACCCTCATCATAAGTCTATTATAATGAGAGACATGAAGTTTATTAGCTGAGCTCCATGTCCAAGCTGTTCCTTCCCAGAAATGGCCCAGCCATGGGTGCTGGGCCAGATGGTGATTCTCAATTTTGGCAGTGCTCTGAGCTTCAGGATGCTGCTGTAATATTTGTTGTGCTCAGATGGCTCGTGCAGCCAAATTCTAAATATTGTGTGTAAGCTGCTGCACCTGTTCTAAAGGTGATGTTACCTGCTGCTGATCCTCCAGTAAAAATCTGGCATTTGCAGGCAACTGTGACATTTGGGGTGTTCATCTTGCCTAAACTGGGCACAAACATCTGCCTTATCAACCATCTGCACCCGAGCTGCTAAATGTTCACTTTAGGGTGGAGGGTATGACCCAAGGAGCACTTTAAGCTGGCTTCAGTGAACATCACATGGAGACCAGAAGACAAAATAAATTTAAAAGTCATTCAGCTCTAGGACTGAACACAGATATCTACATGTAGGCAAAGGCTAGAATTGTAGGTTCTCCCCCCATTATAGGCATGAATTTCAGTGTGACAATAAATATATTAAAACAAAAAAAAGAAAAAGCATAAAGCTTTCACGTAAAGCTGATTCAACTAATCCATTGAAACATTTGTATTTCTATGTAATAGATTCATAATATCACACTACATCATGATGTCTTTGAACTTTTGACTGCCCTATGCAAACAGACCTCAAAAATCATCTGAGATTTCCCTCTCACTAAGCCAAATATCAGCTTCAAACTGCTATGCTGTATATATTTGACTGCACTGCATACATGGTTTGCTTAATTTTGCAGTTATTTATAACTAGTAAATTAGACTCAAGCTGTAATTTAAAAAACAGGTAGGGTGGCAGCAGAAAGATACCCATCTAAAATAAACAAATCCCCCAGCTGTAGCTTGGGATATCATTACCTAAGCATTTCAATGGCCTAAAAGTCTTTATTAAAGACTTGAGTCAGATCCTCCCCAGCTCCCCAAAACTCAGGAGTTTTATTATGAAAGCCAAGGATCACAGAACCTCCCTTTCAGAGAAATAACTTCAAAACTTGTAATGGTTATTGCCAACCCTGCTGCTTATTAAGGAAACATGCCTTTGCTTGCTGCCCCTAAATGATTTTCTATCTGACTAATAGCAGCTTCAGCTTTTTTAGAAAAAAAATTACTGTGGATGATAACAGGGAAGTGTGTAGGTCTATTAGGAAGGAAAATCCTGGAGGTAGAGGTGACAGCTTTACGACACCAGTGCCTGCATTATTTACAGTAACTCATTTTGCATCTAGTGTTTCATATTGGTGAAGCCCAGGGCTGGAGCTGCTTGTTATTTATGCCAAGCCTGTGAGGGGGATGGTGGTATCCGAGGGGGCAGAAAATAGGTCTGCTGATTAGAACAGTAAATTAGGGGAAGGCAGAAAGACAGAGGAAAATAACTGGATTCCACAGACATGCATAAACATTTCAAGTTGTTTGCTACTTGTTACTTGGCTTCCCTATAAACGGTGAGCCAGAAATCTTTAAGGTAATAATAAAGCTTCCCTCTTCATCCCACTCCCTGAGTTATTTATCTCTGTGGTTTGCCAGACCTTCTGTTTTTCTGACCTTTGCTATGGTTAAAAAACAAGAAGTTGTTTAGTTCAGAGTGTTGAAACTGCCAAGGAGGCAAAACTATCCTCTGTACAGCTGCATAAGCACTTGTTTTTGACCTAGGTGAAAAAGAAACCCATATGTGGGAGGTAAATTTATCTTTTCCTTCTACCATACTGCATTTAGCTCTTCAAAAAATGCCCTCTGGTCTCCATGCACTAGTTCAGAGACCATCACACAGTAGTCTTCCTGAGCTGTAAGTTCTCAGGGGATTTTGCAAAGTTCTGCTTTCTTCCATGATATATTTTATCTATATGGTTTCAGCTTCAATAAAACAGTTAAAAAACTAGAATGCCAACTGTCCCAACATATTAACCAATTACTATGATGACATGCAAGTCCTGTTTCTCAAAATATTTATTTATTTCACATATAGATATTAAAAAATCACAAGTGCATTGCACAGATTTAACTATTTATTTTTTAAATACATAGTTTTTATAACAGTGTCTCTAAATATCTAAATATCTGTATCTCTCCAGAATACTTTTGGTTTGGTTTTACTTGATTTTCAACCTTGTACCTTTCTGCTAACTCAAAATTACATTAAGAAAATTCACTGAGGGTTGCTAAATTTTGCAAATTAGCAGATTATACACAAATATGTCAATTCACATGAGCATAATTTTGTCTTTAAACATACAAATAGCCTCATTTCCTTTAAAGTAAATCAAGTGCTTCAGTTTAAACTTCAAAAGCATATATGATTAGAGGTAAGAACGAACATGTCTTATGAAATTATACATTTTGATATATTAATGGTAACTAGAATTTTGCTTAATTCACTTGTATTATTTGAACTTTTTTGCATAATTTCTGCTTTCTCGACTCTTTGTGTCTGCATTACAGACAACTTTGACAATTTTAAAACATTTAAAGATCTCACATGTTGTTATTTTTCAAATGTTATATCAGAGTAGGGAGAAAACTCTTGCCAAAGGCTTTTGAAAGGGTAAATTTTTTACACAGAAAATTAGGCAAATTGACATGCACAGACACTGGTACTGTGACCAGTCTCAACTCCTGCAGGGTCAGGCATCTAACAAATAACATCACTTGGATGAGAAACTGGAATGTAAAACCATTACATTAGGTATCTTTTCTTTTTTCCCCTCAGAAAATATTGATGCCTCTCTCTCTCTATGTATCTATTCATCTATCTGTATAAATATATATATATATAGTTGTATCAATTCTCACATTGTTGGAAAACTGAGAAAAAATAAAATCTACTGAATGAAATAGCCTAGCTGTGAATAAAGGCTTCCTGAATAACTCTGACAGCTCTTCATCTGTTTTGGTCATTAAGTGAAATCAGTCAATTTGCAAGTGGCAGCAAATAATTGGAACATACTCTTATATTTCTTTGGGTTTCATCTATGCACAAATTTTAAGATGCTGTAAAATTGTAGCTCTTTTTTATGTCTTGGTTAAAGGCGTTAGATGAGTTCTAGATCTGAGTGTTTATAGAAATTTATTTCTTTGCAAGAAAAGATATTTTTCAATTTAAAAAATAATAAGGAGTTGACTTTTTTAGCTAAAAAAATCAAATAGAAAGTTGTCTTTAATATTTTTTTATTTTCTTTGTAAAAACATCAGAATTTTAGGAATTAAATTATACATGCAGCAAAGAAAAGTTATGAGTATATTCATTTGCAAAATGGAAAGGTGAATAACTGCATTTATATTTAGATATAAGAGAAATTTCAGCCTAAATAGAAAGGCTTGCCACTTATCTCAGAGTCACAATTTCATGAATTATGGTTTCTTTTGCAAGATTTTTAAATACTCCTTCTGAAGGACACAGTGGAAAGAACATTGCACAATGTCTGAAGTAAAAATTTCCATGAAATGCTAGCTAATATCAATGGAGAATTTCCCAGTAATTTCTAGTATATGTCCTTCAAAACTTTTATGTAAGCATCTCTTAAAGGAAGATGTTCCAAGCCTTATAATACCATGTAAATGGAAGTAGAACCTGTAGTGAAAGACATACTGAAGAAGAAAAAATATACTTTTGTAAGAAAATGAACAGAGATTATTCACTCTGTGCTTAGGTGAATGCTGCAGAATGTAAGTTTTCTGAATCAGGAACAGAGGGAAATGCAAAAAGCTGAAGCTGCTATTATTGTTTGATGGATAGGATTTTGACAGATACTGGCAATAAAATGGTGTTCAGGTTATGGAATGCAATGACCTCATTGTTGGATAATAGAAACCAGGCTTAATATACAGATCTTTTTTGCTTACTTCCTTTTGATTGAGTGACTTTATTTTCCAGTTATAAATACTTGCCATTCAGCCAAAGACTTTGCTGACTAAAAAACTGTTGAGGGATGAGTCATTCTGTCACATCTATATCACTGTACCTTTGAAAAAGACCTGATTCTCCCCTTTTCTGGAAACTGAGCTGAGTCACTTCTGAATCAGCATAGCACAATGTCATCACACCATTAGCATGCAGAGTACTTCAGTATCATCTTACTCACTAAATCCCTAAAAGTCCTCCTAAGTACTTTTTGGGGTTTTTTTTGTTTTTTTGTTTTTTTTGTAATATATATTCTTAAGGAAATATTTCTCGTTGTTGGAAACTAAAGATGTGTGGGGTTTTTGTGTTTAAGGTAGTAATAAGCTCATCAGGGTCTTTAAAAAGTTTCTCTGTGTTTTTCAGCTGCAAAATAATGACTTTTAGGGAGCTGAGTTATGATGCTCCTGCACCACCAACACAAAATTTGTGTTATAATTACTGGGAAAACATAAATCCTAGTCCTACAAGGGAGCAGATGAAGTAAATTTCCTGACTCTGGGGCAAAATTATTTTTGTTAAGGAGATCTGATTATAGAACAAGTTTCCACAGTAATTAGGAAAATACAGAAATGGCTACATATATGTATTTTATGGCCTTTTATAAACAAGAAGTTAATTTTGATTCTGAGGATTTTTTTCAAAGTTCGAAACCAATTTTTATTAATCTACCTCACCCCAATATATTGTGTTACAAATTGAATTTAGAAATCCTGAGAAGAATTTAGTCTCTAGTATAAATTTGAAGACTTATATAAGTACACCATGCTCTTTTGGGGAGAGTGGGAAGGTTTGGAAGGTTGTTTCAGTTTGGATGTTTGGTTGGGGTTTTTTACCTGCTGCTGGTTTTTCATGGAATGGTCTAGGGTCACCAAATAGGGTTTCTGTCAGCCATCAAGTGAAGGTGATACATAGCACCATAAAACTGTGAGACAGCTGGTTCACCCCAGAATAAATGACACCAAGGGCAGAAAGTGCATTATAAAATACACAAAAGTGCACCCCAGAAGAATGAAGGGCTGAAACTCAGCCTCTTCTGGGGACTAAGTGTTTCTGGGTCATGAGTCATCTCCTTCCAGCTGTAGGAAAAAAACAAACAATATTGTCAGATCTTTCCATATTGCTGGTATTGAGAACTTTAACATTTCTTATTCACATGTAGGATACGAGATAGAACAGGATAATGTAGGCTTTCTCTGTGAAATTACCTCTAGAACTTTTGTATGTGTTTTGCAGCTTTCTGACCTTTTCGGTGGCACACTAATGCTGCAATAAATCACCTCTTTTAGTGCCTGAAGTGCTACCTTTCACCCCCAAACATGTCTGGCAACTGTGCCTGCTGTCAATATATCAACATAATGTAGCCTGTACATGTGTCAAGCAATATGAATGTGCTTTTGGCAGATGTCAACTTCTAGTCAAGTTTGTACTTGAGAGAGCAAGAAGAGGATGAGTGGCCTCATTTCATTTTTTGGCCTTGTACTTTGTAGTCTTTAATTTCTACCACTAACTCAAATATCTCATGCAAAATGCTTGTTCTCATGTCCCCTCATGCCTTCCTTCATCACACAATTTCATGTTGAAGGGATTGACTAAGTTTGTTCTTAAAAATTTCATGGTTTTACTAACTTGATTTTAGATGTACAGTAAGGGAATGCATTCACAATGCAATCCTGTATTCTCAGAGCTCCCTGTCCATGTTAGTGTTGCCTTAGGTTTCTCACAGGTTTGGAGATGCTGGTGGCAATCAAAGGATTGTCTGGTAACACAGTCAAAATCTCAAAACACTTTTTCCCAGATTCAGAGAATCACATAAAACTTCCTCGGGAGTTTTTCAGTAATTACTACATAAAGTGAAAATAGCAGAAGACGTAAGAGGTGCTATCATCCTCTGAGGTAGCTCATTATTTCCCATTAGTTTGTATCCAAATTAACTGTTGCTTTCTGGATCTAGAAACTCTCTTCTACCCAATTAAGTCCAGCCTCTTAAGTATTTAGATGTTAGGATACTACATTCCTTTCCTTTTCTTTAAAATATTAAAGCTATTGTTTAGAACTACAGGATATTATCTATTACAGCATGTCTGAAATTTCAGCTTGGATGGGATTTTGAGATACCTGATCTAGTGGGAAGTGTCCCTGCCCAGGGCAGGGGGTTGGTCTTTGAACCTTAAAGCCCAAATTTTTCTCTGATTCTATGAATCCTGTTACCTTTGTGATTTTCATTTATCCTGCATAACCATATTCTGAATTACAACACAGAACATGTACATCCAGAAGATCTAATTTTCCCAATTTCCAGGCTTTCTAGATGGTTTGATTTGTTTTTTGGGAAGCAGTTAATAATTACCAGAGTTTTAGGTTTGGTCATATTCATGTCTGGATGCAGGGGGAATAATAAACTGAGAAGCCTCACCCTTCCCAAATCTTACAGAAATGCTTTCAGTACAGTAGCAAAGAAGTTAAGAACTTATGCTTGTGTAAGAGTTAGTCTGGCAGGTTTGACTTTGTTGTGAAGTGTTGCCCAATTAGCTGAGAGAGAAAACATCTGAGATATGATAAGGAAAATATGTTGAGTGCAAAGTCACCTTAACAGTGAGGAACACTTTTCCACTCATATAATGCAAATGATGTGGTATTTCACTCCACTTAGAGAAGAGTAAATTGAAATATATGAGCAGGAAACAAATTGTAGGGGACAACATTTTGGGAATAATCAAATATTCTTGAGGAACTGAAATATTTTTTGGGATTTTAACAATATTTTGGAGTCAGTTTCCTGACTTATGATGTATCTTCAAAAAATGCTTCCTTTTTTATTAGCCTACTTCCTTTAAATATGATCTGACCACCATGATTATTAATGGAAAAAATATGTCAGATATTGAAAGAAATGATGAGAGAATGTCTGAGAAAAAGACAATATTTTAGATTTTGTTTACATTTTCATTGGAAAGGAAAGCTAGCATATTGAGCTACCTTAATGAACAGAGATGAAATAAAAACTTAGGAAAGTTTTAATTATCCATAAATCATGTTAATTTATAGTAGAATGGTAAAAATAAGTAATTTACTATGAAATATATAACTGCATATTTTAGTTAGTAAATGAATTCATACTTTCAAAAATGTTGATGACATCAATCCAAACCAGTAAATTTGCCTTTATTTGTATAGTTTCCTGTCTGAATTTTTATCTAAACCAATTTTCTCACAGTGAGGTATTTTAATTTCAATGGAAGTTATATCTGCAGCAGGAAACAAAATCATAACTATAATAATCCACAACACTCATCACTCTCTACAACTGGCTTTAGAAGAGGCATGGAGGTCAATATCTCCTCCCAAGTGGCAGACAAAAAAAAAAAAAAAAAAAAAAAAAAAAAAAAAAAAAAAAGGCCTAAAATTGTGCCAGAGAAGGTTTAAATTGAATATTAAGGAAAAATTTCATTATTAAAAGGTTTAAGCATTTGCACAGGCTGCCCAGAGCAGTGTTGGAGTCCTCATCCCTTGAGGGATTCAAAAGCCATGTGGATGTGGCACTTTGGGACAAGGCTTAGTGGTGGCCATGCCAGTGCTGGGCAAATGGTTGGACATGAATGTCCTTCCCAACTTAAATGATTCTGTGGTTCTATAGACTTTCAAAAGGCTTATAGGAATCTGAATGTTTGAGAGATGCACAGAAGGTTATAGTTCAGATCACCATGGTCAAACAAGCACCTAAAGTCTGTTCAGTCAAAGGGAGTTAGTTGCCAACAGTATCTGTGAATCTGGATGTTATCCCCAGTTCGCTATAACTGATACATTCAGAAAACCTGGCACTGGAAAGAAAACAATGAATAAAAAAACCCCTTCTGTGTTTTAACCCTAAATACGTTTTCTGTGAGGATTTAAATGAAAGAGCTGTGTCTTCCTCTTTGATGTGTCATCAATTTTCCAGACCATAGGTTTGATGTACAGAGAAGTTGGTACTACATTACAGAGCAGCAGCTACTCTCTCCCACTCACCAGAAAATACAGCTGCTGTCACTGCCAATTCCTCACTGCTTGATGTATGGGGTGTAATTTCACATGGAAGATACCATGGGAGCTAACCACTAGTTTATGCTAGGAAACCTGCAAAAAACCTCAGTTTGCCACTACCTGAAACAGCAGCAAACCCAGCCTGAGCATCTCAAGTTATCATTACAGGGAAACATGTCAACAGTTATAAAAAGAATGGGAGAGAAATAAATGTAGTTGCTGAGAGGTTTTTTTCCCATTGAGTGAAATGACTTAATCCTTTTCTGAAAGTGCTTTTCTCAGTGAAGTAATGACACTTGAGGCTTGTAACAGCAAGCTAGAGCTTACTTGTATGAAGAACGACCCTATATTTCTCTTGTTTGCTGCATTCCCTTTGTAAAAATGAGATTTATTCATTGACTTTAATTGAAATGTGTCTATCTGCTATGGTTCAAGATCAACTCTATTCTTCTCTGAAATAATATGTGAAAATAGAGTCTTTCTAGCTTTATTTAACGTATTCTGTTTTAAAAATCATGTTATCCTGGAGCCTGCTTTAAAACCTATTTATGTAATTATATTTTGGATTGCTCACTAATGGAAGGCTTAAGTTGCCATTGGATTTGCTAACTGAAGAATAGTAGAAGACACATTAAGTTTTCTGCCTGATTTTAACTTGATGGAAGAAACACAGTGGGAAAATGCACTAATGGTAGCATTTACCAGCAGTAATTTCTGTTTATTAAGGCATCTTGTCAAGTCACATAAGCTGAGCAGTGTAGAGAATGCTCAGTATTTTTGTGGGAGAATTTTTTGGAAGTGATCAAGGATGAACTACAGATAATTTGTAAGTGGTAGCAACCTGCCTTACCATGATCATTAATTTGTATCAGATTATGATGATCTCTCTTATGTGGGCAATAAATGCAACTCTCATCTACTTCCTTGTTTCCTTAACCACTAAATGGAATATTTAACACAAATTTTATAATGCAGAGTGTTTGTATTCGACTTGGAATTGAGTTGGGATGTAGATATCAGTGAGAAGTCTTCAGTACAGCCATTTTTCACTAGAATGTGCTGATTCAGAAGACATGAAACTTCTCTGCCATGAGAGCATCTTTCCTGAATGGCATTTTTCCTACAAGCTTCTCGTGTCTAGGATGAATTTTTTGCACAATTTCTCTGATCATCCTTCAGTCCATGCTAGAAAACTGTAACCACTGCCTAGTATGTGCCATTTTCCCACTAATGTCACCTTAAGGGAAAATAATGAGAACTCATATCTCCACATCTAATGATTATAGGAAAGACCAGGGTGAGAACTGCTCTGTGATTAATGATTTTGATTTATTCATTCAAGATCATGCAAAACAAAAGATGCTTTTCTACCTTTTCTTTCCACTTACCTTCTTCCTAATTCTTTATTTTTATTCTTAGAAAACACATTGCCTCAACATATGGGTTTCTGCATTGAGTACTTTGCTTCATTTTGATGGAAGAGGAGTAATAATAAAACTGAATATTTTCCAACAAAAATATCAGTCTTACTTTGTTGCCACTACCTCCACTTCACTATATTTTGATTACAGTTTGTTCTAACTTTACAGTGGTAAGGCTTACAGTGGATAGGGAAGAGTCCTCTGTTTCTGCTCCAATTGCCCTAGCAACTTGATTTTCTTTTTCTGTTTAAAATTTTAAACAGAAATGTGGATTTTGTGTGTTTGACGTTCTTTCTAATAATATGGATTTTATTTAAAAGATTTTTGATTTTAAGGCTATTCCTTTTTGAGGCCTTTTCAGTGAACTTCAGCTTCTATAGATGAGCAAAACACCCACCAATTCAGATAAAAAAGGAAAAAAACCCAAAAAACAACGCTGCACCAGCATCCCAGCCTATCTAGGATATTGTCTTAAGAAAGCTTCTGTATTTTTCTAGTACATCAGAATGTCTTTAACACAGAAATAAAATTCTACTTGCCTTCATTTCAGAGCTAAGGCTCAATAAATAATACATTGTAACACCTAAAAAATTAATAATTGCAGCTCACAGATCTTGCATCATTCTCTCCTGAAATAAGTGGCAAAGCTTTTGGCCAATTCCTTAAAGGGTGTGTCAATGTTAAAATGGCTATATTGGACCACAAAACTGTCTTTAGGTTGATCTCCTGTCAGTGCATCTAGTCTGTAATGGTGGTTGGGGAAGAACCAAGCAAAAAACATTTTCTAAACTCTGCTTAGAAATCCTCACATCCTCTGGTGGTATGAAGACAAATGCATTTTTGTGGGGTAAGACTTTTGAGTTTACTGCAACCAGTTTTAAAAATCAAAGTTTTGAATATAGCTATACTCTTTACCATTTACTGTATCATGGGGCAATCACACAAATAGCTATAATGAATTTACAAAAACACCTTATTGCTAGTCAATTTGCCCATATCTCTAGCTACCTGCCTTTTGCTCTTTAAATTTTATGAAGTACAGTATAAAATACCCAGCACTAGACATCACTCTTCTTCTCATGAATCTTTTTGACCCACATAAATGCTCCTCAAATCCCACCATCCCTTTGTTTTGTTCAGGTGACTAAACCTATGTTATTTATTCTAAGACATTCTGTAATCACATGTACTATTTGTAGATAAATTAAAGTTAGAGGGTTTTTTTCCATTTTTCATGTTTGAATATTGTTCCAGAAAATCCCTCATATGATGTCTTAAAATATTTTCTAATCCGTAGCCTAAATTAGTTCATAGCTAATATTTCTCATTTGTCTCATAGCAAAATTTCTGTTTGATTTTAATAATTCTTTTCTTATTCTTTCTTATTTTTATTAAATAATAAAATCAGGTATGTTCAACATGCCCTGACCATGATTTAGAAAGTTATTTAATGTTACATATAGACAGAGTCAAGGTTGCATGTTAAATTTTTAAATAAAAGATAATTTCCTCTTATTTTTTCATGATAATGTCTCTTCCTATGGTGCACTCTTTGTTTTCAGACTCTGTACTTTCTTTCCCACCTACTCTATTCTAATAATACCTATGTGCTCTCTTGTTTTTTCATGAACTTCATTAAGTAATCCTCAAATCCACTGACTTTGCCACATTTTATTTTTTAATGTCTGTCTTCTATGCTGGTCTCATTGAAACCTCAATGTTTATAAAAAAGCACTAGTTAAGGATCCACTGGCAGGGTGGATCCAAATTAAAAGGATGTGAATCAATGTGTGAGATCACTGATCTCTGAGTTACAAGTACTGTGGTAATTTTGTTAGAATGTTTAAAGAGTAGGATTTTGTGTAAAGATTCTGCTGGAAACAGACTGATTATACTATCACACCATCACCCAAGAGAGTGTGAATATGTGGAAGTTCTTGGGTGAATAAAGAAAAATAGGAAGCTTGGGATGAGATATTCACATCAGGGATACTATTAGCATAACAAATATTGTGTAAGCTTGCAACGTACTCTCCAACCTTGAAAAATAGATGTAGGACTGCTTTCAAAGTTTTAGTATAAATAAAATTTAGAACAAGTTAGAAGCAGAGTGGAATTCTATTCTATCTGTTTTCACAGCTTTAGGAGTATCAAAACATTTTTCCTATTGACTTGTGAGCCCACTCCCACATACATATTTTAAAAACTATTACTTTCTTTAGATTAAATTTGATATTTCTGTATTGGTCAAAAAGATGCTTCAGAATAAATATGGGACCTCAACCTTTTTCTAAGCATGGCATTTTCTATTCACTGGTTAATAAAATATTTTTAAGAGGGATTTAGAATTATATTGAAAGTAGAAGACAAGACTAAATTTATTATTCGAAGAAATCATATATTTCTATGCCAGCATAGGTAAAAGGCACAGCTTTTTAGATAGTTATGAACATTGGATGAGCATGTTTGGAAAAAAAAATCTGAAGGATTTGATCTGAAGGATCTGAACCGTTTCCTTGTTTTAAAAAGACAGGATAACTTTAAAGTTGCATAGTTACTCATCTATGTCAGGTTTAAATTTGCTCTGCTGGGACAACCTGCATTTGCTTAGCCACAGATGGATACAAAGAAGATGCTATTCATCTGAAACAATGATCCTTTTACTTATCATAGCTGCTGGGTGATGTACATGTCCCATTTAAATGAAACGATCTTCACAGTGTCATAAAATATTCATTAAAAATTTTCAGACAACTTGCAATTCAAAATGTTTCACAATATCTGCTATGGATTAAAAGGGTTTTCTTGGCTTGATTTGGTTTTTTTAACCATTTCTTAACTGACATTATTTTCACATGTATATGTATTTATTCAAGTAACAGTCTTACCAATTTATTTTATTTTCACATTCTGCTTTAAAGCCACATTTTTTGCTTTGTGTGTGGCATAAATCAGAATCAAGGCTCCTCATTTATAGACCTGTAAAAATTTGGTGCAGTATAATACGGATTTCCAAAGGAGATAAGTCACAAAAGTATTTAATGACAGTTTGAATTTGCTAGGTGTGAGTGTTAATTTATACTGAAGAATGGTAATGGATGAGCAAAACCATGGGACCAAGGAGAATATTTTCAACACACGGCATGAAATACCAATACCATTTCCGTGTTAGTTTTAAAAATTAATTCACTCTGGAAAATGACTTTGGAGCT
Source organism: Erithacus rubecula (assembly GCF_903797595.1). Taxonomy (NCBI): domain Eukaryota; kingdom Metazoa; phylum Chordata; class Aves; order Passeriformes; family Muscicapidae; genus Erithacus; species Erithacus rubecula. The sequence goes on along the minus strand of NC_136661.1, from coordinate 28,644,644 downwards.
GATGGCAGCAGCAATGAAGAAGCCAGAATATTCCAGCTAAGGCAGGTGTCCTGCTGGGGAGCCCAGATAGGGCTGGTTACAGGCAGGTCTAATTCCCCAGGCTCCAGCTGAGCTGTGTGCTTCATGCCAGTGCTGATTGAAGGTCCTTTCCCTCTGGGAAGCATTCCACCAACTTCCAGCCATCATTCAGAACTAATTTCTGCACATCCAGCAGCCAAGTCTGTGGAATACCTGGTAAAGTTTGGAGACTTCTTTGTCCTTCATCCTGCTGGTATAATGATTTTTTTGGGTTTTTTTTGTTTTTTTTTTTTTTGCCACAAATCAGTTATTCCTTTCTGTTAGACAAAGTGACCAGCTATGCCTGCTCTGAAAATACTTTCTGCATTAATATGAAATTCGGTAGAGTAGAAAATGCAAATTTTTATCTTAAGGAACACATAGAAGATGGATTGCAATTCCTGCTACTTATTCAACAATTTCCTTCTCTTGCGTTGTAATTCAACGATCAAAAAGATCAGTGTACCTCAATTCCTTCTGTATCCTGTTCCTGCTAGAGTGCTAAATCCCCATGTGAGAGGTGACAAAGACCATGAGGCCAAAGATGCTCTTTCCTCTGGTGATTAAAATGAACCTGTGAGAAAGGCTGTCAGGGAAGAAACTATGGGACAAAATGTATAAAGGAGGGAGCTTTTATTCATCATTTTCCAGGGAGATGAATGTAAAGTCTTATCACTTCATTAATTTGAGCACTTCCCTTGACACCTTTCTCAAGTTCTGTACCTCTGCAGACTGATTTTATATACAATCATAGTAACATAAAACCATTCTGATTGGAAAAGATCTGTAAGATCATCAAGTCCAACCATTAACCCAGCACTACAAAGTCCTCCACTAAACCATGTTCTTACATTCACATTCCTTTGGAACACTCCCACTTTTGCATGCCACGATAAAAACTTGATATTTAATACAACATGATGCTTTCAAATTATTTTAGTCCTCTTGAATCCTGGGGATTTGATGAGGATATAAATGATGCATTGACTCGTGGCTGTCTCAGGCAAGAGGAAAAACATTTACCATGAGTTCTGCCTGTCTTCTGAGAAATTTTGTTTCAATTATAACTACAGATTTTGTGATGCAGGCATAGCAAAAGGAAACAGAATTATATCAGATGCAGATTAATTTGGGGTGGTTTTTTTTTAAAGTAAAAAAATTGCTTGGCAAGAGACAGTAGCAGGTAGTGAAGTAAATTGAATTAATTTGTGGTACAGGGCCTCAGAAAGTTGGGTATGTTTATGCATAAACCATATGAGCAGCATCTCTGCTAGCTACCTCAGCTTCTAAGAGCAAACTAGACAGATCATATCAGGCATGAATCTGTTCTTCATGAACCACTAACTCAGATGGAGGTGGCTAAAAATGTGTCACATTTTAAAAAAACCCAACAAAACGTCCTGGAAATAAAAGTGTCCAAACATGCTCAGTGCTTAAAAGTAATGCATCTGAAAATAGATAATGCAGAAGACAAGAGTGTGACTGTGCTGGATTTATTGCTCTATAATATATGTGGATTGAATGAGATTTTTCTTACATAGCTACCCTCTCTGGGTATCTATGAATTTATAATGCTGCTTCTTAGCATTTATATTTGTCTACACTAAAGATGCAATAATTTATTAACATGCTAATAAATGTTTAATACTTCTTCTCTTTATCATTTTATAAAACTATCTCCCCAGCCTCTGTTTCTTGAAAATATAAGAAGGACAAGCATTAAACTAGCACAATAATGTTTGAAAAGTCATTGTATTTATACACAGATTTTTAAATTTTCTCACACCTTGCTTATAACCTCTGTCATACATGTTGTTGAAAGTAGGATAAATGTTCAAGACATTAGACAAAATCTCATGTTGGATTTCATGTGTTGTGCCTGATATCTATACTTCAGGTGGGCTACTTAAAATAAAAAATCTATGTATTTATTAGCTATAGATGAATTTTAATGCCAGAAAAAGAAAAATAAAAGAAAATTGTTTAAAAATCCACACTATTAAAAAAATTCTGTTTGACCCTTTTCTTTTTTCCCCCTCTACTTAATTAGAACTCACATATTTAACTTTTGAAGGGCTTTTATTTACAACTGTCCCTCTTTGGGAGACACATTTAGTTTTCAAATTGTTAGAAATTCAAATTTATGAGAAAAAAACCTAAAGAAAATGTAACTTCCCATGTTCTTCTAATTGCTGGTGATCTTACTGTAGTCACTGAATATCCAAATTCACTTTCATGATTTTTCAAGGCCAGTGGACTTCAGATATCATGTTGGACTGGATATGAAAGTTTATGTCTTTCTACATAAATTAGAATTTCACTTCCAACTTGCCACCTGTTCCAAAGGGCAAAATGTAATTTTCCTGAAGTCTCATGTAACTTTCCTAAAATTTCTGAAAGTAATAAATATCCACTCATAAAACATTTTCACGAGGAGAAAGATTCTCTGGGTGGTTAAGAGAAGCTTTAATCAGTTGCATAAAATTTAATAAATTAGGTATCCTTAAGCACACCAGAAATCAAATTAGGTACTTTAATTACTAACATTTTGTAGCATTGTGAAAACCTTTATGAATTGGTCTTGTAAATCATGTTTTATATTTTTGTCATGGCAATTTTCACTGTATGCAATATTAGATTAATAGTATTTACCAAGTGTTAAAAACGTGTAAGATTTTAACAAAAGAATTGATACAATGAAGCATAAAAGATAAGAAATTAAGACAAGTAAAGAGGTTTAATTCATATTTTTCTTCATTTATCAGTTCTATCAATGTAAAGCAAATGCATTATTGCATTGCAGACATAAACTTTGCTTTCACAATCTGAGCTGACACTTGCATGAATGAGTCATCAGAGTGTTCTTCTGCCTGTTTCTATTTAATGGTGATGGTATAATTATTTTTTCTTCTCTCTTTTTTTTCCTCTGCAGCAATGACAATGCAGTTCATTAGTCATAGGTTCCCTGACTACCATGACCCAACTATAGGTGAGTATAGATTTTTCTCCCCTTCATCCCTTTCAGTTTCTCTGCCTGTGTGAGACATGAGATGGTGAGAAGCTGCTTCTAAAAGTCTCTTAAATAGAAGCAAGATTTTCAAACTTTAGATAACACCTTAGTTTTGTGATGGAAATTGAGTTGTGTCATGGCCTTGTCGTGGATACTTCTTGACGTTCTTTATATAAAAATCTCTTCCAAACACAGGGTGCTGCATTCATGCACTGTAACTATTAATGTGATGCATTTATAACTGCAGAATAGGAAACAAAATTACTAAAGAATGTGAAAACTCCAGGCTGGAGTGGGTTTTGTTTGCTTTTTAAAGTTCTGTTATTTTTAAAACTATTTCCCATACTAAAGTCTTAGCTGACCTTCTCTAGGAACATAAATGACTATTCAATTTAATAGAGTTGTGCCCTGGGATTACATACTCTGCTAACTTTGTTGGGTTTACCTACTTTATAAACTAGTAATGACTAGAAATTCACACTTATCTACTTTGTGCTTTCTTACAATACAAATTTTTATCTGAAATAAAATTTAACCACTGAGTGACTATTCACTTAAGTGTGTTCATTCATGACAAGTTCATTCATTTAAGAGCACCTTTATTACATAGTTTTACTTATACTGGCATTTATACACACTATCTATGTGCAATATTTAATTAAAACAAGGAAAATAATCTGGGTCCATTAAGTGGAGAAGGCAGTAAACCCATCTACATTTACAAAGACTTCCTTGGGGAAAAAAATAAATCAATTCCTCTCTGTCATTTTTTTTTAAATTTTCTTTGAAATTTTCAAATATTTCAAACTCACCTCTAACTTCTATAAAACTACTGTATTGCTGTATATACAGAGCAAACAATGACAACTTTTATTTTTATTATTTCTATGGTCTTCCATATTTTGCAGATTTTAACTGTTGGTAAATGGTAGTAATTTTAACAATGAAATTTAACAATGAAAAAATAGATAAACTCTTCATGTCACTAGTAATTTTACAACTGTTAAAAAAATGCAAAATACCAATAAAATGTGTCAGCTGTAAGAAGGCAAAACTATTCTGAAATTGCTGCTAATTCATTTGCTGTTCTCAGAAAAAAAAAAAAAAAAAGAAATAATTAAATCTAATTGGAAAAGAGGAACATTATTAGTTATCGACATCATTAGGTTATGTACATACATCCATCTTTATTATTATCTATCCACCTGTCATCAGCATTTATCCCTATATTGTATCACGTCATAACCTTAAATTATTGGTCTCTAGACACCACCACAATATGAATAATAGATAATCACTGAGAGAAAGAGAGCTTATGGTGCATTCTAAATACACACTGCAGGAATGCCTAGAGGACCTGATCAGGATGAAGGTCTCCTTGAGTGAGAAAGTGTTTCTACTCAGTAAAATCAACACTAAGGAAGAGGAGAGAGGGCAAAAGTTAACAGGGAATTATTGAATTCCATCTCACCCTGCTGGCTAGACACAGAACTGGAAGCAGGAGTTTTTCAGCATTTCTTTCTCAGAACATGATGAGGACATCCTGAAAAAGACTTATTACTGTCTGGACTCTAAAACACATACTAAACAGAAGAGAATAATCTTGGGCTAAGTATGTATGTCTCTTCTTGGGTAAATTTGTAGTACAACCCCTTAAAATTGAACCTAAAACCAAATAAAAGAAGCAAGTAGAAGGAATCATTTGCTGCCACACCTATAACAACAGATACATAATTTTCAAATGACTGAAAAAATTTATACCTTTGAGATTGATTTTACTACTATTACACTACTGGTCTCAACTCACAGAACTAATCTTATGCTCAGTTACACATCCACTGGTAAGGATATTTTTACTACTTAGACCATCAGTCTGAAAAAAAGAGGGAATCCAAACTGAGCACTCCCAGGGCCAAGACTGTGTTGATGTCAAAGAAAAGGTTATTCTTCAAAAGTCATGAGGAGGTAGATACAGATCCTTTATGTCATGAGGAAGTTCTCATTAAAGATTGGAGCAGTGATTTCTCTAGTCAGAGTTTTGTTTCTCATTGCAGCCCAACAGGAGATTATGCAAAAATTGCAGAACAGGCCACATATAAAATCCATTACACAGCAATTTAAATCTTGTTTATGGAACCTATGGGCTGTCCTTATGAGCACATTGGCCTCACCTTTTTTTTTGTGTACGTCTTTGGAAATAGATAACTCTGTGTACCTGCAGTTTTATTTCCCTGGGCATTTTTAAGGAGCAGACGTTTCTGTGGCAGTCACTGAATGGGTGATATTGCCCAGAAAAAAGTTCTATAATGTGTTTAAATGATAATCCACAGTTGCCCAGTGTTAACCAAACCATTGAGACTACAGTTCTCTAGCTGAGCATTAACATAAAGTAGATTCTCATTTGCTTTACAGGTACATAAGAATGTAATAAATACCTACCTAATTTTTTTTCTGATGTTCTTGCACTGTTTATTACACTCTGTTTTCTATGGTGTGAGATTGTGCTGACATGACCATGATGCTTAACTGTGCAAATTTAGCCAAGATTTAAAGAGATAGTGCTGACAGATTTGATGCTGCACTTCCTTGCCTTTGATAAGGCTTTTCCTAATTAATTCTCCTAAAACAAAAGGATGGGCAGGGGGTAGTGAAATAGAGAGACATCTTATAAACATCATAATTGTCTCTGAAATCCCAGAATTCTATCACTTTCAGTTTTAAGGGAAAGTTGTTGATGACCCTGGGGCTACCAAAATATTGATAATCACTTTGTCCTTTTTAATTTTCATTGTCCACTTTCAGCATTGGCATGGAAATGGTATAATAATTTCAGCAGTTTTTCACTTCTGTAGATCCCTGTGAAATAGGTTGTCATCTAGGTAAAAATAAGTGACAATAAACTGTTTCCAAAACACATGAGCATAGCACTGATACAATCTGGTTGACATTCTAGCTGGAAAGCAGAGCCAAACCACATTCAGTCACAAAATACAAAAGCTCCATAAAACCACCTTTATGGTCAATTAGGAACACATAAAACCCCAGGAATCTACAATAGTTTTTTGCTTTGACTTAAAAATAAATGGCTGGTAACTGGGTTTCAAGTTTTATTTTCATAAAATCTCAAACTTTTCAATACAAAAAATTGTTCTTTTCTTTTCTTGTATAGTGAACATATTTTATGCCCTGGTCTGCTCCTTATAGAAGCACACACATGGGCAGCTGGCCTGTGAAACTTCTTACAGGGTTTTTCTTTTCCTCCTTATTTTACTTGCATTTTATATTTTATCTATAAACTGATAAGATAATGAGCTTTAAGGGGAGATAAATTGTCTTGTTGTTTATTTTATTTTATTTTATTTTATTTTATTTTATTTTATTTTATTTTATTTTATTTTATTTTATTTTATTTTATTTTATTTTATTTTATTTTAATTTTTTTATTTTATTTTATTTTATTATTTTATTTTAAATCTAATCCAACATGAGGCTATGGTGAAATAACTGCTCAGTGATACTGACCAGAGGATGCAGAGTCCTTTCAGTCTAATATGCTGCCAAATATGCTTCCCCTTCCCAATTCTGCTCCCCTCTGAACACACAGTTAGGTATTTATCCTAAATGTTGTGCAGTAATAATCTTGCAGCTTTGAAGATGTAGGGTGTTATTTTTCATCTTCTTTTGTGAGAGTCCCCAGGAACATGGACTTTCCCTATCATTCCTTCCCATTGTGTTTCACCATTATGTTACCAATGCATCAGAGTTTTCTCTTCCTGCAATGACTCATATCTCTAGAAATGTGGTAGAAATATACAATAAAAATATAATGGTGCTTTGTACTTGTAACTTTTTCTTCTGTTGTCCATTGACATTTCTGAGATATTACAGGGCATCTTGATCACAGAAAGCTGCTGCTGCTGCTTTGAAGTGATGCAGAATTTTTGCTAAAAAAGATATTTCAGTTTCTACATTACAGGATAGATATGTTTATAGTTTTGTATGTTATACATACCTATACTTCAAATGTGTCACTTTTGATCTTGAAAAGGCCATGCAAATAGGACTAGAACTATTTACATGGGTTTTTTCTCTGTATTTGCAAAAGGAATACCTACACTTTTGAAGAATTTAATGGATGTTGTGACATCACAAAAGTGCAAGATTTTCTCAAAGAAGATTACTGTAAATTTATGTGAAGGAAAAGGCTGAGGTTGTTTTTTTTTCTTTCTCTCTTTTTTTTTTTTTTTGTTTTTTTTTTTTTTTTTTTTTTTGGGGGGGGGGTGTTTTTTTTTTTTGGGGTTTTTTTTTTTTGTTTTTTTTTTTTTTTTGTTAATGCTTGCTGGTTTTTGGTTTGCTTTTCCAAGTACACAGAGCATTTTTATTCCAATAAGAGTTTATTGGAATAAATTCCCTGTACATTGTGGAACAGAAACAAATTGTCAAAATAAATTTGTACAATAAATATTCCCTTCAGATGTCAGAAACTTTCCTTTATTTCACCTGATTGTCTTAGTCTGGAAAATCTGATAAGATTTTGAGAAACTCAAACTGCAGACCTCATGTATTGATATAAATAAGTGTGCATATACATAAATGTAGAGATAGATATGTCAGTATTCATTTACAATATAGAGCAAACATTGATTAAAAAGTTAAATGCTACCAGAATTACTAATTTTAATGGTGTCACTTTGAGTTTAATGCCAGCTCAAGATCAAATGGGTATAAGGGCTCTATTTTAGGCTTGCCACAAACATTGCAGTTCAAAATTTTGAGAAAAAACAATACTAATTCTGTAAGTAAAGGGGGAGGGGAAGGGAAAATTAGTATTAGAACTTATGAAGCAAAAAATCAGAGCTTAGCATTTTGTGAAAACGAAATTATTTTAGCACACATGTAATATTTAATTGTAGTCAACAATGGGCATAAAATCCAAATGGCAGTGGATGTGATAATTTTCTGGAACGAATGGCTAAGATCAATTTACAGTCTGCACAGTCTTTGGCAACATCACAGAGAGTTAATGCAAGTGGAGTGTCAGGAAAGGAAACACGACAGAGAGCAGAAAACTGGACAGGCTCCAAGATGCTCATTAACCATGTGACTAATCTTAAAATGAATACATAATGCAAACGAGATGCGAGAGCAGCTCCTCTGTTCTGGTGAGATATCACTGCATGAGATTGTGTCAAATGAGCAGTTGAGGGCATTAAGGCTGTGTCAATGTCAAACTCTAATTGAAATGGGTGTGGGATGGAAAGCACTCTAGCATTAAGCACATGAATTTCCATGAGGTTTCCTAACGAAGCCGTGAATTCACCAATGCATCAAATAAAATGCATTTACTCATCTTTAATAAGATGTTGGAAGGATGGGGGTGAATTTCAACAAAAAAATATAAAATGTAGCTGGGAATATTCTAGGTTTGTGTAATACATATTAAAAAATGCTAATTTAAAGGTTATATTTGTTTTGAAGGTAATAATGAAAAAGGATAAAGCAAGAGAAATAAAAAACTTACTAAAAATTAAAGAAGACAAAGGTGGGACACATCTGCTAGGTCTGGGGTAAGGCATCTCGCCATAAAAGTTTTATTCACATTTATATTTAGGGCACAAAAAGTTTCTAAAACATTTCTGCTCTTATATAAAACATGAATGCATGTGTAGACCATCCTTAAATTAATTCTCATTCTCTTTTTTATATAGAAAATTAAATATTTAGATTGGACTGAGCAAGTCAGAACTGGATTTGACTCCCAACATTTTCTTTTTTTTTTCCTTTTTTTTTTTCTTCTTTCATTCATCATTCTTCATATATTTATTAGCCTTATCTGAGATGGGATAAAATATTCATATAAAATGATCAATTTGTCTCCAAGGACTGTCTCCCAAGGGTATTCAGACTGATTATGTAGATGTAGCAATATTGCCTGTGTTTGTTTTCCATATTCATCATTGTTCAAAGCAAGAAATGAAGAATGTACAAGGATACTGGTGCATGCATTTTAACCATTTTCTTAAAGCTGTGTTTTTATTTTTCATTTTACTGTCTATTGGTATTATTTGCATTATTAAGAGATGAATAGTCACTTTTGGTGTAAAGCACTTTGAGTTATGAACACCAAAAAGAGCAGAGATTATGGCTACTCTGTATGACTAAGGCTCACATTTAGGGATTCACATGATAATGTCTGCACATGAATCATTTATCTTGGTTCCAATTATGTGAGATTCAGGGAGATTTAAGAGTGGAGATTCAGTTTTTTGCTCACTTCTTTCATTGCAGTTTGTGGGAGCACGGGTGTGATGAGAAGTGACCAAGGGAGCTGGAAAGGGGCTCAGCTGGAGAAAAGGTGGCTCAGGAGGGATCTTCTGGCTCTGCACAGCTCCCTGACAGGAGGGGACAGCCAGGAAGGGTGTTAGGGCTCTTCTCCCAGGTTAACAAGGCACAGGACAAAAGGAAACAGCCTCAACTTGCTCCAGAGAAGGTTTACATTGGATATAAAATGGTTTTTTTCCCTGAAAGGATATTAAGTAGTGTCACAGGCTGCCAGGACAGAGGTGGAATCACATCTCTAGAGGAATTTAAAAGCTCTGTAGCTGTGGCATTTGGGGACATGGGTTAGTTGTGGACTTGACAGTGCTGGGTGAACAATCAGACTCAGTGATGGGGCTCTTTTCCAACCTAAAATATTCTGTGAAGGATTCTGTGCCCTGCAGTCCTGCTTTGTCTCAGGATCCTGACCCAGAAGATGTGGATCTTCCACAGGTCATATGTGGCTGATATCTGTCCCCCTGTGGGTGTGACACAGGATCTGTGGATCACCAGAGCCCTTCCAGTGTAGTGAATGAGAACCAGAAATATTCCCAAGAGCATATCAGACATCCAGTATGGACAACTGGAGTGCATCCACACCTCACAGCTAAGGAGATTTCTAGCTACCTACCTTGCATACAGATGCATACTTTGTAGGTTTCTAAATCTAGATGCCTGAAGATTAATAGAACAAAACCCCTCACAAATCACTGTGGTACCCATCAGAGTGTCTGGGTAGATGGAAATTAAGAGTGAGACTTTCTGTGCACAATCCTTGCTAAGGTGGCAAAAGAAAGAAGAGCATTGTCATGTGCCTGGCGGTGTAGGTTCTTCCATTGTAAGAGAAAACATAAGCCATGCATAGAAAAGTATGGAGTAGCATTAAGAAACTAAAATTAAGAATGGAAGAAGTGCCCAAACTGCTCAGTTAGTTTAGATTTCAAGGAGGCAATAACATGCCTTCTGCTTAGTGTTACTACTTCATCCTACTGTGAAAGGAAATGCAATTTGAAAGTACAGAGAGGGGAGACTGGAAAAATCACAGCAGATTTTCCTCTCTCTGATGGAAACAATTTGACTTGAAAATCAAAAAAATCCCATTTCTCTTTTGAGATATTTGTTTTTAAAAGGGCTGTATTTTCCCTCTAAAGTGCACATTAATGTTAATTGGATAATCTCAACATTTCAGCCTGAGATTTGTTTGTTTTAGATGAAGTCTCAGTTCATTATGAAATTTGTTTCTTTCTGTTGAGAACTTCAATATTTTTCTTGTTAAGGGAATAGTCAGTCCTATACTAAACATGCTATGTTACTCAGATACATGATCTCCTCTAATATCAAAATTTCTTTCTTTGAATTTTGCTTTCATAAAACATCAAAATTGTTTTCAGACTTCATGCAAGAAATTATCAAAGCAACAGCTTGCATTTTTCTGTCTGTACTCAAGGGAAATCACCACTAAAATCCTGGTCTTAATCTAACGTCAACATTCAGTTATTTTTACAAATACAACCCATGAAAATATATTGAGGGCTGATTACATCAGGTGATGGTTCTTTTTCAATTAACATTTTCAAGCACCAGGGAAACATAGCTTAATCTACAAATTTTCTTTTAGCAACATCTGTGATACAAAAAAATATTAGAGATGCAAATGCAGTCAGTGTTTTTTCAGAGAGTAGGTACCCCAGACATCATCTCCCCTCTCAAATCACCACAATTTCCTCAAAGTTTGGATGTTGGTCAGAGCACCTTGAAGAGAATTTTGGCTTTCATTTTAGCCTTGGCAATGCAGTGATCTGTGTCCATCTCACAGGCCCCCAGGAAACTGGAGACAGCAGCTCTGCTGGCAGGTTCACCTCAGGCACAGCAGGGCCAGACAGCAGCTACAGCTACAATCCCCTGCTTCACCATGCTGGGAAGTCTCAGAGGAGGAAATGGTGTAGAGATCAAGTCTAGAGCTATCTATCTAGAGCTATTAATATTATAATATATTAATAGATGTAGATATTAGTGTCTCTATGTAGCTATTAATACCTGGAGCTATTCTTTACCCTAAAGCATGGACAAGGAATGATGTATGAGCTATCACCTGCTAGGAACAGACACTGGAGAGTCTGAAATAGTCTAATTTGGTGAGATGAAATAAGCCAAATCTGAAAACTCATTTGTGAAAAAAAATGGGAAATCCCAATCTTTATTTCTGCTCTTCTCCAAGCCTCACTCTGGCTCTCTGGTACCCATTGTACTGTTTTTCAGGCTGATTAAATGGTATTCCAAAAGAAAACTAAGCCTTCCTAACACCGAATAGCTGCCTACTAGGTTACTGAGTTTAATAATTTAAGTATAAAAAATAGTATTCAAAGCTCAAAAAGTCAAAAGGGATCCTCTAGAAACAAATATGTGGAAATGGGAGCATAAGTGAAAATGAAAGAAAACAGAAATGGTGTTATTTCTGGGGCAGGAGAGTGTAAAAACCCAGTCAAGCATGTCATGCATTCACTCTCAGAAACCAGTCAGTGAGACAAAATTCCTTTCAAAGATGGTCCCTGTTGTCAAAATTAACAGTGACAATTGCCTGCACCACTGTGTGGGATTCCTGGGGCTGTTGTCCATCTCCAAATGAAGAAAACTATTTAAGTGGTTTTTTAACCTTTCATGGCTCTTTTTATTCTCAGTTGGAGCATTTATTGAATCAGAATTGACTTAATTGATGATTCTGTTGGTGATACGATATCCTTTTCTCCATAGTTTTAGAAATTAAGAAAACAAACAAATTACTCTGTTTATTATGAGTAAAACCTGGCAGATGGTGAGTGTTGGTCAGTAGAGTTAAATACAGCTGGTAGTCAGCTATGATGGGTGCTGTGATTCTAGGATTCTATTTCTCCAACACCTCTGCTCAGCAAGAGTTTACCATGGCTGGAAGAGGACAAAAGGTGTTTACTCTGTGTGCTGTCATGAGAAATCTGTGCTTGCCTAATGTTCACATCCAAAAAACCACCAATACCCCTTAGCTGCTAATGGTTCATATTTATTATTTCCCATACTCCATTAACTTTGTGTTAGAAGTAAAATATATTTCTTCCTTGGCCATCTTCTTCACTGAATAAAGGGTCAATGAAGGATAAAAGTATGGTATATTATGCTTTTATTTCTTCCAGAATCCTGAGATTAATTGTGCAACTGCTCAATACAGGGAGAAGAAAAACAACCAAAAACTATAGAAGTGTGACCTTATGGTTGCTCTTCTAAAGCACTGATTAGTCAGATTAAAAGTGAGGAAGAAAGACAAAAGCCTTTTCTTATAAATGTGACAATACAAAAGCATTTCTGTGGTATGTTCATACAATAATAATAGTAAGAATAATAGCAAGTAAAGATAATAATGAAACAGTTTTATTAAAATTATTTTATAATATCTGCTATATTCAGCATGTAGAAAGGGTCAGCCAAGAATAGCAACCATTATAAAATTTTTTTTGTCTGTTCTACACAAAAGAGATTTTTTTTCCCTTCATGCCAGCCTTGTACAGGGCAGAAGACCTCCAATTCAGCAATGGCAGTTTTGGTTTGATTCCATCAAAAAATCTTTGCTTTGTCTTGTTTTGATCCATCAAGTCTCTGACTGATTCATCTAATAGTTTGAAGCAGCAAAAGAGTTTAAATGGTTCTTCTGCTGACAGAAGAGGATATCCTGAGGGCTGAACTCTTCAGTCCTTATTTTAGGCCACAATTATACACTAATATTAACCTAAAAACTGAAACTGGAGCAATATCTCCTTCTTAGGTTCTTCCCTGCTCCCTTATAGCAGAGTTTCCCCAGCACATTTTCACTGGGTTTAGCTGTGGAATTCAGGTCTGAACCTTTAGATCCTGACTGATTTTGGCTGCAAGCAGTATCTGTAACTGGATGGTGACACCAAAAAAAGAAGAGTTTATATGTTAACCCAGAACTGCTATCCACAGAGAAGTCACACACATATTGTAGTTTCTAATTAGCAATGCAAGTGTACAAAGTGATAGAGCATGATTATCTCATCCAACCATCTGTATCTCATGTTATTTAGATGAATAATTCTCCCAATTGTGGAATGCAATAAAGAAATCCTAGTTCTTGGGCTAAAGTGGGGTGGAGTGTCACATTATGTGGCAGCTGAGAATGTCCAATGTCCTGGGAATTACATGGCTGAAGCAGAAGTGACCACCAAACTCACTCTGTGGCCTTAGCCCAGTGGTTGCTGTGGGTGCCACAACCCTCATTCAGTGATTATAATTACCACTAGGGGCATGAACTCAGAAGAACCTGAAGTGAGACTTGCAGCCCAGGAAAAGGGAAAACTTGCTTACCTATATCCTGCATATTGTGATTAGCAAAATTATTCCATAAATGACTTTTGAAATTGAAAGAGACACCTATGCTATGGTTTCCTACAGGCAGCTGATTTATCAAGCTCAATTCAAAGTTCCTCATTGCAGGATAAATGTTTCCATTAACCTTTCTTTCATGGAAGCCAGCATCCATCTACACCTTACTAAATCCAAGGCACCATCTATGCTAATAACCACACAGATGTAGCCAACTTGCTAATTACTTCCCCTGGAATGACAAAAAGTGAATTCATAGCTGTCAGATCCTCCCACCCAGCAGCACAAGCATGGACTTGAAAGGGTGGTGAAATTGCTACCTTCTATTCTTGTTCCCCAAGATAAGGGTACTTGGACTCCTGTTAATTATCATGTTTTGATTAAACACAAGTACTTTGTTCACTTTGTTCATGTACACCTTTGAATGAAATGAAATTTTTCTGGAAGCAGAGAAAGTAATGATATGCTTTTATTAAATATTAGCAGCACTATACATTGCAAGCAGTTCCTAACAGCAAGTATAATGCTTTGCCTGAGTTATCTTTAACCTTAAGTTGCAAAATTGTTAACTTTTGAAGAGAAATTATAATCTCTCTGTGAGAGCTGGTTCTGAGTAAAATAGCTTAGGTGATGGACACCTCAAAAGTAAAATTTAGGGTGTTTGGAGGACTGCACGGTAAGTTCTGAAGAAGAGCTGAGTTTTCTGGGCAACAAAATTTGTCCTATACAATAATTAATACAAATTTAGTCACATATATGCATATTTGCAGATTAAAATCATAAATGGTGGCTTTGTTGATGATAGCATTTTCATAGTTACTGAAAGCTGCTCCACCAGACCAAATTATTCCGATTGACTGTCATTCTTTCATTTAAATCCATGCTGTATCTCTGCAGAAAGTTATCATTTAAAAATTCTATGTTTCACAATATATTGCTGTGTAAGAATGCAATGAACTTTTCCACCCATGTGTTTGGGGAAATGAAGGAAGAGGTGTGTATTGTTTTCTAGTCTTCACTTTGGTTATATAAATTGTAAAACAAATTTAATCTTGATCAGAACTTGTAACCACTCTGTAGCCTTGTGAAAGACATTTTGCTTTAATTAGCAATAATAGTTTTCTTTTGGAGGGGGAAACGCTTATCTACAACTAGAAAATAAAATGTTGCAAATATTAAAAATGCATAGTATGGTATTAAAAATATAGTATTATATATTATATATTATTATAAAAATACTCAGTGTTTTTGTAGAAGAAGATATTTGCATTGATGGTTTTTGTGCCAAATTTTAAATCTTCTAAAGGTCCTAATACTTTTTTCAGGAGTGGATAAACTCATATATATACCATTATACTCACATATTCTGGTGTAATTTATAAACTTTGGGCCCTGATGACAGATATCTGACTGGGTGCAAAGTGTTGCAAGAGCAGACAAGGCAACAATGAGTTTGCCTTGCTGAATACCAAGGTTTTATATTTTTACCACCTCTGTCTGAAAATAGGTGTCTTACCTTAAATTTTCTGTTGTACATTGTGCTTTCTATCCTTGCTGATAACTCCATATAGAAGAAAATCTTTCCCATGCAAAACTGTTCAACACAACCACTCTTAATTTTAGTTGTTGAAAGCTGTTCAGGCCATTGCCTCATTTTCCAGCTGGTTTATTAATAAACTTCATGATCACGAGAACAGTTCAGAGCACATATAATGGTGTTTGGTGGGAGGTTTTTTTCCTTTTTTTTTTATTTTTACTTACCATAAACTAAGTGAGATTAAGCTGCTTTTGCAGCTTTTGCAGCTTTTACTTTTCAGCAAAGAATGAAAGGGCACCACAGTATGAAACAGCAACCTGACATTCAGGAAGAGGCTCTTGTACACATCTACAGGTAAAACTGAAGGAAAAAAAAATAAAATAGAAGATGTAAGGTGCAATGGATAGCCCACTTCCCAATTTTAAAGGCACTGGGTGCATTTCAGGTCAGGGGAAAGCTGGCATGTCCTTACCCAAAGCTGAGAATCCATCAGGCTGCTTCAGCAGCTCACTGTTATCAGCCCTGCCCTGCAGAGCACAGATCTGAAACATGAGGCAGCCCAACAAGAGGGAGAAAGTCAATTTGAGAGCAGCTGTTTTAAGACAGATACATAATGGCATGAGGAGAGGAGCACTGTGGTGAGGTGAGAGCTGAACAGAAATGCCCATTATGCTGAAGGAGCTTTTAGGTGAATTATTGGAAACAGATGCAGCCAAAGCCTGAAGTAAAGGAGTCAGACAAGAGTATGATGAAGGTGGCTGTTAAAAACTACTAATAATGAATGGTCAGGCTTGTGTGGGACTTGCTGGGACTAAACTGAAGGTTTTATTCTGCTTCAATGATTCTGCATGTTCAACAGGTTGCTCAGGGGGGTTTTGGACTCCCCATCCCAGGAATGTTCATAGGCATTTGAGCAGCTTTAGTCTAATAAAAGGTGTCCCTTCCCTTGGCACAGGAGCTGGGATGAGATTCTTTTAGGTTCCTTACAATTGAAACAATTCTGTTTGAATGAAATGTTGCTATGATTCTATGTGCTGTGCCCCTCTAAGCATTTATACACAATTTTTCATTGATTAGGATTCAATGCAGAGATTTGTTTGAGGATCTATAATATCTATATAATCTAGTTGTGCTTCTCCTTTTCATTGAAAATACTAACAGTTCTTATATTAGGAGGAAAAAATCAACTACAAGTTGTTGTGCTCTTTTGTTTTAGAACATAGATATTAGAATAATTATGTTTATTGTTTGTTTGTTTTTAATTGTTTTTATTTGCATCTTCGCTCCTTGAAATTATGAATTATCTTACAAGCTTCAGAATCACAGAATAATTTTCATTGGAAGGAATTTCAAATATAATTTATTCCAACTCTGTTGCCATGAGTAGGGACACCTTCAACAGGACTAGGTTTCCCCAAGCTGTCCAAGCTGGCCTTGAACACTTTCAGGGATGGGGCAGACACAACTAGTCTGGGGAACCTGAGCCATTAAGAAATCAGGGATAATATTTTTGTGCCATTGAAGGAACAGAAACCTCTAGAACTGAACCTAGCAGTTAGTCAAAATCATGTCATGACACTGAACAAAGGCTAAATAAAGGAGACATTGAGTTTTCAATTTAAACTAGGGAGAGATGGAATTTACAACAGTGATACACATTTGAATTTAGCAAGACCATTTGAAAACATTACAAAATATTTTATGAAGACATATGTGGCCAAAGCCTTGGTTCAGTATCTTATCTGTAAATATGCTTAAGGCGATTTGAATGCTAAAATGAAAGCAGAGAGATAGAGATTTCTGTATTTATTATCTGTATTTATTTCTGTATTCATTATGCAGTTGAATGTGCAATGAATAAATTAATTAATTCCTTGCATGAAAAGCACTTAAGATGAATACTGTTATTTTTTTTTTTTCTCAGATTATTTTAATTTTCTCAAGGCCTACACTGTAGGTTTTTTATAGGCTAGCAGAGAGGTATTGTCTACATTAAATGCTGCATTTACCTATATCTCTTTCATAGAAATAATTGAGGTGTTTAAAACATGTGGTTACTGAAGAAAGCATTTCTAGCTGTGGATTTAGAAAGGCAGACATGTTTTTTTCTTTCTTCTGCAAACCATCATCAAGATTCTTCTGTCTGGAATAATATTGTCTGTTACCATCACTTTTGAAGGCTGGTAACAGGCAATGTGTGCTGTTAACATGAAACTGAGTGAAACCTGAAGGATCTGACAAAGACATGAAAAAGCTAAACAAATTACAAATGGCATATACAGCTCAATGCTGAGAAACAAAAACAGCATCACTGGGAAGAAAAATACTAAGTGTTCCTCTAATTGCAGAGAGAATCACA
Source organism: Erithacus rubecula (assembly GCF_903797595.1). NCBI lineage: Eukaryota > Metazoa > Chordata > Aves > Passeriformes > Muscicapidae > Erithacus > Erithacus rubecula. The sequence continues at coordinate 28,626,995 of NC_136661.1, read as the reverse complement.
GAATCACAGGATAAGCTGAGCTGGAAGGGGCCCACAAAGATCAAATTGGCTCAAGTCCCACTCCTGGTCCTACACAGGACATCCCCAAGAATCACATCACATATAATGATGTAACAGAGCTGGAACTGGAATATTTAAATATCTTAGCTAATAGCCTAGTACTAATATCCTACCTTGTATTATTTTAAATGATATTGCTATACACATGAGTATTTACAAAATACAAGGCAATCAAATCTGTCAGTCCTGCTCCTCTAAACCACCCATTGCTTATCATGTGTGCAGAGCTTATGGGAGGGCAACCTCTGTGACTTGGTGTCCTTGTCTGCAAAATGCTGATAGCAATGCTCACTCAAATTGTAAAACACTCATAGTCCAGGAAAATAATTATATGCTAAGGGAGGTTTTAATAGCAATGTATTTTGATGGGTAATTCCTGTGACATGCATATTCTTATCTCAAAGAGGAGGAGTTTATGTGTAGTATTTGGTACAGTGGTTTATGTCTCTGTTCATCCAGTCTTTTAATTTAAAAATTGCTTGCTGTAAATAGAAACAGCGCCCATACAGCCAAAGACTCATGCCCATCCTTCATTCAGGAGCATTCCCAAATTAAAATGCATTGTGGCAGATAATCTAAGCACACCAAGAGCTGTCTCCTGCTGCTGCTTTGGCACACAGGGAGAACAACAAGAGGCAGAATTCCAGGTGTGGCTGACAGAACTTGGATTCCTTCTGCTGACTTGACACCTCCTCAGTCAAATAAAATATCTTTTGGCTCACCTATATTAGTGAATCTGATAATTTTTAACTGCAATTGGTATTGTACAAGACAGAGAAGAGCAGAGACTTTATTTAGTAGGTATGGAAGCAGAATTAACAAATGGAAGAAAGAAGCATCTGACCTATATTTCAGGGACTGGAATATGTCTGTAATGCAGATGAAAAGCTCATCACAACTCCCCTTTAAAACATACACCATTCAAATCTATTTGTCATGAAACAGTTACCTGCTCATAACTGAAAAAGTACTTTGATATATTTTTTAGTAATTCAGCTTCTCTAAGATAACTGGTCATAACACAATCTTGCATTAATTACTGTATTTCTGTCTCCAGAATTATTTACTATAAAAAAAGAACCCTGAGAAAAAGATCACACATTAATTTTACACACATATATCACCCCCAAAAAACAAACAAAGAAACAAAGAAACAAACAAATAGAAAACCCCTGAAAACATAAAGCTTAATTCATTTTTTTCTTTGCTTTTCTAACACTGCAAAGGGCAATTAAAAAATGAAAATATGGGAAGTTAAACAAACAAACAAACAACATTCCAAGAACCTTTCTTGGTTTGATTTGGATATTCAATAAAGTTGGAAAGAATTTAAAATTAAAAAGAAATAGGTACCATTCAGAAAACAGTTGGATCTTTGTTTTGTCCCATCCTGTAATACATTAAACACTCAGTATTCATTGAAGCCATATAAAATCATCCTCTGAGAATAATTTTATATTTATTTTTATTTTTAATCTTTGTAGGAAATAAGATTCTAACAAAATCAACGTTATATGTAGGAAAAAAAGGAGAAAAAAAGAAATTGTCTTTAACTGTATAGTTCATATATATCCACACGTTCAGATTACAAGGATGTGAGATTTTTATTTTGTTTTATTTTCAGTACCCTAAAAAGTGTTCATACTTGCAGTCAGTGCTTGGAACACAATTAAAAATATCAGCAAACTCCATCCCCAAGATTTTTTCATGTAATAACTTACTCTCCTGCAGAATTTTACCCAAGCCAAAAGCTGAGACTTTATGACTAACCTCACAGAAAAAGACTAATTCTGAGCTTAATATGAACAATATAGTTATAGTCTGATTTATTGTCTGATGTCTGATTAGCATTCTTGTCTATTTTGTGTGTTCTTTTAATGGTTTACTGAAATAGCAGCTGGATTTTGACATTTTATTAAATACCACTCCTTAGAGTTGTAGGGTGTAAAGCACACGTGGTCTAGCAGACCCCAAATTAGCTTTAAAGGGAACATTATATTCATATTATAAATTAATTTGTTGAAAGAAACTGTAGTGTGCTCAAACACTGCATGTAGTGTAAATATGTCAGATACCATTTGCAATGCAGATAATTTTTAAAGGGAGGATATTAGAGTATGAGTTTATTGGTGTTCCTGATGAAGATTTTCCCAATTTGTTTCATATACATTTAGATGCAGTTTCACATGAACAACTCCTCTTCTGTTCTTTTCTGTACACTGTTAGCAGCTTATTTCTACTCTATGAAGAAAAGTCTCAGAACTTCTCTTTCCTTACCATGACTATGAATTGTATCATCCTAAAAAAAACAGCCACATAGTATTCCTTTCTGAAATCCTCTGGGAAATGTGTAAAAATGCCAGGCTTTCTGCTTAATCTCATAGCTACCAATGAACCAAAAATATGGGTCCAAGATACAGATTTATCAATTCTTGACTTCTAGAAAGTGGTTTCTTTCCAGGCTAATGCCTCTGCCTCCTAATTTGAATCAAATAAAGATCTTTGCCCATGCACTGGACAGAATAGACAATAAAAATCTCTATTTACATTACTTTCTGAGATGAAATCCCCATTTAAAAATATTAATTGTAGAGAGAACTAAGTGGTACAGCTCTTCCTCTTGGTCTTTGTGACATGATATGGGAAACATGTATTTCAATTTATGCATCTTTCTTCTGCCTGCTGCCTTGGAAGGAATGAAATGCCCTCCTGGTCAGTGAACCCACAGGTAAATGGAAAGGCAGTGCCTCTCACAGAGTGACTGTGTTGGAGCTGTAAGAGGGCTCTTGAGTGGGGGCTATGATTTGTTCTCTGCTGTGAGGGTGTGTTGGCTCAAGACTGATTTCTTTGGAAAGTGTATGCTTTAGGACTTCCTTGTAAATGTGTGCCTGAAGAAAATTAGGGGTAAAGAGTCCCACCTGTTTTCCATCTACATGCAGGTTGAAAATTCCCCTGCTTATCACACCTCAACTGAGGACATTTTTTGGCTTCTTTTTATTGTCTATCCTGCTTTTTGAGCACAGGCTGAGAGATTGTTATAAAGAAAATTATATCTCCTTCCTGTTTCATCTCTACATTTCTTGGGGCAAAAGCAGTTTTAAATGTGAAAATCATTTGCCCAGAAAACCATTTACATTCATGTATGTGGTCAAAGCATAACAAAATGTGTTTCTCTACCACCAACTGAAAGACATCAGCATACATCAAGAATGAAAATTGGACAGTGATTCCAACACTCTTTTGTGAAATATTTTAAGGTCAGTAGCTAGGGAAACAAAATAAATATCTTATGCATTCAGTTTTATATCTGCAAAGTAAAAATATTATAAGGATAGTCTGGATCCATCTTTTAAGAGCTGAAACTTTACTGATGACTGTGACATTAGATCAGGGCATACCTGGAGTAGCACAGCAGGGTAAATATTACATTTACTTACTGAAAGTAAGTATTCAGAGGCCAGTGGATCTTTTAATTATAACTAGCTCTGAATTTTTAAATCCTTTCATTGGAAAAAAAAAAAAAAACCCAAAAAATACCAGTATTTATCCAGCTTCATTTCTGTCCAAGTAAAATTTAAGTAGGAAAATTTTTCTCCACATTAACTGCTTTAAAAGTTCTGTATAAAGATTCATATTGGTCTAAGTGAAAATGGAAATATGACCACTGGCTTTAGAGAATCCAGCTGCAGAGCCAAGAATGAAACCTAAATGTATAGAAGTCATATGATAATTATGTAAACAGTAATGTAATGGAAATGGACAACCACCTGCATGGAAGTACATTAATAATTTGTGATAGTATCAATAGAATTTATGTGAAGGAAAAAATCATGTTTGATTTTACATATTTTACTATTTTGATTTAATATTTGTTTAACAGAAAATAAAAAAAATAAAAAAAAAAAATCTGCTGCGGGTAGACCACATTGTCATGCAATAATAAATTACTTAAACTGCAAGTAGTCCAATTCCTTTTATATGATCCCTCTTTGCCACACAGTTTCTTATTCAGCAATCCCTAAAAAAAGATCTATTAATGGAAACATATGGTGGTTGGAGTGTTCTGGTTTTCTCAGCAAGGTAATATAGCATACAATTAATTAAGCCTCTGGGCCATCTTAATATCAATGGGATTAGGTATTTGTTTAAAGAAAGTAATGTGCATATTTGCTGAATTGAGGCATAAAATAAAGGGGAAAATATTGTATGTCATTATGTCATAAAAGACAGCAATCTTGTGGCTGGACAGGAGGGGTCTGAATGAAGGCTATACAGACTTGTATCCAAATGATTTAGTCTTTTTCTTCTGCTGATAGAAAGCAGATTTTTCCAAGCTTTTATAAAGTGATATATGGTGCAGCGTATACATTATGGCACAAACTGGAACGTCCCAAGAATTCTAAAAACCTGCTATGTAATCCCATATTGTAATCTCAGTATTATCTGAACAGCAATTGAGGGCCTGTTGCTGGGGGTCTCTGCCAGGACTGACTCAGGACAGCCCAGCCACAGGCTCACAGTGGTTAACAACATTTCTCAGGAACAACAAATGCACTTGCCTTGTCTTCACGCCTCAGTGCACTTCAGAGCACAATGTCACTCACAAAAACCACTCAGGCTGCTCTGCATGATTGTTCAATTAAAGAGCACAGATAATTTCCAAGACTATTTCTAGTATAAACATGGGCCAGTATCTACACGCTTCTTAATCTTACAAAGACAATACAAATGTTGAGAGGGGAATGAAATTGAAATGTGAGGAAAACAGCTTATGCAAATAGTAGTTCACCTTTTCTTTGTTTTTATTCTTCTAAATTTCGTTGACAAAATCATGAGCTAATGCAGATTTTCTCCTCCTCTGCCTGCATCTATGATAAGTGTGAGGACACATTACAGAATTTATTTTTAAAAAGTTTATTCTTAGGCTTTCTGGATATGTACAGAAGTTAAAATAATTTCTCTGACATACCTGAGCTAGGACTCTGTTCAGGCACAGGGAGTTTATCCTAATAATTTTGACAATATTTAAATTGAAACTATTTGCTAGAAAATTTCATTGAATGTGTCATTGTGGTAAGTAAATTGAACTCTGTTGCACTGCTCCAGCATAACATCTCTGCATTTTTATGACCAAAGTAACACCTGGGGTTTGTGTTTAGAGAAAGGAAAATGTTTCCCTCTTAAACAAAGGAAAATGTTTGTATTTTGAGGAAGTGTGATAGAAGTGACTCTTTTGCTAATACTTTGTAGGGATGATAGGATTTCACAAAGAGACTTTTGAAATAAATCAAGGTTAGGTCAGATTGGAGAGTTTTTAAAAAGTCTTCTCCAAACCAGCAAAGCTGTTTCATTTTCCATTCTCTGAGCCACTCATATGCTTAAGCAAGCTGCACTGTGTTTTTCAGAGGATGCTTATAAAACCCAAGTCCGAATTGATGATGAACCAGCCTATCTGGACATTCTGGACACTGCTGGACAGGTGAGTAATTTTCTGTGTGAGTCATTCAATCAGAGATAAACTTGAAGATTTTGACCTCAGAGATATGGGTCACAGTGCTGAAAGGAAGGTTCCCTGTTCAAACATAAAAGAAGCAGTGGCAGAATAACACAGAGGAATTAACAAAGGGCAAGATTAAAGGAGTGCTGCTTCCAAATAACTTCCAAATCTCATCAGAGAAGACAGGTAGGCTGAAAAGAACAATAGATTAAAAGATGTTTGTTTCTTTTTCTCTTGTATGCAGGAACATAACAATAATGAAATGGATAAATATTGTGTTGATTGTTTTCTGTCTTTCTCATTCCTCCTTTTCTATACGTATTACAGGAATTTTCTGGTGTCCTTGCAGACAAAGTGTTTTGCTAGAATTAGTCTTCTCACCACATTATATCTAGGTATCAAATGCATACCCATAAAAAAGATATCTGTATGTCAAAGTATCTCACAGTGTTACAAATACAGGTTTTCCAGGGAAACTATGGCTGTCCAAGCCCTGGAAGTGTCTGAGGTCAGGTTGGAGCAACCTGGGAGAGTGGAAGGTGTCCCTGCTCATGGAAAGGGGGTTGGAACGAGATGAAATTTAAAGTTCCTGCCAACTGAGACCATCCCCTCATTCTGCCATTTCTCTGACAGCCTGTCTGCTGTGTGAACATCAGCCAGGGAATAATTTCTTCTACCTGACTCAGTTAATTTCCTTTCCACCTCCAGGTATTTTTACTGTTTAATCAAAGTGCTGCCACTTGCTGATCTTTTCCTCAGGTGTGTCTCAAGGTCTGTTTGAAGGCTTTTGTATCTTCTCCAGTCTCCCTAGTGTGTGTGCACAAGATAACCAACAAGGAACTTAAACATAAATAAAGAAAGAAATATTTGGAAGTAAAAGACTGGTAGCCTTGTTCTCAGCTTCCCAGATGTCTGAATGCACCTGAGCTGGGCACTACAAAAGCAGTTGGGAATGCAGTCTGCTGCCAGGAATTTAAAGAGACTTCAGTCGTTGTCAGTAATTTTCACATGTACAGTTTTTTAATTATTTAAAAAAATTTAAGGAAATTTTAAAAAAGTAATAAAAGGCCAGAACTAAATCTCATTATTAATATGTGGATGGAGGTTTTGATTGCCAAGGTTATGAACTGTGTCAGAACAGACAGTTTCAAGGTAAGAAAAGAAATCACAATAATTAATTTAGTGAAAGGGAGTGAGAACAATAGCAGAAAAAAGCCAGAGTTTTATCTCTAAGTTTTATCTCTATTAGGAAGCAAAATATCTACAATATTACAGGTCTAAGGTATGTAGTGACCATGTAATGAAATGGTGGTGCAGATGTTCCATAGAATCATAGAATTTTAAAGACTGGAAAATGTCTTTAATATCGAGTCCAACCATTAACCCAAAACTTCCAAGCCCACCACTAAACCATGTCTGCAAGTACCACAGCCACACATTTTTAAATCCCCCAGGGGATGGTCATTCCTCCACTGCCCATCCATCCTGGGCCAGGGCTTGATAATCATTTCAGAAAATAAATTTTTCCTCATGTCCAATCTAAACCTCCACTGTTCACTTATCCATTCCTTTTTGTAGCAAGCAGAAGCACCACACTCCGGAGATTTATCATCCCAGGCTGTTTTGCAGCCTGGGCACAGCTATTTTATTTCTGTTGAAATGTTGAAATGAATCAACCAAGTTGATGTGGTAGGAGCAATTCTCTGGTTTAACTCCCCTGTTGTTCCAATGCAGATTGTCATCACTGAAACACGTTCCCAATGTGACTTGGAAGCTCTTCCTGCTTTCCCTCCCCACCATTTTTCAGGAGCTGTCCATTCTAAGTGTCCTGGATTTAGCTGCTTGTCTTTGCAGATGTCTTGGATTTGTTGCCTCTCTATCTGCACTCCACAGCTCCAGAATAAATCAAGACCTAATCCAACTCCCATTGAAGTCAGCAGCTGAAATAGGCTCTTTCTTCACTAGGACTTAATGGTTCTCTCACTGAAGCTCACACAAATTCTGCTCTGACTTTGGTGACTCAGGGCAAATATCCAAAGCACCCATTTGTGCTGCTGCTGATGTGTGCCTTGATGGTATCTAGTTGTTTTTATTCTCCTGGGTTTTATGTCAAATTGGAGATGGTGTTATAGGTTCTAAATCAGGCAGTGGAAAACTAATTTGTCTGGGTGTCCTCGCAGCCATAAATACTTCATCATCAACTTTGAATAATGACTTTAATCACTTCAGGAGATCAAGGAGCTAAAATTGTAATTCAGCCTTATTTGGGAAACACAAGAAGTCAATAGAGAAGCTCAATGAATTTAATGTATTTTGTTGTCCTGGAGGATGTGTTTCAACAAACATGTTTCTCCTTTCCCTTCTGTACCTATGGACAAATTAAGAATTTCAATACTGACCAAACTAACTACTAATAATTAACACAGTTTTTAATTGTCAAATCTAGGCTTAAAATTCCACATGTGGTTTCATATCTGACATCACATAAAAATCTTCAATACTTTAACTAGTAGATTGAGTTTGAAGCCTTTAAACCATGGATGGTGCTTCAAAAATACATTTATGTTCTCTACTCTCTGAAGTCAAAACAAAACAAAACAAAACAAAAAACAAAACCAAAAAACAATCTACCAAAATTCAAGCTATGTAAAAATCAGAAACATTAACAAACTTGCTCACTAATTACTGATTTTTCTCTTATGCATATGCATTGACACTACAAGGTGGACCAGTTCATCTCAGGAAGTAAACTGATATTCCATGTACTCTGGATACATATTTTATCCACCATCATTTGTCCTTTTGTGGTCTTCCAATACTGTTTTTCAACTGAAGGCACAGCAAGAGGCATTTTCTTAAAGAATATAAGGGCTGGTACTGCAGTTATGCTTCACTGAACTCACTACCCCTGCTTATCACCACCCTCTACACCTGCCAGTTGGGCAGCCTGTGTTTTCTCATCCCAGACAGCTTTAGACAGAATTTGTTTGCTCCAGAGAGTTTCCAGAGCAGGTATTGATGCTCCTGGTAGCTGGATTGCCATAAACAGACCTAACCTGAGCTATTCCTACCAAAAAAAAAAACTTGTAAATATGGTGTGCTGGAAAGAAATGAACAAAAAATTGGTGCTGGCATTCTTTTCCAGTGACACAATTGAATCCAGAAGAAGCTGTCAGTAATTCCTTTGGTTAGCTATCAATGATGCCTTTGGCTCTTTAACTAGAAGTATTATTCTCAACCGAAAATTTTTATTTTTGCATGTACATTTCAATGAAAACTAAAAAAAAAATAAAGAAGCAAATAAAGGCAAACACATTAAATGTGAGATTGAGATCATATTTATAAAAATGAGGATTTTTTTTTTAGCTTTTAACTCCCACAGCTAGCTGCAATCTGGCGTGTGGAGTGTATAGGACAAACTTCATGGAAATCTGAAAATGCAAATTAGTATCCATAAAGATTGCATGAATTTCCTTGTTTACCCATATTGGCCTTTTTTTTAGTAACCTTCTCTTGAAATTCACCCATGTCCATTGGGTTTGGAAGGAGTGCAGGTGGAGGTAATTCTGAGATTTCCCTTTTCTTAACCAATGTGCCTTAAAAATAATCTGCTTTTACATACATTTAATCCAAATTGACGTAAACTCTTTGATTTCCAGCAAACTTACAGGTGCAAACAAAAAAGACATTCAGGTCTCCAGTGCTTTATTCTGCATTCAGTTCCCTCACAATTATTCTCAGAGAGTGACAACCCCCAACTGCTCAAAAAGCCTCCACACAGAGTTATAGAAACCTTCTGTTCACTCATATATGCTTTCTCACCCTCTCTTCTAGCTTAAAAATATGCTGCTTCTTCTGGGGCCCAGAAGTATGCTCCTCATGGAGCACACACAGCAGTTATCTCTCCTGCTGTATTTATAAACTGTTGACTGACACAGGAGCTTTTATCCTTGCACAGCTTCCCCTGTATGACACATTACCCAATCTCTCTGCATAGACCTCACGCCGAACACTAAAAGAGCAGCACAGTTCCCTTCACTGGAAAACAATCTGATCTGATATGTAAAAGAGGCAAAAATTGTTTTCAGGTACAAAGCAGGCAAGTACGTGGAAAAATGGGTTTCAGTACCTGTCAGCAAGGCAGTACATTCTGAGATTATTGCACCAATTTCTGTTTGCTAAAACGTGAGCTTTTTATGATAAACTTGTGCACCAGTATATTTCCCAGGTGTGAGTCAGAGACTTGAAAAATTGGCCCTAAAATGTGATGGCATGCCATTTCAGGGAGATTTTCCTTTGTCTGGAGTTGTGTGCACATGAATTCATTTCCAGGCAGACACTTTTCAACCTGACAACAGCAGTGCGCTCTGCACTGAAATCCATCTCTCAAATTGCCAGCAAATCACAGGACATGTTTATCCTGCCAACCTGCAGGACTATGATTCTTACCCCCTGCTTCAAGCTTTGAAGAGGAACCATATTAGTCCCAAGAGCCCTTCAGATAAACACACTTTCTCAGACTAAACACTATAGTCCGATGATTCACTCAGGCTGTTATCTGAGACCCTTCTGCTTATTATCTAAACATGCTGCTCTAATCCTGAATCAATGGAAGTGAAATCTCAAAGTACACTAGCGCAGCTTATCTCAAGGAAATGTAAAATGCTTTTTTGGCAGTAATTATGTCTTAATGGGTCTTTACAGCGTGTTCTTATAAGGGGAAAATAATTTTATTGCACTTTCTGCCAGGTACTGTAGTGCATAAATGAAATCCATTTTATTTTTCAAGCATAGGGATATTGAAGTAAGTAGCTACTATTAACACAGTGTATTAGGTGAGAAGAGCATTACTTTTATTTCCTTTTTATGTTGTTCCACAGGCTGTTGAAAACATACTTAGAAAGTCAAATCTTAGCGCTGAAAATTTCCTGGGATCTCGAGGCAAGTTGCTTTGTACATTCTGAGAAGAACTAAAATCTGTCTCTCCCTTGACCTAGTCATTTTATTTGCCAATGGACAGATTGTGGAGAAACACTTATTTGGCACAGACGTAGAGTGGAAAAAACAGTTGCAGTAAATCACAGGTGAAATTGAACTGACACCAATTTCCTTCAGATCACTGGCAAAATATTCCTTGACTTCAGTAGGAAAAGACCTAAGCATATGCTGATAAAAAGGAGTATATTTCCAAAGGAAGAACAGGCAACTGGCAGCCAAGATTCCCAACTTCCTTCCTCATCCCTGTCCATGAGTGAATCATGATGCAATAAAGGGTGGATCAGTTTGTATTTCTAGGTCTGCATTTATCTTCCTGTCACACAGGTACAATAAAACGTTCCAGGGAGCAAGCATTTAGGGTGAACATCAGCATTTATTGAGTCTGACAAAACTGATTTCCTGCCCATTGCTACCATTCCTCTTCAGCAAAGTCAGTGGTAGTGGTTCCATACTGCAGGTGGTGGAAAACTTTCCAGTGTTTTCTGTTCTCTTTCAGCCAAATTTTGTATTTTTTTAGCTTGAAATGCTTTCCCTCCCACTGTTCTTCATCTTTCTCTAACTGGCAACTTCCAAAACCAGATCAATGCACAGTAATGCTGCTGAAGGATTTAAGGGGTTTTTTTCTCATTTTAATAAAGTAAGAACATATAAAAAAAAAAAAAAATTATTACAATATTTTATGAAAGTAGCAAAATATTTTTTTCTTCTGTCCAAGCCTTTTGTCATAGTATTTCCTTGGTGGTTTTTTTGGGGTTTTTTTTTGTTTTTTTGTTTGTTCTGTTTTGTTTTGGTTTTGTTTTTTGTTTTTTGTGGGTTTTTTGTTTGTTTGTTGTTGTTGTTTGGTTATTTTTTGTTGGGTTTTTTTTTTTTTTTTTTTTGCTCGCTTGTTTGTTTGTATGTTTGTTATTATTTTGCTTTGCTTTGCTTTGCTTTTGTTGTTGTGGAGGTTTTTTTCCTTATTACTATTGTATATAATTTGAGGTTGTTTTGTTTGGTTGGTTGGCTTTGTTCTGATGTACATTGCGTGGAAAACACAAACACATTAGATATATATATAGATATATATATATATATATATACATTATATATATTATAATGTGTTATACAAACACATTCCATATGAGCAACCTACATCCAGGTCCTCCACAAGGTTATGATAATGTGAATTTTCTTTTTCTCCCATCACTGGGAAATATTCTGTATTTATTCTTTAGACCAGTGATTGGTACTGAAGTACTTTGAAGTTCCAGCAGGCACTGCACATACTCTAAGTGTGTCCTGATTTCTTTATATATGTGTGGCTGTCCTAGAAAATCTCACTAGGAATTCCATTTACAGAGGTTTGCTATCGAAAGCTGCTCATTACCAAGCAGCTGTATACAAACCAGGGTGCCAGTGGGCAGAAAACTGCATTCTATCTCTATCTGCTTTCACAAAGCTCACATCATAATGATATTTCCAGGACTAAAAAGGTTGGCTTGAATGCTGAGAAAACAAGCACATATTACAGCACCACATGGTGCCCATTTCCCCTGACCAAATGACCAAGAAAAGGTTATTTTGCAGAGCAGGGTTTTAATGCTTCTCAGGAAAATTATGTTGCCCCCAAAAAATGAGATTTTCAAAATTAAGTATCTTTTATGCCATTCTGAGGCTTTGAATGGTGGTGTCTCCAGACAAAGAGAACAAAAGCTAAAAGTTACAAATGTTATCTGAATCATCCAAACATTTCACTTGCTAAACCACATGAGGAGGACAGCTGGAAAAGGTTTTCTAAAGATGTAATTTTTATTTCTTGCTAGCAGGCGGGGGAATGGAAAAACCTAAAGCCAAGTATTATTTTTCTAACTGGAGTTTCAATAGTTTTTTTCCCAGAATCTGGAATTGAAATTCCCTCCTACCAAGCAAACAAACACACAAAAACTCCCAACAAACAAACAGATAGAGAGAAATGTAAACCTTAGCAAATTTTGAACTCCACTGCTTGTTACCTTTATAATCTGAGAAATGTTATTCCATCAATCCAGGTTTTTTAAAGAGAGATTGAGGAACAAAATAGGAACTTAATAAATATTTTCTCGTGATTTTTTTTTCTTTTCTTAACAAGCTATATTTTTGGATATATCTTTTTCTCACTTCCAGAGAGGAAAGCTTGCAGAGCTTGCATAGATTTTTGTGCCTGATTTCAATTTGTGCCTATTGGATGAGGACAACAAATTTTTGTCATGATTGTTCCATGTTGTTATCAGAGAAGTGAGATGATATGACACAACCAGGAAACCATGCCAGGGAATTATCTTTTCTATTAATAAGATAAAAAAACTCATAAACTTAGCAGGGGCCACATTGATTGTACCTGTGTTAGAAATCAGTGTGGTACCTGAGTAATACCTTGGACAAAGTTGAAGGAGTGAGACTCCTCTAACTTTTGGACATGCAGATGAGCTTTGGTCCTGTGGAGAAGAGTTTTGGCATATCTCAGAAATCACTCAGTGTCTTTCAGGATCATAAAATCATGGATTGCTTTTGATTGGAATGATTTTGATTGTAAAACACCTGCCATGCACAGGGGAACCTTCCACTGTCCCAGGTTGCTCCAAGTCCATTCCAACCTGGCCTTGGACACTTGCAGGGATGAGGAAGCCACAGCTGCTCTGGGCATCCTGTGCCACCCTCACAGGGAAGAATTCCTTCCCAATACCCCATCCAATCCTGCTTTCTGTCAGTTTAAAGCCATTCCTCCTCATCCTGTTACTCCATGCCCTGTTCCCAAGCTCCAGTGCTCTTGTAGACCAGCCTGGAAATGCTCCAAGATCTCCCTGGATCATTCACTTTCTCTGTTGGATCTATTGATCCAAACAAGGTACCTCATGACAAAACTTTTTGGAACTCTGCCTTTGTTTTTATGGAATTTTTTTTGTTGTTGTTGATTGGTTGGTTGGTTGGTTGGTTTGTTGGTTGGTTTTTGGTTTTTGTGGTTTTTTTTGTGTATGTGTTTTTGGGTTTTTTTAAATAATGCAATAAAAATTACAGAAATTAAAAAGCATGTTGGTAAGTCACAGGACACGACAACTCAGTCCTTTTGTGTCACAAGTTCGCTTTGTAAGCAACACAAAATCCATGCATGATTGTAAAACAGGTATTTTGCATTAACTCTGCTAGTGATTTGTATGGTCCTTATGGGACACACTCCTCAGATAAACACTGAGCAAATTTCAGTTGCAGAAATGAGTCCACTATTGATTAAACATTAAAAAAGTCTAAAATAGCCCAGATTGCTTGCTTCTTCCTTCCAACCTTTTCAGATTCTCAGATTAAATTATAACTCTGCTGATGAGTAGGGCACAGGGGAGGGAAGAGAAAAACTTGTGTGGTGGAATTTTTAAGGCCAGCACACTTGTTAGGGAAGAGACCATGAGAGAGCATATATGCAAGCCAGAATATAATTTGCAGTCATTTATCAGAGCAAGGAGGTGTCTGACTCCACAGCCTCCTGGTTTACTTCTGCAAGGCTGCACAAGGTCTCCCTCATGGGGAAGGTGGCAAGCCTGTGATGAGCACAGAATATGACAAGAGCATGTCTGAATCCCTGCAAAGCCCTTGCTTGCAGCTGCAGTCATTACCTCTTCACTAGTAGGTTGCTGTCCCTTTCTTAATGCTTTTTTAATCTCTGCTGTTTACTAAAATGTAATTACCAAGCTATTAATTTTTCCCTTTAACCATTTATGATGCATTTGTGATAAAAGGTGAAAACTGGCTCTTTTATTTTTTGCATATCAATGAGAGTGGGGGAGAAGCATTGTGTGGTGCATGATAAACCAAATGCATTTGGGGGTTTTAGAGGTAGTTAACAATGAAGATTGCTTCAGTGCCTGCATTTAGAAGAAAATTGCTAAGGTGTTTATCCCTCAGAGAAAGACCATTAGCATGAATATGAAAGAAAAAAGCAGTTCTCTGAGTAAGGGAGTGTAGCACTGAGGAATTTTTACTGGCACTGTGGAGAATTGATATGGTGATTTCATCCTTATTTAGGGGTGAATAAAAAGTAGATATCATCTCTCAGGTGATGGACTGCATCTTTTCATTACTGCACATGACAAACCATCTTGGAAAGAGCAGGATTAATAAAGTTAACAAAAGCAGAGTTGCAGAAAACTGGCAAATATATTATTATGTGGAGGCAGGAGGGCAATTAGAGTGGGAACACTGGGAATCTTACTGAAAAGAAGCTGTATCTGGAGGGAGAGTCTGAGTGCCAGTGCAGGTTATTTACTAGTTCCTCAGTAAGAAAGAATGGTCACTCAGTGATGTTATATTTTGTAGTCCTGAGTTATTTTATTGGAAGTTGCTCAAATCTGTCTTTTTCTCCACCTTATTTATTTCTCTTCACTTACCTTTTTTCTATCAGGCTGGTGTGGCTCAATCTTTCTGCATAAGTCATGATGCAGGACATGTGAATACAGAATAGTGAGTGCATATGAAATGCTCTGCACTTTGGAAGGGGCAGCGAAATAGTCATCCATCAGAGCTCAGGATGCAAAGGAACTCTGACACCTGTTTTTCATGAGGCTTAATCCTGCATGGTCTGTGGCTGAGAGCAGTGCCAGATAGCATGGGAAGCAGTATCACAGCTGAAAAGAGAAGGGGAGCCTGAATCCATAAGTCTGCTTGTGGGAAACAACATGATTTCACTGATGGCAAAAATAGATCGTTATCTAGCAATGATTTAAAGTCAATAAAACAAATAACTACACAAATCCATGATTTTCAGACAGTGTGAAAGCTTAACACACCAATTCAGACCCTCAGACTCATTTGGATGAAGATGAGGGCAATGTCATCATGAATTACCTTGATTGAGTAATCCATATTAAGAAAATACTATAATTATTTTTAATTAATTTCTTTTTACATTCAGATCTTTAGTTGTGCATAAAGTCTCTTCTGTATTCAGAGGTAAGTGATGAATTAACCAGTGGGAAGGAATCCATCTCTTTCCATGGGAATACATTAGTTTCTGGAAAGAGTCCTGAACAGAGGTCTAATGCAACATCATCTCCTTTCTGGGACTGAAGACCTGTTTCTGCTGAGGAGCCAAAATGAAGGAAAATTAGGACAGGGAAATAATTTTAGAAAGTTTTCAGCCAAAATTTTGTGAAAATCAGGAATGCAAATCTAAGCTTGAATTTCACAATCAGTGCAGGTCTAATTGTGTTTCCTAATTTGCTGATCCTCCATTCAGCTGATTCACTGAGCCAGGGCCATCTTCCTGCCCTTAAAGGTCTTGAGGTGCTGTCAGTCCCTCTACCCAGGTGAGCTAACCTGGAAAACTCCTAAGAATCAGCAGCTAAAAAGTGATGCTGCAACTTGTCACAGAAATAGATATTATACCTGTGTCTTCCAGAAAGAACACCTATCATGACTATTCTCCTTCTTCTGTTTCCCTTTCCAGATAAATAAATTAGCTTAAACAGCGGGTTGCCAATTGTCTTCTAAATTCTACAGATTAATTTCAGTGCCTGTCTCAGCTTTATCCTTGTATATTCCCAGAGTTAAGAAAAGGCTACTGATTTTGTACAATGTAGAGTATGTAATATTGCCTTGGAAGGCTGTCAGATAAAGCTCAGGAAGCCATTAGTCTGCTAAGAACTCAGACTGAATCATTTTTATCCTCATACTTCTCCCATCATCAGTGATGTGCATTTTGTCCCCAGTACTAATTCACAGAAGGAAAGGGATATTGCTGTTTTACAACAGAAGCAAGAATTCTTTCCTGTAATTATAAGGCGTGAGACACTGACTGATCATTAATCAAGGGACTGATTACAATAATAATCCACTTCCACTGCAGGCACATGGGCTAATTCTCATTTATACTAATCCCATTTTGAACTGCTTCTGAATCATTACTAGAACAGGCAAAAAGGGTTGTGAGAGATGGGTCTGATGTACAACCAGAGCAGTGAAGAGACTTGACGTGGAGAATCAATCTCTGTCCTCCAGTGCCTAAGCCAGAGCCCCTGCATTCTCTTTGGTCTGTCTCTGAGCTGTTGCTCAGCTCCCTTCCTTCCTCCCTCCCAGTGATGTGGCAGATGGTTTAGGCTGGCACAGGTGGCTCAGTACCACCTGCTGCAAATTTTTTGCTCTCTTTTGCTGTGCAACTCCTTTCATTGTTGTTGTTGTTGTCGTTTGCAGAGGGTGGCTGGAAATGAGAGAGGCAAGAAGAGGGTGTGAAGTGATGTTGATAATGCTGTGTGGTTTCTTGTTTTCTGCTGTCACTGCTGGGAGCATGTAGCTGCTGCAGGGAGGGCTCCTGTGAGCAAAGGCAGCAGGTTGGGCACTTTGGCTTCTGTGGTGGAAAAAGTGTGCCTTTATTATCTCATAGTGCTGCCCAACCCATGCTGAGGGACAATATTTTCCACTGCTGCGTGCTGTGAAGGGAAAACCTTGATTGGCCTTAGGCATTGGATGCTACATTCTCTTGATCTTTTGAACTCCATTGGAAATGAAACAGCCTTGAAGAAGCTACAAGGAGAGGAGGAGTAGAATTATCATGCAAATGCATGAAAGGTACAACTGGGTAGAGCCTGGCTGATTCTGTGTGAGACAGGGCTCTCTATTTAGTCTCTGTTGAGCAATCACAGAGAGAGATAAGAAAAAACACCTCTGGCACCTTAAACACTTTCCTGAGAATGGTTGAGTTACTCTCTGGAGTCAGTCCTATCTCTCTAATGACTGTACAGAGAAAAACTTGAAGGCCAAATAAAGCTGTGATTCTAAATTTAGAATACCTGACTACCTCTTCAGAAGGAGGAAACCAGATTAAATAAGGCCTGTCCTTTGCACCTAGATTAGTACATGTATTACAATGTTTATAAGGTATAATATTGAGCAAATATCTGAATATTTTCTTATTGGAAATGTAAATACTGCAGGTTTCTGTCTGCTTGCTATTACAAATAAGTTTTTAAAAAACTACTTGCTTTTGTCCCCTTCTCACATCACAAAAAATAAAACACTGAAAAAATCCATGAAAACCAGATAATTATCACAGCACTTCTCACCATTGTCCTTTCATTACCAAAATGTATTTCAAGAGGCAAAAGAAAAGCACACTTTATGACAAGCAGTGGATGTTATGCAATCCTTATGAAGTCAACTGTGATGATTATGTGTGTAAGAGAATTTACAAACAGAGAGATATAGGAGGTTTGCACTTTGGCTTTAAAATAGATTTGCTGCTAAAAATAATTTTTTACCATATTGCCAAAAATTTTCCTGAGACAGAAGAAATTCTCAACTTACTTTTAATTAACCATTCTGAGTCAACAATGAAGCTTCACATATTTTTTTATTGTTTTAATTTTTTCTTCCTTCACTATTTGAAGATTTTTCCTCCCCTCCCCCTGAGTTTCTTGTGTCCTTTTTGTTCATTTCATCCTTGTTTGTTCATTGCCATAGATATCCTGCTTGTTTGCAAGAACATATCCCACCCCTCAAGTGTTCACAATAAATATAAAAAAAACAGTTTATAATAAGAACGACCCCTATGGTAATCAGGGAGACAGTTTTGATTAAGAACATCTGTTAGCAGATTCCTGGTTCTAAAGTCAAGCAGAACATAAGACAAGAAGATATAGAAAGTGACATTCTTCAAACTGTGAGGCTGGCCTCCCCAGGGAGGCTCTGACCTCTTCCAGAGATACAAGCCAAGATCATAAAAAAAAAAAAAACAAAAGCCAAAACAAAAACAACAGACATCAAAATGTGTGGAGAGTGTGTGCAGTTTGAAAAACATGACACCTTTTCTTCGGAGGTGCTGCATCTTTAAATTTCTAAGCACCACACTTCTGAGGAGTGTAGGGAAGAACTGCCCTTCCAAGCTGTGTTTGCTGCTCAAACACATCACCATGAAGAAACAGAGGGGCAGGGATCTGCTCAGTGCCTTGTCCATTTGTGTGTGTGCCTGTTCTTCCCCTTTTATCCTTTTCAGGCCATCTCTCACCTATGCACAATGTGGGATCTGGGATAAATGACCTCACCTTAGAGCTCTGCTGGTGTGAAGGGGTGATGTGGGAGATGCTGCTTCTAAACAACTTCTGTTCTGAGTTGCATAAAAGCTTCTCCAGATCAGCACTCCTTCTCCAGCTTTGTTCAGGAGGAAATACTTAGGAAACATAAAGAAAGGAACTGGCGTTGTTGGACTTTATTATACATCATCCTAGACTCTTTCAGTGAGCAAGGCAGGGCTGTCCTGGGCTGAACGTGAGATCCAGACTTATGTATGATAACAGCAACACAGACCAATCTTTCACAAAAATTTTACTATCTAGTTATAGTATGACTCTACTGCTCCATTACTTTTTGTCCTCTTCCAGACATGTTTTTCTCTTCTGGACATATTGATCTTATTTGGAAATTATTCTGATATCCAATTAAAAGAAGCCCCAAACATACAAGTTCTATTTATATATCCATGATAATAGTAAGAATATTTAAATTAACTAAAAATATTGCTATTTATGAGACATTTTCTTTTGCTCATGAAATGTGAGATGAAAGAATATATATCAAGATGAAAGAGACAAAACAGAAGCTAGGCATTTTCTCTTAAATGTTGCTTTCGTAAAATCTGCTAGAAAAAGCAAGAATATGCAGGAGGACGGAATGTGGAAATAGGAACACAAGATATGGAAGTATTTCTTTGGTGTGAATGAATTGGATCATGAAAGACAAAATGTTTCTAGAATTGAGAATGTTGAGGGATTGAAAGGCAATGAGATAGTTCTACAGGTACACTGGCAAATTCCACATAGATCAGGAAAAACGTGGGGCTGCTGCTGGAACTGGTGAGTGTCCTAACAATGAGGAACATGGAATGTACAAATACACTCAAGGATTCATCTCTCCCAGCCTTCAGAGGCAAGCTCTGCCTCCCAGGAAAGTTTGAGGAAGAGAGAGAGTAGAGGGGGAGGGATAAGGGAGAAATTAATCCAGCTGTGTGGAGGCAGCTCAGTGCCACAGGGTGAGACACAGCCAAGGGTGCTGCTCAGCATCATTGTGAGGCCATTATGATACCTTTGGAAAATCATGTCAGATGCCTGATCACTGAAGAAAGAAAAATGTGACATCTCTCTAGGAGCAACCTAACCATCAAGAGATTTTCTTGTCAATGTTCTTCAACAGCAGATAGAAATATGTAGTCTTATGAGGATTAGTGGCATTTTTTTTCCTGCATACAATTATACTGGAAAAAGATAAAAAGTTATTATGACTTCTTTCAACTTTTAGAAAAGTTTTGTTTTGTTTCTATCCAAACTTGATGCTTATTCTCAAGTATCACATCTCCTAAGAATGATGATTTGGTTTCAAAAGAGTTTTTACTACACTTTTCAGTTAAGTCTTAGTCATATTACACAAGAGAGTACTCGAGACTGATGTGAAGCTGCAAAGTGCTATAAGCATGACAAATCCTCCCTTTAATTTTCAGAACTGATTTCCTTTTGAGGGGGTGTGATTTCCTTCTGTCTTTTACCCTTGGCACTTACTGACTTGGGAATGCTTTGTATTTTACCTTTATTGAGTAGAAATTTCTATCCAGTACTATTCCTGAATGATTTTTAAGAGGTCCTTTTGCAAGAATATGAAGAATATATTAGTGTGACAGATGCATAGCTTATTTTATAAGTGAACGAGACAAAATTAAAAATAAAAAAAATACTGAAAAAATCTGTAAAATCTTAGGCTTTGTCTCTATCTCCACCTAAACATTCACAAAATCCAGGTCAATTTGGGTTTTAGTTCTGCTTACTGTAGAGAAACATGAAAAAAAATGGAATCTAGAGTAAGACTTGAAATTAAAAATTAACAAAGAATTGTAATTTCTTCTAGGTCCTGACTTTTATACATAATATTCATACAGATATGCAGAGATTTAATATATTTATTGGTAATTAAATTTATTCTTTCTCTTAGTATATATTATTATATTGAGGTTCCTGATGAAAAGGAAAAAAAATGAAAACACTTCTTTTAAAATATTAAAGCAGAATTATTTATGTTTGATCTTAGAATCATTGACTTTGTATTGAGCAATCATGCCAAGGGGAAAAAGCTGAGAAATTAAAGTCAACATCAAAAAATCGGAATGAAAATTACCAGCTGAGTTAACAACAGAAAACCAAGCCTATGTCCTCAATTCAGTTTGCACAGAATACTTAATGCCACTGAAAATGGATCATTGCAAATATGACACTAAAGTATTTTTCCTGTTTAGTCTAATTTATCAACAGTAATAACATATCATAATAAAAAATTGCACAGGTAAACTCGTCTATAAGTTTATAATGTAAAGCTTTAATATGCCCCAGCATGAACCAGAGTGTGTAGGTAGATGATTCTGACTCAGAAGTGTCAGTCCTAAAAGCTGAGAACTTTGTCCCTTTGGAATGATTCAGTATGTGAAATTAGGAACCCAGGGCCTCCTGTCAGTCAGGCAAAGCCATTAAACATCCCTGGGGAGTGATCCTGGGAGTATTCCTGCTTCAGAACATCACTTACTGTGAGTAACTTAAACAGGGATGTGTGACCTAATTCCTTCTTGGCTTGCCATAAATGGCTATAAATGAGTGTACAAAGTTCTGAGCATTTCCTAGAGGTGGATCACCTCACTTAAACAGAGCTCATTCTCTGTAAAAGGTTGTGCAGAGCTGTCATACAGTGGTACAGGAGTTGATTTATGAAATTTCTGAATCAAGGAGACAGGTCGTCTGGGCTGGGCATAAGGCTCCATGTGAAAACATGTACTTTTAGCTACCAGCTCCACTCAATTGTACAAACCCTCTAAAAATAAATAATAGGTGCAAAAAATAGATAATTAGATAATTGATGGTATAATTATTTTCCAGTTTTAGAAGCAGCCTGTAGCCCACTAATGGCATTGAATTGTTTACCACTTTTTACAAAGACAGGTGAGATAGTGTACTGCAGCTGCACAGCCAGCTAAATTCAGAAGCCTAATCTATAAATTTAACTTCACTGAAAGCTTCCACTATCTGCTCAGCCTGAAGGAATCCTGGTCTAGTTCTGGTCCTCCTAAAAAAGAGACTACCCTCCCAATAAAGGCACAGAACAGTTCTAAGGGACTGGTGCAAAGAGGAGAAAATCAGGATCATATGGGACAGGAGTTGCAGTGAGATCTTTGTTCTGGTATAAAAGCCTGGGTTCTGAGGGCAAATAATGGATTTAATGACTGTATTTGGTCATTGAAAATTTCCTGCCCTCAACTTGAAGACTTTGAATGTGCTGTATAGTTCTGTATTGCATCATTTATTCATCTAGTAGCTCTCTAATGTAGATGGCTGGGAACAGAGACTGCCCTGTTCAGTGTCTTGTCTAAACCATAGAGTGTGTAATCCTTTCTGTTTGATATCTTCAGTGTTCAGCTGCCCTACTGCTTGCACATCCAGTTTCTAGAGGATGGGCTATGTCATTACCTGACCCACTCTGTCTTGTACCTTGGTAGTTAATAAACTCTCCTGGGGTGCTAAGGGGTGATAATTTAGAGATTTTCAAATTCTGAGTAAGTCTCAAAGCAGAATCCTACCCTCAAATTGCCTATTAGTCTCCCATTTTGAAGCTTAGTTGGATGAACTTTTCCCTGCAGCAGGTGAAATGTTTTGAATGATATATAAAGCCCTTGGGTAAAAGATACATCATAAATAAATGATAATGGTCAACATGAAAGTCTATTCACAGGAAGTATTGTCAATCAACATGAGCAACTATTGAGAGAGATTTAAGGCTGAGACTTTTAAAAGAGCATAAGAAATCCATTTCCCTTCAATTTTCAGCAAGGGCTAAGGATATATATATGTAAACTAAACTGTTTTAAAAATATCCTAGCCTAAATTCTCAATAGACTAAAAAATACAGGAGTTGATGCTGCATCCTGCTGCTCATAGAAATGGTCCAATGTTGATATGTGTATTTCTTTTTTATCAGACCTTCCTGCATCTTAATATCTCTGGAGAACTGATTCTGTCAGGAGGATTCTGATCCTGACCGACTGTTGCCATGGTATTGGGTTATTCTGGGCTGTGATCAAGAAAAGCAAACAAACTTGAGAAAGAAACTGGCTTTAAAACATATTCTCAAGCCACAGTGCTTGAGACTAATTTTTGAAAATTAAATCATGATTTTTTGTATTATGTGGCAGTTATTAAAAGCTTCTGAAAAAAAAAACCCAAAAAAACCCCAAAAAAACAAAAACAGAGAAAAAAAAAAAAAAACCAAAACAAAAAAAACCCCAACAACAAAAAAAAAACCCATGCCAGTAACAAGAAGCATTGCTGTGACAATAAAGATATAAATAAAATGAGAAAAATGCAGGATGAGAAAATGGAGCCAATTCTTGCATGGTTTGAAATTGTTCATTCTCATTTAATGACGTTATCTTACACTAAAGTGAAACTTTCATATTTTCTGAGATCCTCTGAAAAAGTAAAACTTTTTGCAGATCAGATTCCTGTTTTTTTTAGGCAAAGCTGGTAGCAATAAATTAATGTCTTTTGATGCTACTGAGCTTTAGAATTGAGTGCATAATAAGGAATTTGTACCCCTCTCCAATTTCTAGGTAGTAATACAGTTTATTTTGCACCTATTAATATTCATTCAGTTACAAGTCATCTCTTTGTCCTGGCAGCACTGGGGAAGTTTCTGATAATACATAAGACAGTATTTTCCGTATGCAGTCACTTGCATAATAAGTTCATATTCTTAGAGGACAGAACTCCCTTGACGGGGAAAGAAAAAAAATGTCCTAAGTGAAATCCTTATCATTGGTGTTGACAAATCCAGAAGGATGCACAAATTTCAGCAAGCAGTGTTTACAAGGCTAAAACAAGCAATGTGAATTTATGTAGGGAGCCAGGAAAGTTCTCTGCAAGTTGGTTATTCGCAGATGGATAATTCTGTTTGCCAGATTACTGAGCGTCTTCTTCCTGCTCTGCAGGCAGAATTCACAGCCATGAGGGACCAGTACATGCGAGGTGGAGAAGGCTTCATCATCTGCTACTCCATCACAGACCGCCAGTCCTTCCAAGAAGCAGCTGAATTTAAGGAGCTCATTTATCGTGTCCGGCACACCTACGACATCCCCGTGGTGCTGGTGGGGAACAAAATAGACCTGGAGGAGTTCAGACAGGTAAGAAACTCCTCTGCTGGTTTTGGCTTGGTTTTCCTTGTCTGCCTCAGGGGTTTCTGCGGCATATGTTGTACAGTGCTGCCTGAGAATTATTAGCACGGGAAGAAATTTAATCAAAGAGTGACAAACTTGTAATGGATTAAAGTTTTTGTGGTGCTTTTCATTCATATGTTGTGGAACTTGAAGTAGCCTTGGCAAATCACATCTAAACTTCCTGGTTTTACTTGAAAAACTTTGACTACTGATGTCAAAAATTTATAGATATTCATATATATCTATATGTTCAACATAGAAAGAGCTTCAATTAGGATCTTTCTAGAAAAAAACCTTGGATTTCTTTGACGCTGCCAGACATTAAACAGAGGCTTGTTTTTTTCTCTAAACATACTAGACTTGATTAAAGGTTTTTCAACCTCAGATTTTATATATATGTAGCTCTATCTATCTATCTATCTATCTATCTATCTATCTATCTATCTATCTATCTATCTATCTTTTTATCTATCTATCTACCTACCTATTGATCTATCTCTCTATCTCTCTGTCTCTCTCTCTATATATGATACTACTTTGCATGAAGATCCAGTGACTGTGTTATCAGAGAGTGCTCAGGTAAAACAGGGACATGCAAGACTTGAATTCACTTTGATTTGTATACGAGATTTCAGCTATCATCACCCATACAGCAAGAGATTTTTTTGAATACAGGGTCAGTGCCTGTGGCTCTCTTAATGCATTTAATAATCTTTGCTCACTCTTTTCCTTTTGCTCCCTCTCTATTTCTTCCTTACTGTTTGTACTGCTGAGCCAGAGAGAGATCCCATTAGAATGGCTTGGTTGTGACCTGGTACTGAACAAAAATTTGCATAATCTACAACTAGATCTGCTTTCAAATATCTGACTTCTGTGCAGACATATGTAACACTTAAATAAAGTGGTGGTTTTTGGTTTATTAGCATCTGTGCTCATGCAATCCTATCTACTCTTTTCCACTTATCCTGTCACTCTTCTCCCCATTTTGTTGTCTTCTTTATTCTACCTGAAGAAACTCCAATACATCATTGAGCCTGAAATTAGGATCTGATTATGTACATTTAGAGTTTCACATCTGTTTTCCAGATCATTGGCTTCCTCCCTAAATCAGGCTGTGACAAAACCCTAATGGTGACAATACAGCTGCAGTTTAACAGGGGCTTCAAACATGAGTGCCATGTGCTTTTACACCAGAAGAGGAGGGATGTGGGTCTGGGGAAGGATGTGGATTCAGTTGTTTTGCTAAGAAACTGATATTCATTTGATCCCAAAGCAGAATACAATTGATTGCCTACAGCAGGTTTCAGAAGTGCTCTATTTCATAATTGGTAAAAAGCCTTTTTTTCACCAATCTTTGGCTCTATCTCTTTCTGATCTTATCTTTTGTTGAACTTTTATATTTTAGTCACTATCAACATATATAAAAAGTATGTCTGTTTTAAATATTTTACATGCTGCTTGGTGATCTTGCCTGGTCTCACAAACAGGAAAATTACTGTGCTTGAATGTCTGGATTGGATTTCACCTACAGCATTTTAGATCAAGGGCCATGGGCAGGCTCTTGGGAATAATATTAGAAATTAAGCCTGTGAGATGTGATAAACACACTCAAAACTATTCTATGAAGTCATCACTGATAATCCTGCCTGAATATGTTAACAGGGAAATTCCAAATTGTGGTCCTACATTTTTAAAAGTTTTCAATGAAACAGAATTTATGCCTCCAGAATGTTTTCTTCCATAAGCCCTCTATATATGACAACATATTTGGCAATGCAAGGTAGTGCAAAGCATAACTGCTTGTTTAAATAAATCGTTTGAGTGTGGCCATAAGCAAGAAGTATGAACACACAGTAGAGAAAAGCAATATTTTATGGAGTCCACATTTTGGGACATCATTTTTAAATTTTGACAATCTCTGCTCCATGGCTGCTGTCTACATAATTAGTTGGTGCCGAGGTGTGTAAGTTGAGCTCCCAGAATATACCTTCTCCTAAATTTCATTCATTTCAGATTCCATGCCACAGCTCAAAACAAATCATGGGGGGTGATGAGCAGATACTGCACAGAGAACCTTCCTGAACTAAACTGAAGCTCTAGTGTGTGGGAGGACACTTCTGTGCCCAGCTCTTTAAGCAAATATTAATGCTCTTGAGTATTTCATCATTTCAGAACTGGGCCATGAGGCTGTGCTGTGTGTTTAACAAACACTGAAGTCAGTTTCCTCTATGCTCCCTTGTAAGGTTAAGCAATATCTAAGCAACTGGAGGAGCCCTGGGAAGGTAGATTGAAAGGGATCTTTTCAAGGTCATGCACTGTGGTTACAGCTTCATTAAAAGCATTTGGATGGTCGAGAGTGACAGCCAGCTGACTCTGGAGTGACAGAGCTGGTGATGTAGGGCATTAACATATCAATGAACAAACAGGGAGGTACACAAGCACCAAATTCAAACAGCTGAAAAATAGTGGGTGTCAGAATGCAATCAGCCAGGCTGGATTTTGACCAGGGCACCAGGGCTAATATTGTTGCTTTCTTTAATGACATTTTTATCCTATGAATTTCATTAAAACGACTGTAATGTTAATCATGTTATTTCAGGACATAACATTAAGTTCAATGTTCTTGGGCATCATTTCCATTTAATGACAATTCTGCAACAAACAGACAGGACATAGTGGCTTGGCCAAACAAAACAGTTGTTTGAAATGTGAATCCCTACACAGTACAGCTGATGATGTATGCTGCTGTCTTCAAATCTATCAGCAGGATTACAAGAACAAAACTAATGTGCAATTAAAATTGTGATTTAAGAGAAACACTGCTGGAAAACAAAACCAATGAGTTTATTATTTTTAAATTATACTTTTATTTTATGATAGCTTCAGTGAAATTATAGTCTTTATGTCTGCCTGTGATTTTTAATGTCCTAAGAGATGGGTTTGTCTGTACTTCTCCTTAAAGCAAGTTTTAGTTATTCACCAGCCTAAAGAACAAACACTTCAATTTTTCTCTACACAACATAGGGAAAAATGTGGAAAAACTGTGTGGAAAACAGAGTAAATCATTATCTTGATGTATATGTGGCGACAAGACACCCTCCATGCCCCACTGAACAGACATGGATTGCTAAGGCATTCACAGAATCATGGAATGGTTTATATTGGAAAGGGTTTTAAAGCTTGTCTCCTTCCAACCCTCTACCATGGGGAGGAACACCTTCCACTGGAGCAGGTTGCTCCAAGTCCCAGCCAACCTGGCCTGGAACATTTATCTGTGTCCATTCCCTGATTTCTCAGCCATTACTCTAAGAAAACATTTAAGTATTATACACAATATTCCGTAGCTACTTGAGAGAAAAAAATACAGAACTAAATGTTTAGGCAACATTTTAATTCCAGTGTTTTCAAACAGCAATGTCATTAGATTAGTAAATGTATGCTTGTATATCTTTAATTATCATCAGATTTTCAGAAACATGTAGGACCAGGTGTTTGAAAATGCTGATACTTTCACTTTAGGTAATCCTTGTCACTTTACCTCAGATGAACACCTGATTCTTGCTGTTTAAAACACATGTAACAGATAAACATCTAATTAGTACTTATGCATCTTTATAAAATACATTAAAAAGTATTCAAGCTCATGCTATACTAATGTTAAATTGCAGCTTCATATAAAATATTTCCTAGTTAGGACCTGTGACATTACTGAAAGATGGTTTAGAAAATGTACAAAAGCCTTTACCTACTAATCACTGCAAAATATTAATCACATGCAGAAATTCAGAGGGGAGCTAACTACTCAAGCACCTTTGAATAGTGTGCTGTAAGTCTAAAACATTCTTTCTAAAAGCTTTCTTTTTTCTAGAAAAAATACTTTTATTCCACTTTTAATGTGGATGCTAGAACCCCTCTGGAAATTCTAGCCTTGCAGAAATATCACAGCCTTCATGGAGCAGTTTTTCCTGTATGTATTTTTTTTTTTATCTGAGGAATCAGCTGTGGGCTCAGTTGAGTCCATGGAAAATATGTTGATGTCCATTTAGCCTGAAGGTAGGAGGGCAGCTCATGTTTCTTCCAGCTCCTGGCCTCTCTGGGAAGCCTGTCATCAAAGCTGTTAGTTTTGCCAGTACAGTCTTGCTACTGAAAAGAATGATGCAGTTGTTTACCCTTCCACCCATGAGCTGTCTTACTGGCTTCAAGCAAAAATCTGAGAGGAGCAGCACCTTTGAAAGCATTTCCCTCTACAACCCTCTCCTTTAGTAGGAAAAATAAATAAATAAATAAATAAATAAAAATCAACATGAAATCTGCCTTTTTCATCCAGAACTGTAGTGGTAGAACAAGGAGGAAGGTGTTCAAAGTGAAAGAGAGTCAGACTAGATCAGATTTTAGGGAGAAATTCTTCCCTGTGAGGGTGGTGAGGATCTGGCACAGGATTCCCAGAGAAGCTGTGGCTATCCCACCCTTGGAAGTGTTTAGGAGCAGGTTGGACAGGGCTTGGAGCAGCCTGTTAGGTGGAAGGTGTCCCTGCTCATGAACGTGGTGGCCTTTAATGTCCCTTCTGACCCAACCATTCTGTGATTCTGCAATTCTGCAATTCTGCAATTTAACATAGACTAACACATTACTCAGAATGCAAATTTATTAAAGAGGTTTCATTGTATTTTTTTCCCTAAGGTTTTATTATACCAGGAAATAATCCTCAAATCAGGATTACAGTAAATTTTCATGATCAGAACCAGCTGAATATTCTTACTTGAATGAGATTTTACTCTGTATTTTGATCAAGACAACAGACAATGTGAGTGTCAAATTCTAGGGTTTTATTTTGACAGTTGCCCTGTTTTCATGCTTCTCAAACCTTGAAATATCAATGAGTCTGAGACAGATAAAGGTTTTTGCTTTAGGTTGTTTTGTTTTGTTTTTGTTTGGCTTTATTTTCTTAAAACTTGTTTTGGTTTGGTTTCTTTTGTTGAGTAACTTTTTGGTATATTTATCAAAAATTGTGAGTCTGTTCCTTCTGGTGCCTGGTTGAGACACTGAAAATACTTCAAGAATATGATACTATATTTTACTTTTATTTTTATTTTTCAGAGCATGACTATGAAGCACTGTTTACTAGATGCTTCCTTACTCATATTATGAATCATGAAACTGTAGTTTTATATTATCTTACTTGAGCATCAAGCTGAATTCTGCTGCTTTTGGGATTAAAACTGCTTCAAAATTTGTAATTTTGCTTTAACACCAGCAGTTCCACTTTCTCTTGAAAACATTACATGTAAGGTAGGTAGAAGTGTCTGTACTGAAGGAAGACCCTTGTTTTTCATTATTCAGGCCAATGTCCTAGACAAAGAATTAAAGGTTTCACTTTTTCTTCTGCACTTGAACTGCAAGTCAAGAGAAAGACTTTTTTTGCAGCTTATTGACATAGTATGGAATGGAATATACATAGAATAATATATTTTTTTGTTATTTTGTGTTTATGTATACATTTGTGTTAATTACAGATATTGTAAATGGTGAGATTAAACTACTTGGCCAGACTGTCTTTAAATCCATGCAGAAAAACTGGATTTATCACATGTCATAGAAGTGTCTCATAAAATGAGATGTATCTGCCTGGGAAGAAGTCTGTCTTGCTGCTGACAGCAGAGGGAGGCTCAGTCAGCCACCTTCTTTACCTTTTTGCCATGGTGTTTTGGTGAGATTAAAACTTATAAAATTGTTTCTGACATCTTTTCAGTTTTGAATCCTAACTCACTGATTCATTTTGTTATTGCCACTGCTAACTACAGACTGTACTTTTGGGCCACACACTCATCTCTTTTTTTTTTTTTTTCCTTGATTTTTGAATAAACAAAATCCTAGACAATGACTAAAAAATCATAATAGAAATTTAATGGGAAAAATCTGGAGGAGAATATGGCAAAGAAGAGCAGCTGCTTCCAAACTATGTCGAGTCCAGAAAAGGGGAGGAGGGAAGGGTCTGAAGCAAAAGTTTGATGAGGAGAGGCTGAGGGAGCTGGGAAGGGGCTCAGCCTGGAGAAAAGGAGGCTCAGGGGGGACCTTGTGGCTCTGCACAGCTCCTGACAGGAGGGGACAGCCGGGGGGATTTGGGATCTTATCCCAGGGAACAGGGACAGGGGAGAGGGAACGGCCTCAGGATGGGTCAGGGGAGAGTCAGGGTGGACATCAGGGAAAGTTTTCTTTGTGGGAAGGGTTATCTAACCCTAGCACAGCCGCCCAGAGCAGTGGTGCAGTCCCCATCTTTGTAGGGCTTTAAAAGCTGTGTAGATGTCACACTTGGGGACTTGGGTTAGAAATGGGCTGGGCACTGCTGGGGGAATGGTTGGACTCGATGGCCTTTGAGGGCTTTTCCAGCCTCAGTGATTCTAGGGTTCTACTTATTCCTATTTTTATTGAATTTGTGATTAATTATTTTATCCATTTAAATTCCATGTAATTGTTCATTTCCCATGCATATTCATGTAGTTCCATTTTCCATCAGTGCCTGACAAAAATGAATTACATTTATAGGCACCTGCCATCAACTATTACCTGCACTTGTCTACATATTGCCTTCCTACATGATATCACATCATATTCTTTGTTTGATCTTCAGAGTCTGTACAATATAAGACATTTTTTGCTGTTTTGATGGAGCTATGACAGTTGTCTGAATATTTGGAATTAAAACTACTGAAGTTGTCATGGTGTTTTATTATCTTAGAAAACTGTCAGACCTTTGAATAATCACTTTCTTGCATTATCAAAATGCATATTTGGATTATATCATGTTCTTCTATGAATCTAACTTTTACTTAGTTTTAAATGATTTTGATTTTTCAATGTTTCTCTTACTCTGGTCATTGTCCTAAGAAGTCTTTCTGACGTAGTTTTTAAAAAAAGTATCTTTATAGTGTTTTCCCTTCTGAGAAAGAAAAGAAAGAAAGGAAAGAAAGGGAAGTTCAGGGAAGTTCAGGGAAGGGAAATTCAAGGAAGTGAAGTTCAGGGAAGTGAAGGAAGTTCAGGAAGGAAAAGGAAAAGGAAAAGGAAAAGGAAAAGGAAAAGGAAAAGGAAAAGGAAAAGGAAAAGGAAAAGGAAAAGGAAAAGGAAAAGGAAAAGGAAAAGGAAAAGGAAAAGGAAAAGGAAAAGGAAAAGGAAAAGGAAAAGGAAAAGGAAAAGGAAAAGGAGAGGAAGAGGGAAAAAAGGAAGAGGAAGAGGGTAATTTTTTCATGCCAATTCAATTGTAGTAGAAAATTTGGCAGCTGTAGTCTTTTGGAAGGAAATTCTATCAATATCAACAGTCCTTAGCAAGTATTAATTTATGCAGAGTTTACCTCCTTGTCATTGCAATGCTTTAATGTTTCCACAACTTCCCCCCAACCTCAGCTTAACATTATCCAGTCTGCAGTAAATGCCATCAGACACACAGACAATTGTAATGAAACTGTTGGCTCATTTCTCAATTTATAATTGTGTTAACCTCTAGTGAACCACCCGATAAGTCCTGTAATTCCTTCAACATGGAGCAGAAGACGTTTGAAGGAGACTAAGATTCAGATAACAAGCTGCTCTGTAGGAGAAGAAACAACAGCAAAACAATAGCAGCACTGCAGATAATAAAATGTTTATAATGTAAAACCTGGATATTCAGAGATAAACAAAAAGACAGCTAATTGCTTGTAGCTGAAGCAGGACAAAAGGGGACATGTAGCCAGGGGTATACACAGGGGAGGGCATTGCAAGGTCACTTCCCTGCTAGGGATATTAAACAGCCACACCATATATATTGTTTTGAAAGGCTCCCAGTCTTCTTATGTCTACCTACTTTAACTTCCACCTCAGAGATTGTTGTTCTCCCTGTGTACTGAATCCTGACTTGGCATGACTGTGTGTGACTTCAGTGGGAGAACACCTCAGAGGAGAGGGGGGAAGGTACAGAGAGGCTCTCCCACCTTATCCATAGAGGCTGCTCCTCAAGGCGAGCTTGGGCTGAGATTTGTCTGCTTGTCCTGCAAATCAGTACAGACTGACTCATGTGGAGGTGTTCATATGACAGTCATGCCAGCAGGATCTTTCTTTGAACTAAAGCATGCAAGTCATGTTAGAAAACTTCCACACAGGACTGATTGCAACCGAGTTCAGGGCGCTGCACATTTCCTTAGAATCCCTCAGAAAGAAAGATCTTGATTACACAGTGACCACACAGAAAAGTCCAGCTTGCAAAGGAAAATCCAGTGTCATCATTTCTTGGGTGGCTGGTGTGTAGCAGGAGCCTGTAGAGGTGCCTGTGCTGGATATTTGTTGTGGTTCAACTCCAGCCAAGCACCATGCAGCCACCCACTCATCCCCCTCTGCTCCTGTTGGGGAGGAACATTTAAAAGCAAACAAAGATAAGTAATAAAAATAAAGTAAACATTTTAATAATGGAAACAAACTATTTTTTTAGAATATATTAATGATAGTAATAATGAAAAGGAAAGGGAGGAACAAAGCCCAAGAGAAACAAGTGATTTTCACCACCCCCTTACTGATGTCCATTGTGTCCCCAAACAGAAATAGGCAGGTCCTGGACAAATCCCCCCAGTTTATGTCCTGAGCATGGAATTCCTTGGAGTATCCTTTTGGGCAGTCTGGGGCAGATCTCCTGGCAATGCTTTCCCCTGGCTTTTTGTGTACCTGCTCATGGGCAGAGGATTGGACACTGAAAAATCCTTGCCTGGAGTGAGCACTGCTGAGCAGCAATTAAAATTTCACTGTGTTGTCAACATTATTCTCATTCTAGATCCAAAACACAGCACTGTACCAGCTGGTAAAAAGAAATTTAACTCTAACCTAGATGAAACCAGGACAAAAAAAAAAAAAAAAATCATTTGAGAAAGCTCATCATCCCAGAAAGCTCATAGCTCATCCTTCCTTCCTTCCTTCCTTCCTTCCTTCCTTCCTTCCTTCCTGGAATCCTGGAATCCTGGAATCCTGGAATCCTTTCTTCCTTCCTGGAATCCTTCCTTCCTTCCTGGAATCCTGGAATCCTTCCTGGAATCCTGGAATCCTTCCTTCCTTCCTGGAATCCTGGAATCCTTCCTTCCTGGAATCCTTCCTGGAATCCTTCCTTCCTGGAATCCTTCCTTCCTTCCTTCCTGGAATCCTTCCTTCCTGGAATCCTTCCTTCCTTCCTGGAATCCTTCCTTCCTTCCTGGAATTCTTCCTTCCTGGAATCCTTCCTTCCTTCCTGGAATCCTTCCTTCCTTCCTGGAATCCTGGAATCCTTCCTTCCTTCCTTCCTGGAATCCTTCCTTCCTTCCTGGAATCCTTCCTTCCTTCCTTCCTGTAATCCTTCCCTCCTTCCTTCCTTCCTTCCTGGAATCCTTCCTTCCTTCCTGGAATCCTTCCTTCCTGGAATCCTTCCTTCCTTCCTGGAATCCTTCCTTCCTGGAATCCTTCCTTCCTTCCTGGAATCCTTCCCTCCTTCCTTCCTTCCTTCCTGGAATCCTTCCTTCCTGGAATCCTTCCTTCCTTCCTTTAATCCTTCCTTCCTTCCTTCCTTCCTTCCTGGAATCCTTCCTGGAATCCTTCCTGGAATCCTTCCTTCCTGGAATCCTTCATTCCTTCCTTCCTGGAATCCTTCCTTCTTTCCTTCCTTCCTGGAATCCTTCCTTCCTTCCTGGAATCCTTCCTTCCTGGAATCCTTCCTTCCTTCCTTCCTTGAATCCTTCCTTCCTTCCTGGAATCCTTCCTGGAATCCTTCCTGGAATCCTTCCTTCCTGGAATCCTTCCTGGAATCCTTCCTTCCTGGAATCCTTCATTCCTTCCTTCCTGGAATCCTTCCTTCTTTCCTTCCTTCCTGGAATCCTTCCTTCCTTCCTGGAATCCTTCCTTCCTTCCTGGAATCCTTCCTTCCTTCCTGTAATCCTTCCTATAATCCTTCCTTCCTGGAATCCTTCCTTCCTTCCATAGCTCATTTTTCCTTACACCAGCATAGCAAAATCAGGGTATCAGTCCAACCCTTACATGTTATTTACTACAGCTCCAGTTCAGGAAACTGAACATATGCTTAATTAGGGTGGAACTAATGCAAGTTTTTTTTCAATTTAATCTGCACTTGAGTGAAGATGCTGTCCTGAAAGTGAGACAGTAAAGAGCAATTTTGTAAAAATAAAAGCACATTTGCAAAGAAGCATATAATATAGGCAGCCACATTTCCAAAGTGAGTTGTTTTGTACAAAAATGTGAATTTTTGGCAACCAGGATAACTTTCTAAGTGGTTTTTTGCAGTAGGTGGTCAAACTACTTGAAAGTAGAAATTTTGCCAGAATTTAATTACAGCTCATTATGCTGTTATTAATAATATGAGCATGACCTAGCATTTAAAGAAATGAAGATTAATCAGTTTAATATACTTTAATTTTTTGAGATTTGCTTGTATCTTTTTCTTAATTACTCACTTTTTTCCCCAACATGAGTTAGAAAGTTAGAAAGATTTGCCTTTAATCATATCTAACAACTTGTCTCAAAATAGCAACATTAGCTTCACAGTGTGCCATTGTTTAAATTGTGCAGTCATGAAAATAATTTTTCTTTAGAAAAAGGCCATTATCCCCCCTGCCACCCAAAAACACTGTAAAAAAGTAAATTGTGGATAAAACATATGTTAATACCTCATCCATAGTATCCAAATTTTACTATATAAAATCTATGCAAAATGGCAACTTCAAAACCTCTCAGTAAATTGTTTGCTATAGCACAGTTAATTCAAGAAGATCCAGGAAAATTGCCTATTTTAAAATAACATTAAAGCACATTATTGCACTTGAAACTCAAGATGTTAAATGTCTACAAAATATCAAAATTTGAGTTTCAGTGTTAGTCATCTACATTACTAATAGATAGTTTTGCTGATTAGAACCCCAGAGCCTGTCTGGGAATTAGAGTACTGTGTGTTGTTTATTTGAAATTAATCTGGATTGGGTTTGATACAGCTTGGTATCATCATCCAGCTTCTCCTGATGAGTGTTGTCTCTAAAAGAAGAAAAGGATGGACTTCCCTTTTACCATTACTGTATTTATTTCCTCTGTCACTCAGGAAATGTTCTTTCTCTGTTTCCATCTATGTAATTTTTCCCACTGACTACAACTAAAAAATGTTAATAAGGTGAAAAATATGACTTGCCAATTTTTTTAGTCATCTGGTACAAGCAGTGACACAAATATGGTGCTTGTGTCTGTCTACATTCTTCAACACCATAGTCTGACACCAACATTATGCTCAGTACAGTTTATTCATCATGGGACACCCATGGGGTATTCCTGACATAAGCAGTTAGACACTGAAATCTTGAATCCACTTTATATTTTCTCTGTGGTGGTGGGGAATAAAGTGTCGTTACATTTAATGATGATATTCGTTAGCAAAACCATGGGATAATTCCTTCATTCTTTTCCTAGATTTGATTAATATAATATCTTAGTTGAAAAAGAAAAGGAAAAAGGAAAAAGGAAAAAGGAAAAGGAAAAGGAAAAGGAAAAAGGAAAAGGAAAAGGAAAAGGAAAAGGAAAAGGAAAAGGAAAAGGAAAAGGAAAAGGAAAAGGAAAAGGAAAAGGAAAAGGAAAAGGAAAAGGAAAAGGAAAAGGAAAAGGAAAAGGAAAAGGAAAAGGAAAAGGAAAAGGAAAAGGAAAAGGAAAGGAAAAGGAAAAAAAAAAAGAAAAAAAGAATTGTCTTGGATTGCTAGATTCCATTCATTCACTTCTCAGGTTTTAAAACCTGAGGAAGAATGAGGTGGTTGTTTTGTTGGGTTTTACACCCAGTCTCCTCTAAAATCTGAGTGATATTATGCCAGATTTGCTTAGTCTGGGGCTACTGAAACTACAGATCAAACCTCGTGACATTCCTATTATTGTTTGAAATCTTCTCAGCAATCAATTTAACCCCCACACCAGCTACTGCCACTGAGTCCTGGAATACTTTTCACTGAAGCCAAACCCCAGGATTAGACTGGGTGCAGGTGGTCAGGCTGAGAGGGATGTTCAAATCCTTAGAGTTATCCAGGCATTTTCACTTCATTCTGAAGTGATGCAGGAATGTGAGTATCAGGTGGCATCACTGATCTTTTATGCTCTCTTTCTCAACATATTGTATGGAGAAAACTGTGTGGATTTGCTGTGTCTAATTAAAAATATTTTTTTTTCCCTTATTGTTTTTATTAATTGGTTATTTGTTAGAGGTCAGGAGGAGATTGAAGGTGATTGTGTGCTTTGTGTTGTCAAAGAAGGAAATGGAAGAGGGTGAAAGAGGAAGTAGAGAAGCACTGCCTGGGATCTGATTACATTGGGGTACAGATCCATGCAGTCATTCCCAGTGCATCCCACTGAAGGAATGCTGCTCATGAGGCTGTATTTGCTTTTAACCCCATTTTCTTTCCCATCTGAAGCAAATGAGATGATTTCACCAATGATTGCCTGTGACTACAAGATGACTGGTCATGGCAAGGAACCTTCTCAAGATTATAATGCTCTCAAAACAAGGAGGGGGCAGAACTTGAGAATGGTTTGACTTGATTTTGAGGATCTGCAATGCTGAGAATCCCTGAAACCTGCAAGGAAACAAACAAACAAACAAGCAAATCCCCATCAAAACACAAACAAACAAAAACAAAAACCAAAGCAAAACACCGAAACCAAAGAAAATTTAAAAAAACAAAAAAAAAACCAAAAAAAAAAACTTAAAAAAGAAAAAAACAACCCACCCCCAAACAAGCAAACAAACAAAAGAATGGTAGAGTCAAAGAGATCATGGGTGGGTCAGCAGCACTTGGTGAATGACACAAAAACCTTAAAGTCCTTTGGGAAACATAAACACTTCCAACATGGTCATGTCTGCAAAAAGTTATTGAGTCTCCAAGTATAATATATAAATTTTAGAGAATTAAATGTTATTATTATGGTCTATTTTGAGAGAGGGAGTATTCCACTGTCTCATGTCTTCGCTCTTGCTAGGGTTTTAACTTTATTTTATAATTATTTGTGAAGAGAAAGAAGTCAAGTGTGGGAGTAGTTCACAGCTAGCAGTTCATTAAATACTGTTTTTTCTTGGTTAAAGCATACACCTCAGTCCTTTGTGTTTTATTAGGAGAGACTTTTGTGTGAGATAATTTTCTGTAAGGATAATTTCTAGATTAAGAATCTCCATTGAACAATTTTGTTGTGTTCAGCGTTACTTATTCTTCACTTATTGTGGAATCTGGAGCCATGGCTAGATGGGGCATAGTGCTAAAAGTGCCTTTTTACTCTATTCTGGAAATCTTTCCCAACATTCTTATTAACAGGAGTGAAGAAATTCCCATCAATAATAACTAGGTTTTTCTTTATGCCAAAATAGGTCTATCTAAAGCACAATTAATTTTTTCAGAACTTGCTGGAGAATCTCCCACAGTTTGCACCATTGTTCTGTGAACAGAAAGGCTGACATACTTTCCATTGCTGTCAACCTGGCAACTTTTATTTCATTTAAATTTCACTCACACACACAAAAAAATACTGCTTTGACTAATTTTAAATCCCTATCATATAAAAAATAATTTTATATTTGTCCCAATTGCCTGACATTTTCAATATGGAACATCTGTAAAAAGAGAAATTGGTTTTTATGGAGCACAGGTAAAAAGGCCATGAGGGAAACTGAAGGCAATTAATAAAAAAAAAAACCTCATAAAAAATAGTGGAATAGTTCCAATGGGAATCTGCTTCATTCTACTTGTACAATAAAGTTAAAGGCTTGTTGTTATGCCAAAATTACACAGTAGTGCAGAAATCTTTATTTTTATAATCAGCAGAATCCTTAACCTTGTGACTAGAGAGTCTGCTCTTCTTCAGAAGTGTGCTTCACTAAAGCAAGATAGGATTAAAATGCCTGTTTTGCTTCAAAAATTAAAAATATTAAGAAACAATAAGCTTTCATAGTATTGAAATCTTCAGCAGAAAATACTTCTGTAAAACAAAAAAGTTATATTTACACAGAAAATTAATATAATACAAAAAATGAAAGGCAATGAAAAAAACTACCATGTTATCTGAAATTAAGTAATGAACTGTTAGTCAGAAACCCCATAAGGCCATTATACAATTAAATGTATTAAGCCATCAGCATCTTCAATTAATGGTTTTATTTGTCTATATAGTGATTGAAAATTGATAATTTAGGTCATCTCCACTTTTCTATAGTGATGAAAATATCAACAGTGCTTATGTTATATCCCTTTCCTGCCTGTGTGTGCTTCTCGTTGAAATTCTACAGTCTGAGCAAAATCAGACCTTAATGTTCTGCCTTTACCTGCCTCAATATCTGTGGTTTTATCCTGATGAATAATTCACCTAAACAACAGGATTTTGTGGTGTTGCATTTTGAACAATCATAAGAAAGAGAATTCTTAGGTGATTTCAAATGACAGAAATGTGGTACTTAGTACTAAAGAATGGTGTAATTAAATTAAGTTTTTCTCATTATTTATTTCAGGGTGTATTGAAAATTTGCAGTCAGAACATAAGTTTCCCAAAATCTGGAATTAGGACTTTAGGTTTGAGGGTTCTTACATAGGCTTTCTAAATCCAATACTTACACAGCTCATAAAAATGCTACAAAGGAGAGGTTTTAGAACTAACTGATAATATATCTAGTAACAAATCATCAGGAACAGATGGTATTCACCCAAGAGTTCCAAAAGAGTTCAAGTATAAAATTGCTGAACTATTAACTGTGCTTAAAATGGAATCAGCAAGAGGGAAATGGAAGATGACACGTGCAGAGCAGTCCTGGGAGCTGCAGACCACTAAATCTGAGTTCTGCTGAGCAAATTTGTAACTACTACAAGGAAGAATAAGAAAAAA
Source organism: Erithacus rubecula (assembly GCF_903797595.1). Taxonomy (NCBI): domain Eukaryota; kingdom Metazoa; phylum Chordata; class Aves; order Passeriformes; family Muscicapidae; genus Erithacus; species Erithacus rubecula. Next base: position 28,588,314 of record NC_136661.1, on the reverse strand, counting down.
AAAATTAATAAACTTGTACAAATAGGAATAATAAATATGTGAATAAATAAAATCTTACAGGCAAAAGTCATTGTGGCTTCCAGAAAGGTAACTTGTGCCTCAAAAATTAAGCCAACAAACGTATGAAGAACAGGATTATGGCCATAAGTTTCATAAACTTCCAAAGAGTTTTTATGTGAATAAAAAAAAATGAAGGAAGATATATCACATGTAATTAAATGTCCAAAACAAGGTAGGAATAAATGGTGGAAAATGTAAAGTGGTTACCTTTGTATAAGTCCAGGTAAATACAGATATTCCTCTTTGAAACAGATCCACCAATGTTCACAAAAAAAGGTGGCAGACTTTCTATTTAACTCTTCTGATAATTACTTACCTCTATTTTGAGTGGTAAAAATGACATGATGAGGTTTAAGATAAATTCACAATATATTTAGTGGTTTAAGATTGATCTTCAATATTTTTAATATAAAGAGTATATATTGTTCCCAACATTACAAGACTGGGGAAGAATTAATTGATTAAGCATATTATAGGTTAAAAAAATGAAAATGCTTTCCTACAGAGTGCACAACTAAACTATCAAACTCATTGTTATAGGAATTACAAACATAAAAGATTTTTTAATGGGTTAAAAAAGTAATTTAACAAGGAGTTTTAAAGGAAAACATGACATCCTTAATTTAGGAAGTGCCTGAGCCTCAGATTCCCTAAAGATGCAAGGAGACAGCAGCAACATTTCCTGTGTTTCATTTACTTTCATGTCCTGTCTCTGAGCAAGTTGCTGCTGTTGATGATAGTATGGAGGGACAAGACAGAGTTGTGGTCTAATTTATTTGGTGTCACTGCTGTTCTGCTATAACATGTATATAAAATGAACCATAACAACTGAATTTGAGAGGGCAAACACACGGCAGTCTCAGAAAACATTCATTTACGTAAGTATTTACATTTCCATGCACTCATATATTATACATTAATGTTTACAGAAGTATTAACACAGTGTTAATGTAGAGTAATCACTGTAGTTATATTATGATCATAGGATTATTATATAATCATTGATATTGTATGATAATTACTGCTAATGATGGTTGGTATGGGTTTCCTCTGGGATTCCTCCAGTTTTCTTCCTTGTCTCTTTTTCTGAGGCACTCTATTTTCCAAGCAAATGTTAGCTTGAAGCAGATGTTCAGTCTGCACTATAAAACAGTCCAGAACACTGGTCCCAAGAGTTCTTTCTTTCCAAATATCTATAAATATTTTAATACTCTTTCATTTTATCTGCAAGTTCAGGGAGATTTTTAGCAGTAGTCATATTTATTAGAATAATTTCTGGCAAGGAAATAAAAAAAAAATCATTAGATAACAAAGCCAATTCAATTAAAACTAAAGGTTTTCAGAAACCTTTCTTACATGTGTAGTTGGTGTTCCCTAACCCAAAGTACTTCTTAAATACACACATAGAGAAGAATCAGGAATGGTGCTAGACTTTTACCCATCAGATCAAGCATCAAATAATTTTGTCTCCCTCAAGCATGATTATATGCATTGTCTCATTTCACAGCAGAAAATAACAAGTAGTAAGGGGTGGAGAGATTCACTGATGCAAGCTCCAAAGCCTAAGGCTGACATTGCCTTTCAAAACAATTTTGGCTGGGAGTGCTTACAAACAGATGTCAGGCTGGGGAAAAAACTGATCAGCAGTGCCACTAATTTGATGTCCTCAATGCTTCACTAGCTGGATGATTTCCCATCCTGGACTACTGGCCCATTAAACCTGTCTTTTATTACCCAGTCATAAAGCTGAATGACAGAAAATACATAATTAAGACTAGTCAAATAGAAGGCAAAGGATCTACCTTGATCCCATTTGTCTGAGATAGTGAGGGACAAATTGGAATCTAAGGGCTAATATGGAGCAACATTAAAGTGTTTGCTTCCCGTAACACAGAGCTGAGATCTTTATAGCTATGTGGGGAAAATGTTAGGGGAATAGACAGAGCTATTATCCCAGTTATCTGACATGCTGGGAATGAAAAATCAAAGATATTCCTAAGGTCTTTGTGTTACATCAATTTTTATTCTAGGATGAGACAAATCTTTGTCAGTGACGGGCAGTGCAATCTAATAGGTTCTAATAGGGCTAATAGGTTCTGCAGGGGGTCAGAGCCATCCCAAGCACAAGAGAATGGTTTGAGAGCAAACCTGGGAACAGGATTTGGGGGTGTTTGTTTGTGAGAGGCTCCACATGACCCAGCCATGGGCTCTGCAGCCCTGAAAGCCCCAGCTGTGCCCTGGGCTGCAGCAGGAGTGGGGCCAGCAGGTCGAGGTGGGGAGGGATTCTGCATCCTGCTCTGGGGCTCCCAGCAGAGGAGGGATGTGGAGCTCCTGGAGCGAGTCCAGAGGAAGCCACAGAGATGTTTCCAGTGCTGGGGGTCCTCTCTTAAGGACAGAAGCTGGGGGAGCTGGGGATGTTCAGCCTGGAGAGGAGAAGGATCCAAAGCCCCTTCCAATGCCTAAAGAGAATCACTGGAGAGGAACTTTGGGGAAGGGCCTGAAATGACAGGACAAAGGGTAATGGCTTTAAATTGAAAAGAGAGGAAGTTCAGATTAGTTATTAGGAAGAAATTCTTCCCTGTGAGGGTGGTGAGGCACTGGTACAGGGTGCCCAGAGCAGCTGTGGCTGCCCCGTCCCTGGCAGTGCCCAAGGCCAGGCTGGATGGGATTTGGAGCATCCTGGGAGAGTGGAAGGTGTCCTGACCATGGCAGGGGGTCACAACGGAATTAACTTTGCAGTTCCTGACTTCGTCAAGGCAGGAATAATTCAACTCTGTTGCTTTTTCAGTCAGGAGGAATAATCACCAAAACTGAGTCTTCAATATCATAATGCACATTGGATATGGGCAAATTAAAGCTGCCAAATGAAGACTCAAATGTTTGGTTGCTTTAGAGCTGAACTTTTGACAGCAGAGACACATTAAAGATGGTGGGCAATTGCCACTTTGTTCTCATTTCACAAAGCTGTAAACACCATCTCTGCATTCAATTGCTCAGGAAGATTCTGTATGATTGTGGTTATTATCCTGGTGGAAAATACTGTATTTGTAAAAGCAAACTACTTCTATTTAATAAATATTAATATTTCAGGTAAATTTGAGATGCTTGTTCTATGCTAACTGCCTCTTTTTATGCAGTATATTTTCCTAATATTTTCTATCTTGTAAACTTTTTATAAGAAAAATTCCATATATATATATATATATATATATATATATATATATAGAGAGAGAGAGAGAGAGAGAGAGAGAGAGAGAGAGATACACACACACACACACACATACACATATATATATATATGTATAATGAATATGACAATATTTTCCTGCGATTTTTTTGAGGGTTTTTTGTTTGTTTTTTTTTAATCCTATATGAATTTCTTAAGTTGTTAGTCATACTAAATAACTTCAGGTATTCACAGGATGTACTGTCATGTGTTATAATGTACCATAATGTAGAATGTCTCATTATTCTTGGCTCTAGATTCTTGAAGTAAAGGCTGGAACTCCTGACCAAGATTAATGACTTGGGCCTAAAAAATCAGTCTAATCTAATAACTTTGAATATTAATAGCTTTTGAGTTTAATACAGCTGTTGCCTCAGTCCTGTTTTACTCAGGCATGTGGGCAGTGTGGCTTCTTCCATGACTGATCATCAGGTTTTGTTTTGGTGGCTTCCCTGCTAATCAATTTTAAGAATCAGTAAATATCTGTGTGTGTTTCAATGAAAAAGATACACTTAAAGAGCCTTCAGTAACAATAGTCCATTAATGTGGAGACTGATAAACCTTGTCTGCAATTTCTATTAACAGTTTCAAGTTTCTTGCTTTCATTTCTTCTGTTAATTCTTTATCTCTAAGCTTTGTCTTGTGCTTGCTTTACAGAAGCATCATTAAGGGGCAAAGCCTGGAAAAAAAGATCAGATTATTTCTTTTTAATAGAAAAGAAGATTAATTTGTTGTGCTGAAGACAAAATAACACTTTAATGATGATTAGGGATGTATAAATAGTTTTCAATGAGATAGATTAATGCAGTCTTGATAACTATTATACAAAATATTGAGGGCAAACTGTTAATACATTGGCATCACTGATTTTATGAACTCATTTTATTTCAATTCCTGCTGTCATACAAAAAAGTGTCTTTGAATGTTGGAGAAGCATATATAAATATATTTCTCTAAGCAAAATAGAGTGGTTAGGAATATGCAGTGAAAAATATCTGTGCAATTATGTAAATTGTTTTGACTCTTGGAAATCAGAATGTAACTAAGCATTTATGTTTTACTGCAATATTTTTATTATTATCACTTCACCTTTAATAGAGGCTATTTTGTGTGTGGGTGAACCAGAAGATTATGTTGCAGCTAGCAAGAATGTTAACATAATTTTTGGTACACTGCGTTAATAAAACAAGTGTAATGAGCCATAGTGGTGTGCAATATCAGGTCAATGTGAGAATTAAACTGCAAGTAATTATAATACTAAGATTGGTTGTATTCTAATTATCCTATGGCTAATATACAGAGTCGATTGTCTGAAACCAAAATTATTTGGGCTGGAGTTGTTTTAGTATAGATGAATATTAGCTGATGCATTGTCATTGAAGGGATATTGTCATTTGCTTTTCAGTAAAAAAATATCACTCAAAGAAGCAGTTAGAATTTTCTTCTAAATGGGAATGCAAAATGTGCTGGATTGTGAGGAGCAGTGACACTAGCTCCCTGCATTTATTCTGGTTTTTATGGTGTAAGTACTGTTAAACAAATTTGTATTCCACGTAACTCATAATGCAAGAACATGACAGTAAAAATGATCTCTATAAAACTGCTAATTACCAGGGAGAAGCAATAGATGGATATAGTTATATTCTGAGCACAAATTGGAATCCAGTCCTGAGTGAAAATTCACTTCATGCACAAGCTGTTTGAATTCAATCTTATTCTTAATTGAGAAATTCATGAAAATTTCCAGTCGTACCGAAAAAAGATGGGGAAAATGTTGGAGTTTGTTACAGAAGTATGCTGAAACATCAATATAAAAGATATTGTTAGAAGTGTATCCTCATTGAGTAGAACTCCCCTCATCTGCCAAATCTAAAAATATCTGTGATTCAGTTATGTACATTTGGTCTTTTCACCCAATCCATCACTGTTCAAGGGGATCAACAAATGTTCTGTGCAATCATATAATCATTTGTCCTATGTAGAAATATTCCTTGCTATGTAGTGAATACCTATCTGAACTGACTCTTTCCTTTTGGTGCTATTGGCTGTGAAGGGGGACTGATATTTGAGAAAAAATGTATGTTCTGCAAAGTATATGGATTTAATTAACGAAATAGTTAGACTTGGTGAATTTTGGCCCACAGGAAATGATTTTTAAAGGAAGAATTCTGCAAAGGTCCCAACCATATCCCCAGCAATTATCAGAGCCTGTCTTTCTAGTTTAATTGTTGTTTCAACTGCATGTGAATTTACCTTACATAGAATTTTCACAATAAATAACCTTCTCTCATAACAGTTTCATCAACAGTACAATTTTCAGCAAATTTATCCCTGTTTCTCATTGTGATTGATCAGTGAGCATGCTTTTCCTTGCATGAACCTCTTTATCATTTTAAAAGAATAGAACGCCATTTATTTTAGAGATTGTTCATCAATTTGCTACAATACTATTTCAAAGAATACTGGCTCATCCTAATTTACAATTGTAGCTGCTTAATGGATTGCATCACTCACAAGCTTCTGATTTTGCTTCCTTTTATTTCCCCAGTAAGAGGCCCATAAGCAGGAGCTGAAGCAGGAGCAGACAGGCATGTCCCACTGCTGGGACCTGGGGAGATGTCCTGCTAGACTTCTCTCTCATTTTGAGAAGCTTTACAGTGGAGATTAAGAGCCAATTCCCCTCATTTTCTAAGCTGATGAGAATTCAGGTAATAAGTTTTCTACACGCAAGGAAAGTATTCACCCATGAACGAATTCTTGTTATTGAAGTAAATGAAAGATCATTACATACATCAGTGACTTCAGTGTAAAAACCAGCACTGGGCTGGTTACTGCTAGACAGCTGCAAGGGCTGGATGCTCTGCAAGGACAGGGAAACCAGGAATCAGTAGTGAGGAGCTGCACATCATCACAAGGCTGTGGCTTAGACCACTGTTGTGGTTTAACCCCATCCAAACCCCAAGCCCCCCACAGAATCCTGCTCACTGCCTCACCAGCAGGATCAGAGAGAGAATTGGAAGGGGAAAATAGCTGGAAAACTCATGGGTTGAGATAGAGGCAGTTTAATAGGGAAAATAAAAGTCTTGCAAGCAAGTAGAGCAAAAGAGGGAATTAATTCACTGTTTGCCATGGGCAGGCAGGTGTTCAGCCACCTCCAGAGATCCAGAACCCATCACATGTAGCAGTGACTGGGGAAGACAAACAACATCACTCCAAACATCCCCCTTCCTCCTTCTTCCCCCCTGCTTTGTACACTGGGCATGATGTGACATGGTCTGGAACATCCTTTGGTCACTCGGGGTCACCTGTCCTGGCTGTGGCTCCTCCTAATCTCCCAATCACCCCCATCCCCTCCCCAGCCTGGCAGTGCAAAAAGCAGGAAAGGTCTGGTTCTGTGCAATTCCTGCTCAGCAATAACAAAAACATCTCTGTGTTATCAACCCTGTGTTCAGCACAAACCCAAAAGAGAGCCCGTGGGAAAAACTTAACTCTACCCCAGCCAAATCCAGTACACCAGCACAAGGCAGTCCTGCAGCATATCCTGAAGTGAGTGGAGTTCAGATCCTCAGATGAGTCCATGCAGAAGGCACACATCCATGAAGAAGACAGGAGTAAAAGCTCCAAAGGCAAGGTCAGAATCACGTCAGAAAACAACCAGCAGCAACCACAGTCCAGAGATCACCAAGCAAGGCCACAGAGCTGAGGTTATTTCATGTGTGGAAAAACAAAACATCCAGGATATCGAGGGTGTCTTACAGCTAAAACAATATTCCAAAGAGGAATATAGCAACCCTAATGTTGTCATCAGTTTTTTAAGTTCTCCAGCTGTTTAAAGAGTATAAAATAAGTGTTAGATTTTGGCATCTGAGCATGCTTGCAGCCAATTTATAGAGATTTTCAGTGTGCAGGTGGTGTCAGTGAGGAAGGTTCTCAGAGAACCTTGTAGACATCAGGATTGTGGTTGTGTTTCAAAAAGCCCTGGGAAGCTGACAACAGGATCTCAGAATTCTGTTGTCAAATCATCTCTCCCTCTTCTATTTTCAAACTTAGCACCCCAGAATGATTAAGATCCACGTTGTTAGACTAAACTGTAGTAGTTTATAGTATCTGTAGTAATCTGTAGAAATCACTGCAAATCACTTTGGGGCACTGCATTGTATGCTAAGCAGGTCTATGCCTATACTTTGTGCACTTATAGTGATTCTGACAGCCTCCTTTTTTAGTAGTAATTAAACTATGTGTGTATCAAAATATTTATAGAGATGATGTAACTTCTGTTGCAGGTAGTCATTTTATTTTCATTCTCTATCGTGTACTGATACTGTGACCAAAATGAAGAAAAAAACTTGAAGAAAGGATTTTTTCCTCTCTCTACACTTCCCTCTTTCCTTCACAGTTATGTCTTGTTGATTAACACAGTACAGACAGCATCAATATTCATCCTTTAAGGACAGCTATTGAGATCTATGTGTCTCTGGCTCAGTAATATGCAGATTCTGAGGGTTGTTTTTTTTTTGAATTTTTTTTTGGTTGGTTGGTTGGTTGTTTTTTTGTTGTTTTTTTGTCAGACAGCAGAAATAGAATTTAGAAAATGATCTGTCTAAAGTGATTATTAATAACTAATAACATTGGCTACATGGTTTCACTGCTTTGCATTTACCTTAGAAAAGAGAGTCCATTAGACCTGTAGGTACATCCTGTTTAGCTCAGACTCAGAGGAATATAGCTCTTCTCCAGAAGGAGAGTAAATTTTCAAATAATTTAACAATTAAAGCAAAAGAAAATTATAAAGAAATCCTGCAGTGTAAATTGCAGATGAAGGGCTTTTAATCTCATAAAACTAGCATTGTGTCACATAAAAGTCAATTCAGGTTAGTGAAATTATTATTTTAGAGCTTACATCAGGAAGCTGGCAACAAAGAGCCATTCAGCTTTATCACAGCACAGAAGCCCTTCACTTTTTCAACAGAAGAAGTCTGGGTCTGTCTTCTCTCTCTCCCCTACCTCTGCTTTAAGCATTTTCAAGAGAAGTGATAATGTGTAAGGCTGTAATCAACTTGAGTAATGTATTTTTCTATCTATGCATCAAGCAATTTCTACCATTTACTAAAGTATGATTAGCAAGGATCTCCCCTCTTATTTTGAATGCTAACAATTTCAGAAACCACAGAAAATTGTGGTTTCAAACAAACAGAGCTAAATTTGCCTAGATGCAAGATATCCAGACAAAAGCCCTTTTCCTCTGCTCACAGGGTCGGGTCTTAAATCCACAACCCTTAACATTGTGAAGGTTGGGAAAAATCTCTCCTGTCTTTGGAAATCTAAGATGTAGAGCTCTACAGCAGGATGAGTGGCACTCTAAAGAGCATCTCTGGGTGAGCTGTATGTGGGAATGCTGATTTTCTTTCACTGAAAAAGAGAAAATGGAATCAAGATGACTAGCTCAGATGGAAGGTTATTATGTTTTATTGTCATAGAAACTCACAGAACCACAGAATACTTCGGCTTAGGAGGGACCTTTAAAAGCCATCCCTCTACAGTAATCAGGGACATCTTCAAATAGATTTAGTTGCTCAGAGCTGCATCCAACCTGATCTTTAACCTTTCATGGGTTTGGCACCCACCACCTCTCAGGGCAGCCTATTCTGGGTTTTGCCAACCTAATTGTAAAAAACATCATTCTTACATTTTATTATCTTATCATAAAAATGGATCCTCCTCCAGCTTTATACCATTACCTCTTGCTCTATTGCCACAGGTGCTGATGATAAGTTTGCCCCCATCTTTCCTACTGGCCCCCTTCAAGTACTGAAAATCTTGTCTGCCTTAACTTAGTCTTAGAAATTAGGATAAAACCATATCAAATCCCAGTGAAAATTAAATTTACAGCAGCCCATCTGTCAGAGCCTACAGGTAGAAACTGTTGCATTATTCCTCCTGAGGTTTTGTGTTTGTAATTTAGTGTGGTATGTGTGGTATGCTTAAATTAGACAATTGTAAGAGCACAGCACAATAGGTATGTACTCAAGAGCATCTGTAATAGACAGAGAAAAATTAGGGAGACTCTGAATGAGTCTCAGAAACCATCTGTTAAACAGGATCAGAAATAATAAAACAATACAGTGAAAATCCTCTGTGGCTGATTTCAGGTGCACTTATGGTTTGAGGAGGACAGTGATGAAAATTCTATTCATTAATTGCTTCCTGCAAAACTTCCTTGCAGAGTCAATCACCACCTGGAGACAGAATTAGTTTTTACAAAAAGTTCCACAAATGTGAATAATGGCAATAATAACAGTCCATACCTATATGGAGTCTAACATTTGGGAATCAGAAGAACTTCATAAACAGAATGAAAAAAAATCAAAACTACAGTGAGGAAGTCATTTAATAGAACTAGGAGGTCTTCTGGGTCAAACAGAAAACATCAGGTTTTTCTGTTAATTTTTAAAGTGACTCTTGAACAGTCTGTGGTTTGCATGGGCTTCTAATTTAAAGGTTTTAATCAACAAAGCCTCCATTCTGAAGAAGAGTTTGCTCTTCTATGGACTGTTTGTGATGCTGTGCAAGAAACAATTATGATTTTTTAATTCAAATTCAAAGGGAATAAATTATTTAGACTGACCTCAAAAGATCTGATTCAAGATCATGCACAACAAAAATGTATATTAAGAAGACAATCTAACCAAAGTGAAAACTGTTTTATAGCACTCCCAGAATAGTAAAAGCTCTGAAGATATCAGCATTGTCTCAACCTCCCACTTACCTCCTTTGCTGCTGGTATTTCATCAGATCATTGTACAAAATATGGATGATCTGTATGCAGGTTCCTCCTCTCCTCTCCTCTCCTCTCCTCTCCTCTCCTCTCCTCTCCTCTCCTCTCCTCTCCTCTCCTCTCCTCTCCTCTCCTCTCCTCTCCTCTCCTCTCCTCTCCTCTCCTCTCCTCTCCTCTCCTCTCCTCTCTCTCCTCTCCTCTCCTCTCCTCTCCTCTCCTCTCCTCTCCTCTCCTCTCCTCTCCTCTCCTCTCCTCTCCTCCTCTCCTCTCCTCTCCTCTCCTCTCCTCTCCTCTCCTCTCCTCTCCTCTCCTCTCCTCTCCTCTCCTCTCCTCTCCTCTCCTCTCCCCTCCCCTCCTCTCCCCTTTCCCTTTCTTCTGAAGAAGTTCTCAAAATATCACAGCTTTTACAGGGAAAAAAGGTTACAGGCTTTGATCTTTCATCACAATATACCCTGAGCCTGTGATAATAATATTTTAGGAATCTAAATATTTACATGCTCTTCAGTAAGAATAGGAAATATTTTTTTAAATAATAATTTATTTATTTAATTTATTAAGTTATTTAATTTCATTTCTGTCCAAGTACGTTTTAATGTGACTTTCAGTGATGTATTGTCTGAGTGGTTTCCTGTATTACAATAAGCAAAATGTTCACCATCTGCCTCATGTGGTTGATTCTCAGCATAAGTAGAGCAATATACTATCAGTAAAATATTTTGTTTTCTTAATGTTTCATTTTATTTTTTAAAGAGATTGTATTTTATTTTTATCTTAGAAAAAGTAATTTGAGGAGAAATATTCTTCGTCTCGGGATGTAAAAAGAGATTTCAATTTTAGGTCCTCAAAAATGTTTTTCTGGGCTTGAGGAGCTTTTAGGATAAGGTTTATTGTACCTGGAGAGAAACTTAGGGGTAGTTTAAAAAACATTGCATTAAAGAGTTAAAATTATCAATCATTATTGCTAGTCAGAGTTATTTCAGGAATTATAAATCTTTGTCATAAACTCATTGGGTATAATGTCAGAAATTTAGGATATCTGAGAAAGTGATGTCATGGGCTAGAAAGCAGGTCCAGTGCAATCTCTGTCAGAAGAAAAACCCCAGCACATCAGACCATGACCTGTGATGGCTTCATGCTAAAGTTTACTGCACCATAAACATGAAATAGGAACATGAGTTCCAGGTCTAAAACCCTGTCCCTGATTTGCCCAATTAACAGTGTGTATGGCCCATCAGAAATTGCACAAGTTTGTTTAACAGGTGGTTTAATCTTTTAAAGGAAGCACATGAGATGGGCTGGCATGCAGCTGTCACAGATGGTCACCACTTCTGTCTTGGGCAGAAAACCCCTTGAGATTCAGCTCAAGTAGAGTGACTTGAAAAATCTAGCTAATTGCTAAGAAAAGAAGTGCTTGCCTTCACCAGTGAGAAGCTAAGTAAGCATATTTGGTCTGTACCTACAGCAATTCTGCCACGTTGGCCATCTGACATCTGGATTTACCTGATTCCTCAGAACTATCTCAATTCTCACAGAGTGAAACCAGAAATGTAGCTGGCTAAAAGAAGTGGGGAAAACTTGGGATTTGTTCACTTTCAAAAAACAAGTGACAGAAGCCACTTGAGGCTGGGCAGGAAGAAGGGATATTCCTATTTAAAAACTAATCCAGTAATGAGGATCTGTTGTCAAGAAGCAAACAGAGGAATTTTTATTCTTAATAAAGAAATAAATATAAACAGTAAAAAAATAATAATCTAAAATAATTGAAAAAAATAAAGTGAAAGGATGGACTGGGATCCATCATTCTGAGAGACTGGCAGACACAATATGTTGATGAATTGTGGTCCCAAAGCTAAAATTTACTTTGTCCATGTTTTAAAGGAATTCATGTTGAAAATGAGAAATGTCTGCAGGAGTTGACGGAGTGGAAATGAAAGTTGCCATAGTCAAGCTTAGAACTAAATCTCCAAAGTAAAATCTCCTTGAATCAGAAGAATTAGACAATCTACAACATAGAATTAAAAATGGAAGATGAAATTACAGCCCAAAGCAGTTTTTAGTAAATAACTTTAAACTGATATCAAACATTGTCTGTACTTAGGAAAAGAGACTAGGGAGAAGGTTTTGTATGCTTCAACAATAATAGCTTGTATTTAAATTAAAACAACATATTTCTAAATTCTCAATATTACTTGACTAAAGCTACATTATTTGATGATCTAGAAAAAAACAAAGATTCTTAAATTTCTTTTTTAAGTTTTGTGATAGCTTCAGGCTGCACAAGGAACTACTGAATAAGGTCCCATGGTAAAATACTTTTGAAGGTGCTGTAATGACCACATAAGAGCACAGGAGAAAGCAGTCACAAAATGTTGGAAGTCAAGTAGACAAGGCAGAAGGCTAGCTTGGATGAGCAGAAATATTTTTTGTAGCTAAAACAAAAAAAGGAAGTGTGTGTTCTGATGAATCAAAGTCAGATGATGTCAGAGAAAGACAGAGATGCTTCTTTTCATTGCAGAAAGAAAAATCTGTGTGGCCAAAGTGCAATTGGAGATGAAGCTGAGCAGAAATTAATTGAGGGGAAGGGAAAAATGTTTTTTGGGTTTTTTTTTTAGCATACATTCTTGTGTACCTTGGAAAGGGCCAGAAGTTGGACTCAGTGATTCTGATGGGTTGTTTTCAACTCAGGAGATTCTGTGATTCTGCAAACCTATAAAAATAAAAAAACAATTTTGGATATTATGGAAGAAAACCTCTTTTCTGATTTCCTTTATCCTTCATTTACATAAACCTCAATTAAATTGCAGCATTTAACTTGTTGCACCAGGAGTCCATTAAAGATTTAGTTACCTTCTGTGGTGAATGTTAAGTTATTACTCAAAAGTCTATTTAAAAAGTTAAAAATTATCGAAATATATAGGTAAGATCATTGTTCCATCATTAGATACTTTTCTAAGGAAAATGGTAGATTGTTAAAAATTCTCAAAGGTCTTAGTTCTGGGCTTAATAATTCAGACATGAGATGAGGTTTGGTGGATTTATCATTTGTTATCAGCAGTTTGCCCCAGACAGGCAGTGCTGCAGTGCAGTATCTGGACTCTGTAAGGTTTGGGGTTTTTTGTTTATTTTGTTGGTTTTTTCCCATGTTTTTGATACTTGAATCTTGAAATAAAAATAATAACTAGTCTCCCATGCTGACCCATGCTCCATGCACAGATGAGTTTTCAGCTCAAATAATGAGAAATAAAAATAGAATTTTTTTCTTTGATTCTGATTATTTAATGATCTCAATTTAGCAAGCTTCTGTAGCTGTTTCATTTTACAATATTTTATAGTAAGCAATTTTATTGTTGCTCTTATTTAGGGTGTTTCTAATTGAAATTTTATAGCTGATGATATTGGTATTCATTTCTTTGCTTAAGGCATTGTTGGGCAGACCTAGATGTGGGAAATTGATAATCTGTATTTAAGGTTCACGATACTCTCATGAGTTTTTACTAAGAGTTGCTAAGTTTTAAGGGAGTCTGGTAAGTCTGAATCCAAAATTAAAACATTTATGACATTTATATTAATAAATATTCACAATAGAGTCGCTATTATTATTATTGTTATTATTGTTGCTATTATTGCTATTAATATTGTTAATATTGTTAATAATAATAATAATAATAATAATACCTGGGCAAAATTATATACTGGTGTCTGGGAGATGTTATCTCAGCACTCTTATTTCTCCCGTATCAAAATTAATTATATAAACCTCTAGCAAGGTTTTGGCTTTGTATCCATAATTTCCATAAAAAGGGATCTTCCTCCAGGGAGAGCCAGTGGGAGATCAAGGCCATATATTACAATATTCTCAAAGTGGTTTCCTTTTTTTTTAATTACGGTTTTAATTTTCACAAATAAATAGCATATCAGGATATTTAAAGCTAATATATTCAACCCTTATCTGGGTACCCTTACTGTTTTTGAATGTCTAGTATAGTTTCAACTTTTTATTAGTCAGCCTATAGATAGGGTTAAATTTTACAGCTTTTCCCCTCCCTAAATCAGCTGTTAGCATTTCTTGCAAAATAAGAATTTCCAGAAAAAAGAAATCATGCTCACTTCACTAGCCTTAATGAGATTATGCCTTATGTGGCCACTGTTAAAATTTTTCTAAACATAGAACAATTTTTTCTGGCACACTGGCTCTGCTCACTGTGTGCTGACACCAGACAAGAGTCTGGGTGCAGGAATTCCAGGTGGCACAGGCAGGGATTTGGTCCCACACTGGCCCATAGATACCTGGAATTTTCTAGACAGGTCTCTTTTGTAGCACAGAGTGAGAAAAAGGTAAAACAGGTAGAAAAATTGGGATGCAACTCCACTCTTTCCTGTTTTTTGTAGTGGCATCCAGGGGATCACTGCACATGGCAGAGGTTTCCATGCTATTCCATGATTGGTGTTGCTAATTTATTCTGCAACAGCAACCAACATAGCAGCTCCTTCATCTCTCTCTTATTGTGGGATGTTTTGGGTTGGAAGGACCTTACAGACATCCCATCCCACCCTCCTGCCATGGGGAAGGACATCTTCCACCATCCTAGGCTGCTCCAGGCAACATTCAGCCTGGATCTGAGCCCTTCCAGGGATGGGGTGGCCACAGCTTCTGTGAATAATATCTACACATTGCCACCCTCACAGACAAGAACTTTTTTTCTAATATCTTATCCAAACCTGTGCTTTGTCTGTGTGAAGCTTTCCCCCCTTGTTCTGCCACTCCAGTCCATGTACAAAGTCCATCTCCAGCTCTCTTGTATCTATGTCTGTCTATCTTTCCTTTCCCATGTCTGTCTCATTTCAAAACCAACTTTTCCTTTATAGTTCAAGCCAGGAATCTAATGATGACCATGTATAAAAGGGATGCCAATTCCTGTGCTCCAATGTTTTACAGAATAACTCATGGTAAAGGTGATTTTTTGAGCACTTTCAGCTGTAGTTGTTTATTTGTTTTAGATCTGCTGTGAAGTGTAAGGTGCACTGCATTTTGCAAAGATGTGAAAGCACACTCTTCTGAGAAATGCCAGCATTTACAGTCAGCCTCTGTCCTTTAGCCCAAGATATCATCTCACTTGTTCTCACTCTTTACCATATGTGTACAACCTTTAGCAACTGAAGAACATATCAGTGCAGCAAAAAACAACAACAACAAAAAAACAAAAAAACAACCAAACAAACAAAAAAACAAAACAAAACAAAAAAACCAAAAAAACAAAAAAAACCAAAAAAAACCCAAAACCAAACAAAAACAACAACAACAATAAAAAAAAAAAAAAAACACCACTCTGTGACATTGAATTCCCTGATCCTCAGAAATCAGGCAATAGCAGTGTTTCTCCTTCCACATTTGTGAATAGATGCTGTTTGGATGAATAGCCTGGACATTTTGCCTTATGGGTAATGAGAAGGGTTAGCTGCTCTGAAATGTTCAGGCAGATTCCAACTAGTCTTTCTTTTGGAAAAAAAAAAAAAAGAATAATAGAAAAGAACACAAAAGAAATATGAAATAAAGAGGTTTTCCTTCTCCTAGAAATGTAATCAGCATACAGGGTGCAAAAGAAATTCCAATTACTGCATCAGTGATAACAGTAGAAAGACTTGAATAATTAAATGATTATTGTATACAGGGGTTTCGATGGGACTTGTAATTCACAAAACTTTTTTTCAATTATTCAAATTCCTAAGGTGAAAAAGCAAAAATTGAAAAGCAAATTGAAAATCTCATTAACCACTCCTGCTCTCTTTGCACCTACATAGGCACATGACTGGATTCCTTTGCAACTGCAGATGTTTTCAGACAAAAGGACATCTGTGGAGAATGGCTGCCAGAAAAACACTGTTGTCTGTTCATGTGTAATAGGCCAGGAAATTAGTAAAAAGCTCAGGGATCCCTGTAAAAGCTATCTAACCCTACAACTAATGTTCCCTTGTCTATTAACAGTTCACCTGGGACCATATGCTGCCATTATGTTCATTTGTTAGTTTGCTGCCTATTGGAATGGGTAGGTATGTCTGGAATATTTCTACTTAAACTGGATTTTTTTATTATTTGCATTAACTTTTTTAAAGACTTTTCACCTCCTTTCACATTAATAACCCAAAATTTCCATCAGAAAATGAAAATAATTCTATTTGTAGTACTTGGGGAAATTGAATTTTCAATAAACATTTACCAAAAAACATTATTTTGAAAATTTGTTTGGAAACAAAAGTAATTCTGGCCAGCTATAGCTGCAACTGAATCATGCAATTTCAAGCACTGTAAATATGATGAACTTGACAGGAAGCCCATCAAAGTAAATCAAGGAATTTCAGTGACTTTAATCACATTCTGTATCTGGCAGTAAAAAGCTTCAGAATCAAACCCAACTATATTATAACAATCCATTAATTATGCCATGATCTATGGAGCCTATTGTGATGAAATGCTTTTCCCACCATCTTGGGTATAAGTCTATAATGTCCTTTGAAGGGCACTTTGAGATCATGGCAATCTGCAATATCACAGGAAAGAATCTAACATGGCTTCATTAACCAACATGAAACAGGATGATATACCATAAAAGTGAAAATAATTATATTCATAGCATTTTGAGGAATTGGATTTTCCATTAACAGATTTTATCAGAAAAAAAGCATTTCTTGGGAAATGCATTTGGAAACCAAAGCTGTCTATTCAGTAATATATCTTAAATAAAGTATTTAGTAATATATTTAAATAGCTTATTATATATATTTTTTTATAATAAGTAATATATAGATTTCAGAGCGAGAGCACTTTGCTGTATAGATATCACTACTCCAAGTTCATTTGTCGCCTGAGAATCTAAGAGACCAGAAACTTGTAAACAGAGAGAGGGATAAGCAAAAAAGTTATTCAGGAAATATTCACTAACTTGCAGCACTGAAAGACTTTAGGAGAGGGAGAAAATTCCACTGGATATGATACACTGGTACAAAAATTGAAGGGCCAAATCCTTCTCTCAGGAGTTTTTGGGAACACATCCACTGACTTTGGTAGAACAAAAGCTAATGGGAGATTATTATAGAAAGAAGAAAATCAGATTCCAGGCTTGTCAACCTGACAGCTTTCATCATCACTTAATTGTTAAAATGTACAGAAGAGAAATGGCTCTTTTAAAAATAATAATACCAACTGCTGAAAGCACCTGCAGTCCCTTACTAAGGTTTATCTAAAACCTTCATATAGAATGAAAACAATGATCTATTTAGTAGTTTTGCAGAAATTATATCTTGGCTGATTGACTTTTATGATGACTTGAGCTTGCTTCTTTCAGTCCTAAGACTAATTACATTTTAGACAGGGACATTGATTAGATAATGCCACCCAAGCACCAGATCTTAATGAAGCAAAACGTGAGACTCAGAACTAAATTGTGTTTTCAAAAATCACTGTGGCCACAGGGCCTCTACACCCTGTCAGTCCCAGCTTTTGCAGTTTGAGGCAAGCCACAGTGTTGCTTTGTTATCCTAATATGGGGGAAACAAGGAATGGAAAAACAGAGGAATTATTTCTGCTCTATTTAAAGGAAAAGATTGTAAAGGGGTTTTGAAGAAAAGAGGTAGAGATAAGTATTAATGAAAAAAAAAAAAAACCCAACCTATTCAGAGAAACTGTGATATTTTGGTTAAATAGTTAGGATTCTTATCGTTTCATTTCTACTTTCTCATCTGCTCAGCAGACCCAGGAAATTCTTCCCCTCCTCTTCTTACAACTTCAAATTTATAATAATTCTTCTTTTCACTACATGTTAAACAACTTGATGAGAATTAAAATAACATGCAGAGCATATTACATGTGCTTAGAAGGCCTAAGGTAATAAAAAGGCTGGGTTTGGGCTAGGGCCAAAAAAAAAAAGCACTTGCAGTTAGCTTTAATTATTAAAAGTTTGAGATATTGGCTGTCCTCCAGTTCTTTCATTCAACACGGTTTTATTCCCTTCTGGGTGTTTTTAACTCAGTGTATTTTGTGAAAACATAATAGCCATTGTAGTGGCTTTGTTCATACTAAGAAGGAAGTAGCAATTCACACCGAACCCTATAATGGTTTGGGTTGAAATAAACCTTCAAGATCATCTCTTGCCAGCACCCTGCCCTGGCAGGGACACCTCCAAGGTCACTCCAAACTCCATCCAGCCTGGCCTTGGACACTTCCAGGGATCCAGGGGCAGCCACAGATTCTCTGGGCACCCAGTGCCAGGGTCTCAGCACTCTCACAGGGAAGAATTTCTTCCCACCTATCCTTGCCACATGTCAGTTTGAAGAAATTACATTAAAGCCATTGAAGGCAGCATTACTAAAACCATGATGCTTCAATTCGAAAGCAAAGCTGCAAGAAGGTTTGAATTTTTAGGGAAAAATGTGGTGGTGATCTACCTCAGAACTCAGGATACCTTTAAAAATAAGGGGGGGTAAGAGGCACTGAACTCACACAGAATAAATGTGTTCTTTTCTCTTCTTCTCCTGTTCGGAACTGTTTCCTTTGTCTTCAAAGTGAGCGATTGTAATAGCCCGTGTCATCCTGCTTTGAAATGCAAAGTAAAAGAGCCTTGCTCTAAGGGAAAGGGACACCAAAAGTGTGTCCTACTCAATAGTAAATTCTCTTTCAGTGACTGATTTTTTTTTTTTTTTTTGTCTCCATCACTTGTTCATGTAAAGGAGATTGATTCACAAAACAAAAAATAAAATTAGAGAACTCGAGTTATAGCTTGGCAAAATACATGACCAAAATTACTGCAGTTTAATAGCATGTCTTTGTTTCCTTTATGAAGAATTATAGAGTCCAGAAAATAAAGGTGAACATAATTCTGAATTATAACTAATTCCATAATTGGAGAAGAAACAATTTTTATCTCATATATGCCTTGGTCATATTAATTAATTATTAAATGCTAATTAATTAATAAAAAATCTTTCAGAAAAATATTAAGAAATCTATCACCTGAACTCAAACTTTAGTAGAAAACTATTTACAAAAAATCCATTTGCTAAAAATTATTATATGGGTTATTCAGCCAGTCCATTAAAAATAAATGAATGCCAACTCTGTTGAAATGTAAAGGATCCATTTTTGGTTTGATTAATAGCTTGACTCATGCTGCAAATGATGAAAGAACATCTGAAAAATGTTTTATATATAAGATGACAGTTTTATTTAATGCAGCTTGGAAACCTGCCTGAAGAAGAATATACACAAGATAATGCTAAGTGTACATGTATTGTAAAATATATAGATAACACAATTTAAAATTATTTTTCTCTTCAATCAAGTATTGTGAGCAAAAAAAAAAAAAGAAAAATATCATGGCAAGGATACTGTATGCATCTCTCCATGGTAAACTACAGAGGTACCCAACCTGACATAAAATAACAGAAATTGTACAGATAAGAAGCACAGAAATAATTTATAGTCCAGAAACAGTGTAGCTTTTTCTGTAAGAAACTGGCCAAAACACTAATTAGTGCTGTTTAACTACACTGTGCTCAGAACCATGTTATAGAGACATATTCTTTCCAGCTCTGGAGGAAATAAAGTATTTAGAGTGGTTGTTTCTGCATTGCAAGACATGAGCCATTATCTCAGACATTATCAGCCACTTCTTGTGGCACTGCCCAGATGATGTGACCTTGCAGGGCAGGCCATGGCCTCCCACAGTGCCCACCAGCACAGCCCAGGGACAGCAGCAAAACAGATAATGACCTTGCTTTCAGGACAAATTTAATCCTCAGCTTCTGGTCAGAAGTGAATTTTTCTGCATATACCAGTCCTCAGTGAATTTTTCTCATATGAAGCTGTTCAAACCCTTTTTAGGTTAAAGTGATGTTTTTATATAATCATTATCCTGGTTTAATTTGTTGTTTTCTGTTTGCCTTTTGAACAATGAGAAATTGTCCTTCTTTCATCTTGTTCTTCCTATCACTCTTATTTCTATAAATTTCTGTCTAACGTTAAATAAACTTAATTGTTCAAATAACAAACACAGATCAAACAATACAAACTGTATAATTACCTTTGCAAATGATCAGGTTTTTCAGAAATAGATTTTTTAGGGGCACTTAAGATTTATGAAAAAATTTTAGTCTCCAAGCTTCTCTCAAATAAGCAAATAAAAATATATAATATGGGTATACAATATATATATATATATTTAAAGTTATATATTTTAAAAAGTATATAATGGTGGCATACTAAATAATAGGGTATGCACTAAAAGGATAGCATTGAAAGTTAGCTATGCATGAGAAAAGAAAGGAAGAAAACACAACCAGTTTCTTGTAGGAAACTTTTCTGTATCAGGAAAATCTAGAAAAAAAATAATCTAGAAATAAATGAAGCATTTAATGACAGAATATTTTGCCCCAATGTTCTGTTTTGTAGTTGAGAAATAGTGAAATTAAAAAGAATATATTATAATGTATTACTTGCTGTTACAGAGATGTGATGAGGTGTAAGTAGTAGTTGAAATATGAACCTCTGGGCTACAGGCTACCAGAGTCCTTTTTCTCTTCTGCATATTTCAGTCTTTCTGACTCCCCTTGTTCTTCTAGCTTTATTTTCCACATCAGCTTTTTTTGTTTGCACTGCTTGCTTCCAAGCACATTTTCCCATGGTTTTAAATTCCATCCTGTGCTCCTATATTGTTCTTTGTCCAATAAGGAGAATTTTTTTCCTTCTCCTTATTGCTGCTTTGCCACCAATCCTCTCCCAGTATTTCTATTGTATTGCTTCCTCTACCTTTTGTCAGTGCTTTTATTTTTCACTTATGTCCATAAAACTTCCTGGATAAAGACACTGGATGTGTCTTTAACTGGAATCAAAAGGCAGAGAGGGGATTGCTCAGCCTCTCTGAGCACTCCAGCTCTTCAGAGTGGGACACTTTTTCCTGTGGTTTCCATTCAGAAGTTTCCTGTACATAGCACAGTAGGTACCAAATCACTTCCATTCTCCCCAGAAAAGGGACAAACCAGGGAACAGATCTCACTACTGACACCATACAAGAGAGCAGAATGACATATATTGTGAGAGAAAATAATCCTCATTGTAAGAGGATCTCACTTTCATTCAAAATAACAGGATACTGGGCTGTTTCCTTGAAAACCTGTTTTAACTCAAATCTCTAAACATGTGCTCCTGGGCCACAATGGGAGGCATTCATTCTGATCCTACAAGGAGATGGAAATCTTGGTGTTTTAATGCAATATGTGCCACAAAAGGTTAGCTTTTCATTTCTTATTGTCCTCCATACTATGTCATGCTTCATCACAGAATGTGCTGTCAATAGACATAGTGACAAAAGACAAGCTGATGTGGTGTGATAGGACAGGCAGAGGTCACTTGATACTACATGATGTAGCTTCCTAGTAATGTGCCAGGAATGCCATAGTTTTAATTTTTAAGCTTTCTGCTGTCATATAATTTTATGTAGCTGAGACACCTCTTCATCCCCTCATTTTTGTGATATGCTCTGTACTATTTTGCTCTGCTCTCCTGAGGTGTCTCAGGCGTTTAGACCTTCTCATTTACAGAGAAAAAGGTGTAAAAGCCCTTCTCATCATTTGAGAGCCCCCATGAGAGTCTTTTGATGCTGTGTACAGCAAAGGTGTCAGAAATAGCCTTATTTCAACAGCATTTTGTATGGCTTCTTGCAAATATATGAAGAATTTGCATTATTCATATCTGTTGATTTCCAGCATATTTATTTCCATCATCTACCCAGTATTAGGATCTCGCTACAGGCATTTGGATCATGGCACAATACTTTTTAAAGATGAGTGTGACTAATTCCCTCATTTTCTTATTACCTTGCAGTCCATTATTCAATATATCATGTGCTCTGTACCTACAGTATCTACATGAATGCAGAGAAGATATCTGTTTGTGACAGCTAAATATATGAATATTAAATGAGTTATAAACTCTAAAATAGATCAGATTTCTTTAAAGGGGAAATAACTGTTAGGCAGTGGTTCAATTATGCATTTAAATTCAATGAAATTCTGGATTGCTCTTATGCTCAATGGAAATAGACATTAGCTGGGTAGACACTTTGAAATGTTCATTTTTATTCATTTTAGTTACTGTTCTCTAGTAATGTTTCTAGAGAGCTAAATAATAAAAAAGTCAAGATGGCAACCAAGGAGAATAGTTGGTTTGCAGATGTAGTCTTTGCAAGAATGAGTTAATGCTGGTCTAGTTTTTCTCTTCCTAGTTACAATCTATGTCAAGTGAATAGATGAATTTTTCCCATTTTCACTTCTCATTACAGAGTTTGTCATGAAAAGTGAGTTATCACAGATTTTATTGCCTGATATATTTGGTGAATTATGACTGTTCAGTGGACATTTAACCTTCTTCAATAGTCTGTGACTTGTTTGACTGCTCCTGGGATGCAAGGGGGTACATAGGAATTCAGTGTATTATTTCCTTGCATACAAAATCAAAGATGACTCTACAATGAAGTAAAGAACAAAGCTAGGTCATGTCTAAGTGCATGTAGTAATCAAACAATGCTACCCCTGAGCAGTAATCTTGAATAATTAAAGAAAAAACTGATGCTGCAAGTCATTATTACAGAAGTGTTTAGCAGTTAGAACATTTGGTGTGTAAAACTGTTTGCTTTTACTTTGTCTGAGTTCTGACCTCCAGGGTGATTTTTTTCTACCAAACATTGGGTCCTTGCATTGAAAATGTTAACAAATAAAGGGAGTATTATTCTTTGAGAGAAACATTGTCATTTGACAGTTTTCAGATAATGTCATATATTATGAGGGCTATCACCTTCCTCTTTTCTTCCATTACCAGCATATTTCTCAGGACATTATCCAATTACAGTAATCATGAAGAGCAACAAAACAAAGGAGATAGAACATTTTTATAGTCTGTATACTTTGGCTTTCCCCTATCATCTGCAGCTAGGCCCATATATTTGATCTGTGGAAAGTGGGGAAGGGAAGGTTGATTTTACTTTGCAAAGGCTCAAGATAATGCCTTCTCATGGTACTGTCACATTTGATCACAGTGGCCTTTATATTAAAGATCAAAATTTATTCTAGGTTATAAATATCCACTATGTGTTGCTAATAGATATGTCAGTGGACAGATGGGAGGAATGTTGTTCCAGTTAAAATGAAGACACTCAGAAATTGCAGAGCCACAGAAAAGTAAGGGAAGCACACTATACCAGCCAGTGCCAATAGAGGAGACCACAGCCTTTGTTCTTCAGTAAATCCATGTCTTTGTTATTGGTGAGGAGCCTGCCAATGCTTGGAGGATGGAAGATCACCTTTGCCTAGCTTTGCAAGTCCGTATTGAAAGCGTGAAGAATCTCCTTGTCTGAGGATCTGCAAGCTGCTACTGAAACATAAAACACCACATACACACTATATATAATTCAGAGAGAGATGCATGCATATGTGAATATATAAAATTTAATTTTAGCTTAGAGATACAGAGTCTATACTGTAATGTAATGCCATGGAACAAAGAAGGCATTTCAGTGCTGGAAGCATGAACTTCCACAGTGAGGGATGAAGAATGCATCTAGATCATGAAAGAAAAGGCCCCATGGTCTGTTCACTGGCTCCAAGGAAAATTGCCATGGTTCACTCAAATATGCTCCTTTTAGAGCCACCATCAAATATGTATGTTGCCCTCACAACAAATCTCTGTCTTTTTTTTTTTTTTTTCTTTTTTCTGGAGAGATTGAACTCAGTTGCTAGCCTGTCTGAGGCTGGTCATGGAAGCAGCCCTGTTGGCTTTGCAGGACTAAGTTTTGTTTTACTGAGTAAAAGTCACAGAACTGAAGTTTATAAATTGTGGTCAAACTATTTCATGGTTGTTCCAAAGAGAACTACCAGTAATTAGTCTTATATCCATACCCAAGAAAGCACACTATAATTTCTTTAATCGATCCCAAAATAGGGAATAGGACACACAGAAAATTAGGAGTGGATCCTAGGCAGGATCACAAGGAATACTTAAACACCACCTGTACAAAAGTTCATGCACAGTCTATAGAAAACACATCCTGGGGATAATTTTCATCAACGTTCTTAGACTGTAGGAGGAGGAGTGCATATGTGTAAAGCTGTGGTAAATTATGTTTCATATTATATAGCTGACTGACTGTTGTCTCTCAGTGAATGTAAATTAGACTGCAAAAATTAAAAATCAGGAATATTCTTAAAATATTATGTGCAGCTCTAAATGACTGCTCATGACTGATTCACGAGCAGTGATCAGGGAGAAATATGAACTTATTTTGCACCCTTGGGTCTTCATCAAGGGCCAGATTCAAGACTGCTTGGATTCCATTTTAAAAAGTTCCTTCATCAGGTATTTTACTGCAGCTTGTTTTAGACACCTGAAATTATATATCACTCATCAATAGGAATTTCAGCATCTCAGTAAAAGCTTTCAAACTCAAGGGCTTACTTCTTTCTTGTATCTTGTCCTGGCAAAGAAATATTTTGATTGACTCTGATCTCAAAACTGCTAACAGGAGCATGTCTACTTTTACGAGCACCAAGACAATATTTGTAGACATTCTTCAGGATTTTTGGCAATTCCTAGGCCAATAATATGGAATTGCACTGAAGCTGATCAATAAGTAACCATGTTGTAACCAAATCATTAAAGTCGGTTTTATAGGAAGGATTTAAAACAGAACAATGATGTAGTATACTGTGGAAAATTCTAAAATCCCAAACTTTGATGAATCCTGAATAGTATACCAGCAATCCAAAGTAAAAAAGTAATAACTTTTCCCCCACTTCTTGGACAATTGTGTGCCAGACTGTAATGTTTATTGATCACCATCTTTTATCACTTTCCATTGACCATTTATGTCCGTAGTTATGCATAAGGACTATTGATTGGGTAGTAATTACCCTCTGATGTAGGTCAGCTAAGGTCACCAGCACCAACTTGCCCTTCTTGATTTTTGTTAATTTAGTTTATTGGGATTTTGTTTTTCTCATTTTCAGTTTTGGAATTGATTTCCTTTTTGTGCTTTTTACATGCCATGCAATATTTAAGTTGTTTACAACCTGCAAAGAAACTTCAACTTTATAAGTTCTTTCAGGAATATCTATTTCCACTGTTATTATATTATGGTCTTCAAAAATCCAATATACATTTTCTGCATAAAATCTAAAGTACAAAAAGAAAAGAAAGAAAATTAGTGTAAAAAATATTACAAATTTAGAAATACTGTTTTTATCTTTGCTTGTCTTTGGGACAACTGATAGGCAATTACATCTCTCATAAAAGAATAAATAGTGAATTCACCTTCTTGAAGAAACTACTGAAGTGGGAGTAGAGTAGGATTGTATTTGAAAACGTGGGTCAGAACTTTAATTCTGGTCTCATAGTCACAAGAGCTGAGTCAGCATTGGGTGTGGGAGTATTAATTTACTACTGGTGTGGGTCCACAGTAAATTATTTCACTCTGAAAGCAAATAATTAGAGATAAAATCATGAGATGGGGATGTTATTTGTTACACTTGTCTGCCATGTCTGAAATTGAATCTTGAGTACTTCCAGGGAGAGGTCATATCTTCCAATTCACTTTCAACGAACCAAACACACAAGGGAACTGATCATCACCAAGTTTGTCTTTGAGATGACACAGCCACAGAAGTTATGATAAGCTGTAATAGAGTTTATTCAACCATTGAATTGAGACAGAAATGGGTGGAATAGAGTCCTAGGCTGAGGGGCTGCAGGGAGATGGGGCTGGGGATTCTGCTTCTGCAATAAACACGGTACTGAGTGCAAAAAAAGTTGGGATTTGTTTTTTGGGTTTTTTTTTTTTTTTTGTTTTTGTGTGAGTGTATAGAGTTGTTTGTTTAGGCTTTTTTGTTGTTGTTGTTGGGTTTTTTTGTTTTTGTCTTTGTTTGTTTGTTTTTATGTTCATTTATTTCTTTTTACCAGTGGCGTGCCTAGGTAGCCAAGAGAGCCAATGGCATCGTGGCCTGAATCAGGAATAGTGTGGCCAGCATGAGCAGGGAGGTAATTTTTCCCCTGTATTCAGCACTGGTGAGGCCACACCTTGAGTGCTGTGTCCAGTTCTGGCCCCTCAGTTTCAGAAGGACATTGAGATGCTTGAGTGCATCCAGAGGAGGCAACAAGGCTGGTGAGGGGCTTGGGACACAAACCCTCTGAGGAGCAGCTGAGGGAGCTGGGGTTGCTTAGCCTGGAGAAAAGGAGACTCAGGGGTGAACTTGTCACTCTCTACAACTCCCTGAAAGGTGGATGTAGCTAGGTGGGGGTTGGTGTCTTCTCCCAGGTAACAACTGACAGCCTTAAGCTGTGCCAAGGGAAACATAAGTTGAACATCAAGAAAAATATCTTCACTGAAAGAGTGACTGGGCTCTGGAATGGTCTGCCCAGGCAGGTGTTGGAGTCACCATCCCTGGATGTGTTTTTCAGAGCCTGGACTGGCACTCAGTCCCGTGGTTTAGTTGATGAAGAGGTGCTACATTATAGGCTTGATCTCAAAAGGTCTTTTCCAATCTAGTCCATTCTGTGATTCTGTGACAAATGGAGGCAAGAAAACTAATCAGATTATTTTGTTTTTTACAGCCTTCTGCGTTTAAGTGAATTTTCATGACCACATATACAAATATTTGATATATGCATTTCATGGAACACAGATATCTGAAAAATAACTAAAATGCCTGAATTTCCCCAAATTGTTATTTTTTTTTTAATGTGAAACAATTAAAAAAATCTTAGCTGGATTGTCTCTTACCTAACTCTATGCTATAAATATGTTCACATATCCCATAGAAAATAGATTCTAGTTGTTGCCTTCTCCAGGCAGCTCAGGACAGTATTACTGGTGGCTTAAAGAGTGATTCAGCAGTTGGGACAAGTTTGTGGGAACATTGAATTCATCTCTGAATTAGGATCATTGTAGAAGATATCTGACTGACACATAGAAAAGAATTAAGCACATAATTTTGTCAGTAAGGATATTTTGACCTAAAATGCCACAAGTGATACAAACTCAAACTCAAACTCAAACTCAAACAAAAAAATCAGAAAATATATTGAAACATGTTTGTCTCTTGAATCCTTGCTAAGTATAAAACAGGTTTCATAAAGCTTTTCATTCATTTCAGGCTGTCCAGACTTCAGAGCTAGTGGCTGCAGTGCTTTGTCTTTGGAAGGCTGGAATTCCCCATGGCTGTTGTTCACACTGACCTTTACATTGGCTCATTGTCCATACTTGACATGGGTCAGGCAGACAAAAGCTGCTTTCCTCTTGTCAGTCAAACTGAGTCCTTTCTAATTTGTCCTTTAAGGCCATGCCATGCCTTTTGTGAATCCTTTGGACATGACAAATCATATGAGAATGTGTTTCCTGAGAAAGGCTAAAATGTCATATTTTTTTTAAATAAAAACTGTGAAAATGCCTTCAAGCATTTACTCGGGCTACCATGTACAAAATAAAGTTAAAAAAAAAAAAAAAAAAGAAAAAATCAAGGTGCATTAGAGATTCCCACAGTTCTCTAGGATAACTAGGTTATCATAATCTGAAGATTAACCTATGTCTTTTGAATTACCTGTCTTAAGAAAGTTTTTCCATTAAAGCTACACATGTGGAGCCACTTTCCTGATCCCCTGGGAGGGTAGCTATAGAGTCAAACACAGACAGACAATTTTAGCTGGTATTCCTCTTTGAAGAGCACATTAACTTGAAATTTTGCCCACAGATACATGTTTCCTGGACCAGAACTGATGTTAGTCTTGCTGTTGCAAAGAAAGAACAGAATTAGTGCATGACTCCTTTCATTAGCTATCTGAATATGCCTTGTTGACTGTTACGTAACAGCCTCCTGTGAAAACTAAATATGCCTGTGGGATATTTTGCAGAAAATAAAATGATTTCTGGTGCTAAGTATGTGGGCCAGAGGTAACACATTGTTCAGTGTGGTGTGGTAAATCAGGCTTTTTCATTCAGTCCAACAGTCAGCTGCTGTTATTTATATTTAGTTTCCTGACTCCATGAGCTCTAGTTAAAGTGATTAACTCTCAAAAAAATAAAAAATAATAATAATAAATTAAAAAAAAAAAAAAGCAAGTAGAAATTTTAGAAATGTAGACTATAAAATGTAAAAAGGGGAAATAAATTAATAAACACTTTAAGAAAGCTACTTAAGGAAAGGAAATATCTTGTATAAAAGAAAACAAATTTTAATACTCTGAAAATACCCTCCAGTTATTTTGCTTATACATGATGCCAGCTGATTTCCTGGCTGCAGAAAATTTTGAAAGGAGCTGAGTATGAGCCAATGTGGCTGAGGTCAGCAGATAGCAACTTCTCTTAGGATTTGGGCAGAGCTACAAAGTAGAACGTGTCTCAGCTCTCTAAGTGGTTTTGAAAAAAAACAGATGGCCCATTCTTTGGGCCCTTGAAAAATGATTTTTTTGTACTGCATTATCTTACAGTATCTCAAATTATCTTACCGTGCTGTCTTATAAGGAAAGCAATATTAAATCACTCAAGCTGGAATTCATGCAGCCACATTTAAGAAGGCTAAAAATATGTTTCAAAGCAAATATTTTGCTTGAAGATCCTTTCTGCAATCAATGGAGGAAATACCTTCAGGGAATAACCCAATCATTCCAAAAATACAGATTCCAAAAGTAGCAAGAGGTGATGCACATGGCCCTGTTGTATCTAGCTCTTCTCCTAAGTGTAAAAGGAACCTAGAAGAGTCAAGAATTGGTTCTGGATTTCCAGGTGGACAGACTTAAAATACATCTTTCAATTTGCAAGGTGCTTTTAAAATATGCACACCTATGACTCTGAACTTGTTCAGCCATCCTTTCACACAGCCTCTTGCTGCAGGTATATTAAATGGAGCTTTGTTTCTTTTAGGACTTTCTATCAGATTATCCTAGTCACACATCCAAAGAAAAACATTTTGTTTAGTATATATATATCACTACACACCTAACTATAAGTTTCATATTTTTAGGTACTAAACAGTATGAAAATCCCATGTGGCCAGAACTCAAGAACTGCCATTTACAAGCAATTAAAAAAAAAAAAAAAAAAATCAAGTCATAGAATGGTTTGGGAGCAATATTTTGGAAGAGACCTTGAAGACCACCTTATTCTACTACCCTGCCATGAGCAGAGTTGGCTTTACCTGTCCTGGATTCCTCCAAACCCTGTCCAACCTGGCCTTGAATACAGAGAGGGGGCAGCCACAGCTGCTTTGGGCAACCTGTGCCAGAGCCTCAGCAGCCTCACAAAGGAGAATTTCTTGCTTAGCATTTAACCTTATTCCCTCTGAGTTTAAAGTTGCTACACCTTGTCCAAAATGAAGCACCAGACCCTATACTGGGCTCACTAAACTCAGTTGATCTGAAAGGTTTGTAGCATCTTGCCTGGTCTCTCCCTAGCTGCATTTACTGATGGAATAAGGTCACCTAGAGGACTTTCACCTCATCAGCTCATTCAGTAATATTATGTGAACTTTGTTTTATGTTCAGACAGTTTAGCAGTGATGCCTTTTATATGACTAATTTATGTCAAACATGTCAAGATTGCTTTTTCAGAAGGACTGCATCCAGTATGGCATTACCAGCCATTCAATACACAGCTGCATACCTAAACAAGCAAACAAACAATTAAACATATATCTTTTCTACTGAGAAAAATATGTTGGAAATAAAAATGGCAGAATTCCAACATACAAAGTAGATTTTCTTGAGAAATTACTGTAATATCCTGCCTTTGAAAACCTTTTTCAAAAAAATTTTTTTATAGTGCAATAGCATATAATTTCATTTACTTTTTGTCCCAGTCAGGGAGGAAGAAGACAAAACCCAGTGAGAATTTTTAATGTATCAGGAAGAGAAGGTGTGTTGGCTTGTAAGATAGATGTCATATGACATTGACAATGTTGTTGTCATTGCCATGAAGTGCAGTGTTGTATCCAAATGAAAAATTATGACTAAGATGCAATTTATTTCACTTGGATTATGGTCATGCTTTTTGGCCATGGTTAATATTTGTAAGAATGTCAAAGTAATTTAAATGTTTCAGCATCGCTTTTAAAAAAATTCAAATAACAGCAAGTATTCAAAAATGACTAGAAATGTACATGTGTGTTTGAAGTTTTGGGGTTTTTTATTAAGTAAATGTTCATGTTATGTCATGTCATGTTCAGTTCTTAATCCAGGTTGAGAACCTTCTTATCCACCATGGAAGAATCATTTCT
This sequence comes from Erithacus rubecula, assembly GCF_903797595.1. NCBI lineage: Eukaryota > Metazoa > Chordata > Aves > Passeriformes > Muscicapidae > Erithacus > Erithacus rubecula. Next base: position 28,557,949 of record NC_136661.1, on the reverse strand, counting down.
ATAACACCCTCAGAATGCACACAGGAGACGAAAGGAAGGAAATGTATTCCTTTTTAGCTCTTTTGATGCTTCATAGAACACTGAAGGACCTGACTGTCAGTGAAGTCCTACATACCAAAATATGCAATAAAACCATGTTGTTGAAACAAGACCTGTGTGGTATCAGGTCAGTTTGTAGTGCAATACCTCAGAGACATCCCTGGTGTTTGAAGTACCACATCATTCCCCAAGAGCATCTGCTCTTCTATCTGCCTCTCTCCTGAACACAGTTCAGGTAACTCCAGCACTGGCTTCAAATTATGCCTTTCATACTTCTCCTTTTAAGTCACTGTATTCAATAAATATAACATTAAAAGAAGATACCTCACTTCAAAATTGAATAAAATATTTCTCTTCAGTGTGGCTTTGGCTGTTACAGTATTGAAGAGAAGACTTGAATGTAGATGATGTATTTACTGCTGTCACGATTCCTTGAGACTGGAAATGTTTCAAATGCAAAAGGATTAAAATAGGACAGATTTCATCATATGCTTGTGAGTCATAATAGGTGTTATTGATCCTATTTACCTACCTTAGATTCAGTCTCTAAATTAGGAACCCAGAGTGCTGAAACTGGCAGTTTTTCTTCTTGAAGAGTGTATCAAGGAAAAGGAAATCTTTTGGGGTAGAATTGCAATTCCCTTTGAAGCAGTTTCATATAAAGTTTTTGCATTAATTTACAATAGAGCCAAGTCCATTCAAAATATAAGTAATTTTAAAATTTCCACATATTTTTCTTTCATTCTTGGTAATTTTTTCCTAAATCTAATGAAAGGTCAATCATGTTTGCTTGCTTACTTTGTTTTTGTTTTTGTTTTGTTTTGTGTTTGTTGTTTTGGAGCTTTTTTCCCTCTGAAATTATATCAATGTAGCCAAGTTGTTGAAAAAGCATTGCTTTTAAATTCTGGAAATTGTATTACTGTAGGAGAAAAGAAGACTGGTCCTGGAATATTTTTCCTCAATTCTTTATTTGGCTTTGAAGATATTATATTAATTCTATATATTTTGGGGGGAATTTAAGTGAAACAAAGAGATATTTAAAAGTAGTATTTGTAGATAGAATATTTGGCCAAGAAACATATTGAGAGAAAATACTCAAAACCCAGACATAGTATTTTACAGGTCCTATAGTTTCAGTTCTAGGGATTTCAATATAGCTCTTTCAGCAAGAACATTCAAAGAAAATGTAAAATGAGAAATTTGTTATGATACTTTAAGCCCAAAGTTTGATTAGAAATATTAAAAAAAGTTTGCTAAGAGAGCAAAAAGGCTCGTATGAGGAACAGGCTAGAAATAAGTTTCAGACTAACCTATATCTCCACTACTCAGTGTAGAGAAGTTGAGTTTCTCAGTGTGTATGAAGAATGGCTAAAGCAATTTATTATTGTTGTAGAAGACCAGCAAATTACAACCCCTTAAAGCAAGGAAGAAACAGGAAAGATGTTATGATTTAGATGTGTAATGATACTTCCACAGGCTACTGCTGTCTAAATGCTACTCATACATCAACCCTTGCTCTTGGCTGTATATGAAATCAAAAAAAGAAGATACTGAAAGCTGAATTCAAGTGGAGAAATCCTAACTCTACTGAAGTCAGCAAAAACTGTCTCACTGTCTTAAACTGAACCCATCTTCCACACTTATCATTAGCACAGTGATGAGAAGTTCCTGTTCCAAATATTGAATGGGTTTAAAGTAGCACAGACAGCTTAGTGAAACAGGATGTACCTCCTTCATAGAAATTACAACTTTGTGGTTATGTGATGCTCTTCAGTTTTGGGGTTTTTTTTCCTTTTCTTGTGTAATTTTCTTTCTTATTAAAGAATTTAAAATATTTAAAGAGATGTTAGGATAAGGTCAGGCTCAGAAAGTAATTTAATATAAATACTATTATTAAAATCCCACTGTTTCAATTTTTTTTCCAGATTAATAAATCTACTGAGATATCAAATTATGATTTATAACTACACATTAGTCAATCTGAAACGTCAGTTTCTATCTCCCTGATAAATACTTTGATTGTTATATAATTTTATGCAACTTCTCGAAAAGAGTCAAAAGGAAGAGAAACAAGAATTTTCTAGTTACTATTTCAATTAGGTTTCCAGACAAGGGAGTAACAATCAGGGGTAAATTTTCTGTGGGTAACATAACCTGAAGTAAGATACCATAGTGTTAGTAATTGTCATTGTAGATAGTTTCATCATTTAATGAAAATCCAAGAACTGGGTACTTCAGAAATAATTTACTATACATTAACTTTCTTTCAGCAAATTTCTTTGTCATTGTGGTGCATACCTTGCTAATAAATAAACTGCAAACTGTGTATAGTCCATAAAAGAGCACAGATATATTAATCTTACAGGTTGAACATGAGGTAAAAATCTTTTGTTAGTAAGAACAATATATTGAGCCAACTCTGAGCAGTGAGAAAAAAAAACTAACTGGCAACATTTTTTTGTAAGTGATGAATTACGGGGTTAGTAATTACTGAAGTTGTAGGCCTCTTTATACAGCATCAAAGTCAGGAACCTGTGTCTTACTGCTAGAGAACTTTTCACAATGACAATAAGCAGACAAAAAGCTCTAGTGCTAGTGCTAGTTAATTCATAATTTACAAAATTTGTCAACTGACTTTATTGAAGCCCTGAATTTATCCTATTCTTGACACAATGCCTTATTTTAGATCTCATTTCCTTTGGTAAAAGTTTTCTCATTTAGTACCAGTCCTGGTTTTCTCTAAAATTTAGTGCAATGTGAACACAGACCTTGTGCAGAAAAAGGATTTAATCCTGATGGGTTTCTAAGTGCAAATTTATTAATAAAACAGAATGTGATTCTGCTCTTTGCTGAAAACTTATTTTGTCCCATATCAACACCACTGGAGTTTCCAAATCCATTTCTAGATGAATAACACAAAGGCTTCTTTATTTTACAGTCTGTAATGGCTTGGGATATTCCCTGAAGGGAAACACCCCAAAATATGATTTTTTAAAGTCTTCCACTTCACACACCACAGAGAAGTACAGTTACCTTTGAGTAAAGATTTTAATTTTGACAAGAAAACAAAACAAAACAAAAAGCAAAACACAAGGGAATATCAAAATAAGCCTCAGGGCCTTTCTCTGGAAGAAAAGTGCAGCCATACAGCTACTGCAGCTAGCAAAATCAACTGTGGAACTTGCAGGGACTCTCACTTAGCTGAGAAACCAGCATCTGGCAATGCTGATATAAAAAGCCTAGCTCACACTTTACCTTGTGTCAGTTGCTTTTTTGGGAAGCACATGATATTAGCGCAGCTATGAAAATATAAATCTCAATGTGGAATGTTGGAAACCTCCCTTATTCCCTGTGAATTTGTGGAGTTGAACTATGTAGGTTTTCTGTAGTTGTTAAGGTCAATTGCAACATCTAACTTTGCTCATAATTCTGGCCCCATTTTAAATCACTGAGCCATCAGAGACAGAATCCACAAGTTTGGGGTTCAAGTTCAACATCAGACATATAGCCGGAAATGTTCTGCCCATGTTCAGTTCATTTTACATCTTCCATAATAAAACTAGTCAAAAAATCTCTTCCAGTCATCTCCTCTGCTCATTTTAGAGGTATGGCTAGAGCTATTCTCATTCTTTTTATAACACATCCATTTCATATTAATGTTCTTCTGGTCTCCAAAATACTAGAGGAATTTTTATATTCTTGCACAGAACACCATTACTCTCTTTGCAGCGGGCCTGAGCTGACACATCTGAACCCCCAAGTCTCAGAGCTGTGCCATAAAAAATTGTCTGGATGGTCAAAGCCAAGGAATGGTGGTGAATTGAATTGCATTCAGTTGGTGGCTGGCCACTGTGGTGTCACCAAGGCTCAGTACTGGGGACGGTCCTGTTTAATATATTTGTTAATACTCTGGACAGGGGGATTGAGTGCACCCTCAGCCAGTTTGCACCATGACACCGAGCTGTGTGTCAGTGTGGGTGTGAGCAGGGCAGGAGGCTCTGCAGAGGATCTGCCCGGGCTGGATCCATGGCTGAGCCGTGGTGTGAGGGGCACAAGGCCCAGGGCAGTGCCTGTCCCTGTGCTGGCACTGCTGGGACACTCCAGTGCTGGGGACACTCTGGAACCCTCAGGACAAGAGAGACCCCGAGGGGCTGGAGCGTGTCCAGGGCAGGAATGGAGCTGGGGAAGGGGCTGGAGCCCCAGGAGAGGCTGAGGGAGCTGGGAAGGGGCTCAGCCTGGAGAAAAGGAGGCTCAGGGGGGGCCTTGTGGCTCTGAACAGCTCCTGACAGGAGGGGACAGCCGGGGGGATTTGGGATCTTATCCCAGGGAACAGGGACAGGAGGAGAGACAGAAGGATGAGTGGTCTAAAGTCATGTCAAAGGAGGCTTAGATTGGATCTTAGGGAACACTTCTCCACTGAAAGAGCTTCAATCATTGGAAGAGGCTGTCCAGTGTCCAGAGCAGTTGTGGAGTCACCTGTCATCCCTGTAGGGGTTTGAAAGATGTGTAGATGTGACACTTAGGAACAGGTGCTGGTAGGGTACCTGGCACTCATGAACTCAATGATCTTAGAGGTCCTTTTCAGTCAAAAAGATTCAACTATTCTATCATTTTCATATAGAACTAGAAGGTTTTTTTCCCTTTTTTTTTTTTTTTTTTACTTCACCACAGTCTACTAAAAATATTTTTAATAATCTTCTGAATGTTTAATTTAACAATGAACCTCTTATCTGAAAAAAATTATTTTGACTTGAACAAAAAGAAAACAACAACAACAACAACAACAAATTCCTCTAAAACTATAGCTTTTTCATTCTCACATACAATAGTTTTCAAGGTTTTGATAATTTCAAGGTTTTGATAATTTTTAGTTTCCTAGGACTGGATTATTAGTAGCACAACTGGAAAATTTACAGGACAGCTGGTTTCACCTAGGGTTTAGATTTCACCTAACAAAAGTTGTGTCATTTGGAAAAAGCATTTATACTTTTCAACTGAGATTTAAAAATCACTCTTAGGAAAATCAGAAGAAATATTAAATGAGTATTGATATTGCAATTGGACAACAGGCTCCTGTTAATCTTCTTTAAAAAGCAGATGAAACATAACTCCTCACATAAAGCTAATTCTGTGGTTTCCTGGTTCCTGTGGGCTGTACAAGCAGATGGTATCAGCAGCATTCCTTCAGCTTTGGCTAAGACTCAACTTTTCATTTCAATTTGTCTCTTTTTAATTTCAACCATGGGCACTATATACAGTAGCTGCTCAAGTTAGTCAAATAATTATTGCAAAACACCATTTGTGGTGAAATTTAACATCTACCTACTGAACAAGAGCCTGCAGATAACATGTTTTATTTCTTGGCAGCCAGTATGGAGAGAGTCCAAATGACCTTTTTCCATCAGGCACTGCAGGCAGATCCATGGATAGGTCTTGGAGTGTCACAGAGCATTCTTCCTTTTTAACATTTTGGGTCTCTCTTGCTGTGTTACTTTTCAAGTGTCTTTCCACATTAGTTATGGGCCCAGCTGGCAGTACAAAAAACCTCAGATCCTCAGCAGAGCCTGGGACTGAGATAGAACATTTTGGAGCTGGAGCTACATCTCTTCATTAGTAGAGATGGTTCTCCAAAAGGTAGAAGTCTCCATCCAACAACGTTGTGAAGTATGGTTAACGAAATTTTAGAAGGTGAGAAAGAATGAATAATTCACTAAGAAAGTGTTATTGATCTGGATAATGAGGCTGAATGGGCAGATAGATGGGCAGTCTTCATGGAAAACATGATATATAATTATATGCAAAAGTGGGCATATGAGAAATAAGCATTTTATTAGTGATATTTTTTTAGGTAAGAATGTGCATTGTAAAATTCTTCATATTAATTTCCTAAAATCAAACATAACTAATGGTCAGAGACCATGCAAAAAGGAAACAGAACCTTAGTAGAATACCTGAATAGGAGCTATAGCTTAAGGATAAAACTTTGTATCTTTTAATTAATTTTATTGATCTCATGTTGAGATCTTTAAGCTTATTCTACATGAACTGCCTCCAGTCAATTTTTATTTTTACTGATGGAACTATAATCTGTGACAGTTATTTTTAAAATAATTTTTATCTACAAAGAATGACTGTTAGTAAGTAAAAGGTCTCATTTAAACAGCAGAGTTATACCTTGTTTGCAGCAGAGGAAAAATTTCATCTTAAATTAAAAAGAAAATTCGAATTTCTCTTACTTTTACTATTTTTTTAATCAGGACAGAAACAGTTTAGTAGTGCAATTCTGCCTGTAGTCTTATGATAAACTAATGCCACACAAAACTTCTATCATGAGATTATGAAGAATATTTATTACCTCAGGCATTTTAAATGTCATTAAAGTGCCCAGTGATTAAAATAACAGCATTTTCCTTCCTGATATACTAGTATGAATTCAGTTATGTACAACTGTCCTTGTAAACATTTCCGAGGGTAATCCTTATTACCTTTTGTACAGTAGAAAATTTGTGGCTTGGGGAAAAAAAAATCCTACATCTTTCTTTTACTAATTTTTAAGCTCTTTGAAATGTAACTCTGCCCTTGATGACATTCATCAAATATTTAGCAAATGTGTCCTTCCACATCATCTTAGTATGTAACTGATGAAACATTTAAAAGCTGTCAACAGTGGTGTATTTATAAGTTTGACTCCAAAATCATTACATTACCTATAAATGTTGTCATGGTGCACTAAACTTGTGGAGAAATAAAAGGAGAGAATGTCCATCTGTTATTTTCTGGGCAGGTGTTGTTAAAAGTTGGATTTCACATGTGACAGGTGTCCTCTTCACCCATTGAAGTGTTGGGGTGGTGCTGGGGAATACTGGACAGGAGAGCTGTTGGCACTGTGTGATTGTTGATGACTTTTAGTACTTAAAGAATGAGAGGAAGACAAAATTATGTCCTTTAATTAATTAAGTACAATTAATTTGTAAATATATAGAACAAAATGTCATAATACTTAACATCGCCTTACCACTAAGGAATATAAGGAGTGTGCCTTAATATTTATTTGCTTAGTTGGATTGGAACCATGTATGTTGAATATGAACCAGTTAAGAGGATAAGGACAGAGAGGGTTAGGTCAGCAGGAGGGCAGGAGATGTGCAATGACCAGATGTGACAATGGATGATCACTTAAAGCAGACAGATAGATAAAAAGAGTTAATAAGTGAGAGGATGAAACCAGAAAAAAATAAAGATTAAACAGCACAAATACTGTTCCTAGCACCAAAATCTATTAGTGTATGAAATTATCTGCCATAGGAAATGATAGATATCCCTATTTTTTGACTCACTGCACACTAGATGGGATAAGGTATTCATAAACAGACAATAGTAGGGGAAGAAAAAGATCTGTTCTTAAAAGCAGAAAGGCAACAAAATACCCTTAACAAGGCTTTGCAATTTTGCAATTTCCTTGGGACTACTTACCTGACTTAGTGGCAGATTCTGCAGAGCAGTCTGTCTGTCTGAGATTTTTAATAGGTTGTTTTAATAAGCCTTTCTTGTGATTTGTGTTCCTGATACGAACAGCAATTACCCAGCCAAGTAATGAGACTCTAATGAACATGTCTTTCCTAGATTACTTTAGAAGTTCATCAGAGAAGCTAATAGCATTGTAAAACTAAAATCTCCTTTTTTTTTTTTCGCTGTCAAGACACATCTGATTGTTCTTCTAAGTGCCTTTATATAAAACAATGCAGAGAAAAATAAATATATATAGGTATGTGCACATCTGTGATCATCAAATACATGTTGATACATGCAATACACTATGATATTGAACAAATAAATTAATTTTTTTTCTGCATATTCTGATCTGCATGTGTACATCAATGCATTTATTTTCACTGCAGGTTTCATGTCAAAGTGCACCTTCACTGTGTACAGAAGAAAGATTTCTAATATTTTGGAAATGTTAGTTATTTAATATTACTAAGAAAAGAAATTAAAAATTTAAAAAATAGAGGACCTGAACAAGGCTTTGAACTGCAGTTCAAAGCAGTGCCATAAAGGATGGCACTGTACAATGGAGAAGAGAAAACTGGGGTCTTGATTTAAATTTGCTTGCAGAGGCATGAGCAATCACCCTGTTTCACTGAGCTAAATAGTCAACATTTCTGTACAACCAAGGGCTGCAAATCATCTAACTTATAACTTTGAGATTTAAAAGGTTAAGCGGGAATTTTTAAAGTATTTAGCAAGAATTACGGCCATATTTTTTAAAGTTCGGCAAGAAAAAGATAGTATTAAAAATTCTCTTGTTTAACTGATTTATATGATTACTTTATGAGGGGATAAAACCCACCCTAAAAGTGCTGGTTTCCCTTCTCTTATTACACATAGACCCTTCTAAAACTAACTCTAGTGTTTAGTTTCTCATTAAATAAACATGATCAGAAGAATCCCATCACGAACAATAGTTCCTGAATGATGTGGCTCAAAAATATTCATGGCAGTAAATCTTAATTGAAGCTTGAGACAAGTTTGTTTTAAAGGGTAATTAATACACCCAGCAACCTCATGACTTCAAATGCTCAAGGTTGACCTTGAGTTCTGCAAGAAAATAATACTGTGAAATGTTTTACTGGAAAATATTTAAAAGCAATTTCAATTTTTAGACATTTGGATAAAGGTGATGTGTTTTGTTTTGTTTGTATTATTTTTCCTCAGGTGATTTTATTTTCTGATTTGTTTGTTTGTTTTGGTAGATATTTGCTTCTCAAAGTGTGTCCTTAAAGAAAGAGGAGAAGGCACAACAAAAAATGTTATATCACTACTTGGAAATAGTTCTAAATAATAATATCTAAATGTTTCCCAGACAGATTTTCTTTATAGGAAATAAATAGCATTGTGGTGAAATCTACGTGGATGCTTTTCTGGTTCAGGAATTCAACTTCCACTTTCAGTCTTTGAAAGTTTCTAAGTTGTTGATTTTAAATGATTATTCTTTTAATGCCAAAGAGGAAAAAGAAATGTTCAGAGTAGGAAGTTTTATTTTCCTACATTTAGTCAAAGAAAGATAAAAAAAAAAATGTACTGTTAACTTTTTTGGATTTTTTTTTTTTTTTGTCTCTGTTAAAATAAAAATTTTTGATAATTTATGTCAAGCAAGAGTCAGTGCAAAAAAATTATTAGTTCAGTTCTGCCATTTTGACTAAGAAGAAATATGAATAGTACCAACAAAAACTTTTTTATCCAAGAGAGAAGCCTGGATGCAGATTTCTATCCCAAGGACCTCAGAACTTTTCCTCTTGGAACTCAATTTCTTTCCTAGAGGTTAGAAATTACACTTCTTGAATTCAAAGTGTGTAATTGCTGAGATAAACAATTCAGGAGCAAACCTTGCCTTGCAAATTGATGGGTGCAGATTGCTGGTGTACAATGACAAATGATGACTTTGCTTGGGATGTGTTTGTAAGTAGAGAAATTGAGGACAGGCTACGTGCATCAAACACTTAAATTACCCTGAATAATGTGACTGGTCGTGGTCAATAGTAAGTGGAAAACATCAGAAAACTGAACCAGTGGTTTCACAGGGTCGAAAAACTGGCTCAGTATAAGAAACAGAAAGTCTGTAAGGTTTGGGAGATTACTGCATAGATAAAGATTTGGAGCATTCACAGAGGAACAAAAAGATTATCAGGAGGGATAGAACACAGGAGCTGGAAGGAGAGTCACAACTACTGATTTTAATGAGAAGTTGCTCAGTCTGTGTCTTATCAAAGTGGTGATCATTGGAATGACATAAACCCATGTACTTAAGTCCAGTAAATTGATCTTCTTAGCAGACACTTGGTGCCAGAAAATTAAATCCTTTAATAAAATCACATATGGGGATCTGAAATTTACTCTTGGAACTACACAACTTATGTCAGTACCTTCCATCATCATGCATGTTCACCCATGAATGTACAAGACCAAGCACCACACTGAGCACTGAAAACAGAAAATTAAAAATCTTAGGTGCACAGAAGATATAGAGGGAGGAAAATAATAAGAAAAAATTATAGTTTTAATAGCTAAACATTCATGCATTTGGACACTGACCAAGACACACATCTTGTTTTCTCTTTTTTCTTTTTTTTTTTTTTTTTTTTACAAAATTTGCTTAATTTGTAAACTGAATACACTATATACAGAATTCTAAAGATAGTTTATAACTTTTTTTTTTTTAATTTTTAAAATATCTATCTTATATGACAGCAGGCACTTCATAAGTACTTAAAAACATTAAACAATTGTAATTTTACAAAATGGTACTTTTATCCCTTCATGTAGTATCCTGACAGTTTTTCATTCCTTTATAAAAAACAAATCACAAGAAAGGTGTCATTGCTAGAGAATATGGCTAATGTATATCCCTCATTTATGAAAAATAAAGGGTGAAGATAGTTATAGAGAGTGAACACAGAAGTCACACATAAGAGGAAAAAGATTTCAGAATTGATTGAGATAAAGAGTGTCATTACTCACAGAATGCACAGAGGAAAGTGGATTGCCTAAGAGAAAAACAATAACAAATATATTCTTATTGAATAAACTTTTCTTTGTTCATCTCAGTATTTTCTCTGTCAGTGATAACAATGAAAAGAACGGGAAAGCCTATGCAATAAACCTTTGGAAATGTCAGTGCCTTGTGAACAGTTATTCCAGTGTTTTCTACATCTCACTTTCTGTTTGACTCCTCAGGACACCACTTTGTGTAAATTCTCAAGGGGAGGGACATTGGTTTGTGGAAAACTCAGGCAAATTGTGCAGCTGAACATTGCTGTTAACTCTTCCTCAGTAATCATAGCCATGAGAAAGCTATGAAAAAAACCACATTTTAATTTCAGGGACAACATCTTTTGATATGTTCTTATCCTATTCAGATTGAGGTCTCCAGGATTTTCCCTGGGATTTTGCGCATATGTTGTTGAAAAGCAGATTATCTTCTGTAACTTGTGCATTTGTGTGACTGCCGTGTTTAATCACTGTTTGTATCTGAGCCACAGTTTTGTTTTATATAAGCAAATTAATCCAGTTCTGTCAAAGCCATACATCCCTGTAATCCCTGTAGAAATGAACCAAGATGCATAACACTTGCTAGTGCAGTAAATTAACAAGATTAATGGGAGATTTCCTCTTACCTTGTGAACCCAAAAATTCATCTCTTTGTTCTCACTAGACTGGTTTTACTCTTCGCAAGTGCCTATTCCTAATTTTATATTCTTCAAAGATTATTAATAATTCCAGACTGTAAATTTCCAGTACAGCACTTCAGCAGGATGCTCTCTGGGATTTTGATTTCAAATCTACCTTGAGATTGGAAAAGTTGTTTTCATCAAATATATACTGGTCTCTAGCTCTGCACATATTTATTCTGTGTCTTCAGATTCATGACATATTTACTTTGCAAAACTATCTCAATATAAATAAAACACAGAACATGGGAATCATTATAACACAGGAGACTTGAATCTTGTTGCCACTGTGGAAAAATCATTTGGCTTTCTTTGTCCAGATACTATTGGAGGACATGTTTTCAGCTAGAATAAAAAATTAAATACAAAACTTTCTTTTTTTTTTTAATTAACCTTTCAATGACCTATTACTTCAGGTATAGGGAATTGTTCCAGACAATATGAAGAGGTTATTATAGAATGTGTTTCTTCCTGAAGAGGAGACTAATTTTGTAATTTATTTTATTCATAGAGTCAAAGTGTCATTACCTAGGGCTTGTAGGGACCTCTGAAGATCATCAAGACCAGTATCCATGTTCAAAGCAGAGTCAACTGCATCAGGCTGCTCAGGGTTGTGTCCAGTTTTGAATACCTCCAAGGACAGAGAATACACAACTTTTCTGGGTATTTTTGTCCACTATCTCCTTATTCTCACAGTAAAGAATCATAGAATCACTAGGGTTGAAAAATACCTGCACTTCACCAAGCCCATTTCAACCTGTCCTTAACTAGAAGTTCTTCAGATTCAGATAAATAAATAATGTGTTCAGGTGCAGCCGAAAGTACAAGAAATCTAATTTTACAGTGGTCAGCTTTTTCAAGGTAGCTTTTTTCTTCCATCATTCCAGGTAACTCTGTTATTTCAATTTGTTTTAGAGGGATGTTGCAAAAAGGATGTGTTAAGAAACCCATATTAATTCTTTCTGTAAGACCCATGCTAAATCTTTATTGAAACAAACAAGTGGAAATTCAATCAAGTTTTGGTTCCATATTTCCTTTTGATAACAACCATGTCAGAAAAACTTGAAAGTTAGGAATGGTTCCAGTACATGTGAAAACTATGAATGTACATGGCAGAAGCATAAATATGAGCAGATCAATAGGAATCTAACTTCAAAGAGGCAAGAAAGATGTATTTGTGCTATTTTATGGATGTAGAACATCATCACAATAAAAGTTCATCCCAAAAGATCAGTAGAATAAATTTAAAACCTGTTTCATTTGGAAAAAGAATCTCCAGTAAAACTGCAAAGCAAATTCTAGTAAACTTCTAGTCTAATGTATTCTGATACAGGTCAAGATTCTTGCATATATTATTTAAACATTTTCCATTATTTAAATAGCCCCAGAAGTCTATTTGTGTTTCTTCTTTTCACAAATATTGCAAGATCTATTCCCTTTTCCTAGGGCTGGATGTTGGATGAAGCATATTAAATGCTAATTATAAAAGAAAAGAGAAAATTGGAATTATAAAAACAAAGGAAGTCATATGCTTGGCTTTCAATATGAATTTCTGAGTAGACATAAGGACATTAAATATACTTGGTGAATAAACCACCCCCAAACTATATATTTTTTTAAAATCTATTTTCTCCTTTTTCCCCCCTTTTTTTCTTTTTTACCCCTTTTTCTTTTTTTTTTCTTTCATTTTTTTGTTATTCCCTTTTTTCTCTTCCCTTCTTTTCTCTTCCTTTTTATGTTCCTCCTTTACTTAATTAGAAATACTCCAGCAATGTGAATTAAACAGTCTATTAAGAGTAGTACAATAATCTGAAAAGTGCAAATCCTCTTATTTGCACCTAGATGAAGAAATTTGATTTGATATTTCATGAAACAATATTATGACAGATGCTATTTTCATGAACATTCATAAAGATATAAATAGAGATGAACTTCAGCCTAGATGAGATAATTTCTTAGATAATTAAAATATTATATGCAATTAAGAATGAATTCACTGTGGCTTACAAACCAGTACAAGGATGGTCTGGGTCCTTAAAAGAACAATTCAGGTGTAAGATGAACTGGCTGTTCTGTTCTTAACTATGCAGGCAGCCAGAACTGATTATGGCATTAAATTACTTAAGTTCTGAAAGTTCATGGGATCAAAACAGATCTTTGAAATTTTCATGTATTCTGGATCAAGATTATGCTCAATATAGGGACCCTAGCTTAAATTTCATCTAAGTATTCTATATCTTAGAAGTTCTCTGTGGTTCAATTTGTGGTCAACTCTAAAGGACAGAAATAACCTTGCATGCATAAAGCAGAAATATGGAAGTTTAAGTGAAAAATATTAAATGACATCTTCTGAAAGAGAGAGAAAAATTTTAATGAAGCACATTAAAATTTAAGTACTTAAATACTAGGGTGAGGATCCAGAAATTGTAATTATTTTTTTCTTCATTATCTAAGACTTTTTTATTCAATATATTAAATTATAGGTAATGAAACCTTCCTGAACTCTTACTTTCATACAAAGATATAGCTACATTTTTGCTGAGGTTTTTTTTTTCCTCCTTTTTGCTGTACTGCAGTCTTGAATACAATAGATAATATCTTTTTAGTTCTCTGTTATCCTGCAGAGAAAAGAAACGGTGTAATAACATTACACCCCAAAGTGGTCCCAAGTCTGTAATAAGATTCTAATGTTGTTTTTGTACTTTCAGGCCATACTGCTTTTTTTGTAGGGGTAAATTGTCAGGATCATCTTGTGCTTTGGGGAACTCAAGTTATCTTCAGCATGGTTTGAAAATTACCACTAAACAAGGTAGAAGAAGCTAATTTTTGTACTCTGCTTTGGATACTGTGGAAGCAATCAACAGATCCAAACACCACCTCCAACATCTCAGCAAGTCCCAAATGACTTTCTGTTTAGTTACTTTTTCATTGCTTGCCTTTGAGCCTCCTTTTCTCTCCCTTTCTCCCTCCTCCTGAAATTGTGCATGTGAAAGTAAGCATGTTTGAAAAATTGCATACAATAGCATATTTGTAATAAAGATATTATAGGAGTTCCTAGAGTCAATTTGGTATTAGGATATAGGCAAATGACCTCTTTAAGACTACCAATACCTGAATATTATCCAGATAGTCCAAATCAGAGCTTAAATGTGCATTTTTATTGATGTTCATCATATTTCATTCATTTAATAATTTTACTCATTTGAATATAAATATAACTAAACAAAATAGCTTTTCATTATTCAGGTATTAAAAAAATCTTGTATAATTTGATCAGGTATCCAGAATAAGGTTCTCATTTTGGCTTCCTATATTTCTTCAAGAGAAAAATAAGAGTGGACACTTTCAAATCCGTGCAATCTTGTGTGAAGCAGCTTTTTTGGATTTTCTCATATAGAGGAGTGCTTCCCAAGCACTGTGCAAACTCCAAGGGACTTGTAAGTGCAAATGCACTGAGAGGGGAGGCAGTTCCATGGTGCACAGCAGGATCTGATGTGGCTTCTGCCTACTGAAGCCTTCAAAACTAATTTAGATTACACCGCCACCTCATTTTATCCCCAATAAGCAAAGGGCCTTCTGAATCATGGTACTGCTGCAGCATATGTCTTCCTAGGAGAAATCATCAAGGTGCCATATTTTCACAACATATCATTTGTAAATTGCTTGACAGTTATTTCTCCCATTATTATTTATCATGTTTCACTCCTCATAAACTGGAAAAAAAAAAGGTTTATTTTCTGGTTAACAGGGTCTAAGAAGAGAAGGTCTCTTGATAAATGACAGGATATGAATCAGGGTATATTGCACATTGTGAAACATTTTGCTGTAGTAAAAGTGCAACAAATAATAATTCTATCAGCTTTATTGGATATTGGTTGTTCAGTCTCATGTGTTAAATGGATCTGGTGCACCAACTATCAAATCTAGTATAGCTGTAAAATGCACATTCCTAAGCTTTCAGCACCTGTTTTTATAGTGAAGGTAAGGATAAGACAAAAATACTTTGTAAGAAGGCTGTATTCAGAAGAGGAAACAGCTGGTAGTGCCTACCAGCAGTGAGGAAAAATTCAGAGACTTAAAGCAAGGATGTGCTTCATAGTTGCAGATCCCAGGTACAAAAACTTCCCTGTGAGAAAGAAAGTCTGTGATAGCATCCACAGTTATTTCCACAGCAGTGACTGCCACTGCTTTTAACCAAATATATTAGCAATAATAATAACAAAAGGGATAGTAATAGTAATAAATTAAAGCAATCATGCTAGTATGAGGTCTCCTGAGTGGAAGACTCTTGAGAAGCCCCCAGAGACCTTGCCTGGATTGATGAGTGACTGCACATCACCACAAGCCATGCCAGTGTCTGCAGCTCTCCTCTGTCCCCTCTCCCCCTGAACAGTCCTGAGCAGCAAATAAAGTAACAAATTACATTAAAACCACCCAAACATCTGCCACAACAATCCAAGGCATTCCATGGCACACAGAAACAATGATGCATGGGAATAACAACTGTCAGTATGATGTCCATGGGAGATTTGAAGGAGTGCAAGGCTACAGGCTACTTCAGCAAGGTATTATAGACAAAAGAACCTTCCTTTGGGGTACAGCATGAGTTTAGCAATATAAATTTAGGGTTAGAGAATAGTCCCTGGTCTCTTTTATTTATTGAGATAGATTTAGATAGGGTAATTACTGAAAAAACAAAACTGTATCTGACACACAGTCTGCATTAGACAATAAATGGTCGACACAGTTTGTCCCCCTGCCTCAGAGACTGCCTGATGTAGTCAGAGGATGTAACTTTTGTGGCCATACATTAGCAATAAAATGTTGCTACTCTTGTCATTTGAAAAGTTTTTGATAATGGGGGTATTGCCCAGTACAAGCAATTTCATGAAGTCCTCTGCACCAGCTCACCAAGCAGCCAGAGTAACTGCTGACAGATATTTTACAAAACAGTTACTATTTCGTTTGCTGGGGAAAAATGAATTCATTTTTTACCTGAAAGCTGTTTTCCCACACCTCAGTGGTTGGGAAAAATTTGGACAGTAGACTAAATGATGAAAATCTCCAGTAAACACATCAGGAGCTACACGTATATAGCACATTGTATAGGAAAATGAACAAAAACCTCAGCTTACAAATGGTGCTGTAATGCAGCCAGTGTATTTATTGTCCTCTTCTGGTATCAGCTGGCTACTACTGCAGAGGAGATGCTGGCCTTGGTGAAAATGGAGAGTTGATCAGCACTGCTCCTTCTGTGCTTTCCTCATTTGTGCTCCAGAGAAATGCAGGGAATATAGCCAAGACCAAAGGCAGCAGCTCAGAGAGCAGAATCAGACACACGCACTACAAAAACCCAGAGGGCCAGCACAGCAACTGAGCTAAAGAGATCTTAATCTCAGGCAACACTGTTTGTAGAACACAATTACAAATTAATTTGAAGCAATATGGAAGCAGGTGGAGTATTCCACCCGGAGTCAGGAAAACAGTTTTTTTAAATGTTCTGCCTTCATATATACCTTTTTTTTCTGTTAATTAAGTACTCTTAAGGACTCTATTTTGCTTTTGTGTCTTGTTCTTGCTCATCTTTCTTTTCTCTGACCTCTGCAGACCGAGTTGTCCAATCTCTTGGCTCTGTCTTGTGATGGAGTATGAAATCCAGCCTAACTCTGGTACAGTCTCCAGACAGTGCAGCAATAAGAGATCTACCCATTTTCACATTGTGCTTTGAAATTGAGTTGTCCTTACTTCAGTTTTCCAGTACTTCACTAGAAAAATACTTTTTTTACTGATAGAACAGCATCTATATCACAGTGTATTGAACCAGAATAGGTAAAAAAATGAAAAAAAAAAATTTTTTTCATTCCATAACATATATATCATCATCCCAGGAATGAGGCCTGCAGGACAAATATTACCATGAGATACTTAAAAGAGCTCAGTCTGTTTGCCTTATTAAACAGAAAGTCAGGGGTGGCTTGCTTTCTGAGTTTAAATACCCCAGGAGAAACAGAGATGTGGGCAAAATCTTTGCTACATCCAGCATTGAAACAAGCAGCAATGCCTGGGGCAGAATTATGTTGCACCTGAAGCCCATTTGTAGTTGAGAAGAGGCTCAGTCCTTTTTGAAGTGCTTGACCACAGCACTGTGACACCCCAGAAACTTCAAATCTTCCTTCTTTTCAAGGTGCTGAGATGAATCTGTGCAGATGAAAATGTAGAGCTTTATGTTACTCTGAAGGAGGTCTGATTAGTTAATTGTACTTTAAAACCTGAAAATATTATATACCATTATGTCCGCATACAATGTACATTTGAGACTTTGTTAATGAAAAAAACACTGACCAGATTAAAAATTCATTGGCGCCTCTATTTCTTAATATTTGAGTAAAGAAACCCATAGTAAATAAATAGGTTCAATTTGAGGCTTAATGAGTCCAAAAGAGCAAAGTGTCTCAGTGGAAAGAGCTACTTACTGGGATCATTATTGTTATTGCTGCAAGCACAGTCACAGAGGTCAAAATTTACCACATTTTTCTTTGTTGGAGAGACTTTTGCTTTGAGGGAGACATCTGCAAGTCTTAGAAAGCAGATCTACAGACTGTTAAGAAACTTACTCTGACAGGCTATATAAAATGGATAATTCTGATTTTTTTCTTTCAGCAAGAAAACAGCAGCTTTCTTTCTATAAGCACAATGGTTCATAAAACACCTTTTGATGACTGCTTTATCTGATAACAACTACTTGCAATGAGAAATGGAGTGTGACATGTTTATATGTAAGGACAACTGACCAGAGCCAAATATGATCTACCTCTGAAATACTCTACTTCTTTTTTCTTCCTAGTGCTGCATGCCACCAAATATCTGAAAAGGGGTTGGGGTGGACAACCAGCCTGTTGGCTGTAAGCTAAACACAATTTAGCTTAATGCATCACAAAGACTGCACAAAATAAAAAGAAAATATAGTAAAAATTAAACCTTTTGTGATAAAAGACTTAATATTGCCACCTAACCACTTAATTTTTACTTTTTTTCAGCAATATGACACCATACAGCCAAATAAATTCAACTGTATTTTTGACCTTTGGCTGGTTGATTAGGTTTTCTGTGGGTGACTGATGACTGTCATTGATTTCACAGTGACTCTGATCATGGTGTATGTGTGATATGTAGCTTGATTTTCAAAAACACCTCTTGTTGGCCTTTCTCTAAGTATTACAGGTCAATAACACAATTGTAGTGAAAGTAAAATCACTGATGAGTAAATGAGAGAAAAAAATCCATGAACAATAGATTCTGAGACTTTTTTCTTTTTCAGGGAATACTTGGGGACTGTCTTCTATCTAGAACAGGCATTGAACCTGACCTTTGAAAATTAGGACCACTCAGAGGTTCATCAGTCAAAAAATTTGAGATATTAAAAATAGCAATTTTTGCAAATATTGATCAAGACATGGAAATAAAAAAAACTTAAAATTAATATCATACTCTGAAAATGGATGTTAAATTTTGCTTCAGTAATGAGAAGGCATTGAAATTATATTCTCACAGAGTTGAACTCACCTTGCATAAATTTCAGGGAAACTACATTATTCAGGAGCCATGGTATTCTGAAGAATGGCTAGACTTGATAATTATTTTAACAATCTGCTACTTTCTAGCACAAAGTAAAAGAAATTATATTACTGAGACTATATTAGATAGTGTGGTCAATCAGTAGATTTCCGGATCTCTGGGCACCATGGAACTCTACTGTGTAGCAAGGACTGCCAAAGAGGTTACACTGCTTGGGTGATGGCATTTAAATTTACCTTTAAAAGATGTGACTATATTTAGGCATCATAGAATCACTGAAACTCACTGAACCATCCTGAGCATATTCCAGCACAGTTTGTAGAAATGCTGTGAAAACATCCTGACATAGAGCCTCGTACATTCCAGCCCTGACCTCATTATAATTCCTACATTCCCTCCAACAAAAACCATCCAGCTTTGCCAAATTCTGCCAGCTCAAGGTGGTTTTGCTGTAGAGAAACTGATGAAGTGCCAAGTTGATTCCTGTGTGTGACCCAGGCAAAACACTAAAGAAAGAAGAAGAAATCCTCCAATACCCCACAAAGTACATGGAAGGGTAGATAGGACATCCACCCCAAAGTTTAAATATAAAAATAGGGATTACATTTACTCTACAGGTAAACAGGAATGACATTGTACTCTGATTCACTGTGGTGGTCACCACTGCAGCTGGAATGCTCAATTCAACATGGCTAATTAATTTTAACTTTTTAAAAATCACTATATAGATCAAAAATTATTTTGTTCCCTTCTCACTAATGCTCATTATCTAAATATGCCTTGGATAAATATAATTAGATTTGACAGGTATTATAAGACTATCTCATACAACACTTTGATGTAAAAATTGATTTGATATCTACAGAACTGAACTTGAAAGGAGGTGTGCTATACTTCATAATCTACGTGGTGTATGAAAGTTCTAGGTTTTTTGTTCTAAAACAAAAAAAAATAAAACTAGGAATTTTCCTACAATTTTTTGTCTCTTCAAGGACAGTCTACATATTCTTAAATATATCTTAAAAAAAATCCATCACTTAGTTTAAGAAAACAAACATGCACATTTATCTCTCTTATGTCTCAGCAAAAACAAAGTATAGCTAAATACTGGCCCAAATGCAGCTGATAGCATGTGAAAATGTGAAAAAATAATGTATTTAAATAGCTTAAATCAAAATTGTTGGATTTATCTCTTGGTTTGTTCTGCCATTTCTTAATTCATTTATTCTATAATGGAATTCAGTGTAGTGTCATGAGAATGGCATTACAACTGTGTGGCCAGAGGCAAACAAACATGATACAGACACTTAAGGGAGATTAAAAAAAAAAAAAAAAAAAAAAAAAAAAAAAAGCTAATATTTTATTGATGTTAAAGAAAAAAAATCATGTCAGGACAGGAGTGGTGTTCAAAGAATATTTTTTTTCTGTGTTAAAAGAGTGCTTCTCACATATATGGGGCAGTTGCAGTTTTAAGCACATAGACTTTATTTCTGTGGGTTTTAGTGCTCTGGAATGTGACAGAGTTGTTTCTGACAGATTGCCCTGAGCGTGTATCTGATCTTTCCAACTGCTGCCTCTACGGTTCACTGAGAGGAGATCAGAAGGCCTGGGGTTGACAGGTGGCACACAAACCACAGGGTTGTCTTTCACAGCTTTTTCTTTTTTTTTTTCTTTTTTTTTTCTTTTTTTTTTTTTTTATCCCCAATCCTTTTTTTTTTCCCTCCCTCCCTTGCCTTATCACTGACTTTCAACAGTTTGGCCTCTCCAACTTCCCATCTGCTCCATCCCCATCTCCAAAAAATGGCAAGCCTGTGCAGTTAATTCACAGAGAAGCCTGAAGGCGTTGGATTATTGGAATTAAAGCTGTGCTGACGACCAGCCTGGGTCATGAACCAGGCCCCCCATAGTGCTGGGAGCCAAATGGAGGGCTATTCTCAGAGTGGGGTGTCTGGAGCAGCACAGCTTTATGGCTCCTTGCCATCGAGCATTTAGTCTCTGTCAGCTCGGCATTTTCACATGGAAAGCAATGCCATTAGACTATTTTCACTCAATGTGGCTGGGAAGTTATAATCACACATTAATAAAAATAGGGACAGCCATCCAGCATTTCATAAATCAGCCTTTTCTCCACTATGTTCTGCACAACCGTAACAGATGGGTTAGTTGAGATGGGCCAACAGAAACGGGTGATTTACTGGCAAAAAAAGTATGACAGCTGGATTGCACACATATAAAACCACACACACTCTTAAATTTAAGCAACATTTTAGAAGGAGAGGATTTGGTTCTGACCCCACTAGTTGGAACTGGATCTAGCCCTAAGAATATTAGGCATTACCTTTCATTTTGCTGATCTTTAACTTTTTCATTAATGACCTAGGCATAAAAATGCAGGATGGTTCCGACACAATTTGCTGATAACACGAAGTGGGAACATTTTCTATCTAGAAGAGACAGGATTATTGAAGAGGAAAAGCTGTGTGACCCAGAGGAGTGATAGAAGTAGAATTAAATGCAATTGTAAAAAGTGCAAGGCCATGTCCTTAAGGACTAATAGCAAGGCTGTTTACTATAACACATCAATTTAGAGGCAGGAGAGAAATCTTGGATATATCAGCCACATGCAGGGTGATTATAGACTACAAGCATCATGAAATTGTGCATAAAATAAATGCCACTTCAAGAGGTGTTTGGAATGATTTGTCTATCAGGGATGTGGAAGTATTGAAGGTAGCATAAAATATACAAGTGAAAACTCAGTCAAGATTAAGTGTAGTTGCTTATGGGTGATGATCAAGTTCAAATTGAAACAGATGCAGAGCATGTGTATCAGGCTGGTCCTATCAGAGAAAATTAGAGACAGTTTAATTTCTTTAGCCTAGGTAAATGAAGGTAGAAGTGTGATAAAAGTACACATATATGCTGAGAAGAAGTGGGTAGGAACAATGTCACTGGTATTCATCTCTCAGTCTCCTGTTACCAATGCATTTGACCTGCTGACAATCACCTCAGAAAATCTTTTTTGGGCTGCACCTAAGACAGCTGAAAAGATCCTTACCCAAGACAAGAAAACTTGTACAACTGATAGGCAGAGTTTAAACATTTGTATTTTCTATGAGTAGCCTTATTGATTTCACAGCACTTCATGGCTTACAAATGCAGAAAACACCAGTTACTGGAAAGGAAGCGAGTCAACATCAGCCACCTAATCCCTAGAAGACCAAAGAAATTGAAAACTGCTAAATCCTGTTGTGGATAAGCTATAGTATAAATTTCATTTAAGCTATTTACTTATTCCATAGCTACAGCTTTTTGCAGTCTACAGTGTGCTCCACCATCACATTATGGAGCCCAAAGTTCAGTGCATGTTCCAGAATGAAAGTAGTATTGAACAATGGATATAGATCAAAATCATTCATCTTTCACCGGAGACATCAGAGAAAAATGACCATTGTCATAAATGTCAAATCTACATAGGAAAACAAGGGCAATTCAACCTTTTTTAGTGTGGGTAGAACTCAGTGTCCAGAGTGAAATATGATGAAAGGATGCAGTCATTCTGGATGTGAAACAAATTTTGTCTTGGATCATCTTAAGCCATCTGTGGTTGAAGTTCTTCCCTTCCTTCTCTGTCCCCTTGTTCTACCCATTTTTATTTGCTATGGATGGGTATAAGGCCTGTTCAGAGATCACACTGCTTGTACCAGACTGTTTCTTTAGGGTTTGAATGAAGGTGAAAATAAGGTGAAAAATTTGTTTTCCATTTCCTTCAGGAATTTTGCTTTATTTGTTCATGCCCATATGGCAGGAGAGTTGTGTACTTTACTTTCCATGTCTCAGGTTGTGAGACCTTCTTTCTCATGTTATCAAGTCCTGCCTTTCTTGATAATAGGCAATCTACTTTGATTTGCACTCTTTTTGATTAAAAAAACTAATAAGAAAAAAGGATTTGAAGTACCTAATCAAGTTTTTAAAGTGTCCTATGTAGTTAAAAAACAAAACTAAACTAAACTAAACAAAAAATCCAGGTTACCTACAGAGTAGGTATATGAAACTATTACATGATTCTCTGATTTCCATGCATATTTAAGCAGAAAATAATTACCTGCACCTTGAAAAATTTGTGTCATCCATAACAACTGCATGTCCTCTCTGAAAAGCAATCTACATTTACTTTTCCACATCTTTTTCTGTCCTCTTATTAATATTCCTTTCACCACATGAAACAAAACTTTACCACAGGCTGTTGTCATTTTCCAAACCATTTGATAACAGTCATTTTATTTCTACAGGTAAAAAATAATGGGGTGATAACATGTCCTAAATTGCTAGTGACAGTAACTGCTAAGTCTTCAAGCACTTAGTGTTTTTCACCAGTTGTTGCTTTTAGCACCAGCAATTTTGTTCCCCCAAATCTACTCTCATTTATGCGTTTAAGAAAATTAGAGAAAATCAGCCATTAGGGAAAAGAAGCAAGCTTCCTGGAAAAAAAAAAAAAAATTCCAAATGTGATTTCTGTCCCTGTGACTGTCATACCTGGATGCCACAAGTGTTCTGATGACACTGAGCTGTGTGTGAGATCATACACAGAGGGAAGGGATGCCATCCAGAGGGACCTGGACAGGCTGGAAAGGTGGAACTGTCTGAACCTCATGGAGCTCAGCAAAGCCAAGTGCCATGAGTAACCCAATTTCAGAAATACAGGCAAAGCAGAGCATGGTTTGAGAGCAGCCCTGGGGAGAAGGATTTGAGGGTTGATGAGAAACTCCACATGACCCAGCCATGTGCACTGGCAGCCCCAACTGCATCCTGGGCTGCATCAAAAAAAGTGTGACAGGCTTGGAGCAACCTGGTCTAGTGGAAGGTGTCTTGTCCTTCATGCCTTGGAGATTGGAACAAGATGTTTTTTTTCAGTCCCTTCAAACCCAGACCATTCTATGAGGATTCTGTTATTTCCACTACATAGTCTGGGCTGTGATGTTCCTCATTCAGGCATGGATGTCAACCTGCACAGGTTCCAGATCTATGTAAGAGTCCACCATGTTTAATGGTGATTAAATATTGATAATATTTAATAAGCCAGATAAAGTTACTCCTGAGAAATTGTATTTTTCTTCCAGCCACTCTTAATACTATTCATGTTTTAATGTATTATTTGAATATGCAACTTGTTGTATTATTTTCATGGTATTATTTATGTATTTATCGTATCTTCTGTGTAATCTGTCTCCTGTCTTTCATTTTCAACCTTTTGGTTTTTGTTGTTTTTTTTTTTTTTTTCATTTTCACTCTTTTCTCTATGGAGGGATGCAGAAGAAGTAGGTCTCTTGGTTGGTTACAGCCCACCATTTTTTGCTTTACAAAAAATTCTGGAATACCTTGAGAAAAGGGCTTGCATCATCTACACATTCTGAAATGTCTTTCTTCACATTCTGAAAGGTGTTTTCACCTTTCACTGCCATTTCCAGGGCCTGTGCAGACCGAAGACATGGAATGAATCAGTAGCATGAAGCATGGGAAATAAACAAATGTCAGAAACCATTTCTAATCTGCAGAGGAACTAATGCTGAATGCCTCCCAGTACTGAAGGGACTCTTTAGAGTGGTGTTTTGTCAGAATTCATACCAAAGTTTTGCTGGAAGGTCAGCCTTTTCTGCCAAGCATAATGGAAAGGCTCAACCAGATCCCAGCAGCACTTGTGGTCTGTGTGTGTTTGTGTGTCTAGATGCATTTTCACATGTGCTGCTGGGTGAACTGAGCTACAGCTTTATCACTGGTGGGCTGGAAAGTCTATTACTCTGGGTAAGAATATGAGTTTATCAGTTTTAATCATGATTTGTGCTCACAGGGTGTATTATTAACACAGTAGCTTTTATATATCAAGAGTATCTGCATAATTGGAAGGATACATCACGGATAGAAGAGGTTAAACAGATGCTTCTAGCAAGGAATTTCTTCAATTTTGTTTGTTAAGACTCTATTTTCTCATTCTACCCTCAAGCTAGAATAATAAGGGATAATCTGTCTTCCTCCCTGCCACTATCCTTCCACCTTCATTCTTCTGCTTCTCTCCTGGTTTATTACATCCTTTCTTTGAGGCAATAAACAAGAAGTATTCTTGTTATGGCTTCAGAAAAAAAAAAAATCTAGGAAAAAAATCCACTCATTAACCCTCAAGCTTCACTATTGCTTAAGGTTCTGTTAGTAAAGAACCCAAAACTTCTTGGGGATGTAAGCAAGAAAGTTTGGTGCCACATTGCAAAAAGTTAAGATTCTGCCAGCTGTCAGCTGCCACTTTGGTTACTTTGCAGTGTTGAATCCTATTAGAAATCAAAACCCATGGGACCATGGAAGGGTTATCCAAAGAAAGTGCCCCCTGGACAGAGAGCTTGCCCTGAACAGGACAAGTTAACACACACAGGTGAACAAGTTACCAAGGAAACCATCCAAGTCCACGATCCTAACCTGCCACAAAACCCAGGTAATTTGAGCAAGGTTAGCTGGCAACAGGAGAGCTTGTTATGTCTAATGAGCTAAATGTGTTCTTATGGCTCTTCCTATTGACAAGCCATTTAAGATTTTTAAATTTTCTCCCTCTGGGCATTAATTTCTCATTGTTATCCCTTTACATATGCATATAAGTTTTTGTTTTTGCCATGCATTGTCCACATGGGAGGTCACATCACACGATGGAACTTAAAACTCCTTATTCAGCTATCATTCCTGGTTTGACATTCCTGTGTCATGGGTCTCTTGCTTCAAATGTTCCTCTGACCACAAAAAACCACTCTGCTCTTCCATGAAGCTCTCCTTTCATCACATTAGAAAAGAGCTAAAAAGAAAGGCTCCATAAAACTCTCATAATTTTTTCAAACAATTCATATTCCGAAAAGTGTAAAATTTTCCCTGAATTGATATTGACATGGGGAAGATCAGTGCCATTAGTTTAATAAAAATACTCTACAATATTTGCTGTAATGAGATTGTTTCAGAGACCATCCTAATAAACTTCAAAATTAGTAAACCCTCAAAATTGATTACATATTCCAGGACAAACAATCACAATGATTCACCACTCCCATTTTCTGACAGCTCATCCCACTCTCATTGCATCCAATATTTTTTTTTTTCTTTTAAAAGCATCTCAAGTAAAATGTGGAAGACTGAACCATAATTCTGTAGACTATGCATGAGACACTTTTTTTTTTTTTTTTTTTTGTAACCCTTTTATTCCGGTGTTGGAAACTCATATTCAGCTCAGGCAAAAAAGGATTTTCAGGCTACTCAATTCCAGTACTCTGTCCATGTGTCTGAAAATGAGTCGTGGCAAAAGATTATTTCTGTGAATCAATAATGGTGGGGTGGTTTTCTTTTTCTTAATTTACAGTTCTTGTTTATATGTATAAACATGCACAAATAAGTATATATCTGCTTCCTCTTCTTCCTTGATTTGCATTTAGGCCTCCAGATTTCTTTCTGGTTCCCTTCAAATTTCTTGGATCACATTTCTCAGTCTTCAGCAGACAACAGGAAAACAGTACACTGAAAAAAGACTCTTGATCTTTCCTTCTTACTGATTCCTTTTTTATTGTCTTATCTTTTCATGTTGATTGAGTGTTTTCAGGACAAAATATTGCTGTTAGGGACAAAGCAATATAATATCAGGGAGATTTGTGAAGGTTACCAGGAATTAAGTTTATTTACTCAGTCCCCAGTGTGCTTAGTGCCTGTGTCCTGATGAAGAACTGAAGTCAAGTGGAAATTTAATGCTTAACCCATAACTGAAAATAACTTACATGAGTTTACAGACAGATAAAAGATATGGAGGCTGTCTCTACTGGACTGATAGTCAACTTGTGCTCAGAAAGCAATAGAAGCCACTTAAAGTGTTAAAATAAAAGTTGAATATCACTAATTTAATGCTTGCTTTAAAAGAAGACTAAAATGTATATTTACAGCTCCTTTTACATGCAATTTTAAAAACAACCATCTGCTGTTAGCAGATGATAATTGATTTATTGTTGTTGCTTTAAAAAAATTGAAAAAAATCCTGTCTTGTGCAATTCCTAGATTTTTTTCTCCCTTACAAAAAACAATGGATGTCCATGTAAAAATGATGCAGAAATGTCTTCTTTTTAGCAACTATCTTATGGCCATTTATGTCTTCAGCTGAGCATTGCAATCAAAGAACCTTTAAAGTGATGGACAATTTAGAAAATTGTCAGATCTCTGAAAAATGCTTTTAGCAATTGACCTGAACTTATTCATCTTGAAGACAGATGCTAAGGATTTAACACTTCCACATTCTCTTCAAATTAGACCCAGAGCTATTGCTGACTGGTGCAGGATCATGTGGCTTTGAGTATCCAATTCAGTCAGATCCTGAGGCCATCACTTTAGAAACACTTCCTGATGTAAAGATGCTTTAACCCACTCATCAGTCATGTCTTTTGACATGATAAAGTCAAAAGAGTACAGTCTGTAGTGGAGAAGAACAACTTCAAAGTCTAACCTGCAGACAGCACCCTGATTCTGTAGTGATTCTTGCATGAAATGAGATGTTGATTGTCATTTAGCATTGCATCTGTGAAATAATGAAATAACATTGTCACAAGTAGGAAACAATAGACCAAAACATGTGTTTTGCTAGATTTGCAGCTAAGCAACTGCGTGGAGGATGTTTATCTTTATTTTGCCCAAAACAGGAATGAAATTACCTGGAGGAATAGCTCCTATGTCACAAGAATATTCTGGATCCAAAAGGTGGAAAAATAATAAAATTCCAAAAATAAGAGATTGACTATACAGATATTAGTAATCTTCATCATAAAAGATGGTAAAAATCGGTAGAAATTATTCAAGTGTAAATTGAATCTAGAATTTTTTACATATGAAAATGCATGAGAGATATTTTTAAATAAAATAGCTAGTGCTAGCTTAGAGTTTTCTCACAAGAGTGTAGAAATTACTATAGCAGAGAAAGTGTCAGTCTAATCTAACAGGGGTCATAGTGAATTGCATAAGAACAAGCATTCAGTGATGCTTCATCAGATTTTTTGTTGCAAACCCCCAACGATTTGTAGTTCCCTTGGATCAAACAAAAATATGTTTTTCCTGTGCTCAGAGCAGACTTCAAGTAGAGTTTTGTGTCACACCTTTGTGACTAACCAGGTGCAAAGTACATTATTTGGAACAGATCAATCTCTCTGATTTTGTCCAAATATTTTTTTGTCAAGACTATTACATGGGTCTCCTTTAGTAAAATGAAAAATTAATTTTACAATCCCACACTCTCCACACTCCATCCGCTAAAAATAACACGTAAAGATCATCACAAAATTGTATTATTTTCTACATTGCTAAAGGTGCATTTTCCTTTCTGTCCATTCCTTCCTTCCTAAAGCAAAGCCCATGTTATGAGGGGAAGGGAAGGAAGTACTGAGCCTCTGTAAAATGAATTTTGTTTGGTTGAATGAAAAATGCTGTTTTGTGGCAGTGAAAACTAGTTGTGAACTCCAGTGTAACCCTGGCCAACTCAAATAGTTAACTGCAAAGTTTACATTTGGGAATGGGACCCTACATGAAGTTAAAATGTTCATGTTTTCAGAAAATAAGTTTCAACAACATACAATTAAGCAGTAATTCACTTTAAAATTAAATTCAAATTCTGCAAGAAAGCAGAATGTTTGACATTGAGGGAGATTGAAACAGGAGGTTTTAACAACAATGATTTCCATTTAACTTTTGCATTTTCTGTGCTCTTGTTTAGTACTGAAACACAGTCATATTGAATGTCTGGCCACAAAAGGTCACACTGGTTCCACAGAAACTCTAGTCTTCAACAATTTTTTCAGACTAAATTGTTTTTGGATTGATCTTGGTTTTTCCCCTTCTTTCAGAAACGTCATTGCTTAGTGGCAAGAATATGATAGGAAGTTTGTAAGTGCAAAGGTCTGAAGAAAGAGAAAGGAAAAATGCCTTCAAACACTTTTTTTCATTTTCTTTAGAAAGATATTCCATGGCATGCATTATGTGAACAAATAACAACAGCACTGCTTGTCTTAAGAAGACAGAAAGATTGATTTTTCTTGGGTTTTTTTAATGTTTCTGCTCATGCTTTCAACCCCAGCCACTGATGTAATAGCCAAATGTTTGAGCTTTGACCCGAACAATAGCATTTCACACTTGGAAAATCCCTATGCCAGCCTGTAGGAAGTCTCTGCCACCACGCCTCCTGATACAACACTTGTCCAAGGAAAAAATTAATAACTGTCAAAACTGGCATAGGTATAATGGATCTGCTTTTTGGTTAGTGGTTTGCACTGCATGTTTCTCAAAACACAATTCAAATATTTACAGTGAATGCCTTTGGCTGTAAGAAAGGCAGGAGGCAATATAGGAGCAGGCAGCTCAGCCCTTGAAGGGTTTGAAGCACTTCAATCCATTGAAGTGAAGAGCTTTTCCCTGTTCCAGGCAACAAGCAGAATTATGGGAGGAAAAAGTCATCAAGTTGACCAGGGAAGGCTTGGACTGGATATTGGTAAAAATGTCTTCATGAAAGAGTGGTCAGACACTGGAACAGGCTTCCCAGGGCAGTGGTGGAGTCATTGTTCCTACAATTGTTCAAAAGACATGTAGATGTGGCATTTTAAAACATGGCTTAATGGTGGGTTTGGCACTGTTAGATTAACAGGTTGATTTGATGATATTAGAGGTCTTTTGCAACCTAAATGATTCTTTGATTATCTGGTTAAAGAGAAAAATCGCAGTTGTTCTGTGGGAGGGTTTTAAGCATAAGCTTGGTAATCAGTGCTAGGATTTAAAAAAAAAATCACTGCTCATCTCAGGCAACACTGATTCTTTTCGATTTTGTTGCCCAGGATGACATTCTTTTTCTAGACCCATGAGATTACTTTTTTTTTCTTTTGACAAGTTACTTATTAGAGACTGAGAAAAATGGGAATACTTTTGATCTCTACAGATCTTTCCTCTAATATGTTATGGATTTACACCTGTACCAAGAGATTATTGCATTTGTCCTGATATACTGATGGAATGGGCTGTGATGGGGAGGGACCCAAGCATGTGGACTCTTCTTGGTTGCCTGCCTATCTCCAAACTGATACCTAGGTGCTAATAAACCAGTTGGCATCTGGTTCTTCTTTTCTGGAATGGGACTTAAAGAGAAACAGAAAAAAAAATCCACCAGACATGAAGGGGAAGGATGTTGATCTTTCTGGGACATTACTCAGAAGTTTTCCTACTCCTATTCATTGCTACTCCTGTTATTTTTATATTCCTATATTCCTATTCCTTTTATTATTTACTGTTTACTGATGCAAAGAAGGCTGCTCAATATGCTGCTTCCCTCACTACTCAGTATCTTTTTCTTACAACCCTCATAAATTATTGCCTGTCAAAAATGCAAACCATGATCAAAACCAACAGAATTTCCTCCTATTTCCTTCAGTGGGATTTAGATGAACACTCTTTTGAGCAACATGTTTACCCTTCTGTCTCTGATCTAGACCATGTGCCTTCAGAGAAAAAAAATACTCACAGAACAAGGTTTTTGGATATATAATTATCCAGAATTATATAACTGAGTTATATGATGACTACCAGGATAGAAGACTGTAACAAAAACTCAGTCTGGTCTTTGCAATGCTTAGCACTCCACTTGTAACTTTCAGATTTCTCCATGGTGATCTGGAGGTCCAGTTATGAGGGGAAAGCAGCAAAAGTCATCTGAAGGAGACCATGCTGTAGGAGGGAGGACATGCAAAAGTGGAAATGCATTACTTCCAGCCTGAAGACCCCCACTAACTCACCCAGAGTCAAGCTGTTTACTCTGATAGTAAAATCTCCATCACTGAAATCTACTTTGGGATCCTTCTGATGCTGCCATGACCAATGGAGTTGACAAAGCTGAACACAAAATTATCTGATCCTGATAGAGGTTTTCCAGCTAATGACAATCCAAAGGCAGCAGCAGACTATTGATCTGTTTAGTTTCTGTGCATTTTCCATCTCAGATACAGGTATTCAGGTATTTTTATGTCTTCCCAATGACTGCCAGTGCCTCCCCATCCACCACCCAGCCCAGGTGGTTTTGTGCAGGAGCTGACCTTAGAGGGGAGCTGGCTGTGGTAAGGATGGCAGCTCATCCATCACAGCCTTCGCAGGCTGTCAGCGTTGCATTTAATCTCACTTGTAATTTTCCAGGGGAGGTTTGCAAAAGCCACAAACAGAATCCTAATGCTATATAATGAGGTTAGTAGCCAGTGAATACTTCCCCTTAGGAGGAAGCTGGGCTGTGTTCTAGCTGCCCTCAGCTCTGCAGAGATAGGAAACTCCCAATTCAGCCTACAGTCCCACATGCTGTTCATGTGCTGTGGGAGCAGGTATATATTTTCTAGGCAAGATTCTCTCATATGTTGTCACAGGTATACTTCCCTCTCAACTCACATGTGCTCTCAGAAATGGGCACTCAGAGTCCTGCACTTTTCAAAAAAAGACTTTTCCAGCCACTGTCACATTGTATACATGAGGCTTCATTCCAATTTTTAGATTTGGGACATCTTGCTCATTGATTGTCCTGCACGCTTCAAGTCCTTCTGTAAATCCTGATCAAAACCCACCCAGACAACCACAGTTTTTAAAAGTTTGAACCCAACTCAGTAAACTTCTTTCAGCTCTGAAATTTTCAT
The DNA here is from genome assembly GCF_903797595.1 of Erithacus rubecula. Lineage (NCBI taxonomy): Eukaryota > Metazoa > Chordata > Aves > Passeriformes > Muscicapidae > Erithacus > Erithacus rubecula. The sequence goes on along the minus strand of NC_136661.1, from coordinate 28,526,397 downwards.
TTTTCATTATGTTCACTACACTTATCTTCCACTTTCATTCCCTTCTTGAGGTTTACCAGCACAGAAATGAGCTAAGTTGGAATCAATATGACCAGAATTATATTCTCGGAAACAATGCCAGATTCAATCAAGAAGGGTTACTCCAAGGATGAGATATAAAGCTCTGCTTCCCAGATATATATTCAATAGAATGACCTCTCTCCCTGACCTGTCTGTCCATGTCATGCTGACAGATCATATCTTCCACTGATACAGACCCATGGAAGCTGCAATTTGTCAACAAGTACCTGGGCTGTCCAAATCTGGAATGGATTTCTATGATATTGCTTCTCTTCTGGCTATAAGATGGGAACAGGCTAAATCCCTGGAATTATGTGGGCCTCAGTCACCTCATCAAGCTTTATCCCTTGTTTCTCATTCCATAGGTGTCTAACTCCTTGACCAAATGATGAACCGAGAGAAAAATGTGTATTTTTTTCTCTAGACACATTTTTATATTTACAGATTCTTCAGCAAACAGATTAGTTAAATTACTATAGCTATATTCATTGTTGCTGGAAGCAGTATTGATAATTATTACAATGTTATATTTTTAAAAATTATGTTTTCAGCCTTGAAGCTGAAAAACATCAGCTAATCATCCTGAAATTGTTTGTGCCAGGTGTCCTCCTGAGCTGAACTAGCTCTTAAAATTTTGCTGAAGCAGTTAATCAGATCCTGAGGGCAAGATTTAAGAAAAATACCATGCTTTCAAATGAACTGTCTCCATTAATAACTTTAATGTTATCTCTGTAATTTGGCAGGAAACTGGAGTCCAAAACCAAACTTTTCTTGCTTTTTAAAGAAACCCAGCCAAATTTGGCCAAGTTGCTAACCTCCAGCCACAAAGATATTGGAAGGAAGTTTTCCTGCATTATTTAATTCTCCTGAGTATTCTCCATTTCTCAGAGCTCTTAGCAGTCTTGTTTCATTACAGAGCATAGCATGTCTTCCCTGCAGTTATTCTTTCTTGTAGGATGGAGAAAGCATATTTTTAGTCCTAGAAAAGGGAAAAAAAAAAAAAGGAGAAGAAAGAAATAGTGGAACAAAGGAGAAGTAAAGTCGAGTAAAGACTAGAAATTCCTATAGAAAAAGAATGGAAATTTTTTTATTTGAGTATTATTGAACTGACACCCTAATTATATTTACGACCTTGCCATTATTTAATATAAGGATATTTTGGTTCATGGGAATTTTTTCTCCCTTTTAGGTAATGAAGGTATAAATCTTCATTGAAACTGCATCTCTGTGCAATCATTTGCTTAGAACTGCAGTATCTTTAACAAAATTTTAAAAAATCCTCGTTCAGCTCAAACAAGGCATAGCAAGGAAAGAAAATGTCATTATAAAGTCCAAAATAAACCAAAACAGTCTTCTATTCAGACAATCAATTTCTCAATGGTGCCCAATAGACATATTGAATCACACATTTTGCTTACACAGCAGCCCAGAGAACAACAAGAACCATATTGCTACCCATCCCTTTTTTGCAAAAGGTTGGCAATTATAGCTCTTGGAAAGTGGTAACCATCTTTCATTGTGTCAGTAAGTATTACTCAGGTTGGCATACAACCTCCCTGCTTACCCTCACAATATTCTTAATTAAATTAAGACTGTACCTGGAGCATAGAGGCCTGATCCTTGCAAATGCTACAAAGTTTGTGATACAATGCAAGAGTTGATGGTGAGGAATTCTGAGGTGTGTGTTGTGCAGGTACATGCTGTGCAGATTTAGCTCCAGGCTGGAATGAACTGATTTTCATCCAAAATCCTATTTCTCACCATATCCAACCTTACACATAGGTAGAATAAATGCAATGAGGGGGTGTCATCATTTTATCATAAAGGGCATATTCTTTATGGTAGATATGAGAGAGTGTGCTTGTATCTTGAGTCAGAGGGCTTTATTTCCCTAGTAAAGACAGATGGGATTTTGAGTGCATGAAGCTAGAAATAGGAAAAAACAAAACAACAAACCCAACAAAAACAAAGGACTAAGATGAGTCTTGTGGTAGACAGTAGCAATTGGGACTTTCCATAGTCTATTTTATACCCTTTCACTAGGCCATCTTAAAGTACTCTTTTGCCTTTTCATAGGGGTGTTCACAAAGTGACTTAAATAAATCATGAGATGCAAATGTAAATAAAAACAAAACCTGGGATTTCTGTTCTAGAATTTGAGTAGGCACCATACAAGCAATTCATACCATTCATTTATTCAGATTTACGTCCAAACACTGAAAAGAAAGTGCAGTCTATTGGCTGGGAAGCTGGGTTAACATTTAGAAGCTCACAGGGTTTGCTCTGTGTTTTGCTGTGGATGTCCTGCAGGTTTTTGGATGAGCTCTCAAAGTGTAAAAAAACAAAAACTGGCACCTTTAGTGGCAGGCAGTGGTAGCCCTTATGATAAGCATTTAAGCTCTATTTGATGCAAACATTAATCAGCATTCTGAGCACCCCTCCATTTAGCAGGCTGGCAGGTCAAAAGCCAAGAGGTAACCAATATGGAAATTTCAGAAAAAATGACCCTTGCTTCAGAAGTCGGTGAATAAACTGTTTTGTTTCCCTCTAGCTTTGTACAGCTCCCCAAAATACATTTCCTACATATTCTACAAGAGCAGTAACTACACAAGGCCACTTAGAGAAGATGAGCTGAAAAACAAATAGATTTTGGATTTTCATACAGCTCAGGTATGAGCTCAGTGATAGGATTACAGCCTGAAAGGACCAAAACACTCCAAGGCATGCTCAGAAATTAATGTGACTGAGTAATATTAGGGTATGAAAGCCAGTGTGCTTAAAGAGTCAAGTTGCCTCCAGGATTAGATTAATGCTCAACAAGGATTTTCTAGGGCCTTAATTCTGTGTAAGTCTTTCTAGCCATCCATTCCAGCCTATAGAATAAAAGTACCAGCACTGTCAAATCAAAGGATTACTGTACTAAAGAGAGGAAATACATGGAAAATTTGATGCATTAGAGTTAGGGACACATCCTACCTGAACAAATGAATCTTGCCAGTCTACTCTTTAAAATACCTCATGAATCTGCCCTGATCCTTTCACCCTTGAATCTTATCTGTTGCATGCTGTCAGATTATTTTCCTGGCCAGTGATTTGCAGGATCTAAGAAGTCAGACTATATATCATAATGTTTTCATGTTGATTAATGTTTTGGGCATTCGGCAATATTAATGGAATTCTCCTTTTTTTGTAGGTGTCAACTGAAGAAGGAATGAGCTTAGCCAGAGAATATTCCTGCTCCTTTTTTGAGACTTCAGCTGCTCTCCGTTTCTACATTGATGATGTCTTTCATGGATTAGTGAGGGAAATTCGAAGGAAAGAGTCCTCACTGTCCATGATAGAGAAGAAGATGAAGAGGAAGGATAGCCTGTGGCGAAAACTGAAGGGATCCCTGAAGAAAAAAAAGGAAAGTACAACCTGATGGCAATTCTCCATGAATCACTCATCAGGAGCTGACCATAGTAACCTGTAAGAGTTCAAAAAGGCAGCATTGACACAGCATCTTCCAGGCCAGGTCCTGGAGTTCCTTCCCTTCAGCTCTCATGCAGAAGTTGCTCCTTGAGAGCCTAATTCATGGTTTCCCTGTGACTCTTCTGTTCTATAGTGTCATTTAGCATAACCTCTCATACCTTTTCTGCAACTCTGAGTGGAGAAAATACTGTGTTTTTTAACATGTGCTCCATGGCTGGTCTTCAAATGCTATGAGTTACGCCAGCAGCCAAGGCAGAACCAGCTTACACCAGCTCCAGGGCAATGGATAAACTTATTGCCTCCTCCTCTGCATGCACAGGTCATTTCATCATCCCAGGAATGAAAGACATTGATGTCAATGGATTTTTTTGACTTTAAGGACTTTGGGATATGACCTTCAGCTTTGCATTCACATGTAGGTTTAGGGTTAGAGTGTGCTCTGTGTCTGTGTGTGACCGTGTCTGTGAGCCAGGCACAAAGGGAGCCCTGGGGATTCTGACCCCGTGTGCCCCATCCCCATCGTGGCCTGTCCAGGCAGGTTTTGCAAGCAGAGTCATGCACCAGCCCTGCAGAGGCTGCACTGCCTCCTCTCAATGGCACTTGCCAGGGCTGGCTGGCAGAGGTGCCACCTCCTACAGATCTGCTGTGCATGGAAATCATGCAAGGGTTTGTGTTGGAAAGGAGCTTTTAAAGGTCACCTGGTCCAAACCCCTGCAATGAACGGGGACACTTTACACTTGGTCAGGTTTCTCAGAGTCCAGTTCGGCCTTTCGTTGGATGTTTCCAGGGATGGGGCACCCACCACCAACTGGGGCATCCTGTGCCAGTGCTTCACCATCAGCCACACTCCCCTGTCCCACCAAGGAGCTCTCAAGTGCTCTGTGTGTCCAATGAGCCCCAGAGCCCTCCCTGCAGCAGTGCAGCTCTGTCCCAGCATGAAATAGCACCTGTGATGTAGCATCCAGCCCTTGACTTACTAGAGAATTGCATCAGCTCAATCACCATTGCTCACAGTCCTTGACCATCCAGCTGAAACACTTGATTAAGCAGTTGGATAAGTCTTTTTAAATATTCCTTTTTAAAGCTGGCATGAAGTAGAGTATATGCTCTTAAACATTTTTCCTCCTGAAGTTCTTTTAATGTTGTTGCTATTTATAAATTTTACAGATAGAATATGCATAAGTTTTGTCAAAATTAAAGATTGTGATTTCCATGGAACCATACAAGTAGTCAGTGTCATTTGTGCCTGTGAGTGATAATTGATATAACAAAAAAACATGTGTCTTTGTTATTAAATGTTCCTTTTCCAGTTTTCTTCTGTGATTATTTTGCAGAGTTTCAACCAATTATATTTTGCATAGTCTGGGTAGGAGGGGATTTGTTTTCCTCTGAAAAAAAAAACTTGGAAAGGTTTAGGTATTGTGAATAGCTTTAGTTCATTAAAATCTAATGTTTTGTTCTCCACTGTCCCTTCCTTTCCAGGGAATCTGGAGATATTTTGTGAGTTGTCAAAAACCCTCCATCAAAAGTAATTATTTGTTGTATGTTTTTAGATCCTATGTGGCTATATTTCTATTTGAGAAAGATTGTTTTGGAGGAATACAAGTACATAAACCCATTCAAGGTAAATTTTCTGTTTCTTGCCTCAGAACGCTGAAGTCTGCATTTATATCATTGCAATTATTAGTTTATCTGTATTGCCACAGAAGTTTCAGGTCAAGTGTCCTAAAGATGAAAAGATGCACTTGTCCAAAAAGTTTATGAGCTAAGTATTGGTGGAGGGACAACGAGAGGCTGCACTGAACAGATGGCAGCTATGAGACAATAAATAACAAGGGGAAACATCTGTGTTTGTTCCAATCCTGCACACTGCACAGAGGGGAACGAAGCAGTCATTCCCTGTGTAAGAGAGCATAGAAATTACCACCATGAGAAACCTTGAGGGATGGTCTTTGTTTTTTTCAGGCAGATGACTGAGTTTTGAATCAATTGAAAATCATTTAGTGTCTGTTTTATCATTTCACACTGCCCTACTTAGGGACAAATAACATCAACATGGACTTGGCTCTGTATTTTTAGGGGTATCTTGGTATAAGTCAGTTTACAAGACAAGGAAAGAAAGCATAAGCCAGAATAAGTACAGTGTGTTATTAAGTCTTAAATGGATTAACTTGATTAAATATAGCCATTTCACTGGCATTAAGGTCATCTGGCATAGAGCAACATCTTTCTGCGTTGTCAGACTCTCTTAGCCCTCAAGCAGGGTTACCACACACAAGCTGCTCTTGGAAGTGATTCCTGGATTGTGCCAGGCTCTTCACCACACTGACCAATGGGTCAAAAAAGTGCTGCTCTTAACCAATATAGACATCATTCTAAGATTTTGGCAGTATGGATGTGCTAAGGTGTCTCCTGGGATATGTTCTAATTAGTGGAACAGACACAGTTTGCATCATCATATTCTCAGATGTAGCAAGCCCATGAGAACTCCAGGTTCTGTGTCTTCACAATCAGCCCTGAAATGTTCATTTTGAAAGGCATTTGGTACCAGGTTAGTCTCTTCAGGAAGAATGAGGTACCATACCCTCTGAGGATATTCTGCTAACATCTTCTATGAGGAATTTCAGGCATTAAATATGTCTTAAGTAGAAAATTCTGTATTGATCTCACTCCACTTTGATCATGTAGAACTTGAGGATTACATCCAGTCATTCAGATGCTCTCTTTGGTAATACAGAGAGATATTGGTGATTTTCCCCATATGGCATGGATGGTTAGCATATGGTGAATCCCTCCTGAACTGGCCATCTCTTTCCTGACTATATTTCACTCCACAAAAAGCTGACTCCCAGTCTCCCAGTTAACATTTTGATATCTAAAGTCAGGTAGGATAAACTCCATCTGTACAGATTTTTCCACTCAAAATCAACAGCAAAGAATAGTTCTGCAAACGCTAGGGTTTGAGTCTTGCCTCTGAAACACCACACCAGCCTTTACTTCTAAATTGGAAAAGTAATTCTGATTTACCATGACCCAATTCCTCAATAATCTATAACGCTTAACCTCAGTTAATTGAGCAGTGCTGATGGAGGTTAGAGTTAGTGAGGATAATATAAGTCATAACTGCACAAAAGATTGGGTGCAGCTCCTTTACCTAATTAATCCTTCTGATTCCATCATAGAAGATTGTATTTAGCTGTCAGACCTAGCTGACCAAGAAAATTAAAAAATAGAGGCTCTGTGTCTGAAGACTTTTCTATATCTGACTATTCTCTCATCTAATCATGCATGGAAGATTTGAAGAAGGAATCAGACCATTTTATTTTGCTTTGTTGCCTACAGTCCCATGCAAGTGGCAGCTATAACTTATTCCTCTGTCAGACCGTGTTGCAATTGGACCATAATTCAGGTTCCTACAGGAATATAATTAAAGCCAGGTAATAAATAAAATAAAGTAATAACAATTTGCAAAAGTATCCTTGGTGTCTCTCACAAATACATAATATATGGTGGTTAATTACCCTTCTTCACAGCTGTGGCAGATCACATGTTGCCTCTAGTTGAGAAGTGATCTGGGGAAGGCTGTAAGTCAAGGTGGAGTATTGCAGAACTTAAGTTTTGCTTTGTACATGGTTTTGGCACACCAGCCTTAGAAATTTTGTACAGAATCCACCTCTGCTTGCTCAGACTGGCAGTTCATAACTATGTTAGCAATCTGATGTCTTTACAAATGATTAAAAATAGTTCCTTTGCACACCTGAAACATGTCTGTTTTGAGACTGAGATTTAAGAATGCATAGCTAGAATGAAAAGAACTAATTAGTGTTATTTTGCCCACTAAATATATAATACATATATCAATATATAGGCAATATGCATACACTATAATATATATAGTTTCTGAATGTCTCTTTTGTAAGCTTAGATGTTTGCACCCTCTATCATGACAGAAAAAAAACCCAACAAAACATCAACAACAAAAGACGTGCAGAAACTATCCAACAGCTGTATCAAATTCTTCTCCCAATTTGAACTTTTCTCTTGGCTCAGATGTGATTTGTGACAACCAAAATAGTTGCAAGTGGGTCTTTTGTAGAAACAGTAAGCAAAGGTACCTACTGCAGCCACCTCAGAAGGTGACATAATGTGGAATTCAGAAGGTGAAATAATGATGAGTGTTAAACTGAAAACTGTAAATACATGAATACTCATGTATTTTATGTAAATCACAAAGGGTTGGTGATTAGCTCCTAGAGCTAGCTATATGCACTAGTGTTGGCCTGAATTTGTACTAGCAATCAAAAGTAGACAATTATGCTAATATAATTCAATTAAGTCTACTTACAGCAGTTAGCCATATTTAGACATTTCCTTTAGGGAATCTTACTTAGGCAAGTGTGCATCCCACACTGCTAATTGCTTATGACTCTGAAAAAAATCCCTGAAAATTAGCAGAGGAATGGAAAAATCACAGAATGTGGCTTTAATGCAATATGAAAATCACTGTTCTCATAACTTTTAATGGCAGTTGAATGGAATAGTGTCTTCAAACAGATCAGCCTCCCTTTTAGCACTATTTCTAGCTTGATCTGTCCCTTCAAGCATGTGGAGTTAGAATGTCTGCCTGGCAAAATGATTTGTAATGGGGATGGCATTGTCTCACAGATGCTGTGAAAGTCACCCCAAGAGGCATTGCCCTGCACCTCTAGCCTGATTTATCACTCCCTGATGCTCTTGGTTCCAAACCTCCTCAATTTGAGCTCTCCAATTTTGTTACATCGTGCTGAATTATGGGGTTGTTTTGTGATGAGGACAAATGTCCACTCAAGAGCACCAAACTCATTTCATGATCTGAACTCTTTCCCCAAGAGGTAATAAAGACAAGAACATCCAAAACCATTGCATCACCTGCTGTATATCTTCTGTCAATAGATAATTAATGTGACAATTAGATTTTCCCATTCTCACACTTTGTCATGTATCTTTTTTTACAGCACTTTTGGGTTTACAGCTATTTCAAAAGCTACATGATCAAGCTAGAAAGCCATCATTTTTCATGATGCTTTTGGAAGAGAATTTCACTAAAAAAATAATTTTAGGAGGATAAAATAAAGCAGGTCTTATAATGATATATTGCCTTAGTTGTATTAAAAAAGCCCAATATAATTTTACCTTATAGATTAGGCATAATCAATAGAAGAGAAAGGCATCCAATTTCACATCTGTGAAACTCACCAGTGAAAAATATCATATATTTATGTTCTTTCTGCATTCTGCAAACAAGATAGTTGGAAATTATTTTTCCTGGAAAGAGAAAATCAGGATAGAACTAGTAGATTAAAGAACTGTATTGTAAATCATAGTTGTGACTTTATTTAGCTCATTCAAAAAGTTTCTTATGCACTTCTATCCATTTGTGTCTCTGCAATCCCAAAAACACTCTTTTATTTTACAGGGGCATGTAAGAGACAGGACAAGGGGAATTAGATTTAAATTGAAGAGAGTAGGTTTATAAAGGTTTATAATAGATTTAGGTACAGGAATATATATATATATACATATATATATATATATATATATATATATAAATTTTTTTTTTTTTTTTTTTTTTTTTTTTTTTGCCACAAGAGTGGCGAGGTTCTAGGATAGATTCCTATAGATATCCCTGAAAACATCCAAGGCCAGGTTAGATGGGATTTGGAGCAATCTGGGATAGTGCAATGGCAGAACCATTTTATAATTTTATAATCCTATGATTGTATTTAATTTGTTCTCTTGCACTAGCCCCAGCTATTTAAAAAACAGCCTCAAATGCATTTGACAAACCAAAGACACAGAATCTTCTATGTTCTCCAGAAGTTTCTTATTAGTGCTCACACTGAGGAAAAACAATAAAGTTTTCCCTGATAAAGTTTTGTAAAGTCAATCAACTTTCTGGATAAAAACTGAATTTGCCTCCACTGCTAGACATTGCTGACTAATCACAGATGCCTCTTTATGTAGGACATTGACTAAATAAGCTTGAACATATAAAGCATTCAGCCAGCATAAGTGGGCAGCTCCTCTGAAGGCAGTGGAAAATCTTATGGTTGATTCACATCCGTCTCCAGAAGAAAATTGCACATTACAGCATGATAATGAATATACTTCAGAGGAAGATGAGGTTTCTGAACTGAAAACTTAAAAAGTCCATAACCCAAAGCAAGACAATTTAAAGAAGACAGAATAAACAGACTATTAGTAATGACAAGGATAGGCAGAAGGAGTAGAGGAGAATACAATATAAGTAAATGTATGAAAATCATAAAATCATAGAATGGTATGGGTTGGAATGGACTATTAAAGGTCATCTAGTTCATCCCTCATTGCTGTAAAAAGGGATAACTTCAACTAGATCACTTTTCTCAGAGCCCTGTCCAACCTGACCTTGAATTTTACAGGAATGTGGCATCTACCACCTTGGTAAGTAACACGTATCTCAATTGAACTTGGAAAGCCTTGCAATGTTCTTCACTCTTGATGACCCCTAACAGCTTTTTGAAGGGGACCAAGAGCAGATAAAATGACAAAAGGATACATGACTAGCTCCAGAAATTAGGTTCAAGCACACCCACCATGAGTTTGTTGGAGGATATTAAGATGAGTGATACTAAAAGAAACAGAAATTGATGATGATTTGCTTCATGCTTCATGAGGATGATGAAATTTGGTTGGCTTAGAAAATTAAGAGAGATCAGAGAATTTATTACTGCTGTGAGTAAACAAAATGGTTTAGGAATATTTTAATGCAAATCAGATTTAAAAAACACAGCACAAAATGGAAAATTGATTGAGAGGAAACAACACCAAAAAGTGAATGTATAGTTTTTATTTCCTCTCTGCAGTACACATCCGGTTCCTAATGAGAATCTGCTTGAAGCTGACTATGGAATAAGCTGGTCCCTCATTGAAACTTCTTTAGACATTTAAAAGAACAAATCTCTCTATGGTTTTTGCTATCTCCCTGTGCTGTGTCTGCTTCAGGAACTGAAAGCCACTCTTTTCAACAGAAGAGATGGAGAAAAAGTAGGATGCTCATCTTTGTACTTTTGGAAGGATAGTAGCAAAACTCTCATTTGTATGCTTCATAACTAATATAAAAGATGGCGTGATAGCTCCCTGCTGAAGATTTTAAATGATACTTCAAATATATAATTTCATCTAGGACAGCAGCTACCAGTTTGCAACCAGTGCATGCAGATCTTTTGCTGCTGGCTTTTTCCCTCCCACTGTGTTCAGACCAGATGTTAGTGAAAAATGGAACCTGTTTCTGCTCTCCTGTTTAGTTAATAGGGTGTTCACTGAATACTCCTAAGTCTTTATCCAGCAAAACTGGATGAAATCCAAGTTATCAGAGAATACAGCAGGGCTGTCTTTAAGGAGGCAGATGTTCAAAGGAGTACTTTGAAGAGTTTTTGACCTGTGAGGAGTTGATTACCATGATGTGGATGAAAGATGAGAAGAAAAATAGATGAAACCATAAAGCCTAAGAGAATATGCTATACCTGCCAACAAAAAACTTCAGAAAGACTTAAGTTATAGAAGCTGTAAAATACTGCTGTGATAAAAGTTCTGAGTCAGGACAGACCTTCAGGGACTGCAGAGAAATTTGAGAACACTCAGTACCATCTCTGTTCTTTCACCTGATAGAGATTTTTCAATCCAGTTGTCACTGAGTAATAAAAATCCTTACAGGGAATCACAGTGGTTCAGATAGATTGGATAAGAAAAGTTATACTGTGTCACAAAAAGATCTTCACTTTTAATGGATGAGGAGGTTTGACTAGTTTGAAGATTTCCCACCATTAGTTAGATTTTGTAAATTAAGAGCAAATTTGAAGACTACTGTTAGAAGCTCTCAGTTCATCTTGGGTATAAACCAATGCCAATTATTTCACTGATAAACAAGAGACTGTCAGCCTGAAAGTGAAGCAGTCTGTTCTCCTTGGCCAGAATCTTCCAGACACCGGATAGAACCTGCACCCCATGCATTTGTCTATTTCCAAATGGTTCAGCAGCAGTGAGCAAGTGCTGAACCTCAGGCTCTGCCTCACAAACCTGCTGTTGGCCACCTGTGGGTCTCACCCAGTCAGAGCCTAAAGGAGGAATTTCATCTATCACAACCCTCTGGGCTGTAACAGGTCCTTTCCCCTGGGGTAGGTGTGAACAGGAGCAGGAGAATCAACACCACTGGGAAGGCATCAGAAGGCAGATGCCCTTTCATGCCTTCCTTGAGCTGTGCTGATCAAACAGGGAGCAACAGCTCTTCTTGACATTTATTTTTTTCCTTCAGAAAGTGTTAGAAGGGCAGAGTTAAATAAAATGTACCATATTTTACCATTTTAGAACTGAATGTGGTTTTTTTTTTTTTTTTTATCTTGCAGAGCAGGGCAGGCACTATGGGATTGCTTTCTCACTGGAAAATATGTACCCTATGCACCTCAAATATTCTCAGAGACACACACATGTTCCAACCCCAGAATTTAATCTGTGGCCATCTATCATGCAGCCTGCATCTGAAGTAAAATAGTAAAACTAGGGTGAAATTTTTTTCACATCTTTGTGCCACCAGAGGAAAAAAAAGTATCATATGCTTCATAATTTTACTAATAACACCCACACTATCTATTTTCTATGTGCCCTATTGGGTATCCTTCAGTAGTTATTTTCAAAACATAGAAACCATAATACTCTTATTTTCATTGCAAAGAAATCCAGAAAAAAAAAAGTTTAAATTAAATGTATAACTTTAATGTGGCCACATTTTCCTAAAATAAGTACTAAATTTGTTCAAGTGCATCAAATTTGGGTTGTAATAATTCATGGTGAAGAGGAGCAAGATATTGGCACTTGATGGAGTACTTGCATGTGACTTTTCCTCGGTATTTTTAATCTCTGTAAAAAAAAGTGTGTCAGTGAGAGAGGGGAGTCTGCTGGGATGACTTTAGGTATGTACATTAATCAGCACTAGCAGAAAAAAAGTAAATAGAGGTTCAATATTTGGCTAACTTCCAACTGTTGAGACACATTAGATGGTAGGCAAGGCTTGCAAGGGAACTGGTAAAGGCCTTTACATTTAGGTCACCTATATTTAGACAAGATAAAGCATTATGTCTTGTCCTACTAAGAACTGTCCCAGATTAATAGATCATTTTTCTATCCAGCTTTCACATTTTTGCAGAGGACTGCTGTGCTGCTGCCTACAAAAAAATGCCTGGATTTAAAATAAATTTGATTGTGATTTAACAAAAAAATAAATTGCATTTATCTTTAGAAAATGATAAGATGAAAAGGGCAGGGCTCTACCTCACTTTGTCCAAATCAGTATATTATGCAGAATATTTTTTAGTTCAGTTTCTGGGTTTAAGCACTTTCAGTGACTTAGGTAATACAAACATAATTTACCATAGATTTCCCTCTTAAGGGATGAGATTTTCTGTAGATTCTCATTTTGGTATATTTCCCAATCCTTTATCTTAATTAAGGTTTACAATACTACAAAAGGTATGTTTCATACTGCATCCAACTAAATGAACCTTTACTGCTGAAGCCAAAGCAGAATTCCCAGAAAGCAAATTAAATGACATTCAGGTATGTTGTCTATCTTCCTTCAAACACTGTTAAATAGAAACCACCTGAATCAGAATTTATATCTGAGAAATTAGCAATTACCAATTGACATTCTCAGAAAATTATACCGGAACTTGTTTTTGGACATGTAAGCTTTGGCACACAAGCAAAAGGCTAAACCACTTGTATTCAGCTAAGTTTCATTAGACGCTCCTGAGAAACCTTGAGAAACACAAATTATTTTCCTCTTTTTATTCAATTTGTAGAATAGGCACAAGTGGAATATAAGTTCACATACTTCTCTGTAAAAAACAACATTTGGATCACTAGAACTTGATTTCCATAGCCAAGTGTGGTCTTTTTTTGCTTCTTGAGGGACACAAGGCATTTGTCTTTTTATAGAAGTCAGAAGCTCTGCACAACACTCTGGGGCATCACAACAGAATTCTTGGGCAGGTAGGTATGTGTGAAAACATAGGAGACAAACAAAGCCTCAACAAATGAAGGAGTTTCATTATGTTTTGCTTGCATGGGATGATTCCTGACCCATGCCAATGTCCAAACAGTGCCAAATCCAACTGAGGAGGTGCAACCTTCAAAACTATGAGAGGAGTCAGATCACAGAATCCTGGAAGGGTTTGGATTGGAAGGGACATTAACAATATCTTCATTCATAAGCCCCCTGACATGAGCAGGGATACTTTCCACTAGACCAGGTTGCTCAAAGCCACACTCAGCCATGCTTCCAGGGATGGGGCAGCCACAGCTTCTCCCTGTGCCAGGGCTTCACCATCCTCATAGACAGGCCCATACTAATCCACCCACTCTGTGCCATGGGGCCATATACTCTGACACTCTAAAATAATCACCATCAAAAACCTCCAAACTGTTGTTTTTCCCACTGCAAAGGGAACAAGTTATCTCATGTTTCTCCAAGCAGTTCCTTGAATAGACTTTGAGTGCTTGTGTGACATGTGAGCAGGATCAGTGCAGCCACAAAATCATTACTGACATATTTCCAAGTGGCTACACTATGCCAAAGGTGTTTATGTGTCTTTCATTGCCTTATAAATACAAAATAAGCTTGAGAGAACTGTGGCAGCCACTCTGAGATGTGATAGTTCAGCTTCTGTAGGCCATCAGGAAGAAATATGAGTAGCCTTTGAGTTTGCAGTTTGAAAATGAATACTACAGAGTCTGGAAGCACTGCATTGAGTTAGCTCATTAAAAAAAAAAAAAAAAAAAAAAAAAGGCCTTCTCCAATGGATAAAAATGTTTAAAGTAGCTACTCGTTTATTAGAGTGAATCTTGAGGTCCTGTTCCACCCTGGCTTTGGATCACTCTGCATGCTTTCTCCAGTAATATTTATTTTACCTTAGTTCTATTTGCCTCGTCTGAGAATTTAAATTAAAAACACAGCATTATTTGTCTGGATTGTATTATCCAAGTTTAGGGGTATTTCAAAAATCCTTTTCTAAATCTGTTTTCTAGGGCTTTTGCAAAGTCAGCTATAAAATTATGAGGAAATTCATTGTAGTGATGACTTTTTATAGAATCATGGAATTACAAAATTGTTCGGGTTGGGAGAAACCTTTAAGACTATCCAGTTCCAATCCCATTCCATGAGCAGGGACATCTTCCACAAGACCACCTTTTTAGTGGAAGTGTCCTTTTCTCAGAGGTCAAGCCAAGAGTTGAATAAGGTCACCACCCAATAAAATAAAAATGTTCTCTGCTATATACCACCAAATACCTCAAAATCCCCCAATAATGTAAATATACAACAGTGTCATAAAATAGTAAGATTTTATTTACAAAATAGGAGTGAAGGTAGAATATTCAGGTTTAATAGGTTTTTTGATTTTGGAACCCATTTCAATAGAAAATCCTTTATAAAAAGTGAGGGGCAATAGTAAAATTAATTTTAGTACTGGCTTCTTTAAGGTTTTCTATGACAATACCCCATTCAGTGAGAATTTTCCTTTCTTTTGATACAGAGTGCATTAAATCTGCATTCTGACATATATGATTTTAAAAACATAATTTTTGCACATAAGATGTTATAAAAATATACAAAAGTATATAAAGTACATAAAAGTTGCAAACATGAATTTCTATATGCATGAAGTCAATATATTAACTAGAAATGTTTTACTTTTAGATGAAAATATTAACAGGTTTTTGGGTTGGTTTTTAAATTTTTTTTTTTTTAATTTTTAAATTATAAGGAATGCTTTGCATGTTTTTCTTGTATCCAGTGCAAGTTTTAACTAGAAAACACTGAAAAAGTTTAGTTTTAGTGTTCCATTTCGTCTTGGTTTAGTTTAGGTTTGATAATTTTAATATACTTAATTTCTATTGTGATATATGATTAGGAATAAAAAATAAGGCAGGCTTAGAACTTAAAAGGGTATAAAGAAAAACTTTATTATCAATACAGAGATAATAAGAAATTTGGGATAAGATTTCCAGAACATTCCCTCCTCTCCCAGACCTCTCACACTTTTTTAACTACAACATACAGAGACACTTCAGCTAGTCCTTCACTGTAGTTTTTTTCCCAGTTCATTTCAGGGAGAGGAGTTTCTCTTTCCAAGAGAAAAAATAAACTTTTCTTGTGTCTTTACTTTTAGGAATAGCAGCCGCCCAGGAAATCTGTAAAATCATGAAACTCTTCCTAATTTTACAGAGTTCCCAGAGCTGTGTTTGTGGTCCATGTTAAACTCATGGGGTATTACTTTTAAGAGTAAACTGTTCAAAGGCAAAAGTTTTCTTCATCTCTCTTTCCTCAAATTCCTCTCTCTATACTTAATGCTCATTAACAGAGGTTCCCCCCTCTCCCTTGGGGGCAAAGGACCTTTTTCTCAAACTCTTCAATCCCTCTATGTTTTTTCCATGATTTATAGGAATCTTTGGTGCAGTACAGTTTACCCTACAGCTTACCAAAAGATTTTTCAACCAACTTTCATGGTGTGCCTTCAATCTTTTTCCATCTGGGAAGTTGGCTCTTACTTTATTAATTTTGGTGTATAGCTTCTGCTTTATTTTTTCTAACTCAAGGGAGGATAGGAGGTCTGCAAAGCTTATTTGAGCATTGGAAGGGTTAAAACTTTACATAGAAGAGGCAGAGGGATGGGTTAGGCCATGCTGGAGCCGTGCCAGCATCTCAGGCTCTAAGAGTCAGTCCAAAGTTTCTCTGATCTGTCTCACAGCCACCATCAGGGACTGAGAGCCCAGGACCCACCACTCGCTCTGGACCTGAGCTCTGGCCTGGCTGAGGTGGATTCTTGCCCAGGATTGTTTGTAGGTGTCCTGGTGCTTGCCAAGGTACGCTGCTCTTGAGCAGGGTGCTGGTTATAGCGCCCTGTTCCTACATCTGTTTCTTAAAGCAATGATCTCCACATACAATAGTCCATAAATCTCGCCACCTTTTGGCCAGAGGCCACTCACTTTGGAAAAGGACTATAAAAAGTGACTTTCTTAAAGAGTTTTTGAGATCTCTTTCTCCCCAGGGGATTGAAGTCTTGTCTATCATCCGACGGCCATGAAGATGCATCCCTTATGTTTGCAGCTATATCCCATCCGCTCTCTCTTTCTCTCTCTCTCTTCTATCGCAAAAACGTAATTGTTGGCACGCAATAAACTGCATTGCTGCTTTCTGCTGAATAAAACCTGAGTCTCTTGCTTTTGTCTTTTGCACCCTGGGGTCGAATGAACCATCACGACTCTCAGGTTGGCGGATGGTGACACAGGCCGTGGACACAGGCAGCGCTGGAGGCTTCACCTCCCCACGGCTACTCCAAGACAGAGACAGGGCCCTTCGAGCCGTAGCCATGCCAGAGAAGGAGGGCTAAAATCCTAATAAAGAGCCTCTCCTCCCGTCTGGTCATCAGGGCCCTTGGTTGAGAACGGGGCCCGGCAGCTCCCAAGCCCACCCCTGCCAGCCCCAGGCCGCACTGCGGGTCGGTGGGGCCTGGGCCGATGTTACCTGGTGAAAGGCTGGAAAAAAAAGAGAGTTTTCTGACATTTCCTTGCTTTTACTAATGTGATTTATAAAGAGATGCAGCTCCTCCAATTGGTTTTTCAGGCTGGCAATTACTAAATTTACTCCAATTGGTCCTATCAATTCATAAAGTTCTCATGAGAAAACTTTTAAGTGTGCAGCCTCCCCAATTTATCTTCAGTGAAAAACCAGCACACACTGAAAGCAGAGGTGGCCTAGAACACTGTAAGAGATGGGGCAGCCACAGCTTCTCTGGGTAACCTGTGCCAGAGCCTCACCATCCTCACAGGGAAGAATTTCTTCCTCATATCTAATGTTAACATATTGTAAATCAGCTTGAGGCTATTCAAGTTTTAATCCAAATCTGCCAAATCTGGTGTCTAAAGTGTGTTTCTAAACTTTAATCAAAGAATAAAAGGTACTGGGAGATGAAAAATGGGATTTAAAGGCCAGGCCTGAAAATATAATTGAGCAGTGTTCAAAGACAATGTATGAGATCCTTCTCATTTCATAATTTAGGGACTTGTTTAAAACTCTGAGTTAAACACCTGTATTAGACTTGTGCCTTCTGCTGTATTTAATCGCCTAAAAGTGTTTATTCTGTCTTGAAATGGACTGGGATGAGCAGTCTGGGACAGCAAATGAAGATTGCTCTTGATCCAGGGGCTATAAGGCAGAGAATTTATACAACCACAGTCTAAGATTTATGCATCTGAGATGGTTCCAGATTCTGCTGTACTCCAAACCTGGGCATACACCAAACTAAGACAACTATGAAAGTAAACATAATACGCAACAAAGGAGTTGGTGTGTGAATTTATATTTCTAAATTCCATGGCAGAAGAAGAATATTAGCTACCCTCCAGTTCACATGCCTTGACTTGGAGCATTGTAGTTCCATTCTTCAGCATTTATCAAAGTTTCAAAAGTCATTACCTGGCTGGGCATTGTTCTGAAGAGAAAACCATGAACAGGTAGATCTGAAAATGAAGATTAGAAGCACTTTTTAAGGATGCTGCTGCCTGTTACAAAAACATGTTTCATTTTTATAATGTATCTGCTGTAATTGAGGGACTGACCAGTACTAGCAGTTACATAAAACCACTATCTCACTGGAGCAGTAGAAATAATGTTGCCAAGGTGATTCTGGTTTTTTGTGATATTCTGAACATATGGTGAGACAAAAACACTATAATACAAAGGCTTAAATCTTGCTGGGCACAAAGGCTTCATTTCAACTCTCAGTTGAGAAACTGGGACTTTCATAACTATGATAATTCCAGGTAAGAGGGCCAAAAATAGTTGATTTTCCTACAGACTTAGAAATTAAAATTCTTGAACAACCTGGAATATCTTAGTACAGCAGCAGGTTTTTATGAAGATAGTGTTCATTAACATGTTTGCATTACTGTATGTTTCAGTTTAAAAAAGATAAAAATTCCAAGTTATGTTGGATTCAGATCAAATCATCCAGGCAAGCTTCCAGAGAGTGGGCTGTTTCCCAAATGGCAGTAATTTCATTAGTATACTTCCTGCAGCTCATCCAACATGCTAAAGCAAGCACTTGGTAGTGGATGATGTTGTCTAAATATTTTGTGCTCCTATAACAAGGGTTTGATAAGTGATTTAACTCTGTTTTCACCAAACTGAGTATGTAATTTCCTCTTGACACCAGGATGAAAGGAATCAGGGCAGGTGCTTTTTGCAACTGCAGTTTATAAAGCTTCCTTTGACTGGGTGTATTTTGAGGTTATTTTTTATTCATCATCTCTTTTTCACGGGGAAGAGAGCACTCAAAAGTGGACACTGAAAAGGTGTGACACAGCTTTAAATGGGCAAAAAGTTGCTTAAAAGAATCCTAGATTTTATATCTGAGCCACAAAAAATAAGGACTATGTTAAGGAAATTAGGCATAGGGAAGAATTAAGTGAGGAAGATTAACAGGATATTGGGAAATTTTTATGTCCTGTTGCAATGTGGGAACCTCTGTGTCTGAAAAGGCTGGAAACCTGTGCAAAGAGCTCTTTATAAAAGTCCATCCATTTCTTGCCTATTTCAGCCTAAAATCTTTACCACAACCTTTTTACTAAATTTGCCAGTTCTGTCTACCAGTCTTTCTTGTTAATTTTCCTCTTTGGAGTAAAACAAGTGAACTCTGAACAAGAACATCAGTGTTTCATTGTTATCAATGGCATTATTACCACTGTTTCCATAAATTCTTCATCAGTTTATAATGATTTATTTTCCTGCCCTCAGCTCTACCTGATGACCAAGGAATTGTTTCATTATGAGATTTTTCACAATGGGGTTCAGTTGTGCACCCAAATGTGTCTGTCTGTGCTCCTCTGTTACAGTGAGTGCTTAAATGTGAGAAAATTAAAGAGAGTTTTGGGAGGAAAAGAGATGAGTCTCAGCACACTTTTTGTCACTGTAAACAGTCTTTCACAAGTGATCTATGTGTTTTATAAGCCTTAGCTGTTGACTATCCACTGGTAAATCTGCCCTCATGCATTGTCAGATGTGGGAGCAGAAAGGCAAAATAATAATGATCTTAAGCCATAGATTCTCCACCATGCGAAGTGCAATAAATCTTTTCTAAATAGTTTTATTATTTTCCTCTGTGAAGCACTTCTGCACATTTTTTAATAAATTATTACAGAAAATTGGCGTCCATCTCGAAATTCTGAATGTCAGTACAATTTATAGAGCAAAACTTCATAGTAATTAACAATAAATCGAAAAAATGCAGAGAAAATTCAGCTTTCTCATCACCTTAGCCAAGCATGTTATGGCTCTATAAGCCAAAAACACTCTAATATGTATTTTATTTTCTTCAATGCTGATACAAATAATTACATGGAGTCAGATCTCTTAGGACTTCCAAATTTCAGCCTCATTTTGTTGAGTCCAAAATGTTCAATAACCTTGATTAAATACTGACAAGGGATCTGAGTCTGAGACATCACATAGTAAAGCTGAGTCAAATATTAGTTCTGTGCAATCCTGGCTCAGTTTGCACCACCTTTGGGAATGTTTTAAACTATTGCTGCTCAGTGATTCAGTGATTTCTGCAGCACTGCTAAGATCAC
Organism: Erithacus rubecula; assembly: GCF_903797595.1. Taxonomy (NCBI): domain Eukaryota; kingdom Metazoa; phylum Chordata; class Aves; order Passeriformes; family Muscicapidae; genus Erithacus; species Erithacus rubecula. The sequence continues at coordinate 28,506,165 of NC_136661.1, read as the reverse complement.
TCCATTACCACATTTCCAAAGCTGGATCCCAGGGATTGTGTAGAATGTGCAAAAGTTCCTAATTTGCATTGTATTTTCAGGAGGGCAGCACAGAGTTTATGCTCTGAATATGTCTGGTTACAATCCATTATAGTTATTTTTTTCTCATCAGTAAACTCAGGCTTCAAAGGAGGGGAAGGAAATGCAATCTCCTTGCCTGTGAAAGATTGTTGTGGTGGTGGTAGGAATGTCTACTCTTTTTTGTTTTCCTAACACCTATTTTGGGCTTTTATTTCCCCCTATCATCCTCTTTTTCTCCTTTTCATTACAGCTAACAAAACCCATCATAAGCTAGCAAAATGCCATCAAGATAAGTAAATGTTAGATTAAGTTAAAAATATTTTAATATGCATTGTCTGTGTCTACAATAGAAATTGAGATGAGATGGGAAATATTTATGGGCATTGAAATGTGATTTTCTATGCTACTGATCTGACAAAATATTTACCAGCTTGCTTTATTCCAAACACCTTCCATAAGTTACTCTCAGACATAATTTGATAATTAGAACAGCTGAAGGACCTTTCCCTGTAAACAACATATTGCATCCCTGCTTTTAAAATTTCCTGGGATAGGGATAGGATATTTGGTTTCTGTTGACCTCCATCTCCTAGAATATTCTCATGCACACTCAATACATGATACTGGATTGACCTAAAATTCTCTTATTCTGGATCCTTCTTGACTTCAGCTCTTCACAACCACTTACAAAGCAAAACAAAACATCTGTCTCTGAAGAAGGATCAGAAGCAAGGAGATTTGCTGCCTTGTTGATTTACTTTCTGGCATTGTTTGATGATGGAAATTAATCTCTTAATTTCTTCCAGGGCAAAAATGAATGAAAGAATTAAAAATTTTTATTACAGACAAACTTTTTGATCTATTCCTTGTGTGCTGTGTCTGGTGTCAGTGAAAAGCAGAGCTTACAGGGCAGCTAAACCTTAGCTAGAATACTGGCAAGCTTTCTCTCTTCTCCTTGCCAATTTAATTTGATGAACCTTGTTAAAATTTCTCTATCTAAGGTACCCACTCTTTTGTCAAATATGGTTGCAATTGGGCAAATTGATTTATAAGTTATTAAAGCAGCAGGTAAATCAAAAAAGGCATAGCCACATGTACAGTCTTCCAGGGCTGAGCCACACAAGAATTGTTTTAATTAGAAAATCTAGCAAATGACAAATCCTCTTACAGTTTTTATTATCTAGCTTATTCAGAGTCTTTTATTCTAAGATGATAACACCAAAGATTTCATTAGCTGCTTTTAAAAAAAAAGTTAACGTCCTACTGGTGAATTAAAATGTTGTCTTTTAGCTTACGGTTCACACAGCAAAAATTTAAAACTGAAAAATATAAAAAGAAGAAGAAAAAAATAGTGAAAAAAATTGCTCTTTTATTTATTTTTTGTTAAAGGTCCACAGATGAAGCTCACAAACATCTTCTACTTCTGGATAGAATCTCTGAAGCTTAGTGATATAGAATATAATGTAGTATAAAACAGCTTCAATAGTCTGTCACACTGTTCACATTCTATTAAAGCTCTTTATAAAGATTTGTCTTGCTCTGGGACTGCAGTGTTAACATGAATAATTCTGACTTTTTGGAGTTAATCTGTTTTTCTGGTCCCCTCCTAAATGATGAAACCATAGGCAAAAACACCAACATCAGATGACGATTAACATTTTAAATTGAACCTAAAATTTCAGAAGTTTTTTGAGATCATACACAAAGAGCAGCAGAAATAAATTCACAAGAGTAATCTCCATCATCACCCGGATTTATATATAGTAAGACTCTGAAAACTCAAGGATTCCTATAAAGTATTTTATAAACATTAATTAATCACATCTCACTGGAACAACTCTACAGAGTATGAATTATTAACCTTAGGTTTACACATGGGTGAACAGGCACTTCACTTTAATTTCTGTCCTGCGTGGCAAATCATACTTGTGTTCCAGTATATTTTGAATTATCTGTAAGGCTTCAAACCATTAGAAGAGTGTTTGCTCTCTTTTAGGTTTTTTGGTGCTTTCTTTTTTTGGTAAGACAGAAAATGCTCTGTAAAACACTTGTAGATGCCTTTTTTTTTCCCCTTTAGCTAGGGATGAAGTAAAACATATGGAAGAAAATGAAAGAAAATGATAAAATTCAAGAAAAAGGTTAACATAACACTTCCTCAGCTCCACTGGAAAAAAATTAAAGAAGCTTGGTATTGTTACCAGACCTGATTTCTCCAGTTTTTTTAATTCTTGAGAAAACTGAAGACTTTTTTGCTTTAAAAGACAGAGAAACACTGGTGAAGACATTCTAGTTTCTGACCTACTTTTCGTCTATGTAAGTAACCCAGAAAAAGTAAATTTAATTATTATTATTTCAATTTTCTGAACATTTTTGAGAGGAAATTTATTTATTTATTTCATTACAAAAATAAATCTACTGATAGGAATCTATCCTTTGTTGATTGGTCTGCTGATGCATATTAATAATAACATCTTCATTCCTATGTGTATTGATATCACTCACAGTGAGGCTGGGACAAAATTTTTGAGGTCATTTTGCTATGGTAATAGATAAAGTGTTCAACAAGCCAAAACTTTGGAAGCTGAATGGCAACAGAAATTTCAGTGGAAGTTTCTGACACCTGGAGTTGCCTGAATGAAAGCCAGGAAGATCTGGATGAAGCTGTATTTGTGCTGACCTTGGGCAGGTATGTCTTGTCAGGGGACTGCACATGGTGTCCCCAAATGTCTCTTGACTCACATACAACACTTTTAACCCCAGGAACAAACGTGTCCTCATTCTTGGGACCCTCAGTGAGTGCAGTGGTTTGCAGCTGCAGGACATTTCCTTCCATGTTCTCCGTTTGTGCTCGGTCAACCTGAGATATCCATGACACACAGATCATTTATTCTACAAGTCTGACATTTCCCAGATGTGTCAGGCTAATTGTGAATGTGTAGAGTTCTTTTCCACACATGTTGAGTGTATGTCCCACATTCTACCATATCTGGCAGCAATATTGAATAAATTCCTCATGGAGAAAAAAATCCAGTCAAACAATAGAATCTCCATTCATGTCCAGGCAGCTTTTTCAGGTAGAGAAAAATTAAAAGGCCAAACATAAAAACATGCTGCTGGAAAATTCCCATCTTTGCTGACTTAGTGATCCTCATCTTCCAGAGAGCCTAAAAGTCTTCTGGAGCTCATTGGCCAGTATTACTGTTTAGGGCAGTATGCTCTTGTGTGCCTTTATCCTCTGTCTTAGATTTAGAATAGGCAGAATGAACTCAGTTTTTTACTGCAATATATTACGAAAAAGGACAGTCTTAAAAAGAAGTGCAATGAATGTCACTCTGTCCTTTATCCCAGATGTGGATGAGCTGATATGTCCTGGGACTAATCATTAATATGTCCTGGACAAATGAACAAGAGGTACCAAACTGTGTGCAAAACCCAAATAGATCTGCTCATATCATCCAGCTGTTGGCGGGTATTAATCATTGAAATGATCCACAAAATCCGGGCCAAGGCACCTCAGGGGACTTGTGACAATAATTGATATTTTTGGCTGCTCTCCATCTGTTCCTTTAAACTTGAAATTTGAAAGACTTTCCTTTACTCTTGCTTACTAGCAGTTGATTTCGTCCACCACACAAAGATGAACTTTTGCACTGATGGATCAAAAACCTTCTGACATAATGGCATGCTTGCAATTTTTGTTAGGTAGGTTCTATCCAAAGTCTTAATGTGTCTCCCCTTTGTCATTTTCTGCTACTGGGTCAGATTTGAGCAATTTTCAAACCCTGATGGAATGGCCACAATGAGGAGTGCTGCCTGTTCGATTATGCATTTTTTGGCACACACACTGTGCCAGCATTAAAAAATTCTAGAAAATATGCACTATAGACTTGACAATTATTGTATCTCAGCGTGTGGCTGTCTGTGGTTTTGATGGTTTCCAAACAATGGATTGTGAGCCAGATTGCATGAATAGCCTAGTGCTGTTGAGCAGCAGTAATGAGGATGTCAGTTGAGACCATTAAATAAGGTTCCCTTAGTCATTTAAAGGATTTATGTAAGTATCTGGTCATTTGTCAACTTCATATTACATAAAACGAGGCCCCCATATTTTTGTATCAATGGCTTATACTTGTTCAAACAGGAGGAGAGGTGGAAAATATCACTGAGTTCTAGCTATGCTCTCCTTGAAATCCTTGTCACAAATGATACAACAAAAAACTATAGATTCTCTTATGGATAAGGCAGTATCTGTAACTAATACTACTTGTTTCGTATCCACAATTATCTAAATTTCATGCACTCTGTGCTACACTACTGCTGCTGCTGCAGTAAGTATAAAACAATAAAACTCCCCATGTAGCATCTAATCACATATACCACAAACCATGCTGATGCATATTTATGCATTCAGTAAGTGCTGAGTCCAAAACACAGACAAAAATATGCAGCATTTTGCCTTTGCAAAGGATGTTTGTTTAGAATTTTTTATTTATTCAGCCAAATGAGATGTTGCTGAGTGCAAAATACTTCATATAGTCATGAGCAAAAGACATGTTCTTTAAAGGCTTCACACCGACTCACACCTGCAGCTGCTAAAACTGAGCCAGAGCCCAAAAACCAGAAAAATCCAGGATCAGAACAGCAATTAGGACATGAATTTCTTGTCTTTAACCATTTGACTCCTTGAGCACACTTTAGCACTAAACAGCTTTCAGTCAAACACTCTTTGGTTAGCTGCCAGGGAAACAAAAACTCCCAAAACGTATTATTTATTCTTTAGATCATAAAGGTAGTTTTAAAGCAGGTTGTTTATAATAGCAGCCCAGAATGGTTTGGGTTGGAAAGGACCCCAAAGATCATAAGGTTCCACTCGCTGGAACTTTGCCATGGGCAAAGATACCTTCCACTATCCCAGGCTGCTCCAAACCCTGTCCAACCTGGCCTGGGACACTTCCAGGGATGGGGCAGCCACAGCTTCTCTGGGCAGCCTGTGCCAGGACCCCACCACCCTCACAGATAAGAATTTCTTGTGTGTATATAATCTTTATTTCCCCTCACTCTTTTTGAACCCATTCTTCTTTGACCTGTCACTGCAGTACATCATGAATTGTCCCTCTCCAGCTTTCCTGTAAGCCCTCTCCAGATACTGAAATATTTCTACAGTGTTTTCTCTGGAGCCTTCCTTTCTTCAGACTCAACAGCCCAAATTTCTCAGCCTGTCTTTCACATAAAAGGTAGACTAGTCCCCTTATCATCTTTGTGGCTTCCTTTGGACTTGCCCTAACAGCTCTGTGTCCTCATGCTGGGAGCCCCAGAGCTGGAGGCAGCACTCAAGTGGGGTCTCACTAGAGAAGAGGGGGAGAATCCCTCTCCTTAACCTGCTGGCCAGGCACCTCAGGATACAGCTCAGGATTTATTTGGCTTTCTGGGCAGCCAGTGCACACTGCCAAGTCATATTGGGTTTTTCACTCACAGACACAAGTCCTGCTCCCTGCCACTTCCCCATCCAGCCTGTGGGTGTGCCTGGGATTGCTCCAACCCAGCTTTTGGACATGGCACTTTGCTTTGAACTTCAGGAGTTTCACACAGTCCCACCTCTCCAGCCTGTCCAGATTCCTCTGGATGGCATCTCTTCTCTCCAGCATATGACCTCCCCACACAGTTCTGTGTCTTCTGTTCAGTTTTCACAATGAGTTTTCTAGTTTTCATTGCCTTTTCTAGTTTTCATTTCAGCCCCAGAACAATTGAGCTCTGCTCCAGGAATTTAGGTTCTTGGATGGATGATGACCCATCTCTTAAACTTTTACTTCTTGCCATAGCACCTGGAATTTAACCACAGTCAGGTAAAAGATATGTAGGGAACACTACAGTAAAATCCCATGAGATAAAGGCAGAGAAGAGAGTACCAAAAAACCCCTCTGGCACACATAATACATTTTTATTTTGTTTTCTCATTCTCTAGGGAAAGAAACAGGAAAATGAAGCTTTCTAATAAAGAAAAGTTATATTTCAAGATGTATTTGAAGATCACCCAGAACTGATGATCTCTGAAAAAAGTTCATTACTTTCTTCTCATTTTATGAAAATACTAAATCCACACGTCCTAACGTGATGTAGTTATTATCACCAACTTCTCATGCAAAACCAAAGCACAGAGAGATTATGTTTCTAGCCCAATGTCACAGTGAAGATTTCTTTCTCTGCAAATGCTCTATCAGAAAAAGATTGCAAAAAAACCCTTCACAGTGACCAGAATACATCAGACAACCTTCTGATGGCTTTGTCCTTGTTTGTCTCTTTTTCTTTATATAAAAAATGGGGTCAATCCAGCATGTGGATCTTAAAATGCCTTCAGTATATTTCCCCACCTGCAGGTATTATGGGGTCAGAAGCCTGAGGCTATATTTATCACTATTTCTGGAAACTTGCATTATTCACTTTAAATATTTCAGGAATGATCTCACTGGAATGTGAATATCATAGTGAAGTGACTTTCTCCTTAAATATTAATGAAAAAGAAAGCTGAAGGTAACAATGCTGCATAGAAATCACAAGCTGAATAAAAGGGGCTCTTTATTAATATGCACCTGTGCTCCTGTGGCTGGTATAGAAATAATCCCATGTTTAGAAAACATTAAAATAGCACCCATAGAAGCAACCTCAGTAGCCATCAGCCTGGTTACAAAATGATTGATTAAACAGCCACATCACAGATTTAACTTTGATTGTCTTAGATCAGAGACTAAGATCAGAGATCTTAAAACAGAGATTTCAGTTTATACAGACAATATTGCATTTGATATTGTAATAATACAACATTATTTCTTGTTTTATTTTCTCTGTGTACTACGGTCTAAATTAAGTTAGAATCAGTACTTTTAAGTGAAGATTTGTTGACTTCTCTGTTAAATAGGTGGAAATTAATGAGTTGGATATAAATAAAGCAAGTATTAAAAATATATTTGAGAGGAAAAAATGTGTTGATAGACTTTAGAAGCTTTCTGTTCTGCAACGGAACCATTTGGAAGAGTTGTGAGGAAACCAATTCCCATCTAATATTTCTCCCCTCCTCCAGTCTGTCTCAGGACTATTGTAAGAGCTGTCAAATTTGCTATGAGGAATGAGGGTTAGAGATCTGAATCTATCCATAACAGCTAATAGCCCAACCATTACCTGCCATGTCAAAGAGATATTTTACATTTCATTTTTCCTTTTTACAGATCAAATCCAATGCGTGGTATCAACCTCTAAATATGAACTTCAACAGAAGGAGATTTCTAACTCTCCTACATGAAATATTCCCAGTTTGTCCGAACAGTTAAATACTATTTAAAGATGGAAACTAAGCCAGATGTCTATATGAGATAAGGTTTAAGAATTATTCCAAGGCAATCGTTTGCATTTTGTAGCCCAATTCCATTGAGGACACAAAATTTCAAACTACAAAATATAATTCTGGAAAGTGCCTGATGGCTTACAGCCTATACTTCTGACCTTTTCATGTGTCTGTGTGTGTTTGTGTCAGTGTCTGTAGGAGTAGACCTCCCACAAATGTGTTTGCATTACTTAGATACGCATGCTTTTCCCATTTTTGACTAAGTTAAAATTATCCATGTCCTGTTGATTCAAATGCCCCAAGGCATTTGAAGCACTCTCCTGGAGATTCAGCATCTCTGATGTTCAGACTCTGAGAACCATCTGCCTCAACTCTCTGAGGCTCAGCACAGAAAAGGAAAATACAACACAGGGTGTCAGGTGGCAGGAATGGGGAGGACAGCCCTTTGAGAATCATTATTTTCACAAGCAAACCAAGTAATTTCTGCACAATTAATTTTTGCATGAGCCTTTTCATAGGTGGAGGTCTGAGAACGTATTGTCTACAGAGAGGTTTTTACGAGGTCACATTTCCATCTGGAGCCATAAAAAGGTGCTCCTAATGTAACATAGGGGCTCACAAAATGGAACAAATGGTGCTTTAGTGCCTTGTTTAATTGAGACTCAACCTGTCCCCTTCATTCTGTGTTTGTTTTCTTTAGCCTAAAAGCACCAGCAGTGGAAAAGGTGGCATCTCCCAGCACGCAGGGGCTGCTAATCTTAACCTCCTTCTGTGCAAAAAATGGCTTAGATTGACTTAATTATTTAATATGCCTTCATTGACACAGGCTAGTAAAAAAAGATCAGCATGTTAATGCTCCTTTCTAGCACTTTCTTCCCAAAAGCCTTTAAGAAACTCATGAATATTTAATGCCTCTCAGTCAGTGCTGAGGAGATGGCACCATTAAGGATGAAACCAAATGCCAGTCGCTGTGTGTGCATCCCAGAGCTGCTGAAACCTTGCAGTGAAACCTCCTCAAATGGCTCTACCCTCCCAGCTTGGCCTTTATGACCAAGCACTAAAGGATAAGGTTTTCCTTGTTTTCTCTTTTCCTCTTTTGCCCGATTTGGTTTTTTCCCCACTGGAGAAGGAAATGGATCATTCAATGAAATAATAAACCCCTGGCCATGTGTATTATTTTGAGCCTGACATCTGTTCAAAACCATGTCAATGGGACTGTGTAAATGCATAAAAAGTATAAAAAGTATTCAGGCTTAAACACAGGGAAATTATGTTCATTCACCAGGGAACGCCATGTGTAGTTGAATTTTTTTTCATATACACATTAGAAAAAAAAACCCATCTTTTTGCCTGGCATCCTGTATGAATTTGCTACAGTAGGAGTGCTTGATTTTTTTTATTTCTGTGGCTAATGCACACTGTAATGAATGTGCTTTAGATTTTGCTCTTCTTGGTTGCTGCTTAAAATTAAGTAAGTAGAACAATTCCCCATATCCTTATGCTTAAGTGGATCAAAGTTTGCTTTAAAGTAATAAGTGTTCATGTTAGGTTCTGTAAAAAAGAAAATACAAATCTAAAAACCATAGTGACATAGCCTGTCACTGTGGCTTTTAGATGGAAAAATACTTTTTTTATTAATTATATATTTCAATTTCAAATATCCCTGAAGAAAAGTATAATTTTGCTAGCCCAGTTTGTTCTTTTTTCTTTTTTTTTTTTTAATAAAGCCCCATTAAATTTGCTGAAGACTGAAGGTGGCAATGATGCAAAAAAATTTAGCATTGCATAATGGAAATAGTTTTATTGTTTCTCATCTTTCTGTAACTTCTGAGGGCACAGTCTGTTGAGAAGTACACTCTCAAGGAAATACATTGTCTAATCTACACCTATTTTCCTCACTTCTGTAAAGGGGTAAAATAATGGAAATTATTATTTGATAAGACAGCCTGGTTCATAATTGTGATAGAAGCATAAGACTTCAAGCTATATCAGGTTGCACTAAAGACTTTTAAACAAATAATGAAGTTGGTCAGACATTTGAAATTGCTATCTTAATTTTTCAACATTAATCCTAAACCTGTTTGAAGATGAATCAACATTATTATGAGTTTCCTTATTTTTTCATTAAAATACAAATGTTCTTTTAAATCCGTACATCCAGATGTTAATTAAAAAGCTGTTGTCAAAATGATAGACTGGTTTTTTAATCTTTCCTTTCAATTCTGACTAATCCTCATAGAGGACAGGACCAGGTGAGTTAATTTTTTCTTATGAAAATTGCAAAGACTGAAGTTTGCAAAATGGCTGTTGTAAAAGCAGAATAGACAAGCTCACTTCTAGTGAGGTTCCCATGAAAACCCTCACTTGGCTCTGTGTTTGATTTTAACAGACAAGCAGTAATATAATTACATATTTATTTTCAAAGACAAAACATAATATATGTTTATAGACAACTGGCTTGCATCAAACACTGTTGTCATTATTTGATAGCAGGTAATATAAACAACAATCCCCAAAGTCCAGAACTTGTGAAAGAATCTGAAATATTCCCAGAACCGTAGAGTTTTGTGCTGAGATTAGACTAATTGAAGGCTGTGAGATATTTAGATACACCAAAAAACAAGAAGCTAAAACAGCTCACCCACATCCTCCTTCCTCACAAATAAAAGTGAAATGGAGTAAAATAGATGCACCACAAGCAAAAACGGAACACCATTCAAAAATATCTATTGTGGGCTGATGATTAGGCATAAAAGAAGGTGATCCTAGCAGATTTTTCTTTATTTCTGACAGCTTTGTGCAGTCAACAGTGCTTTCATAATCCATGTGAACAGGACTAGTGGTGATGCCTCCTGGGTCCTGGGGGATGCTTTTGATCTAACAAGGCAGTACCATTATTAGGAAGACTGTGGTGTAACTACCACATCATTGCATACTGTCAATTTAGTTTTGCATGAGCCCCTCGGCTCGTGACACTCTAAATTTAATACTGCTCTACAGATAAACCAGAATAAATATTGTAAGAACAAAGCTGTCACAGAAACACACTCGGAGTGTTTCGACCCCATTCAAAGGCCCTTCACCATAATTGTCTCTGACAGAAGGCTCCTGTACAGTAAGTACTTTAGTTGCCAATGACCTTAAACACGATTATCATTAGCCTTCTTGTAATACTGCCTCTCCCTTGAACTCAAATTACTGTGCTTCTCAGATGGTTTTGCAAAGAGAGCTCAGTGTTGTAGTTGGCATAATTCAAGCTGTTTTAATCAATGCTGTGTCCTTTGTAAATAAAGCTGCGTTCTGAGATGCACGCCGTAATAATTACATCCATAATTTGTTAGAGTTATTGAAATAATTTTGACTATACTAATTTGAATTACAGCTGCAAACAAGCAGTAAGGAGATAAGCAGATAATAATGCATATATTAGCATCAAGCCTAAAGTTGGCATTTGTTTACGCCAAGAATCTGAATAATTTAACCATGTTTCAGAGGTGGTAAATCTGCCTTGATTGAAAGTGGGACTCATCTACGATCTCTAAACCTTTCTAATCTCAAAAGAAAATAAAAATACGTGTCCTTTTTCATGCCTCCACTGAAAGTACCCAAAGGTGATGTCTTGCCAAAGGCTGACCAGACACACCAAATGAGCAGAGATCCCATTGGCCATAGGATGCCTCTATGAAAATTAATTTCTGGCAGTGTCTGGAGCCTGTTAATTACCAGTAAAACTTCTCATGGTGTAATTCAGTAAGTAAAAGTCCTCTAAAATAAGCCTCTTTAGGCACATTTTTGAATTCTGCAATTGTAAGGCACAGAAACATTAAAAATAATGAAAAGCAAGGATTGACTCAAAACCAGTTTTCCAACAGCCATCTCATACAATTTCTTTCATAAATAAATCACGTCTTAAAATAGGTTATATTTCTCTTCTTGATGTCTTAAACATACAACTGCTTCCTGATTCCCACTTGTTTATTGCTAGAAATTTTGCAATTGTGATTTTTAGCCTGTTCATTTAATATTATTTATATTCAAGTTATCATTGCCATTTTTGCCTAAAACTTTCATCTCCCATCCTACTTTTTTACACAAGTATATTTTTATGACCCAGGACACACAGGCAGTAAAGGTTATAGTTAAAGTCGTTTGCAATTTTATTAAATTATTTCCTTAGAGAATTTATTGTTATTTATGAATTAATTTATTGGACAAAAAAATTAAGAAGATATAACATCCAGACTTTACACTTTAGTGCTACTAGTATTTACCACTATTTCACTAAACTTCATCATATAATGTTAATTAGACTTTATATCTAATTTTTGCAATAAAAAAAAATAAAAAAATAAAAAGAACCATCAATGCCTGTCTTGAATAGTCTTGGAGCAACGCTATTAATAAATCTTCTTTCATGATACAATTCAGCTTTCAAAAAGATAATGGGTGCCTAGGTAGCCAATATCTTATCCATTGTGCAATTAGAATATTCATCCATTTCTTTTCAAATATCACTGGTATTTCCTATGCATATCATATCAAATGTTTCACTGAAGTCCAAACAAATGAGATCTAACATATTCCCCAGGGGAAATCAATTATCTCCTCAGTGAAAGGCACCCTGCTAGTTCAGCTTGGTTCAAATCTTACATTAAATATTATAGCAAGGCATCTTCTATGACCTTATTTGTTAAATTTCTGAGGGCACGCTTCCAGGCCTATGGCCCACTGTAAAAAATTGGAACTTTTTGCTTTTTCTGAAATATCATGCTGTGCATTCCGTGCAAGGCATAATATGCCATCTCTACAATAGCAGGGAACTGCATTTTTCTTTCTTATTTATACTTAGGTATATATGCAAAAGATTTACCTTTTCTACTGCTAGGCTTATTTGCACACTAATTAAGCTCTTCAGACCCCATCACCAACAATTTTAATGGAGACTTGATCCAGTTATCGTTTTTGTATTTTATCCTTAAAAATTAAAGCCTGATTCACACAAGAGTCAACTTCTTGAAAATCTGGAGTTCTTGTTAATATGGAGGTTATAATACAGATGGCTCTAATTTCCTGTATCTGTGTCTTGTAAACCTGACATTTTAATTTTTGGTGTGACCATTAAGTTTTTGCTGCATCAGAATGTAACAGGGATGTCCAATGTTAAAAAAAAAAAAAAAAAAGTACTTGGTGATTTGAAGTTAGACATCCCAAACCTGGATATTTAAAGCTGGTTGGGTTTGGGGTTGGTACTTACTTATTTGCCTCTTTCAGAACTTTTTTTTTTCTTTTCCTTCTTTGGTTGAGTTTTTTTATTTTGTTTTTTTTTTCTTTTTCTTTTTTAAGAACTTACTGATAAACCTCATGGTCTTTAGATTTAAAATGTGGTAACAAAATTTCTAGTCATTATTCATATTCTCTATCTGTTGGATGGAAACCAGTGTGATAATATAGATTGTTGTCTTTCTTCCTTCACCTCATTTTCCTGTACTTTTTAAATTTAGAAGAAAAACTGAGATAAAGCAGTATTTCCAGGTCAAAAAACCCAAACCCAAACCTCTAAAAAATAAAATAATAAAAAAAAAAAAACCACAAAGAGATGCCCACAAAGCCCAATCAACCAAACAAACCCAAACAAACCAAACCAAATCAAACCAAACCAAACCAAGCCAAACCAAACCAAACTAAACCAAAACAAGACAAGACAACAAAACACAGCACAGCACAACACAGCACAACACAACACAAAACAACACAACACACAAGTCAAACAAAAACAAAACCACAAAAAAACAAAATAAAAGAAAATAAAACCAATAACCCTCACACAGCCCCAGACATCCAAAACATTATTTGTGGAAATAAAACTTCTTATTTCAGACCTTTTTCATCTAAGCATATGCACAAGAAATTAATGATAGGAATTTTTCCTACGTAGAGTACTAAAGCATCCAACTTGCATCAAGCCAGCCAAAGCCAAAATGGTGAAATTGCTCAGCAGCAACTCTGTTTTATCAGCCAGTTGTGTTGTCATCCCAGGTCTCACTGGAATGACTCTCCATTAAGCTGATAGGTGATACTTACCCCCTTAAGGGAATGGCAAAGAAAATTTTCTTATAATGAGTGTTGTGATGGGAACTAAAAACAAAACAAAACAAAATAAAAACAAAATATTAAAAAATCGTTGATTTCCAAAAAACAGCAGGTGCTAAAATTTATGATTTCTGGACTTGTAATTTCACTCGCCCTCAGGGAATGTTTCTTCTCTCTCTGCCACTTTCTCAGGAGTTCAGTCTCAATTTTGCTTCCTGAAGTGACAGAGGAGCCACAACTGCTCTCAGCAAGGCAAGAATCTGTATCAAAGCTCTTCAGTCATGGGAACAAGATCCTAAATATTTATTAGAGCAGGGAGTGCTGCATTCTTTCATTGCATCTCCCTCAAACTAAAGAATTCCACAGAGAAGCAGAGACAGTTTAAGTTGTGCTCATTGCCTGTGATCCCTCTACTTCTGCCCCTTTTCCAGAAAGGATTTATGACCACTCAGCCTCACGAAATGTAAGGAAGAGAAAATAATTTCTGAAAAGTTGGTAGTGTACCTACAGTTTCTAATGAAAGAGGGTACAAAAAGTTCTGCCTACAGAGAGTGCATAAATGCTTTGCATGCAAACAGCAAGCTCTTCTGCTTTCCCAGCTTTGGAGGCAGAGGGATTTTACAATCTCTAACATGATTTCCAAGTTTCCTTATTCCACCCTCAGGTCACGCAGGTATTTACATACTCACTGTGACCTCATCTGAATGCACGAAAATGTGAAAGTTGGGGTTATATTGCTCTCAGACTGTAATTGTCAGTCTGTTCTGCAGTGTGGCCAGACATCACTGCCAACCTTTCCTCTGGTGTTCCACGTGGAGATCAAGAGTCAGTGCCTTTGTGTAAGGCCAAGAGTTTTCTTCTCTAGCCCCCATATATGGGATGCCACACATTCATTAGAGAACGAGAACCTCTAATTAAACAAAACACATCAGGGTAAACAGGAGCTTTTGCCCCTCCTGCTACAGTCCAGTAACTCTTTTAACCCTTTGACTTTCAGGGCACTGCTTTAACCTGGTGATTCAGTGGGTGTGAGCCCCATGGGAGGGATTGGAAGTAGATTTTTGGTCCCTTGAAACCCAAACCGTTCTGTGATTCCATGATAAAGCCTCTTAAATTGTGTCTCTGGCAATTGCAGAAAGCACTAGAAGCTCTCAGAGGAGAAAACAAGTGCCAGAAAGAAAACTGCATAGCAAATATGCCACTGGCAAGCACTGAAAAGGAGGAAAGAACCTAGTAACTCAAATGTGAAAAGAAAAGTAGGTGTGGGAAAGGACAGAAGGGCAATTAGAGGGGCTCACTTATAAAAATGTTTGCAATTTCTGACTGCAACTTTCTTAGAAATAATGCAAATGTCATAAAATAGTATACTTGAAATTATACAATTCAGAGTTGCAGAAAATCTATTATTTTGTTTCTTCTTTTATGATTATTATAATTACCATGGCCTAAAGTGCAGAAAAAGAGAGGGTAGTCCACACCAAAATCTTAAATGACACCTATTGAGCAAAAAGACAGCACTTGTAAGGGTTACTTTGGCCTGTTCAAGACAATTGCAGCAGTCAGCTCAGCATACAGCTGCTGAAATCTGTTTTCTACATCAGTAGGGGTTTTAAGATGGCTTCAAGGAGGTTAATGAAGTGTCTCAGCAAATATTCATTATATTGAGCTTTTCCTATGTGTGCAAGGCAACATGAGAAAAAAAGTACAACCTCAAAGCTGCTTATTTAAACATTTGACAGCACAAATGCACCATGGAAAGGAAAATTATATTGAATGCTTAAACTGTTTCCTTATTATTTGTCTCTTTAGGTTCAGAATTCTTTAGAAATAGGCTATGATAAAATCTGTGAACATAAAGTGTATTTCCCAGCTCTCTTTAACTAATACACTCACTGAGGACTTTTTATTCCTCTGATTTTCTATGGTAGTTCCACAGAGAGGAAATTGATGGTTCTTATTCCACTTGCTGTTCACTAGAACCCTGAAGTCCTTTACTACAGAGAAAAGTAACTCCCAGGCTCAGGACTTTGCATTTCTCTTTTCTGAACATCACAAGATTCCTATGGGTGCCTTTTCCAGGTTTTGAACCCTCTCAAAAGGGAAATGCAATAATTTTATTTGTCAGCCACTCCTGCCAGCACTATGCCATCATGCCCAGGTATTTAATCTCTGGAAGAATTCTTCAGCTGCCCAGAAGAACCAGATCTTTCTTTTCTGAAGTGACTTATTTTAGCCTGGTTTCCTAAAGGAAAAGGTTTCCTGAAGTTATGATCTCATTCTGCCTGTCCAACTGTCAGTAAATTTAACTTCCTCTAATATCCTTTAACGCTCTTGTCAGATTCAATGAAATTTGAGACAAAGACAGCATTGTGAAAGACATCAACTTCCTATACATCTGTGTGAAGAAAATATTGGATTCTCAAGTAGTAACTTGAGAAAAGGTAGCAACCTTTCATCTGTTTAAATTTGTGTGTTAATAGCTGATAAAAATCTGCATATTTGCAGATTGCCTTCAAATCTTTCCCAGGTATAAGCCAAAAAATCTATTCACAGAGAAGAGGGGAAGAGTTTAGACATTGTGAGGAGAAATTAGGCAGAGTCCTGTATGGAACTTGCCTATGAATAAGGTTAGAAGTACTGAGGGAAATGGAAAACTGGGAATCACTGGAAACAGTAGAAGGGCTCAGGGTTTTTGCCAGAAAAGTGGCAAAGGACATGAATGTCATAAAACATTAGCTACTTTCATTACATTCTTTACTTACATATCAACTTCTAATTATTGTTGAATCTGTTTGATAATCTGGCTTTTTGGAAGTTTTTCCTTTTCTACTATGACAAATTATGGCATAAGTATGCAATTTAGCTTGAAGATGGAAGAAGGGCTGACAGGAAGAAGTAAAAATATTGAAGCAAATGAGAAAAATGAGCAAGTTGAAAATATGTGAAAAAATGTTAACACCACTGTAGATGTAAACAGGTGATATAAACAATGGTATGCTTAAGAATTATTTTGTTTAAGTGGGAAAAGGCACAGGATGAGAAAGTTTACTCCTGTACCTATGGCTTCAACCCATTTTTTCATGAGTCAAGAATTTTTGCTTGTGCTGAGTACTGTTTTTGAGCTGAAGTATTTTATTTACAAATACAGAGTTTGTATTGGATTTTTACGGTTATAATTACAAACAATTGTAATTAAGCATGACTGTCCTTGGTAGGAAGATTGAGTAAGCACAGTATTAAATGCAGGGGATAGTCTTATCAAGATGGATGTGGAGCTTTATGTTACAGACAAAGAAAAATATTGCTTTTACCTACCAGGATGTGTTCTTTGCTTCCACACTTAAAAAGAGAAGCTGTCAGAAGTAGAGTAATGCTTCTGTGCTCTTTGCTAGAATCCATCAAATTGCTGTAAATCAGTTGGAGTGAGCTAAGGAGCATTTGGCTATGGTAACTTCTTTTTTTTTTTTTTTAATTTTCCTTTTCCAAAACTTTTTGCAGCGGTTGGAAAACCACTCACACCATTCTTTTTCTTCTTAGGATTTTCCCCATGTGAGAAATAGTCACTGTCATAAAAATACCATTTTCCTCTGCCTTTCATACTGTCTCTGGATTGTTATGAAAGGGCAGTGCTACATGGATATGGTTTTTGCAATGATGTGATCAACATCATTGTCGTGTTCTGTTCTCCTGTACTCAGTTTCCTGCTATTTATTTTATCATTCCTTCACAGAGAGTCTACAATGTGCATAACTCACCTTTTTCACTCTTCAGTGTCTTTCTCTTGCTGGGAAATGAGGTGGTTTCTGTCATTGTCCAGTCAAAATGCCTCCCTTAGGCTTTGAACCAGTCTCTGTTGACTAGCAAAAGGCATGTGTCGATTCTCTCAGTAAACAAACTCCTTTTAAACAGCTCAGACACCTCCTCTTTCCACTTACCATTACTTCAAATCCAGTACCTTTTATGGAGCTCTTACTGATTGAATTCTTTTTTTTTTCCACTTCTTTTAACTATTATACAAGCAGTGGTGTGGGCTGCATTGAAGCAGCTGTTTCCTGAGAAGTCATCAAACCTCTAATGACACACAGAACACAATGCTTTCCTAACATTCCTTTCCTCTACACCTACATTTTCTAATCCTTTCAATTCTCTGATGTCTTCTCTTGTCTCTTTCTACCCAGTTCACTGTTTACAATATCTGCAGCATCTTTTATCTCTTTGCCACTTCTTTTTCTGTATCTGTCTTCCTGTAGAAATCTCACTGGCCAGGCTTCTTTGTCTCTTTGAGGCACTGATATGATTTTTAAAAGTCAGCTCCATATCTATTTTTAAACACATTTTTTCTTGACAATTTATGGCATTTCTTCCTCTGGGCTGTGTGGTGTCAATACAAATGAACTACCTGCTCTGGTATGCTCCTTTATTGCGTATTTAAATAATTTCATGGTTTGCATCATCATTTTTCCCTTGTCTTCATTCCACTGGCAATTTTAGTTAATAAATCAAAAAATGCATGGACAAATAAGCTATATATATTTCTACTCTGACATGGGTCTGGATTGCCAACCATATGGCTTAGTTTACAGAGAACAATTTTTAGTTCTTCCTTTTTTTTTTTTTTTTTTTTTTAAATTCAGCTCTAATGCCTGATGGAGCCAGCTGCTGGTCCAGTCCAATTTCATTTCTATTGCAAAACCTTGTTTGCAAAAGATGGAAAACATATCCTGTAAATCTTCAGTAACTGCATAGAAAGCTTGAAGGATTTGAAGGATCTTTCTTACCTTTTGCATGTGTTCAGCAGCCACCAGTTCTTGCAGGCCACACTATGACAGCAAATGCTCTGCTGTGCTCAACCTCAGCCCTGCAATTTCTTGCATGTGAGCTGAGCTCTGATTCATTGACAGAAATATGCCACAATTTTTCCATGTCTTGTATGTATCTTTGAGCAGTTGGAGTAGTAAATCCATGCAAAATTACTGGATGTAGTTCCAATCAATAATCATGCAGTGGAAAATCAGGCTCATTAATCATGCCATGAAATCACAGACAATCCCTACCTGGTAATTAGTGCTGTTCTGTGTTAGAGGGTCAGTGCATTCAGTAAGGAACTCTAAGTGTGGGCAGGCAGAGTGAGTAAATTGTGCATATTTATTTTTGTTGCTTATACATAAAATTATAGAATGTTGTGGATTGTTTGGGTTGCAAGGTGCTCTAAAGATCATTCACTCCAGCCCATCCATGGGCAGGGACATCTTCCACTATCCCAGGCTGCTCCAAGCCCCATCCAACCTGGTCTTGGGCACTTCCAGGGATGAGACAGCCACAGCTGTGCCAGGACCACAGAACCATCACAGGAAAGAATTCCTCTAGGAACTGGAAGGGGCTCTAAGTTCTCCTCAGTCCTTGTTTATTTTGCTTTTTCCCAACACTAATGGTTATCAACAGTTTGTTTTTGTTACAAAATCTAAAGTCACTTTGTACTTCTGGTTAAGAAAGTGTTTCTACCAGGAAAAAAAAATAATTTTATTTTCTATTTACATCTATGAAATCAAAGCCAAGTGCATAATAACTTCTCAAACCTCAACAATGTTTTGAGATGTGGTATAGAAGTTATGGATGACCTGCAGATAGAAAACTTGTGGCTTATTGTGCTTTTTTTATTATGAATGGGCATGTCATTTTAAAAGAAGATAGGAAATTTTTTTATTCATTGAAAATTTTTACCCATGGAATTCTGAATAAGAATCCACATATTGGAATAATTCCTTGGTTTAAAAGACAGTGTAAAAATTTTTTTTCTTTCATTTCTATAGTCCTTTATTAGTTTTACTTTTTTAGAAAAACTATTTGGACAGTTGATGCTTTACAGAACAGTTTGCACCTAGCTGTCAAAATCTCTTTAAAATGGAAGATAAGAAGCTTTTCTGTGAAATTCCCATTTGCCATGTGCTCTACTCTGTGTGAGCCAGGATGACTCTATCAGTCTCTTCTCTTCCCTTGAATCCAGGGGGATATCTGTCTCCTACTGATTTAGGTACAATAAGAAAGTTTTTATGCATTTTTACATATCCTGCTCTGCAATCATGCTGTTACTGCCCCGCCCTCCACTACAAGGGAATGCATTGTTTCTGATAAGCCTTGCTTTCTGCTGCCAAACAGAAGGCAGTGTGTTTTGTTATCAATTCCAACCAAACACACATTTCATCTTTCCAGCTCGCTCAACAGCACCTTTTCCTTCAGTTTTGGTTCAGCAGCCCCACGGCTCCCCAGCCTGCCCTGACACTTTGCATTCAGCTCTGTTCTCTGGGTAATCACTGTCATTCCACATCCCAAAAGCCTGTTGTGAGGAGCTGCTCCTTCCTCCCTTCCATCCTGCCGTGGCCCTCCACGTCCCAGGTCACTGATTTCTCATCTAAAAGGAAAACTCTCTGCAAGACCCTGGGTTTGGCCTGCTGTCTGTCTGAATGCTATTTCCATTCAGCTGCTCTGTTTTATTTGGGATGATGAATGATGACTATTTTTCATACCAAGGATTACTAGTCTGAGGAAAAAACAACAGGAGCAGTAACAAATACAGCAGAACTCGAGTCTTTATTCAAAAGTAGGATGCAATTTCCTGGAAGCCTGTGATAGCACATAAAGACAGGCCCAGTTTCTTACAATTCGCCTTCTAAACTTTCAAAGGAGACACAAAGAGGAAAAAACCACACAGGGGAGAGCATGAAAAAACAACAAATAATGAAAATATCTCTGTTGGTACCCCTACATCAACAGAGCTATTGTTGGGTCACTTTGTGAAGAATGGATGAAGCTCACAACTCCTCACAATGCTGCAATTGGGTTGGATCCAGACAATCTTTAAGGTTCCTTCCAATCTAAACCCTTCTATTGTTCTGCAAACCCAGGATTTCAGGCAGGGAAGAGAGGAGATGGAGTTACTTTCCAGAAGGATGAAAAGAGCTTGCATTTCAATTTGAGTGTGGTTCAACTCTGTTAAATATAAATATCTTAAATTTATATCAGTTCTTTAGGTGAGCCTCTCTGTGCAACTACTGCATTTCAGTAAGTGCATCTTCTTAATTATTAACTTAGTTTGAAACAGGTGCTTTGATTTTCTTTGTAGTCAGTGGTACTGTCAATTGTCTTGATTTTTTTGAGGATTAAAGTTAAGTGAGAAAAACTCACCTGTTTTACAGAATCAGCCTGATTAATTCTTCAGGAGCCTTTAGTGAGAGAGCTGGATGAATGTTCTTTCAAAATAGAGCATATTGGATAAATTTTGACTTTTTTTTTGTTTAACCTTTTCTTGTCTAATTTTGAAAGGCCTAAAAAATACTTAGAACCATGACTAAAAGTAGGTCCTGGACTCCCAAAACATGACCAAGAGCAACTACCTTCTGCCTCCTTCTTCAAATGTCACAGGAGGGCTATCTAGAGTTTTCATGATCTAATCCTCAACCATCAGAAATCAGCATGACTGTGCTAAAACTAATGGAATTGCTGTTTTATGGCCACAAATAAAGATATGGGCCTACAATCATGTGTATATATTCTAGGTTTATTGGCCTGTAAAGGGAGCCTGAGTATTTTTTTTTCTTGTTGAAGATATAGGCCTTTTGTATTTTAAAAAGTTATTGGTGCATTAAGTTTAATTGAATGTACAACTTAATTACTGTGAGCCTCTCAGACCAGAACACATGCTGTGCACTTGCAGTCTGATACATCTGCAAGCACACAACTTTGCAGGGATTCTGCTTCTCAGGAATGAGTGCTCCTCTCTGCTGAGACAGGCA
The DNA here is from genome assembly GCF_903797595.1 of Erithacus rubecula. NCBI lineage: Eukaryota > Metazoa > Chordata > Aves > Passeriformes > Muscicapidae > Erithacus > Erithacus rubecula. The sequence continues at coordinate 28,484,889 of NC_136661.1, read as the reverse complement.
ATTCTCACACCTCCTTCCCTCTTCTCCCAGTAAATCTGCTCTTAGGACCTCTGAGTTATGATTCTCTGGGTGGAATGCTCTTATTTTCTTCCTACTGATATTCACAATTCTCATGCAGAACATATGCCAAATTTATACCATATAAATATCAGCCAAGATATTTACCAAGTAGGACATAAGAGTAGTTGCAGCTGATCTTGTTTTTGGCACAGAGAAATTGCAGTCCCTTTTAAAAATCTTTTGATGCATCATGAGGATATCTGCCTATGAAAGGGAAAAGTGCTGTTGCACCTGAAAATTTCTTCCTGAACTTGCTGAATTGGAGTTAGGAAGTAACAATTCTTCATCACAGAAATACAGTGACAGAGGCACCGACATATTCTGTCTTCAAGAACAGAGGAAAAAATGTGGAAAAAATAAATGGGATGAAAATTTTGTCACACGTGAAATACATCTGTAGCTTGCACAGTTAGGCAGAGCATCCATAAAGTCACACGTTGCAACTGCATTTATTAAGGCATGTTCCCACTGTGCCTTCAAACCACACTCAGCTCTTTAACTGGGGTGACAGGCATCAAAGGAGCAACAGAGGCTCTGTGCAAATGCAGGGGAACATTCTCTCCTACAAATGCAGGAGACATTTAACAGGTACTGAGAGAGCCCAGTTAAACATTTTCAAGTGTATTTTTTCCTGTTTTCTGCTTTTCCCTCTCTCTTCCACACATCCTGCTGATCTTCCCAATCACAAGAAAATATGACATCCAAGCCAGGGAAACATGGTGTCTGCATTAATTTATTCTCCTCTCTGCATGAGAATTAAGCCAAGCTGAAGGGTTTCAACACTCTCTCTCCCTCCCTAACCTGTCTTTTTCTCCTTGTTTTTTTCCAGACACTGAATTTACAGAAACAGTTCAAAAAAGCAATGTCTGGAAGGTTCCCAGAGCTGAACCCATTACTGCCAACTGATCATATTCACCTGAACAGAAGCTATAACATTGATATATGGTGTCAGCAATAAATATGTTAAGAACAAAAAAGTCTTGAAGAAAAAGGTTTAACACGGCTTGAAATTTTTTTGCCATCTGTCCACTGTGATAAGGTCATGTCCCTTAGAGCTGGTTGGCTCCACATTACAGTGGCTCTGATTAACATTAAATGAACATTTAAGACTGTGGTTGCTGCATACTTGTGATTGTGGGGATTTTAAGATTGTTCAAACAAACTCTGTGTTCGACCAAAACATGTTTATGTTGTAGGTCAATGGAGTTTAAAATATGCCTAAATTTCATGCTAATTAGACAAATAATTTTCAGGTCTTAAGCATCATAACAGACATGCAGTTGCTCCCCAGAATCCGATTTTCTAATTTCATTCTTGCTGAAAAGGTTCCTGTCACAGTGAAATTTTTTTAGGTTTTTGTTTATCATAAGCAAAATCAGGATGTTCAAATATCATTCTTTGCAATTAAAATAATGAAAACATTAATGGAGTCTTCAATAAGTCTTGAATTTAATTCTAAGCAAATGGAATAACTACTTACCATCATTTTAACTAATCAAGTTTGTTGGTTTTTTGCTTTGGGTTATTTTTTTTTTAAGAAATTTCTAGCCTCCTTGGCAGGCTTAAATATTTATTAATTAAAACATGTTCAAGTTCAAATTGCTAAATCACTAAAATAAAAAATAGTAATTTCCTTATATTTTCAAGATGACATTGAGTAACATAAAGTGCAAAGAATACTTTTATTTTCTACATCTTTATTTTCTAGGTGTAAATTTATTCAGTAACATAAGAATTATGTGTGGGTTTGGTACTTTTTCTTGCACTTGATTTTGACCTGTACAGTTCTCTGTATCCTCGAAGTTATGGTGTATGTATACTTTAAAGCCAATAGCAGGCAGGTTTTATTCCTCTTAGTGAAGCTACCTCCATTTTTAAGAAATTATTTATTTCTTGGAAATTATTGCCTTGTCTAATAAAGGCCAGTAAAGTTACAAAATTTTGTGCCTTTGTCCAAGATCAAAACACAAATAATCTTGGGAGCTTCAAGAAAACACAACTTTATTCTTCTCTGAGCCCAAATGCACCATAAAGGGAGATTTATCTGGATGCTAATGATGTCTATTATGTGCTCTAGGAAAGCGACCAGAGACAGCAAGCTGCTCGTTCAGGGAGGCATTATCACTGCTGGCATTCTGACACCTTTGATAAAAAACAGCAGCACCACCACTATAAAATCTTTTTTTAAATCATCAAGTTGCTATCAGCAGTTAGCAGAAGAAAGCCAAAGGCATTCATCTTACAGGACCTTGCTGGCACTTCTGATTTCCTCCGAGAGGTTTTAATTGAGGTCATCAGGTGCCATGAAATTTAGCATAAATACAGTTCAGAAGAATTTTCTGTTAAGAATCACAAAGCTAGCAGAATTGACTGGGGCCCTTTCAGCCCTGAGAGACCTTTGGTTCATTCAGGGCCCTAGCAAAGTTAGACACAATAATGTTGCTCTGTAATTGATGGCAAACTCTGCTCCATCCTATATCAGCTCATCAATTAAATATGGCTCTTACAATCTTGAGAAAGGTCTGCATGGCTTGAAACTGTGATTCTGACATTTCTTTTTTCTGCCACTACCTCTGCAGCTTCAGATTAGCTTCTGAACTTTTTCCATCCCAATTTCCCTGGCTGTTAAACAGGAATAATCACATTTTGTCTGTCCATTTATATAATACATTGTTTCTGAGTGCACACCACTTACTGCATTAATTTTTAGTGTTTAGAGCAAGCAGGAAGTGCTGACACATAGGAGAAGTGGTGGGGACAGGACACAAACAAGCACAGGGCGTGAAATGTAGAGCAATGTTCTCTGCTTGGAGGACTTCAAAGTGAATAAAGTGAACAAGAGGCAACTGCCCTCAGGATTGCAGGACAAAATTGGACTTGAATGGTGCATATAGCCCTGGGTGGTGCTGACTGCCAGGTCCTGGGTGAAGTGCTCACTTAGAAAAGCTCAAAACCTCTTATTAGCTCTTTGTGTTTCAAGTCAGCTTCAGGAGCCTGAAAGCTGGTTGAGTCATGACCTAGATCCTAGAATCCCAGAATCATAGAATATCCTGGGCTGGAATGGACACACCAGGATCATTCCAGCTCCTGGCCCTGCACAGGACTGCCCTACAATCAAATTGTTTGCCTGAGGATGTTGTTAAAATTCTTCAGGCTGGTTCTGGGACCACTTCCCTGGGGAGCCTGTTCTGGTGCTCAGCTCTGGAAGTAGAACCCTTACCCAATATCCCACTTAGATGTAGATGATAACACAGAATAGAAAGTTGATTCATTAAGGCAGCTTTATTTCTTTATTAAAATTGGAGCAATCTTCACTGAAGTGGAAATGCTAGTGAAATATTCCCAAAATCATGAACTACTCCAAAAAATCTTGGTAAACTATAATGTTCTAACAGTCTAGCACAAATCCTCTAAATACTGAGTTATAAAATTCATTATGCCTGCAAATGACTGTGGGGGGGATTCCTGTAATCCCCTGGGCTGAGAAGGTAGGGAGTGTTTTCAGCTGAACCTCAGAAAGATTCAACTACAACAAATTATTTTATGTACCAAAACTACCTAGACTTCATTCCAATATGGAATATTGATAAAAACTAGACTATAACCACAATTTTGCAGTTACACAGGTCTGCAGTTTTCCACAGAGCACAATTATTGATTAGTCTCATAACTAGTCCAGCCTCATACAGTTTTTAACGCCATAATATGGAATATTACCGCAACTTTCCTGCAGTAAGTAGAGTTGTTGAATGTGAGGAATGCATCACTTGTTGTGTTAACCATGGTTAAACTTTCCACATGCCATTCTAAAGTACAAGGATTCTAGTGTTGGGCTGGGTCTGATTTTATATCATGAAGTGCCATAGTCCAATCTCACAAACTCACCATGGCATTGAATATAAAACTCTTGCAAAAGATGAAAACCCATGTGAATTCCAGATAAAAGATTTCTGGCCAGCTGGCAGAGAAGACTTTCAGTTCAGTGAAAAGCACAGGAGCTGCTAAATGTTGTGAATCTCCAGATGAAGCTTTGGGGGCTTACAGAGGTTTGGTGCTCTCACTTTCACCAAGCTGAAGGGAGGCTGTCACACAGCCTGCTCCCTGGCACCAAAGAATTCTTGACAAGACAAGCTCTGCTTGCGGTAAAAGCAAAAAAAAAAACCCCAGGGTGAGTGGCTTATTGTCAGCATTAATCATGGTCTTAAAACAAGGTGCAAACACAAGGCTCTGCTCTTGAGGTCCCTCTCTAGGTATGACTCTTTTCTCTCTGTGGTGCAGTGATTTACAGCCTGGGCAGCACCCTGCATGAGGCAGCAGGGAGGGGAGATGGAGCCAAGACCTCACCTTTCCACTTCACACCCACAGAGGAGTGTGAGTGATGTGACAGTCTCCTCTCTCTTCCAGGGGCAGGCAGTCTGTGTAACAACCCAGCCCTTAAAGGATTATCCACCCAGTGAGTACTGATGCACACAGAGGCTGCTACAGAAATTCTCTCTCCTGCCATTACATTTTTCTGAGGTTATTGCCCTGGCACAGTTATTCACATGCAGATCCCCCTGAGTGCACAGGCATTACTCTTTCAATCATGAATTCACTTTGTTTGTGGCTTTCCCCTAGTGAACTTCTCCAGTCCATTGTAGCACATTTTTTGAAAATGGCTTTATTTCCAGCTGTATTGTTAGAAAAAAAAAAAAAAAAAAAAAAAAAAAAGAAAACATTATTGCTCAGTATCTGGCTCTTAATTTTTTTCACCCTAGAGTTCTGAACATTTTGCTTTCTTCCATCTCCCTCCTATGAAATAAGTGAAAATATTCTTTCACCTGAAAAAAGACAGACAGAAGTGGCCTGACTTCTACCAAGAGCTTATGAAGACATCCAAAATAAAGTTTTATGAGCTGATCACTATTTTTAAGTTCCAATCTTAAGTGAATAGACAGATAATGAAAAATAACTTTTATTCTTGAATTTGTTTGTTTGTTTTTTTAATTTCAAAATACCCTTCATATTAGATGGAGGTGAGTGTAATTTATGTCACAACAGATATCTTTTAATATTACCAAGCCAAATTTCCCTGCCCACCTTTCTTAATGATAGAGTGGAATTTACTCATAGAAAAGCTGGTTGAAAACATCTTCCAAACCTCGTATCCACGAAGTTATCAAAGCTTTAAAAGAATGATAAAAATATACATAGACTCACAAACATATATTTTCTTTCCGTAGATATCAGACATACTGAACTGATTAATGCCTCTCACCCATGCAGCCCTAAAAAAACTCTCTTAGTTTATATAAACTGTATCCCTCCCTGCCACAGAATTCAGCAGATTCTGAATTTGAGGCCTGGGAATTCACAGGAATAGGCACAGACCTGGTGTGGGTGTTCCTGCTGCAAGGAAGGAGGAAAGAGACCATCAGTATGGGAGCTGTAAATGAAGTTTATTTACCCAGATCCAAGCACTCAGAGAAAGCCTTCCTCTAAAATAAATAAGAAATTTACATTAAATTGCCATCTATCTGCAAGATGCCAATAAATGGAACAGGAATGTACTATTGCACAGCACAATAAAAATAAATACTATTCAATATGCAATATATCAGAAGAGATAATTACACATACCCCCAAGGCAAGCAGGATTTGCAAAAAGACTGTTTGATACTATTCATAGCATTGCTTGATGGGCTCTTTGGAATAGCCATAAATCCTATGTTTTCCTGGCAGATGGAAATAAAACCATAGTGATACATCAGTTAGCCTCAAAATAAGTCCACTGATATTCAGCAGAAATGTGAGATAACGACCTCAAATTCTATATTCACCAGGGAAATTCAGTGCACTCTGTGCTTAATTTTCAATGCTTAGTTATGTAGTCTTCCTTGTGCTATCTGCAGCCATTGTTAGTCTGACATGATGAATTGCCTCCTCGGGTCTCAGCAAGGATAATTATTCTCTGAGCAGCTCACACAGCCGCCCTCGTCGCACACAGGGAGAATGCAAAAGTCAGGAGAGTTTGGCAAACTAGGAAAGAAGGAAAGAAAAAAGATACAAAGCTAAAAATAAGAACAATAAAAACTTCAGGCTGCTTCAGTTCAGCAGGGGATTGAAGTCCAGTGGAGCAGATAAACTCAGCAGGTTTGGAACATGATGATCTTTAACATCCTTTCCAAAGCAATCCAAACTATTTACACATAAAGTGTCTGCCCACCCCCCTCCTGCTTTATGACAGCAGTAACAGATATTTGACTACAGTCTCACCTCCACTCCTCCTGTAAGCATGAATTTGACATTTTAAATTCTTCATGGCAGGAGCTGAGAACATGATCACCTTACAGACTAGTTGGAGGGCTCGCTCCTCTCCTCCCCAAAACAGGGATGGCATTTTGGTATGAGATTTGTGTCCTGACTGCATCACAACATAACAAGAACACTATACATAACACTTTACACTTACATTTTGCAAATCTGGTAAATTTTTCATCAACATTCTAACAAGAATCTAAAACTTGTTCAACAAACTTCACTTTTCGTGAATCTGTGCTCATGGAAGTTCCTACTGAACTTGGGCAGACTTAGACTGTCAAATTGGTAAACTGTATTATTTGGCAACTTGTGATCATGAATGTGATCAGAATAACAGTGCAAGCCACACTATTGCTGCATCTAGGATGCATTGCACATAACCAGGCTTAAAGCACAGAATTGGATCTAATAAAAAATTAAACCCAGCCACACCCAACCCTTCTAATCTCTGAGAACCAGTTGGAAAGCAAAGGGGTTTATTTTTTCCCAAATTTCTGTGCCCTTAACATCTCATCAGGGCACATGGTGGATGCAGTAAAAGGGGGAAATCTCATGCTCTGTTCACCTTCTTGTCAGGTGAAATGGGTTCCCTTCCTCAGCCCTTTGAGGGGCAGTGCTGATGCTCACAGCATGGAGGAGATGAACTTGAAGCCTCCATGAGAGAAGGAGTGAAAAGCAGAAAAGTCAGCAAGGGCAGGGAGAGATAACACCACTGTTATTGATTTTTTTGTGTGTGAAAACTGTTCAGATATTGTGATAGGATGATAATGTAAAAAAAGCCTACACAGATGGACAGGCAGATACATTAGAACAGATTGATATTTCAATTTTATTTTGCTTAAATATATATTTCTGGGCTTTAATCAGTCAAAAAACACCTAGAAAATCTCCAGTTAGTCAGCTTCTGAATTTCTGAGAGCTAGCATGTGTCAAATATTCCTCCTCACCTCATCCTTCATTAATTACTGAACTACTGAGGTTCACTGAGGACCTCTGACACTGGAATTGGCCCCATTTACAAAGCACCATTTTATCCCTGATAAGAGGTTCAGCCTAAGAACTTGCATATATATACATGATATAGGCAACAAAAGGGTGGGAGTAATGACAGATCTTATCTCCATCACCAGGGGTAAGGAGGCATAGAAAGGCTAAGTGGTTTTCTTAGCCTGTGGAGCTATTGAGACCAAAACTCTTCAAAATTCTGTGCCATGTGCTGACTGGAAGGGGTGGAGATATGCACTGACAGAGATGGGCACACTAGAGACCTGGGCATGGGGCTTGGCTTGTGAAAGGATTATGTTGATCACTTTTGTTATTTTGCCATGATGAGAGAAAATTGGATCTCTGGAACCTTTGAGAGTTTGAAACCAAGGTTACAAACCTGCTCCTTCTGGAGGGCAAGCAGAAACAAATGGGATTCAGTCAATAAAAAGTTTTCAGCTGAAACCTTGCTTTGCAGAGTAAATGATCTGCAGGTACATTTCTTGAGAAATCTAAATATCTTTGCCCTTCAAAATGTTTTACACCTAAAGAAACAAAAACCCTAAGCCTGTTCCTTCTCATGCCTCCACTCACCACCTCCTCACAGTCATTTTTAGAGGAGTCCTTTGTGTTTTCCTTTGTATTTTTCTTCATTTACTTCAATTTCTTAAAAGTCTGTGTTCTCTCTAGTTACATGGCAGCTGCATCATAATAATTTGCTATAAATATAATGCAAACTGCTGCCATGCTGTTTTCCTGCATGCCATATAAAACTAAAACATATATAAGACACCTAAAATAGCTAATTCTTTGTAAGGAGCTGCAAAAGATAATTATGTCAAAGAAATAGTGGGTGATTGCCCTGGCCTACACATTTATGCCACCAAAATATTGATAACAACAATTTTGGCATAGCAAAGTCCCCAATAACTGTCTTTTAAATTGCATAAGTGGGCCAGGAATAAATGTTCACATTTTGCACACTGTAAAGTACATAGAGTAGAGTAATCACCATAGAAAATGTACAAACTTTTCAGAGGTGTTGATATTTTACCTATTTATGTTCTTCAGATTTTTTTTCTTGTTGTTTGGTTTGGTTTGGTGTTTTCCACTGAAACATATTCTCCATTTCCTTTCAGTTCTCAGAGCCTTCCAGTCTTTCTGCTGTCTACAGGAGATCAGGCTGTTCAGAGGTCTATTAATCTAACACTTGTTTTGATGCCCTTTTCTTATTTTAGTCCCAGCACTTCCCTTACCCTCTGTTAGCATCCACTACAGAAAATACTTTTGTCATAGGCCACAGGAAAATGTGATGATAAGCATTTGATTACTGAATTCTCTCTAGCAATAACGCATTTAGTGTGAAGTATTTATTAGAAGGAAATGAAAGATTCAAGTTTTTTGAGGAACCCTAGCCAGCTTTCAAGATTAACTGACAAGAAAATATATTGTACACTACTAATGGGAGATGTGTCCCATACTGCTGCTATCAAAGCTGCCACACAAAATAATGAAATATCCTACAAAACATGTCTACAAGGTAATTTATACAGAACCAGCACTTGTCATACTGCTGGAAGTGAGTGACCTATGCTGTTCTGCTTTGCTCCACAGCCCCATTAGTTATGGTGGCTGTGGGGAGCTCTATGGACAGGTGTCCTGGGACTCTGTGATGGAGAGGAGAGGGGTCATAAAGCCAGACCCGTGCTGACTGCTGTCTAAGGCTATTGCACAGCACATTTTTAAAGTTCCAGTGAAAGTTCCTGTAGAGAATTGTCATAGTTAACACACAACCCCCTGCTCCAAAGGCTGCCCCCAGCCAGGATGTGAAGGGGGATGACCTGTGCCACATCTCACAGGCTGAGCAGCTCCCTGCCTGCAGTGGCAGGACAAACCCAGAGCTACACATGCTCCTGGGATTTGAGAATGTATTGCTCCCCTTCCCCTTCTAGCTGGGAACTGAATGGGTACAGCCATACTCCTCTTTATATCCTCATTTCCATGTCAATATTAGCCAGAAAATGGCTCACTTCAGCGCAACAAAGGACCCTGGCTCTGTCATAGAGGAATTTTCTCACTCCCTTTCTCCCTCTCTTTGATGTTGAATGCTAAAAGGAGGGTATGATAAGCTGAGGACAGCCACTATGTCACTTTACAGGGGACAGTGAACACCATCAACTGCCACCAACAGTCAACATCTAAGTACTAAGCAGAAAATTTCTAAATCTAATTTTCTGTTGCTCACCATTTATTTATCTCTCCTAGTGCTCAGCATCTGCAAAAGCATGCTGGTTAACAGTGGAGTGAGACCAAGGACAGGAAAATAAAGAAAATTTACCAGGAAGAAAGCTTTGATGAGATGGAAATAAAATCAAGTCCAAATCACATTTCATATATAATTAAAGGAGTACGGGGTTGAATTTAGAGATTATGGAAACACTCATGAGAATGCACTGGGCTGAACAATTGCTATAAATGAAACCCTCTCTTTCGTATCTTAGCACATTGGCAAACAACTTGAGAAAGAAAAATGCAATACTGATCAAAGTACATGTGTAACTAATTACCTGATTTTACATCCTTCCTCCTCTCTGTGCAGGCATTAATGATGAACATGAAATACAGGAGTGAGAGCAGATCAAAAGAACATTACCTGAATGTGCATGAATCTCTTATATCCCCCCTTTCCTCCCAAGACTGCACTTCTTATTTCTCTTCTGATTTTAGATGCTATTTCACATCTGTTATTCTTTTTTGTCTGCTTTTGGTTTGACAAGGCTGCATTGCATATACTGGGGACGTGAACCAATGATTATTTCAGTGTGACACATTCACTTGATTTTAGCTATCCAAGCTTGCAAAATTTGACCAGCAAGCCTAAATTTGATTCAAAATGAGAACTAAGTTTTCTATTAGATTGCAATTCAAGACCTCTATCTCAGTTTGAATCTGGCAGCCTCATGAGCCTGGGAGATATTGGGATGACTTTCTGATCCTGTGTGGGTTTTTTTCTTCTCTTTGTGCAAGCAGCAGAACTCTCATGAGAATATCCATCTTTATGACAATGTCTCTATCTCTTCCTGTAACATTGTTAAAGAATGACTTTTCTTGTGGGATTTCAGCTTCTTTCCAACTGTAATCAACAACAACTCACTTCCCCCATCAAAACCCCACATAAAACACAATAGGAAAAAGCATGTGGTGCATATTCCTTAACTTCATCATGGGAATCTTACAAAATCTCTAGTGCTGCCTAACATCAGCATGTGCTTTTCCAGTTTATTTCACTTTCTCTTGGCATTTTTCCTCTCTCTCTGCCTCCTTGGTAGGTCTGCCTTTTAGGCAGCATATTATCCATAGGACGCATGCCAAGGACCTCTCAGCTAGGCATTTCAAGCACTTGCTCAGTCTGAAAGACTGAAAACTCCTCTTTTCCAGGCACTCTGAACCAAGTTCCCCACTCATTTTTTCAGTCCATACAGCTTTGTTTTCAGAACCTTTCCAATGCTGCTGCTGCTGCTGTGTGGATTTAGCTTTTACAAACACAAATCTGTGCTTTGGTTCCTGCACAGAACCCCTTTGTTTCTGTTAATCCCAGCACAATTGCTCTAATACATTTGTTTTTACCACAGAACCTCCCTGCAACAGAAGACCCTGGTTGTGTTGCCTCTATTAACTAAGAATAACTGTTGATGAAATTACATCCTCAAGGCCTCTTTCATTAGTTTCTTTTGAACTTCTGAATGCTTTCCCAGGGATTTGATTGCTTCTAGACTGGCACTTCCTAACAAGGCTTTTGATGTAAACTTTCATGCCACTGTTACTATGACAATAGTGTAATGCTGCAGTAGCATTAATTGGAATTTTGATTATTTCCTTGGCTCAGAACACTCTGTGTTTTAATAACTGGTTCAGCTGTGCTTCAGATCCATGCTGCAAGGCAAAGCTGAAATCTTTATTTTGAATTAAGAGAACCACTGAAGAGGAATAAATGGAAGATGGAAGTGACATCATAACACTAGCACGTCCAATATCCCTCTCTGTAGTTTATGTGATTCATGAAAATTAGTCACTGTGTAGAAAAGATGCACATCTCCTTCCAGGCTAAGAAATTATTACATCACTCTCCTTATCCTTATACCCAAATTAATTTTCTTTCTGATGTTAGAAACTGTGAAAAAGCATAAATGTGAATTCCCCTAAAACAAAGCATAATATGCTCATGTTTGAACAGGAGTGGACATGGGGATTTTTATAAAGGCATCTGTTATCACCACCACCAATTTTTAATATTCCTCATTCCTCATACTTTGAAGGAGCATCATATAACAAGACAAGGCATAAATGTTTGATGAGAAATATTTAACTTTTCCTGTCCCATCGTTGTATCAAATCCCAATTAGATATTGTCAAGGGACAGAAATGAAATGTATCACAAAATTAATTAATCTCATTCAGTGCTCTTTATCATCAAAATTAATCCTCAGTTTTAATTCTTAACAATTAATAATATTTTGGCTACAGGTATGTGTGTGTGCATACATACACACATATCCTCCTTTATTGAAGCCAGCCTGGTTTTAGGCCTAATTCAACACCCTTTTAAATCATTACATACAAGGTTTCAATTCCTTCTATTTATTTATTTATGTATTTATTTATTTATTTATTTATATTCCCATATTTCAGCCAACATTATATCAGAAATTTCAGTCTAATTCCTGAAGAGAGAATGCATCCAAACCAGAAAGAAGTTACTTTCCCTCAGGTTTCCAGATAAATTGCACAGGCTGTTTTTGATTTTTTTTTTTTTTTTCTGTTTGTTGGTTTATTTGTTTGTTTTCCTTGTTAGCTTGTTTGGAGTTATTTTCTGTTTTGTGTACAAATATATATATGTATATATATATATGTGTATATATAAATATATATATATATATATATATTCTTTTTTTAAAATTTTTTTCTTTTTTTTTAGGCTTTTTTTTTTTTTTAAGTAATGGAAAATCTCTCAGAGAAATTCTTCAGTTTTTGAGATTTTTTTCATCTCTCATAAAGGTTGTCAGGAATAGAGAGTAGAAAGCTATAAACCCTCTTTGCCCAATTCAACTCAGCCTTGCACCATTACAATAAAAGCCTGGCCTTTGGAAGCTTCTCAGAGGCATAAAAACAATTATCTAAACTCCTCACCTACAAAACCTGTAGCCACTATTTTCTTCAGTCCTTTTTTATCCACAATTAAAAAGTTCTTAGCAGCCCAGTCACCAGAATTTACTGATGTCAACACGACCAATAAAACCAACCACAACACACAGAGATAATGTTATAAAACCTTTTACCTCCTAAGCAAAATCTAAATACACGGGATTTTTTTTTTTTTTTTTTTTTTTTTTTAAGTTGCAAAGCACATTCCTGTATTACTGCAGACATGTGGGGATGCAAATCTCCAAGAAATCGATGGGAGCTGTCTCGAGTGCTTTGATCAATGACTGCCCCCGCCCATTTCAGCCTGGACATTCATCTCCTGTTGTTCTTCAGACAGTTTACAGATTAATAATGAAGCATAAAACCAAGTTAGTGGTAACATATGAGCGGGGGAGATGCAAAGCTGAACATCTCACATTAAGGGCACTCTACACCAGCAATCCATCAGACTGGTTTGCACTGCAACATTTGTGTATTTTCTGGTGTCTCCTCACAAACACCCACAAGCAAAGAAATACAGCTGCTTCATAAGAATCCCTCTATTTTACTTATGAAAATGAGACCACTAGCCTTTTAAAGTGCAAATGCAATTGGTCTGATTCTCCCATCAATCAGGCAAAGTAAATCAGAAGTCACTATATTGAATCAAGAACCTATGATGATTTACATTGGTTATTAAAAGTAATTATTCTATGTCAAGTCCATCAGAGATTTTTTTCTTTTCTTCTCTTTCTTTATATTTTCTTTTTTTTTTCTTTTTTTTTTACTTTTGAGGCTTTTTCTGAGATATAGGATCAATAATACTACTGGGAAGAGAGTGGATTATTCAGGGTGGTAAGATAAATACCTTCCTAAGATCACCTGTATTAATTCTATGAATATGGTATGACCTCACCTGGGACAATAAATTTAAAATTTATCCTGTGGGGGCTCAGGCTTTTCTAGCTAGATGGCCACCTATTTTGCTTGATTTATTGATCTTGAATATTTTCAATCCCTGAAAGAATCTCTAGAAATTGCAAGATTAGACCTATGTTTTTTTCTCCTTGAAATAAAAATAAAGAGAAGCTACCAATCTGTGACTCCTTAACTTCCATATTATCTTTGTGTTCTCACATCAACTGTTTGTTTTGGCTATCAAATTCACAAGTTTTCTAAGCAAGGTCATGTGTGTCAAGCCTTCCTCAGAAGCAGCTGACACACTATAGCCACACAGCAGATGATAATGAACACAAGAATAAACATTTAAAAATTCAGCATTTCACCTCCAATATCAGAAATAGAAAAAGGAAAACAGAGAGGGTCACTGAAAACAACAAATTATTTTAAGAATTTTTTCAGAAGAGCTTTTTTTGTATACATAATTCATATAAAAAAATAGGGTTGGAGTCGTAAGCAAAAAAAAAGAAAAATCAGTCTGAGGGCATACAAAAAATACTTAGAAATGTATATTCTTGCCTTGCTAAGACTGTATTTTTGTTTAATATGAAATTGTTATCGTGGTAAGGATATTCCAGTTTATAGGGTAAAAAGAATAGAGACAATTTTCTAGTTATCTCCAAATCAACCAATATCCTAACTTATTTTAATTTTGTTTATTTTATTTCCCCCAAATGCACTAAAATCTATGGGTTTTGACAAGTGAGAAAGGGAAAGAAAAAACCAGGAATTTTTTCTTAAAAAAAAAAACATTTTACATCTGCTTGAATTAATTTGCCTTGCCTTTTCATCTTCCCGACAAAGTTAATAAACTCCAGTAAGAACTCATAAGTGAATCAGAATTTGTTAAACACATGAAAACAACCAGGCAAAGGTGGGGACCAAGAGTCCTTGCCACCTATGGCTTGCACAATGCTATCAAAATAGCCAGAGCAAAACACATCAGCCCACACTGTAAAACTCAACAAAGACTTAATCTCCTCCAACCAGTGGATTGATCCCCCTTAAAGAGACTGAGATGCAAACTGTGGTTATTTAGGGGATTACATGTGGATTTCAGCTCAGTCTTTATGTTGGGCTCCCTATTTCAATAATGCAGGGCGAATGTCATCAGCAAAATTAGCAGTCAACTGCAGACATAAGCTTAATAATTCAAAAAGAAGCTTTCTGACAAGATTAGTTGCCTTGCAGGACCTCTGTGGGAGATTCACCATCCTATCAAGTCCAGCCTTTCACCAACCTCCAGGTTGTCAATTAGACCAGAGCAGTGCTGCCATAAAAATATCTGTTCTGTATCTCTACTGGGACTGGGTTGGAGGAATTTCAGTTTAAAACCCAAACAAAATAAAAGACAGAAAAAAAGAAAAAAATCTAACCCTCTGTTTCAAAAGGGGGAAGAGGGAAAATAAGCCAGGCTGGATAATGAAAGGTGCTATCAAGGTTTCAAATTTTTATGAAGTATGTGGTCATAGAATAGCAACACACTTTCTGGTTTTTGAAGACTAAACAACTTTTATTTGTCATTTTGGTTAAACATATAAACCCAGCTGGTTTGTGATTAGTGAACAGTGGAGAGCAGAGTGAGGATCCTGATCAGAACCACATCTTTCCATAGCATGGTGCTCTGGCCATGCTTCATAGCACTTCATAAAGTTTTGGGGTGTTTTTATAGCACAAAGGCATTACTTTTCCTCTTTGCTTAACATTTAAACAACAATTATCAAAATCAAATGTAACCAAAAATAAACACCTATCGGTTTAAAATCTTTGAATGGTGATATATAAATCACATTATCACACTTAAAGAATTTTTTTCAATTACTTCATTTATTTGAGAAAAAAAAAGTGTCTTCTAGAGAATGAAACATAGTCACACTTGTTGAGAAGTCCAATTGCAATACTCAGCAGAAGTAGTCTAAAGGTGATTTAATGAGATTTTGTATCAAACGAGATTAAGGTCACTATCCAAAATCATATTTGAATGGTCAACAGTATCTCTGGGCAATTAACAGGGAAGAATCCTCCAGATCCACTCACATATCACTGGATTTTCAGATAAATTGCCTATTTTTTTTTTTTTATTTACAAATTTGAGTTGGAATCCAAGTAGAAATAACCATGGTATTTTCCTTATTTGTATCAGGAAGTGTTTTGACTGGAATTTTATGTTGTATTCAGACTCTTCTTGTCAGCCATGTGTCCCTTTATGTAGAAGGCAAAAAAAAAAAAAAAAAGACCTTATTAAATGGATAATTAGGAGTGTTGCTTTTACAATTGTGCAAAGTGATGTGAATATGTCAAAACTTCAGAACAATCTGCTTCCTATCCTGGGTAAAATTAGGATGAAATATACCATGAGGAAGAAAAATTCTGCATCCCTGAGCCTTTATAATTCTGTGAAGTCTCATGGAAGAGAATTGCACTGAGTATGCTTTCTATCATTTGGATTTACAGACTAAAGGGAAGAAAAAAAATCTCCTGGTTGTTTTATCCTTTCTTTTCACAGAATTAAATAAAAATATAGCTTTTTTTTCTTGCTGTAGCCCCCAAATCAGTTCTACCATGCTTTATATATATTGACTTTTCCCTGTTTTGTCCATGTTGAATGTCTGTGAGACAGATTCAAAAGAGATTGATGGAGAATGGAGGAAATAGCTGGTTTGTGAGCCTAACTGCAGCTACATGAAAGATATAAGAACCACCAGTAATACACAATAGCACTAACCATTCCAAAATATCTAAAGATAATCAAAGTGGACTCATAGAAATGACATCCCAGCTGATAAATGTACTGGAATTGCTCAATATGTTCATTTTCAAATTAGTAAAAGCAAAAAAACTGTCTGAAAATTGCCTAAATTTCAAGATAGCACATGCTACAAGCTTTTCATATTGAAGAGCTGAAATGGAAATACATAAATTTAGAGAAGACATGAGAAATGAAGGTGGAGAAAAAGAAGAGTAATTACAACAATATATAAATAAAATGCAGAAGAGTTACAGTTTAGTTATGTGCAATTTGTTCTTGAAGACTGCTTATTTTGTTCAGAAAATCTGAAAAATTTTAGTTTTGCTAGCTTGCATCTGATACAATCAGACACATCATTAAGTGTTTTCTGTATCTGATACTGTTGTGGATTTTGTACAAAGCAACATCTGTTATAGATACTTAGAAAAATAGATCTCCATCTTCCAATGAATGGAAACGGTTCACACCACACTGGGAAGTTTTGTTTGTAAAATTCAGACTTAGTTATGCTGCACTAGCATCTTTACTGCTCTGTTAGTGTATGGGAAATGAAGGGTAAATTCCTGGGATGCCAGTGAAGTGTCAGGAGAAGATCCCTTAAGGCTACTGAACCACAAAGACCCAATTCCAATATTTGCTAACTCTTGGTGTTGGTCTCTGTGGATACCTGGTTTCCTGAGTCTAAGCATATACTTAAATACTTCTTCCCTCAAATTCAATTGGTGGCAAGGAAAAAAACCATATTTAGTTGCTTTCCCTCTTATTTCTGGTTTATTGGTATTATAGAGGATGAGTTATTATATATTATTATATATATTATTATATTATTATTATATGAGTTATTATTATTATTATATACTTCTGAGAAGTTCTGACCTCTTCAGACCATTACTTTTTCATCTATCTTTTAAATACTCACTAATTTTGCTGAATTTGTACAGGCTAAAATGTAAATCACTCTTTGGACTGATGGTATAGGAAAAACTTTCCATATTGCTTCCAAAAAAATTCAAATAAATAGTGGAGACTACTTGTAAGAGGCAATAATGGCTTTCTTCTTAGCTATTACCATGGTTTACCGTGTATCAGGCTGTAGATTATTGCAACTATTTACTAGGGCAGATAGTAAACTTTGACTCTAATAGCACCTGACTTCCAGTACATCACATGAATTGGTTTCTATTATCTGATACTTTATATTTATGGAAGAGGTAAAGCAGAACAGATGTCTAACTCCACCATTTTTCTGTATATAATGCACTGCATATATTTGTGTTCTCTCATGTTACTGATGTGAAAAAACAACTCTTCATGGAAATAGAACCAAAGATTTCAACATTGAATTGCTAAAATTGTTTCAACACTAAATTGCTTAAAATGTGTTTGGAACATCTTATCAGTGTCTAGTCTGACACAATTTCTGAGCTTATTTTAACGAGTTGGCTTTGGTTAACTGAGTTTTTCAATTCACCATAATTTATTAAGAGGCCCAATAAACTTGGTTCTGTTCTTGATTATCTCTCTGAAAACGCTAGCTTAAATTTGGCCTTGTTTAAATAGCACTAAATCAATAAGAGATCAATGTTGAATATAGCACTGCCTCTTGGAGAGACTGTGATCAATGGAGCATTTGGTTGGTTTTATCTGATTGAGACTTGGTCTGAGACTAGACAATTATGGGAAAATAACTCCTTGAAAGTTAATATATTTTCCTTTTCCTTTACTGTGTGTTCTGGCTACAGTGCAAGGGACTTGTCATAAATGCTGTATAATATATGTTATAAAATACTTGTGAAATATATGGTAGTTGATTGTTTCCATAGGCTGCAACATATTTCTTTTCCAGGGTCCACATCAATATATCTCTGTGTCTGTGAGGATGGAAGGAACTGGGAATGTTAATGCTATCCCTGGCAGTAGTTTCTGACATATCTTTTGACTAGGAGATCACTGTCAGCTATTAAATTGCCCTGTGGGCCCCAAATGTCAGCATATGAAACCCACAATTTGTAATTCCAAAAAACAAATGTATTCAAAGGTAACTGAGTATACCCTTATAAACTACATATTCTGTAAAATCAGTACTCCTCTTGGATGTTCAGAGATTTATTGGCATCTCTTTGAGCACATGTGTCTACAGCACCACATTAGAGGCATTCAAGCAAAGGAAAAAATGCTGTCAGAGAACAGGGATTCATAGGCAATGGAGCTGGAGAAGGGTCTAGAGGGTAAATCCTATGAGGAGTAGCTAAGGGAGCTGGGAAGGGGCTCAGCCTGGAGAAAAGGAGGCTCAGGGGGGACCTTGTGGCTCTGCACAGCTCCTGACAGGAGGGGACAGCCAGGGGAAAACAGGATCTGCTCCAGGGAACAGGGATGGCACAAGGGAAAATGACCTTGAGCTGCACCAGGGGAGATTCAGATTGGAAATCAGGAGGAATTTATTCATGGAAAGGGTGGTTGAACACTGGAAGAGGCTGTCCAGGTGCTGGAGTCCCTGGAGGTGTCCAAGGAATGACTGGATGTGGCACTCAGTGCTGTGGTCTAAGTGACACGGTGGGAAATGGTCACAGGTTGGACTCAATGGTCTCAGAGTTCTTTTCCTACCTAAATGATTCTGGGATTCTACATTGCCAGAAAGCTTCTTTCTTCCTGGAGATTTTCTCTCCCATGGTTCATGAAAAGTTAAGTATCCAATCTACAGTCCCAGCAGCACACAACAGAAGGACTCCTCACAAGGACATAAAGAGTATTTATTTAAACCATGTGGGGTTTTTTTTATTTGTTTTGTTTTGGGTTTTTTTTAACAACTCTTCCATTGGGCCTCAAAAGGGCAAACCTTGTTTATCCTACTTCCATGTCTCAGGAATGACAGCATTGCTCAAGGCAATCATGGACTCATTAAGGCTGGAAAGGTCCTGTAATATCAAATATTGAGTCCAGCTATTGACCCAGCACTGCCAAAGCCACCACTAAACCATGTAACAAGTGCCACATCCACAGGACTTTTAAATACTTCCAGGGATGGTGATTCCACAACTGTCCTGGTAGCTGTTCCAATGACTGACAAACCTTTCAGTTTGAAAAATTTTACAGGTATGCAATCAAAACCTATCCTGGTGCAGCTTGAGGCCATTCCTGTTGTCCTGCCCCTTGTTCCCTGGGATCAGAATCTGACCCCCACCTGGTTTCACCTGTACTGAAATCCTGTAGTGTAATTGTTGTGCAGAGCCAGAAGGTCCCTCCTGAGCCTCCTTTGCTCCAGGATAAACAATCCCTGTTCCTTAAACTGCTCCTCATCAGATCTGTGCTCCATGCCCTTCTCTGGATATGCTCCAAGAACTCAACATCTTTTTGGGAGTGAGTGGCCCAAAACTATGCACAGGATTCAAGAAGGGGTTTTGCTTTTGCATCAGACAGACCATGACCTACTAATCAGATTTCCACATTGCAGTTTTGCATTTTCCACAGCACCACTGTGGTGAGATGTTCAGCTTACTGTCAGCAGGCATCTCATATCTCCTGTAAAACCACCGAGTTCCCTGTCTGAAAACAGCTCAGATTTTTTCTTGCCTGTAAAATAACTTTGCATTTTTATCATTGTTTCATAATTTCAGGCTCTCTTTGCACATGCAATTATCAATTTATCCCTTATGCTGGAATACTCATTATCCATGCAACATTTTTCAGAAACTCATTCCAGAAGTCAGTAGTTCCTTTATCTGCATTTTTACAGTTCTATCTCAACAATCTATTTGTACAATGATCTAGTAGTGTTAGATCATTGCAATGTAAATACTGTTAAATACTTTAAAGACACTGCCTGCATTCTCCACAGAAAAACACTTAAAAAGTAACCTTAAAAAGTACAATTTATTGTATTCAAAAAATAGAAATATGGTCAAAAATCATAGAAAAGTCACAAAAAGAGGAGTCTGGAAGCTGGTTTTCTGGGAGTAGACATCCTGTTTTATATGACAGCAGGAAAATTTAAGCTTGCTTAATAAGCTTCATTTCTGCAGTGTTGCTGAGCCCAGAAGTGAACACAGATCTCTTTGCTTGCAAGCATCAATTCAGGGGTGCAGTTAACCCTTGGAGCCTGCAGTGTGCTGCACTGTCCTGAGATGTTCCACTTTCCTGTGTGACAATCTGTCACAGCCCAGTGCCATCACCAGCTGGCAGGTAATTTTCCTGGGGAAGACTTTTCTTCCCAGTAAACGCTGTCATGGCAATATTCAACCCCAGCCATGTAGTTAAAAGAAATTGAAAGGAATAGTCATTTCCTCAGGATGCCTCGACCCACCCAGAGACAGGCGTGCCAGGTGGGATAAATCGCTTTTGGAGGTACTTTCATCTCTTTGCCAATTAGAAATTAGACTACACACCAGACTTTTATGTGCATAAAGCTTGTTGGGATAAATCTTACTCCAAACATTTGAGTTCTGCGACAGGCAATTCCAGTAACAATAACTATAAGGTTGTCTGAGATAGAGATACATTGGAAAACCAGATATTGTTGCTCACAGATTATGGGGAAAGAAAGAGATGAACATGGCCAGATTTAACTTTGCACATAATGAACTTACAGAAGGAAAGACAGGAGAATCAAACTCTCATTTAGGATTAAGGAACAAAGACACAGCTTGAATCTCCAGGATGTGGACAGACGAAGTGTAACACTATTGATCAAACAAGTCGTGTAGCTGGCCATGGGTATTTAGAGTAAATCCCCAGACATCAGCATCACACCTTTTAGAATAGCCTAGCTGGGATCCAGTGGAAGGCATTATCTGTGGGTTTAATTTTACAGCTGCATCAGGAGCTTTTGAAAAATATGCTTTCAATGTCCCCACAATTCATTGTAGATCATGAGAGGAAAAAAAAAAGAAAAAAAAAAAAAAAGACATTTCAAATGAAAAAACAGGATAGACTCTAACGAAAAATAGCAATGAATTCTCTTCCATACAAAGGAAAAAAAAAAAAAAGAATGCTTCATGAAATGCCTTCTGGCAAAATACCTGACATTACCATTAGTAAGTAAATTCTAACCTTTGCCTTGTCCTAGTTTTACCCATAGAGTATTTGGATGTCAATCCGCATACATGGGACCAAAAGTAGGCAGTATTTTCTTTCCTGTGACTGTTTTCAGGCATGGAGTCTTCCATTTTATACCTTGTTAAAATTTTCCAAAACTATCTTCTCTACAAAAAAAAAACAACAACAAAAAAAAAACCCAAAAAAAACAAAAAAAGTCCTGTTCCCCACCACTCAGGCATTTCTTTTCACCCCTGGCAATGCTGAAAGAATAAAAGAATTCAGTTTACATGTTAAACAACTCAAAACCTTTTGCTTTATTTTTTAGTTTGTCATTTGTTTGGATGGAGATGTTTTATGTGCACTATTTATTTATCACTCTAAAATAAAAGGGGATTTTTTTTTTTTTTTCAATCAGGTGGAATCCTATTTCTTGTTGTACATTCTCCCCATTTAAATCAAGTTAAAATTTTGTCTCCAACTCCTACTGTATTAAAATGAAATAAATACATTTTTCTCTCTGGCTTTCATACCTGCTGTCTCTAAACCAGCTGTCCCTTAGTCCTTGGTTACCTCACCCTTTTTTGTCTATTTGGCTTCTGATTCCAGGCATTTTGCCAGTCCTTGGGGTTTTTTGCACCTTCTTATGTAGTTCCTTGTTTCAGATCAGCGACTTTTTTGTTGCCTGCTACCCAAACATGAATTGGCATTGCCAAAATGCACTTCACAAACTGGCTCAAGCCAACACCAGAAGCAACAGCTGTGATTTGATGGTCCTGCCACCCATGTCCAAGGTGAGATGTCCAGCTCAGGCAACCTCAACTCCTTCTATTGCTTTCTACAGCAGAGCAAAATTGGCATCTCCAGGGAATGCTTGCTCTTTCCTAATTCCTGTGGTAAAACAAACCAAACACAACAAACACAATTTAAACAATCCCAAAGGTAGATGAAGATGTCAGCTGAAGTGGGAGTTGCCAGATTAGATTATGAGTTTGATCATGCCATGTCAAAAGTGGAACTGGACATTTCTAGTGATAAAAATTCTGGGGATGAGAGGTGAAAGAAGTTTCTTGGCCTCATCAGTTTGAGAGGTAGATCATGGATATAGGATACCGAATTCCTTTTTGGTTATTGTTTAGGAAAATGCTTACATGAGCCTCGGTTTAGGAAACTAGGTATGTAAAATGTATTTTTATAGTATATGAAACTGACCTGGCTGCAAGAGATGGAGTAAGTGACTCCTTTTAAATTTTGATAGACTTATTTTCTATCATTCCGGCTAATTTCCTGGGAGAAGAAACAAAACAGAATCAAACCCTAGAAAGAAATTAAATCCCTTATTTTACGTTAAAGTTCTTTTATATATTTATATATATATGTGCTCAGTTACAACGTAGATGATTATATATGTCTGCTTGAGTACAAAGCTCAGATTGTGAATTTAAGGTGATTAATTATTCATGTTATTTCACTCTAATTATGTATTTCAGTTACAACGTAACTAAGATGACCACTGTGTATTCAGGACATCTTGAAATTCCATTTGGATCCTGCTTTGGTTTGTTCCATTTCCTTAAGTTTACTCCTCCAAGGGTGATGTTTCTCACTGATCAGCTGGAATAGTTGTATTCCTTAAGAGAGAACTGTCCCCCAAAGCTTGCTGGTTCTCAGTCATCTTTGGAGCTGATTACACCTGTGGCCCATTGCACCAAGGTCAGACCACAATGCTTGTTTGGCTCCAACTCAAGGGAAAATGATAAATATGTCTGAGCAAAATAAGGATTAGTCTCAAATTGCTATTGCTTACAATGAACACTGCTTGCAGACAGCATCATTAGTTCACACAAGGAGTGGAAGAAATGTATCTGACAAACAAACACATTTATCTGCCATGGCTATAACATTACCTTTCCTTTTCTTAATTAGTATGAGACCTCCACCTTTGCATTTCATCAAGGAGCACTGTGGTAGATTCATGCTTTTTTGTCCCTTCTTACAATAAGGCGAGAATTAAGTTCATAATGATTTTGCATTTGACAAGAACCATGAAAGTCTGACTGGGTATTGACTGTATCAAGACAGTTGTGATGCCAAAGTGTTCACACTTGCTTATATGCCAGTATTTTCAATGTCAATATTATTTATATTAAATATAAAAAACATTTCTTCAGTTTTCACTTTTCTAGTCCTCATGTCTCCTCCAAGCAAAAGACCATTAATTCTTTTCGAGGGTAATTATAAAGTTATAAAATTTCCAGAAAGAATATTGTGGGATTTGTTGGAAATGCCTTCTTCTATAAAAAAATTTTCACCAAAGAATTTTTCCCAAGATACTGGTGGAGGTGATGTACTATATACACAATGAAACTCATTAAACATCACATTTTGCTGCACAAGTCCATTCATTAAAATGTCCTGGTTAGATACCAAATTTAATAGAATTTCTCTATAAACCCCAGCCTCTTTATCTTCTTCCTGCTAGTTTCTGATGTGCTTTATTGTCAGTTAGAAGAAGGTAAATACATAAGTGATGATGTGACAATTTCAGGACAATACACTGAGTTTATCATCAGAGTTTTGAGGAAGTCTACTTTGAGGGTAGGACAAAGAAGGCACTTTTGTTTCATTCATAGCAGAGAAAATGCAGAATTTACAGAATATAAAGGCTTTAGATGCTGATAAGCAATGAAACGGAGATAACAGATTGAAAAGGGGGATGGAATGGTAATAAAAAGTGGGATTAATTGCATTATTTTGAAATAGGTGCAGATCAGTCAAATCCTCTTCTCACAGTTAGGTCTTGTTCCCACTGTGGTACCAGTAATTTGGCCTAAGCAATGAAGGTTTTATGTTAAGCACTGGCACTTCATCTTATAGTCAGGTAGCAAACACAATTCATTGTCTTCCTGTCAAGTATACTGAGAAAAAAGGATTAAGAGCTATAGTTTAAATGATAACATTGAAATAGTTTTGAAAAATGCAAACATTTGCTGGCAGAAAGACAGATGTAAAGCAAACAGTCCATGATCTCTGTCTGATTTTAGAGGTTTTACAATAGGTGATGGAAGACAAGAGCTCAATTCTTTACCATGTAATATCTCAGTGATTTCTGCTTTGTTTTTCCTATTACTGGACTTGTTTAATGCTCTATCAGTTGCTGCCCTGGCTTCAAAACCAAAAAGATTTAGCCAAACCTTTTATTCAGGTTTGATTCACAGATGTCTAAATATTTTTCTTTCGGAATTACTGTTTTGAAGGGTAACAAAACAAAAGTAGGATAGGATAAGTGCATGTTTAATTTTTATCCTGACTACAGTTGCAGTGTTCAATATTTTTGACTGCTGTTTTAAGTGCTGGGAAAAGGAGAAATTGGCAAATGTTCATGTGCCATTGAACATACAAAATATACAAGGTTTTTGATGTAAATTCACATGGAACTATGAAAAAAAATATTCCCCTCCTTTTTTTTATGCTATACCTGCAGAAGTGTAATTCCTTTGAGAGTGTTATTAGTCAGTAAAAAAAAAATAGTCCCTTATTAAAAAAAAATAGAGAGGAATGAATATACCACAGTATCAGCCTGAAAGTAAAATAAAAGCCACTGTATCAGTTCTGGAGGCCTGACTGAGTACATGCCACTTTTATACCTTATTTCAGACTGGCTGGAGTATATATCTTGGGAATGCACATAATTAGAGCCTTGTTTTAGCAGTCTTATTAAATCTAAATTACCTTTGAAACTGAGTAAAGAGAGAGAGGTTGGTCTAAGATTTACAGGCCCCAGACTGAAAAAAAAAAAAAAAAAGAATTAACTGTGTAAGAATTTATTTATAGTATCCAAACTCATAGCATTATCTTGACAGCAGACACCAAAAACATTTTCAGCAGAGACAGCATTAGAAGTCAAGGGGAAGGACTGGAATACTTTATCCCATCTGTTAGCATCCCAATCACTAGCAATGATCAGCTCAGGCCTGTCTTGGACAGATCAAATAGGTTTTCAAAGAGTGACTATTAACAGCAATCTGTTGGGAGAAATGTAAAAATTTAGGTCCATTGGAGATATTTTGCACTTCCAGAATTCTGTAAAGCCAGAACAAAAGTTTTAAAACTTATGTCAGTACTCCCATGTGTTATTTACACTGCAGCCCAGAACTTCAGGGCTGCAGAACATGAAACAAAGTGTTAAATCTTATTTAAGCAAAATAAAAGTAACATATTTTCCCTTTAATAACCCAGGAAGAATTATGGTGCATGTGGGAGACAATTATTACTTCTCATAAAGAGACTGCATGAGTTTACCAGATAATCTCACTGCATGTGCTTGTTTGTTTTGGTTTTTTAAAGAAAGAAAATTAAGAATCACAGGTTTGTTGGTGGGGATGACTTTGGGTTCATCTGGTCCAACCTCCCTGTTCCAGCACGGTCATCCTAGAGCACAGGGCACAGGACTGTGTCCAGAAGTGTCTGGAATATGCCCAGTGTAATGATTTTGAAAGCAAAACCAGTGAGAGACTCCAAGTCAGAAATACAATTTAACAGGAAAAAATAAAAAAATAAAATACATGCAATAGTACTAAAAAAACCCCAAAACAAAACAAACAAACAAACAAAAAAAACCACTGACAGAGTATCAGTCAGGGTGGTGGCAGCAGTCCCATTCAATGGTGGCTGCATCCTCCTGCAGTGGCAGATGTGGTTCAGCTGGAGCTGTGCTCCTGGAGAAGGTAGAGTTTTCTTTCAAAGGTCCAGGCATGATGTGGAAGGGTCTGGCTTTCCTCTGGGAATCCAGTGGAAAAAGGCTGCTCTGGTGTTCCAAATCTCAGTTTTTATCTAGGCAGGAAAGGCTTGGCCCCTCTCCCTGGGTGGAGCATCTCACAATGGGATGATGTAATTTTATCAGTCACACAGTGGACCTGAATGGCCCATTAGCAGAAGATATCTTTCTGAAGGAAGGGTGGGTTGTGGGGAAGATAAAGAATGTTACCCCATCTGGTTTTAACAGATGGCCCATAGCAGAAGATATCTCCCACAGAGATAAGAATTACTGCCCCACCTGGTTTCAGCAGATGTGATAGAATACAGACTTTTGGGTATGCCTTTACTTTGTAAACTCCCAGTGAGGGAGACTCCATCCCCTCCCTGCACAATCTGTTCAGGGCTCAGTCTCTGCCCAGGACAGAAGTTCTGCCTCCTGCCCAGTAGAAATTCCTGGGCTCAGCCCCTGCCCGTGGCTCTGGTGCCATGGCTGGCCCTGGAGCAGAGCCTGGCCCTGCTCTGCCCCTCCTGCACACAGGGACACCCAGGGATGGGGTCCCCTCTCAGCTGGGGCTCCTCTCCAGGCTGAGCAGCCCCAGCTCCCTCAGCATTCACGGATACATCCCATCAGGGCCAGTGGACCTGGGCATGTTGTGTTTGACTGGGTGTTCCCTGATCAATCCTCCTTGAACTGGGGAAGGTTTTCCTTTACCCTGGTCTCCTGTGCCAGAGATTGCTGAGGCCTGTGAAGACTGATGCAAAGAAGGCATTCAACAACTCTGCTTTCTCTGATTCCTCTCTCACCAGGGTCCCTTCTCCATTTACTAATTATTTTTTGTTTTCCTTTTGCTATTAATGTATTTGGAAAGCCCTTTTGAGTTATGGTGACAGCCTTAGCCAGATCTAATTCTCTTTTGGCCTTGGCCCATCTAGGAGAGCGGAGGAGAGTAGTGCTAGTGTATGCAAACCTGAAAAAGAGTTTAAGCAGTAAAGTGTGTAAAAAATAAAAAAAAATAAGGACATGAACATAGGTAACAGGAAAGTTGGGCCCCCAGAGAGTTGGCAGAGAAAATTCTGTGCACTCCTGAAACCTGCATGATAAAAAAACCCAAAAAAACCCCAAAAAAACACACTCCTCTTTTTTTTTTTTTTTTTTTTTTTTTTTTTTTTTTTTTTTTTTTTAATAGGAGACTAAACAAGCCATTTGGGAAGAACAAGTGAAGATTACGGTGTAGAAGGATCATAGAATTGCTTAGGTTGGAAAAGTCCTCGAAGATCATCAAGCCCAGCCATTAACTCAGCACCACTGTGTTCACCACTTAACCACATCCCTGGGTGCCACATCCCCATCTTCAAATACCTCCAGGGATGGTGACTCCACCACTACTCATGGCAGCCAGTTCCAATGCTGAACAATCTTCTCCATGAGGAATTATTTTTTCCCTAATATCCAAATTAAGCCTCTCCTGACACACCTTGAGGCCATTTCCTCTTATTAGCCAGAGAAAACAGAAGCCTAGGTTTTATTGGCATTATCAGCATTCCTGTTCTTTAGTTAATACACTGCCATTTTCTAGCAACTACAACACCACCTAAAAGTCCAAACTCCAGATTACATTCAGGATTAAATTCTCAAAAAGACACATGACACTTTATGCTTCCATACACCTTTGTGTATTCATAAGAGAAGTTATAAATGTTAAATAACCATCTGACCCATTAGAAAAGTAAAACTATCAATCATCAGAATTCCTCCTGGCTGCAGTGTCTCCTTCACAGCTCCATGCAGCTGAGGACACGAGTGCCATGTGTGCTCCCTGGGGACATAAAGAGCATCTCATTCTCATCATGAAAGCAAAACTTTTGCTCATTAGGTTACATATCTGTCACAACACACTGATCAATCTTTCAGTGTGACACTTGCAGCCAGCACAGAACAAAGACTACAAATGCCATCAAAACACAACACAGAGCAGCAAAAAGCTTTGTTTGGGGGGAAAACACCCACAAAGTGACCAGAAAAAACCCTCAGCAACAGAACAGAGACCCATCAGTGCCATCCCCTCCTCCACTTCTGTCCTGTTGTGTTGTTCACACACAAAGATGATCACAAACAGCTGGCACAGCTCTTGCCATAAAATATTGAGCCTGGAATTCACCATATTTGTTTACATGTAGTCAGAGTGATGTTTAAATGTTAAATTGTGGTGAAATCAGATAGGATTGCACATCTCAGTTGCCAGATTTGCTATCCCAGAAATCCCAATTCTAATGAAAATATTTTCTGTGGAATAAATGCTCTGCAGAGGAGGGAAACAGAAGGTTACTGCAGCTTTCCTTAGGGTGAACACTTGGTGAATTCCTCTTGGTTAAAACCCACCAAACACAGAACAGGAATAGATATAGTGTCTAATGCTGTCTTACGTCATGCAGATCTTCAAGACTCATGTTTCTGCTAAAATTTTGTAAATTATTGCCTTTGTTTTTTAACTCACTGGCTGAGTGTACAGCAGAGTGATAACCAAAACCAAAAACAAAACCAAAAAAACAACAACAAACAAACAAACAAACAAAAAACAAAACAAAAAAAGAATTAAAAAAAAAACACAAAAAAAAAAAGAAAAAAACTGTAGGTCAGAAGTTACCTTTTATGCTGTAAACCTCATTGCCATAGACCACACAATAGATAAATGCATTGATTCTGACCTACCTAATTATTGAACAAATTTGGCCATTGGCATTGCTGAGCAAACCAAACCCAGGGAAGCTCATTCCTGTAAGGGCAGAGGCACTTTGTCCACATTTCATGCTGGGGATCCCAGAGAAGGAGCCAGGCAGATGGTCAGAGCTGCTCACTCTGTCCCACCTCTGTTCACAGCTGTTCCAGCCCCTGCCAGCTCTGCTCAGCTCATCCCCTGTGTGAGCTGCTCCCTCCTGGGTGTCTGATCCATCACTGGGCACAGGAATCCAAGGGTAGGATTTGTCTTATCTCATCTGAGATATCTAAAGGCTAAAGACCTAAATCTGAGCTGGTCACCCTAGGCTCTTTTACTTTTTTGTCAGTGGAGAGAAACAGGGCAGAGGGATGAGTCTCTGGAGATGTTTATCTCCTGGTGGAGTGAATCACCCTTTATATAAATATAAAGCCCCTCCTGTGATGTTACAGATCAAGTTTATGCTCTATTGTATTATAGCTAATTCTCATACCAAGGTACCTAATAAGTCTCAGGCATGACCCGTGACCATGGTATGACTGCAGTTTCATACTTTATTCAAAGTGCATCCTTGTAGTTTCTTTTAATGGAAATTTCCTGGATTTAACTTTAGTTTGAGTCCGAGACTAAGAAATGGTCACTATTTATATTTCATAAAGATATTTTATAAGGCTTACTTATGAAAAAAATATTTTTAACCTTTCAGAATTTGATATTTCCAGACAAACTTCACATATTAAAATATTGAGACATCCTAGCAATGCAAAATAAAGAATTTTCAAATAAAAGATAGAGCTGATCAATAAAACGTCTCATATTCCTGTGTATTCTTCTGTCCTAGGCAGTGTTTCAATACAGATTTTTTTTTCTACAATGTGTTGAATGGAATAAAAGAGGTTAAAACCCAAAGCAAAGTAAAATCTCACAATATTAAATTCTAATGAATGCAAAGACCTTGAAAACATCAGTGGCTCTGCAAGCCAAGTCTTGATCCCTTTGATAGAATATGCAGGAATAAAATGGTTAGTAGCTGAAATGCTGTGGCACAGTAATAATTGCTTTGCACCTGTAATTCTCTCTCTCATTTCCCTATTTACTGTTTGATGCTTTTGTTTATCACAGAGTCATATTCCAGTCTCTTCATTTGTAGTCCATTTCTGGAAAAATAAAGCATGCTGAATGCTGAAAGACACAAAAGACCATGATGATAAATTAAACAATATTTCTTTCTCACAGATTTTTTTTTCTTAAGCATAAAAGCATTTTCTCTTCTTTGTCTTTTTTTTTTTCTTTTTTTTTTTTTTTAATTAATTCCTGTGTGGAATCTCAGGGTTTGTTCCTATCTCATTATATAAAAGCTTGACAACTTTTGGCAGTTGTTAACACTATTATTTTACCATCACAGTTATTATTTTA
Source organism: Erithacus rubecula (assembly GCF_903797595.1). Lineage (NCBI taxonomy): Eukaryota > Metazoa > Chordata > Aves > Passeriformes > Muscicapidae > Erithacus > Erithacus rubecula. The sequence goes on along the minus strand of NC_136661.1, from coordinate 28,454,736 downwards.
CCATCACCGTTATTATTAGGGTTCAAATCAGATTTTGTAAATTAATAAGCTTGTATGGAACTTATCTGAAAGCAAACCAAATTATAATTAAGGTTTGGAAAGTTTGCATTTCTGCTGTGCATGGCAGGAAGGCTCTTTCTTCACACAAGTCATGAACAGAAATTGTTATGAAGAACAAAGGGACATGTCAGCTACTGTTCTTAGGGAGGACTAAATTTTGACTGAACCATTGAAGTTAAAGGAACAAAAGAATTGGTGAGTTTAAGAACCAAAAGAAGGTTGAAGAAGCAAAAAAAACAAAAATTCACATCTCCAGAATAAGTGTACATTCAGATTTTTATGAACAGAGGAAAATCAGACTTAAATGCAGGCATCAGAGATTGCTGTCCTGAATGGTTCTGATCTTTGCTGGTCATTATTTATTATTTATTTAGCTCACAGCTAAAAGTTATAAATGTTTTCCTGACATGCTCTGGAGTCCTTCAGGGTACCTGGGGACAGGCCTCTGTGTCACCAAGAAGACAAGAAAAGAGAAACAAAGGGAACATTGGAGTTAGTAACAAAAGCAGGAAGAAAAGACAGTTTGGAGACGTTTCAGGCAGGAGGAATCCCCTGTGCTGCTGACACAATGCAGGAGGAGGAGGAGGAGGAGGAGGAAGCAGTTATTGAAGGTGAACATCTCAGCAGCAGAGCAACAGTGGGATGACTGCTCATCTTCTGCTGAGAAGAATCACATAATGTCAATAAATGACCACTTGATGATGGTTTCTTACAAAATTACTACACCCAGGACCAGTAATGGGAGGTTTGGGATGTGTCTTTAATGGAGGATGCTTCATTATGAAGAACAAATTCTCAGCCTTCACCTCACCATATATATTTTCTGATCCTACTATTTATACTTGAGATATTTACATGTTGATAGTTTCTTTTCTGTCTTCAAGTTATTTAAAATGTTTCTATGTGATTACCACTGCTTAGGCAAATTATAAGTGTATTTATTTTGCATCCAGTATTTCAGGGAACCAAGTTTGCACTGTTTTCTGTATTTTTTCTTCCATTTACCACTACTTTTCAGCAAACTTCTTCACTGCAATCTGTAATTTAAAAATAAATAACTTACTGTCTTTTCCACCAAAAGATAATGTTGATAGATCAGCATTCCCAAATCATTTAGAGCCATCAGTGTCACTTCTAAAGTGGTTGCAAGAGTTATTGAAAAGTCTTCTGCTGCAGTAATTGTAGGGCTCCCATCTGACTATTCAGCTGATGACTGAAAGAATTAAATTTTAGTTTCTTCAATCACTGAATTTAGCATTAAACTCTGTCACGTGAGACATTATGAGCTACACAGCACTTTTCAGGAAGAAATAAAGGCTGAATATTGTTGTTAAAATGTGTACACGCTCTAGCAGAGAAAACAAACATAAAGAAAGCAATGAATAGGACTTATAGAAAAGGATATAAAACAAGGAGAAAGAACACATGAACTGGGGGCTGGGGGAAAGAAAAAAGGTAAATAATAAGAGGTCCAGCATAAATATTTTTGAGCATTGCTACAGCCAGCACACACACAGATAGTAAGAATGACATACCACAATTTCCATATATACATTCTGGTAGATGAACCACCAATTACACCCCCAGACCACTCTTAACTGATGAAGATCATTAGCACTATGTAATGACTCCCCTTCCAGGAGAACCCCTGATAGTGTTGTAACACCTAAACATGGCACCACTGAAATGCCAATTTAATTAATCTTCTAAAAAAAAAAAAAAAAAAAAAAATTCTCTTTCAGGAATCTTTGATAGAAATTTTCTGGAGTCTTTTCTCTCCTTGCCTTTGTGCACCTGGATGTTACAATCAATAATCGACTCAGTAATAGAGAACAAAGTTAAGTAATTTGTGCCTAACTTTTGTAAATAAGGGCAGAATTGCTATAGTAACAGCAAAAGGCACTCAGTCACTATGACAAAAATGTGGCAACCTGATAGCAGAGGCTAATGAGGGTTTTCAATTTCAGCTGAATTTCATTAAACTCAGTCTCTCCCCACTGGAAACATAGGAGGGAAGAGAGGGAAGAGAAGGGGAGGGGTGGTCACTCAGGCAAAGACTACCCTAATTTTACCCTAATTTGGAAGTAAATTTTATCTGAAAAGAGTAGGAGACGTTAAAAATATGAGAGGAACACCGCAAACAACAACAGAAAACAAAAACAAAGTGTTTCTGTATTGTGGCTTTCTTGTTAAAAAGAAGAAAAGTCCCATGCCTAAAAAATAATTTCCTTCAATTCCTATTTCTGTTCTTTCTGTTGAAATGACTGGAATTTATTATAATCAGAAATGGACTCCTAATTCAGGAAAAGGCTTAGAGGATTGAGTTTGGAGTCTGTAATTATTGAAAATAGCACTGGTGAGGACAAGGGGCCCATGTGCACATCAGTGAGGAGCTGGATGTGCAGCAGGCAGCACTTGGGGTCACAAGGAGCCCTGGACACGTTTTTCTTTATGGCACATCTTTGAAGATGTTCCCCTGGTAATGTCTTGGAAGTCCTGAAAATCAGGTTGATTTGCAAGTAATAATAATAAAAAAAATAATAATGAGGTTGGGCATTAAGAGTTTTAGGGGAGGATTGCATACAAAAGCTGTTAAAAGTTCTTTGTTGTCTCTGGCTATAAAACACTTAGAAGAAACAAAGCATTAAGAATGCTTTTTTTTTTTTTTTTTTTTTTTTTTTTTTCCAGTGTTTAAGTAGAGGAAAAGAAATAACAATCCAAATCACCCTGTTGCAATTACTTGGGCAATGTGCTTTAAAACCCACTCCAAGTGTGTCCTGTTTCTAGAGCTGCTGAAAGTGTGAGGCTGTCACCTGGATTTATGAGCCTGGCTATTACAAAACATTTATGGGCAACTATAACTGATGGGCCCCAAAGGAAGTTAAAAGTGATATTTAGCTTAAATAGTCTGTCCCTGCTCTCTGTTGAAATGGAAGCATTGCTTTGTAGCTTCAGGCCATGAAAGAATAGAAATACATGGAAACTTCCTGTTCACTTTTTTTTCCTTCTTCTTTCTTTGTCTTTTTTTTTCTGTTCTCAGGAGAATTAATCTTTCAGTCATACTCAGTGTCATTTTTCACAACTGAGTAGCTTTAGACTAGTTATAAGAAATGTTTTTTCTAGCTAGAAAAGTGGGCAATACTTTAGGGATTATTCCTTTTCCTTGGATGGGAAGGAAGGGTGGGAATAGAATCCAACCCCTTTGCTATCACCTAAGTTTAAAGGTGAAGTGTAATTTTTAAATTTTAGATTTGTAGCCAAATAAAAGTTGCTTTTCCAAGAAGTTGAAATGAAAAAATAGAAGAAAACAGTTGCTGTATTGAAAGACATAAGATCACAAATAAAATTTGTGGGAAAAAATCTTTTCTATTTAGATGGGTTTTGTTTCCATCTTTGAAACTCTTGATAAAAACCACATGAACTATTCAATGAAAAAATACTCTAAATACTAATTTAGACTATTAAATAATGTCTTATTTTAAAATAAAATTAGCTGTGACAGTAGAGGGTAAGACAACAGAAACCCTACAGTGTTTTTCTAGCAAGAGGTTGTGAGAGCTTGGGGCTGGATGGGGCTAAATTACAACATTTATTTTTCTAGATTTATGAGAAATCATGTTCTGTTAGGGCCGTGTATAAATACTTCAGTTTCCCATTTCACTATATTTTTCCATTCACTTCAGGCTAAGAAGAGACACAACACATGTTTTCACAGAGGATCATCTGAATTAGGAGGTTTCAGGTTTCTGATGTCGTCAGACACATCTCAGAGCTAAGTTAATGACAAAATGCTCACTCTAGGATCCTTTGGCAATATCCTTGGTCTGAATATGATTCAGGTGTTTTAAGATCTGGAACCATTCCCCTCTTGTATCCACTGTAAAAAGTCCTTTGGGCCATTAAAGCAGGAAGATTAAAGTTAAGAAAGATCAATCATGATTGAGCTAATATTGATTCTAAATTGGTTCTATCTTTGTCTTCAACAAAGTGGCAAGAACAGAGTGCTTGCACAGCTTTTCCTGCTTAGAGGCTGGTTTGTGGTGCTCAGATTGACACCTTGTTTGGCTCTGGGTTTTTATTCTCCTGTTCAGGATTTTTTTTTTTTGTCTTTTTGTTTCATTTTAGTGAGCACAAAGTAAATTCAAGGCTCTTGATTGCTGGATACTCCCTTTACCCTAGGGAGCCCTCCTCTGAATGAGGAAATTCATTATTGCTAAAAGGGTTGCTGTTGTAAACACTCCATCACCATAATGAGGGATGTACAGCCTCCTCCCCAGCACTTCCTACATGAGTTTAGATTGCACTAAATATGTATTTTATGGTAGTTAGTGTAATGCAAGGCAAAAAGTGGTGCTTCATCTTACAAAGTGACATTAGTTGCCCTCAGTGACCTTGGCTGAGTACTCTGGGACCTGGTACTGTTTTGTTTGGGGTTTTTTTGAATTTTTTATTTTTTTTTTCCTGTCTGAGACCTAGTTAGTGCTCTGGGTTTCATCTCAAGTGGAAAATAAAATAAAATCACAGGCAGGAACAAAAGGCTTGTGCCCCCAGATCTGTATCAGGCAGAATGTTGGTATTTCAACACGTCTGTATGCACATCCCTTACTGACAAGGTACAGCTGAGGGAAAGTCCTGTGTCTGCTGCTGGAGCATCCCTGGTGTGCAATACAGTATTTGTAAAACACAAATGCTTTGTTCAAAGCCTGTATTTCAGGGAATCATGGAATTGTTAAGGTTGAAAATTACCTCTAAGATAATCAAGTCCAACCCTTAACCCAGCACTGCCAAACCTCTAAACAATGTCCTGAACTGTAACCTTTGCACTGCTGTGGACATTTCTAGGGATGATGACTCCACCACTGCCCTGGGCAGCCTGTGCCAGTGCTTCTAAACCCAAGTGAAGAAATTTTCTGTAATATCCAGTATAAACCTCTCCTGGTGACCCTTGAGGCCGTTCCCTCTCCCCTGTCCCTGTTCCCTGGGATAAGATCTCAAATCCCCTCTTGCTGTCCCCTCCTGTCAGGAGCTGTGCAGAGCCACAAGGTCCCCCCTGAGCCTCCTTTTCTCCAGGCTGAGCCCCTTCCCAGCTCCCTCAGCCTCTCCTGGGGCTCCAGCCCCTTCCCCAGCTCCGTTCCTGCCCTGGACACGCTCCAGCCCCTCGGGGTCTCTCTTGTCCTGAGGGTTCCAGAGTGTCCCCAGCACTGGAGGTGTCCCAGCAGTGCCAGCACAGGGACAGGCACTGCCCTGGGGCTGTGTCACACCCTGGGACAGCCCAGGGGCCACTGGTCTCTTGTCCCCTGTGCACCCTGGGCTCATGTCCATCCCTGTCCCCACCAGCCCAGGGCCACTGGATGGGCACAGACCCAACTGTGAGGAAGATGATGATCCAAACACCTTGTCTGTTTCAGAGATCAAGGATGTGGATTGGATTGGACTGGATTGGATTGGATTGGATTGGATTGGATTGGATTGGATTGGGTTAGGTTGGGTTGGGTTGGGTTGGGTTGGGTTGGATTGGATTGGATTGGATTGGATTGGATTGGATTGGATCAAATTTGATTATTTTTTGTTACCATCCCCTCTTTGCCTTGCCCATCCCTTTAGTCCATGTCTCACTTCCTCTGTGCTCTTAATTATTGACACAGAAAGAGCATTCCACACAAGATGGTCTTTAAACAGTTACAAAAAGAAATTTCTAGGCCTTGAAAGGAAAGCAGACAGGAACAGGTGTTCCAACAGGCACAGAGATGCCTTCTTGATGGCATTGTAAGCAGGAGTGAAAAGATCTCATGGTGAATGATAATATGAAAAGAAGATGAAGAAATAGCAGGGAGTTTAAACAGTGTTATATGCAGCCACCTGATTTTGCTTCCAACAGAAAGGATTGGTCTTCTGTTTTTGTTTTCACATCCAATGATAGTGACTATCACTATTATGCAGTGTCCCATTTTCTTTTAATAACTGCAAAAACGTAAAGAGATTTATTTTACAGCATTGATAAATCCTCAAGAAAATGAAAACACAATTAACCTGAGCTGGTTAATTTTATACATCTTAATTCAGTGTATTTTCTTTCCTCAGAATGAGCTTGACCCCCACATAATAGCCAGTGATTGGAAGGCCTGTGATGAAGAGATAGACAGATACTTTCAGAGAGAGATAAGTGAATCCTAGAGAGCCAGAGAATTTGCAAATTCAGTTCAACACTGAACCTTTCACCTAGTGCTCAGAAACCCTCCTGTTAATGTAAAAAATTATTCTCACAAACAAATGAGAATGCACACCCCTAAAAAAATCCAGCATATTTTTAGCTATAAATAAACAGAAGCACAGCCTGTCTCCAGCTCTCATTCACAGCTTCTTTATTCTGCCTTAATGTAAATGACAATCAGGTCTTAGGCATTTATCTTGCATGCAGCTCATGCTGTGTCTCTTTTTTCTTTTTTTTTTTTTTTTTTTTTTCCTTCTTCCCCTCATTTTAACCTTGTTTCTAATGGATTTTCTTTACTCTTTTATGCATTGGTGAAGATAAATCAGGACTGAACTTAGACCTGGTCTTCTTCTGTATAGATGATAATTTGTATCATGCAAACTGGACAAAATCACTTGGAGAAATAGGTAATGTCAGTCAGGAATATAAATAGGAATTTTCTCCAGAAGGTGACTGGACTAAGACTATAATTTTCCAAATAGTGTGCTTGTCCTGAAACAGAATATGTATAATCAGATCATGAAACATAATGGCTTTTATAAGATCATTTTAATGGCTTTTTGTTTGTATGATTTGAGATGTGGACTCCTAAAAACTGCTCTGAGAAAGGAAATAATAAAAAGTATTATTAGAAATGTATTGCTGCAAGTGCTTCCTGCAAGATACATCCAGATAATTTATTTTATAAACCCATGCAATTTTGTAGTACTGTAGTAACATTAATCAAAATTAACAGAATAGCAATTTAAAAGTGTATATTACACAGAATCACACACAAAATGGGTAAGGCTGGAAGGGACCACAGTGGGATCATTTGGTCCCACCTCCCTGATCCAGCAGGGCCATCCCAGAGCACAGGATTGTATCCAGATGGTTCTGGAATATTCCCAGTGAGGAAGGCTCCACAGTCTCTGGTCTCTGCTCCCTCTGTGGTCTCTCACACTAGGGATGTTTTTCCTCATATTCAGGTGAAATGTCCTTTTTAAAACAGTGTTTAAACTTGTGCTTGTCCCATAAATGCTTTTGCAGAGTAACAAAAATCTGAATGTTGGATCTTCTCTTCAGCCTGGCCCAGTTTCCCAGCTTCCCTCTAATGCTTCTGGATTCCCAATTGCATCATACACTGAAAATACTTCAGTTGATGCAGTTTGGGCGTCATCCTCCTGTAAAATGAAGGAAGGCTGAGACAGACTGAAATGCATGGATAGAATTCCAGCCTCCTGTGGTGTGGTACCTTTTTATCAACTTAAATTGGGATTCTATGAGAGGCTTAGAGAAACTGGAGGTGCAAGTGATTAAATACATATGTATATACCACAGAGTAATAAATTATTCTGACTTGAAAGGGACCCACAGGGACCACTGAAGTCCAGTCCAGCTCCTGGTTCTGCACAGGAATATGTCTAGAAATGTGTTTGTGTGTGTGTGTGTACACATATGTGCATATATATAAAATATATGTATGTGTATATATATATATATATATGTATATATGTGTATATATAATATATGTATACATATGTTACACATATAGTTTTTAATATATATATATGTATGTATGTATGTATGTATGCATGCAAAAAGAAAGATAGATAAATGTATAGATATGTATTTTATATTCCAGGCATAAAAAATGATAATTTGAGATAAAATTTCTCCTCTTGGAAGGAAAGGTTGACTAGCAGATGTAATATTCTATATCAATGGATAATCAGCTACAGTTAACAGGGACAGTCTACAAAATATTTGCTGCAACTCTTGGTCTCTCCAATAGGTTTTCCCTAGGGCTATTTCCTTATTCTCTTTTGTCTGGTCTAATCTTCTTCTTTTCCATAAATGTGAGGTGCAGACATTGCCTTAATCCTCATGCCTCCCTCAGGATAATCTATTTTCACACCCACAGCTTGTATTGTAGTGACCCAGACCTTGGGAACACTTGAGATCTTGAATGAAATCTTGATTATTTCTTATCAAGGCTGAGCATTGCCTTATTCAAACCTCTGTGATTCAGGCACTGGACTAGGAGGTGGTGGAAAAAAAAATCAAAACAAGAGAAGGATTTAACTGCCAATGTTTGGTCTGGTGGAGAATTTTTGGAGGCACACCCAGGGTGGGGAGGAGGCTTTGGGTGGTCCCCCTGACCTTGCAGTGGCACCCCATGTTTCTGTCAAAGAGGCAATCCCACAGCTGTAGTGTGAAGCAGGTTGAGATGGTGTTCCATGCCCTGTTCTGGAGTGGAGGGGATGGCCCCAGCTGAGTGATGGGTCAGGGGGGTCTGCACAGGGTCCCCAGGCCTGGGCTGCCACTGCTCTGAGCACAGTGGGCAGAGTGACAGCCCCTTAGCAAGAGCAGCTGCAGCAGCCAGCAGGCTAATAAAAGTAATCCTATTTACAACCTGCCTAGAATGTTCCTGTGAGTTGAAAAGTTCACCTCTGGCAGTTTCCTGGGCTTGTCACCTTTTCTGCCATTTGCCTTGCGTGCAGCTCAAAGGCGCGGGGTTTTATTGAATGGGAAATAGAAATAATAAATGAAAAAATACCAAAAAAAAACCAAACTGAAGCATGCTCTGGAATATGGCAGGAGTCCCATCTCCAGGAGTTTAGTGGCAGCACATTTTTGTCTCCCTTTCAGGGAGACAAAGCCATTCTTATAAGCCTAATCTACAATATCACATATCCTTTTTATGTGGCTGATATTATTATCTCCTATCCATGGGCATTCAATCCTAACTTAATTAACTTGGCAAGCAGAAGCATTGTGCTGTCGCACAGTCAGTGTCTGCTATGCTCTCAAACCATCCTACCCAGCTGGGTATCAAGACTTTTTACCTGCCTGCACTTCCCTTTGATCTGTGTGACACACAATAAATCCAGTCAGCAGCCCAGAGAGCCTGGCTCTACATCACCACTTTGAGAACAGACAGAACACTTTCTTTTTCTGTTTTTTTCTTCATTCTTTCCTGTAAAATTAAAAGCCTTCTGTGCTCACCAGATGAACTCAAATAAAGTCTTTTTTCCCTCTCTCTCTGAGATTGAACATCCCCTTAGAAGATCATAACTTAGGGACTATGAATAACTGCAGAATGGCACATTAATATTCACACAGCAGTAGATTCAAGTTTCAATTATGGAGCAGGAAAAAAAAAAAAAGAGAAGAATCTGGTCTGACGCAGTTTGGCACTCTAATGTGAATGAGAAAGAAATTGGGATGGATCAACAAGATTTTTAATTAAAGGATATGGGCACTCTGAACCTGACCTTTTTTTTTTTTTTTTTTTTTTTTTTTTTCCCTGAGGTTTGAATGATTTCCAAGAAGCAGCATCTCCTCTGTTCCCTTTCCATCAGTGTTTGTTCAGCCTTGTTGTATTCTGATCTGCCACATTTTAAATTGAGAGAGAAGTGCTAAAGTATTACAAAGAACCCTCCTAGTCTGGAAGACTAAAATCATAGAAACAACATCTTACTGTAGTCTTCTAGGCTATACAAATTAAGAAAAGATTCTTGATAGATTAACAAACCTTGTTAGTAAATCACTTATATTTTTTGGCAAATTTTGACTTTAAATATGAAAAATATTAACAATTCAATTTTTAATAATGTTAATTAAATTTTTGATATTCTGGAAAAACTGTAATGGAAATAATGGAAATAATGGAAATAATGGAAATAATAGAAATAATAGAAATATCTTCCCACTCTCTTCCACCCCCCTCCATTAAAAAAAATAAAAAATCTTCACTAAAAGCAACTAAAAGCAACAAAAATTTGACAATCTGACAATGGTTGTTTAAAGTAAACATTTTCAATTGCAATACCTGCCACCATTACCATAAAATAAAAATTACAGCTAAGATAAGTATTAAGTAAAATTTAGATGGTTATGGTTCAGAAAAATGCATAATTGCTGCTATATAACCAAGAATAATAAAAGAATTGTCACATTTTAAATTATTAATACATTTGTGGAGATATATATATATATATCTCAATGTATTGTCATCAGAATCCCTTCAATACCAGCACTAAGAACCAATGACATGATCTTTCTTGTGGCATCTCTATTTAATAGTCACCTCTTAAATCTGAAGGTCCTGTTTCCAGACAAAAAGGGAGAAAGTGGAAAGACTGGAGAAATCTGAACAGCTGTCAAGAGGGAGGGGAAAAATTGATTTCAAAATCTTCTGTGGGGTTTTGTTAGGGGAAAAATTAAAATTAGTTCTTCTCATTCTCTGTAGGTAATGATAGCTGTGCCTCACAGATTAATTAACATTAAAAAAAGAGCCATTTTTCTTTTTTGTTGTTATTACAGGAAACATGTATTGAACTTTAAGTGAAAATTAAGGGCTGTGTTTAGATACTGAGCTACTTTGAGATGTTAGGTTGTGTTTGGTAAATCTATATCTAATTGTGGGAAGCAGAAAAGTCAGTCTGTCTTCCTAAGAACTCATTATAAAAATTGTTCTTTAAACTTTCAACACCACAACAGTTTCCTAAAGTAGTATCTTCAACTGAACTTAATTTTTATATGTTCAGATTTGACACAATTGTATGACAAATGACAAATTTGTACATATAACCTTATTTCAAATTATAACCACTAATTCCTGAAACTGAATAATTTGACTGTAAAGCTCAAATATAATTTCAAATATTGCAATACCTATCTGATGTAGGCAAAGCATTTCCTTAAGATGCTTCTGGTGTCAGTTAGAGCTACAAAGTCTTCTAAATATTTAAAACAAAAATTGGAGAACTCTCATTTTGCTGAATGCCCAAAAGAGGGAATATATGTGCTAAAAGCAGAAAGAAAAGGTGATTGAAATAGTGTATTAAAAACTAGGTTATTCTAATAAAAATGAATTTGAGCCAAACTCCAGGTAAAAAGGCATTCACACATCTGTCACTTTGGAATTTATGCATTAGAAATGCAATGGATCAAACTTTCCTGATAGCAAAAAACTTATGTAAAGAGATACTCAACAACTTTTAAGAGACCTTTATGTTTGTTTTAGCATCTATTGGCTGAAAACTACCGATTAGGAAGTGCATTGTGAGTTCACTGGAGATATTGCACTCATACCTTCCACTTAAACTGGGATGAACTGGGAATAACTGTGATTATCCTGAGGTGATAATATTGTTAAAACTGAAACAGACTAAGCTAGTCCTTTTTAATTTTGCCCTTTAAAAATTTTTATTTATTCCTGAAATTGATTATTTAGAAAACATATTCACTTTTTTTTTTTAAATTGATTTTTTTTTTTTTGCTTGAAACTACTGGCCAAATCATCTTGGTTGTATTTACCTCAAGGTGTCAGACAAAGTAGTTATTTATGTTTCTTTCAATAGTGAATACTGACATATAAATGTTGTCAAACTCACTTCATCTTATTCTAATATATATATCTGAGGCCACAAAGAGCACCCTGAAGGTCTTGACAGCTCTCATTTGAGGACATTCAGAACCTCAGTATTGACCTTAGGTCACATTTAAGGATGGCTCACTGAATGTCAGTTCACAGCTCTGCCAAGTGTCCATTTCCCTCTTCAAGCGTTTTTTATATTTTTTTATAACACCTGTGTTGTACCTGCCAGCAATATCTAATCCAGAAGTTTTTGCTAATGATAATAAGCAAGAATCTGTGAAAAAGGGAGACACAAGTGAAAGAAATTCCATTGCAACCATCACAAGGAAGGTCCTTGAAGATATTATTGAAGCCTCCCCCTTTCTTTAGCCTTCAGGTGAGGTTAGGTGAGTCTTAGATGTACAAGTTAGGTGAGGAAGGCAATAATCTGTAAGAGCTTTTAGTTGGAATCCATCATATGTACATAACTTGGATGATGGGACCATGACTGAAAGGCTCCCCTAACCAGATGAATGAAGGATTTTTATTTTTTCCCGCTTAAATCCCTCAGCTGGAGCAAGTTGCCTTTTCAGTTAACTTTATTTAGCTTTAGCCTGAAGAGGAATGAAGACAGGTACTTGAAGAAAGTTGCTCTTTTCCACTCAGCCCAGCTGAAAACCAATCCCACCCCCAGTTTCTGCAGGTTTGTCCCCAGATTTGTGTTGCACCTGGGACACCACAGCTGTCTCAGCTCAGCTGGGTTGGACTGGGTCATCACAAACCTGGAACTGGAGCTAATTTCTAACCACAGTGACAATTCCACAGGGCTCCCTGCTCTAGTTAGCTGTGCATGAGCTGCTGGGGATGCTCAGGTTGTGCAGCTGTGAGATGCTTCCCTCTCTTTGCCTTGCTCTGTCTGTGATAAAGACCTGCCCCAGGAATCATGGAAATGTTCCTCACACCACAACTCAGCGTGCTGCCTACACCTGAGAAAACCCAGTGAGTGCTGGATTAGGGCCCAGCAGTCACCAGGGAAACCCTGAATTTGGCTGCCATTACCTCACACCAGTGGGGATGTGATCAGCCTGACAGCTGATTTCTTACAGCATTCCACATTCAACTTTTTCCTAGTAAGAAACAAAGCCAAAAATACTCCCCATTTGTCCCCCAAACAATAGCTGGCATAGTTTTATTTTGGCTCACAGATTTCTCCTTACAGCCATGGTTTTCACCCACACAAAACTTTAGAAGTGAAAAGAAGAAAATGCAAAGAAGGAAACTCAACTATGCTGCATCTAATACAGTAATGATCTAGTCTCTCCCATGCTGCACTGGAGAAAATTAGTGTCATGGTGATGAAATCCAGCTATATCACAATTTCAAGTGATGCACTAGTAACCATGGCAACAAGGTATTCCCTTCCAGTAAATGCCTGTAATGGTGCTTTTAAGATTGTACATCAAAGCCAAAGCATGGAGTTGAATCACCCTGGAGCAAGTACTGACTTCAAAGCAAAGAGGTCAGAACAATGGGTTATTCATAAACAGAAAATAATTCTTTTCCAATTTGCAAGTTTTTTGGTTTTTGTTTTTCTTTTCTTTACGAGGCGTTCAGAAATAAAAGCTGGAGCAATTTAGTGGATTTTGCACTATATTTGTGTGCTCTGGGATTACTACAGCAGCTCTTATGGTGTCCTGGCTTCCTGCACAGCTTCTGCTGCTCTCCATGGGCTGGTGATCATTGCTGTGCCTCTGAGCTCTGTAGCAGGCAATGTGAATTACTGTGAAAGGAGGATGTGCCAAACTTATAGGAATAGATGGCTGAAGTCTCCTAGTCTGGTTATGTATTCCACCACACTTGTGAAATTTTAGCTGTGAACTGAAAAGCTAGGTGGTAAAAAAGATGTGGAAGGGAAAAACAGTCCTTAAAATGGCTTTCAAATAAAAATAAAACAAAAATATGTTCTTTTTTGAGGAATCTTAATGTTTTTCAAGGAATATTAAACCTATTGCTAATTAATCATGGAACCATTAAGGTTTAATTTTCCCAGAAATATTTTATTTTCACTCCTATATGTTTACAATAGAGTCTCCTTTACTGAGTGGTAAGTGTTATGTCCAGGTCAGGACACTGACAGTTAGGAGGATTTTAATTGGCAGTAACTATTGGGAATCTCATGTGCTCACATTTGGTAACATTTGGCTGAATATCTGAAATGGCTAAATAAGAGTTCAGAGATTTTTTTGAATTATTGAATTTTATATGTAGTAGATTCTGCAAATACAGAGATTTTTGCTTTAGCTCTGTGCATATTTTGTATATGTATATATGAGTTTGTGTGTGTGTGTGTGTGTAAGAGAAAACCTAACACAATCCAGAGTTAGGGGCATTTGAGTAATTGAAGAACTTCATAATTTTGTTTTAATGCCTTGAGCATGAATTTTAATATTTCTTCAAACACTGATAAAAAAAAACTAAATAATTTTTGAAAATCTGTACATGTTTAGTAAAAGAGGCTACTGTACTATTGACATGTTTCTTGTCAGTCTGCTGAAGAAATAAATTTTAAATTAGTCATGTCTTGGCAAAAACTGTTTTCTTTTTTTTTGTTGATCATGACAATATTAAGACCAAAGAAGGGATGATATCAGATTTGGCACATGTAGGAAAGTAGTTAAAAATCATACACAAAAGAAAAGGTCAAAGAAAGAAAGACAGTAGCAACAACAGATCTGAACAAAAATCTGAAGCTACATAAGCTTTAGATGATGAAAGAATTTTAAATTAAGTTAGAGTGGTGTACACCTTGTTGATGAATGTGAGATGGAACTCTCTAACAGGTACATCTTGTACAATCTCAGAAGGTCTCCAAAGTCAATGAATTCAAGTGAAGTGACATGAGAAACCTGCAGCTCAAAATACACGAGGAACAAGTGATGGGTGTCATCTATTCACTGGTCATGTCAAGCAGCTGAAATGTTTCCCTTCAGGTTTTCAGTGAAATCTTTCCTCATTCAGCTCCACTCCCTCAGCTCTCCTTGCCGCAGCCCATCTACTGCATGACACCGATGCCAAAAGCTCAGAGTGAGGGTTCTGTTCACTGCTGACTAGTTCTATCAGGTTTCTGTGCAGTTTTTCTTGCATGTGTGTGTTTTCCTTAACTAGATGGGATGAGATGGCAATTGATTTTTTCCAAAGGTTAATACTTCTCACCGCTGAGTCGCCAAACCTATTTAAACAAAAATAAAAATAATGCACCACTCGAGCCATTCAACCAATCTTTTTCAAGGTGGTAAATTACACAGTGGCATTACAGGAATTTATCTTTGTAAAACTTTCATTCAAAGCCTGTAAGGTGTTACTCAGTACTGCTCAAAATCATGGTTGTTTTGACCACAAGAAGGCTAATAACCATGGTCCAATAATTGTGCACTTGTGCTGCTGTTTGTCTGCTTCTCATTTGAGAAACGCAGCTTAATTAGAATTCCAATTTGTTTCACAGAAAAAGCTGCCAAGCCCAAGATCTGACATTCAAAACAAAATCAATACTTTTGTAGAACATTTAAGCATCTTGGGTAATATCACAGGACTGAAGTAATTCGTGTCGTGTAGTAAAGCTCTAATTAAAGATGCGTCAGGAGTAAGAATTGTATTTCTTCATTATTTAGCCTGTGCTTTACTGCTCGATTCATACGAAGGTATTGATTAAATGTTCATGTTTATTATGGCTCCCCCCTCCAATCATGAGTGTGAGAAATGAAATTTAGGGTAGATGAAAAATATTCACTGCTTGTCAGGTGTAAGAGACACTCAAGGTCAGATGCAGATAAAGAGAAGCAAGGAAATGGAAGGGTTTTGTTTAGTTAGTGGTGAGCTACAGATTAATCTCTATTTTTTTTTTTCTTTTCTCCAAGAAATATGTCTGGATGTCTGTCAGTACAGTTCTTATCTTTGTTTAAAAAATGTTAGATCTGATGAGCTCATAATATCTGTATCTAAAAGTTTCTTTAGTCTATGAATTGACTTCTTAAGGTCAAATTATGAAAGATCATATGGATGCCAAGATACCTTACTCTAGATATAAAGCTATTACTGTCAGAGAAGGAATTAATGATTTAAACCATAATTTGATATTAACTAAAAAGAGTGGCAGAAACTTACCAAAACATCGTATTTGGAACTCTCTGCCTTGACAAGGATACCTGCCAAAACTCAAGAGCTACCACTGCAGGAGACCTTTTCAGCAACATCCTTGAAGCTCCAGCAATTAATTTGTTGTTAAAAACACTTTACTTATGATTTCTCTCTGTCATTTAAATCTTATTTCTCATGTATTCTACCTTGGACATGGAGCATTTACTATTCCCTTTCTCAATGCAGCATTTTAATGTGTTGGAAGCCAATTAACCTGCTCTTACCAAGCACTTGCTGGAATCTTTCTCTCAGTCCTGAGTTAATATCCCTTGAGAATCTTGGGTCGGTATGTTAGAGAGATCTTTATGAGGTCTGTGTGTTACCAAATGGAGGTAGGTAAACCCATCAGATAAAAAGTTTTGAATCTTTAGTGTAATTAAGGGAAAGTGGATGAAGCTGGGCTTAAGCATTTTGTTTTAGAAAGCTTTAAAGCCTTTATGCCATATGGCAATAAAATTCTGAAGAGGTAGAGGGAGAAATAATACAGAAAGTAGAGTTACATAGGTCATCTTCTGGTTGTCTGTGGCTGAAAGACAAGAAATGAACAAGTAAGCCCTGGGGCTTCTTAAGTAATTTTGAAGAGGTCAGGTATCAACTTTGAGATAAGGCCATTTGATTCAAAAGGAACTGAATGGCTATTTCAGTGGGAAGAATTGAAGAGGATAAATACACTGGCAGCAACAGCAGAAGAGAGGAAAAAAACCCAGATTTTCCTTCTTGGGGTTTCGACAGAATTGAGGGAGAGGCTGAAGTCTTGTGACTTCTGGTCAACGTGAAAGAATATGGAGAGAAGTAACTGCAGGATGATCAGTCCTCTGCTCACTGTTTTCTACCTGTCTACACCCATATCAGAAAATATAAAGCTATGTCTGAATTGAAAATTATTAAAGATTTTATTAATGAGCCTTAACCCTGATGTCTTCTATGAGGCAGACAGCCCAGGAGATGCTCTTTGGTCTCCATCTCTAGTTCCAGGTATGCAGAATCTCTCTCAGGTCAGAGTCACAGAGTCATAGAATCCTAGAAACATAGAACCAGAGACTCATAGAATGGTTTGAGTTGGAATGAGCATTAAAGATCAACAAGTTTCATCTGCCTGCCATGGACAGTGGCACCTTCCAATGTCCCAGGCTGCTCCAAGCCCTGTCCAGCCTGGCCTTGGACACCTCCTGGGATGGGGCAGCCACAGCTGCTTTGGACACCCTGTGCCAGGGGCTCATAAACCCTCACAGTAAAGAATTTCTTCCTAATATGTAACCTAATTTTCCCTCTTTCAATTTGTACCCATTGTTGATTGTCTTGTCTCTACAGCTCCTGATGCAGAGTCTCCCTCTGGCTTCTCTCCAGGTGCCCTTCACATCTGGAAGGTGCTGTGAGGTCTGCACCCTCCTTCTCTTCTCCAGGATGAAAAGCCACAATTTTCTCATCCTGCCTTCATAGGGAGGGTGCTCCAGACCCTTTACCAACCTCACAGCTTCATCTGGACTTGCAATAGAACTGCATGCAGTATTCCAGGTGGGAATACTGATAATGCCAGAGGAGAGGGGGAGAACCCCCTCCCTCAATCAGCTGCAGATCAAAGGTCCTCTGAGATCAGCCAGTGCCCTCTCTATGTTTTGGATACCTGAGAATATCTCAAATTACCTCAATTCCCCTAAGGGTGGGCAACAAAAAGAAATCTTAAGCCAGTGGCAAGGCTCTGCACACTTCAGGAGATTCCCACACAAGAGCCAAAGGTGAGGAGGATGAGGTCCAATCCCAAAAGCAGAGTTGCTGTGTCAGCATAACATTACAGCAAGGATAATTGACTTGGAGTTACCTCTTTGGATTCTGCACTGGGGTGTACTACAGCTTGTAGGGCTGAGATGTTGAAGAAGGCTTGACAGAAATATCTAGAAACATATTTGGAATACATGGAATAAGAAAATTTCTGGAACACATGTATTGATACACATCCTAATGAGGTTTTGAGGCATGAAATCCTTCAGAGATCAATCTGTCCCAGTTGGAAAATCAGAGTCTTTCAAAACTCAGAAAACATTACTCTAAAAAAAAAAAAATTACATTGAAGATTTTAATAATTTCAGTCTTCTGGAATTCCATTGCATTTCATGTGTCATTTGTCATTTGCTTTGGGGTATGCCTGTTTAAACTGGAAATTTGGACCAGGTGACACCACTATATCCCTTCCAATCTGACCTGTTCTGTGATTCTGGATTTCAACAAAGTTCAGGAATATTAATTCAAGAGTTACGTGCATATCTTTTGTTCTACAGACTCAGTGGGAAGAAATCTTCCTTAGCTGTTTCCACAGCTTGTTCAGTGGTGTTCTACTTCAGCACTTTTTTTTTCCTAATTGGATTGCAATAAAAATGCTACATCCAAGTATTTATACAGCTTCTGTTCTATCATGGATCTTGTTTTCTTTTACTTTCCTTTTAAATGTAATGATAATAAAAAGCATAGATGAAAATTCCTTTAATATCTTTAAAGAAAGTATCCATAATAGCTGTGTATTTAGGGAAAGTGCAGTTTTTTAGAAAAATGTTCTATCAAAAGAGGCATCTCAGAAAAAGACAAATTTGTTTCTAAGATAACTGGGCAAATGGTGATAAAGACTGCTATTCTCTCTAAGAAAGAAAGGATAAAGAGTGGAATAACACTAAGATTTTCTTGCTGAAGAGATAATATTTAGTAATAAAATCAGAGAATATGGAGCTTTGACAGTTTGATTTTTAGGGTTTTTTTGTAAAAGATGAAATTATATAAGACTGAATAATATGGAACAGCTTTCTGGAATATATTTGCTGATAATGGAAATAAGTCTGGCCTATTCACTGAGGTTACACACTGAGCAGTTCTTTGCTGTATTAAAAATTACTGAGTCTTTCAGAAGTAAGCTAGTGCAGTAAATGTAGGCATTCAGGTTCTGTTAGCCATTAAACTAAATAGAATACTATTTCATGCATGATTTAACTCAGTTAGATGGAGAATACAGCAGTGGGCTTGAAGAGGTAATGGGTAAGAGTGGAAGGTTATATAAATAAATGTTTCCTTTTTGTTGTGTGGTACTTACCTGTGATTTCAAATGCTTTATTAAGAGACCTTTATAGATTCCCCACTGATGTGTTCCAAAAATGTTAACAGATTGATCTGCCCTCAATGTTGATGACAAAACTCTTTGTAGCCCTGTTGGGAGGAAAGAAACAGCGATTAATTGGCCACTGATGAATGCAAATTCTTTTTTACTGTAAATTCATTGTTTCCCTGAAAACACTTGATTGGGACATCCAGACTGGCAACTCACTGCCTCAAATAAATAATGTAATTTACTTGAAGTTAGCTGTCATGTCTGCATTTTATTGATATCTCTTTTCCTTGCTGATATCTCTGAAGGGTGGGATTCATTGAATGCAAGTGTAATGGGGCTGATTTGATATACAGGCAGGGAAAACCAGTGCTGAACCACTCTGTGAATCTGGATTAAACCAACTGTTGTAGGGTGCATTACCATAGATTTTATCCTCTTCACTTAGATTGTGAATCTCCTCTTTTTTCTAATTGCTCCCCTTTTCTACCACTGAACTTGAAAGCATACTTGTTCTGCCCAGTGGTTATGGAATAATACACAACTCACCTGCTAATTGTTACTATTTTCCTCTCTTCCTGTAAAAAAAAAAAAAAAAATTAAAAAAAAAAATCAAAACAAAACCAAAAAAAACCACCCTACCCTTTTCATCTTTACGTACACATAAATAGCTTGTGAATGTTATTTTCTGTTTGTTCATATTAGGAGTAATTCAAACACATTCAATTTGTTTCCTGATGATCACAGAATTCCATAGATGTTTAATTTCTCCTTAGTGGCCACAATAACCTCCCCAGCAGTTATCTTGTGAGGGGAAGGAAGCACAGTTCTTAAGGCATTTTTGCACTCTCAGCTCTGCTAGAGCTATTGCATCAAGAGGAGTTTGTAAAGATAGAACATATTTAAATTTAAAGTACTTATAGGCTGGCACGTAACTCACCAGGTCAGCTGCCAGAAATTCCCCAGGCTGATGAATTGAGGGGTTTAGTGTCAAGTGAGCTGTGCTATGTCCCTTTTTCTGGCATCAATACCTAAGTTAATGGTTTGGAGTAAGGTTAGAAACACCCACGTGAATTGCACAGGCAATTTCTGGAGGGTTAGGGACATTCAGCTGAGCCTGGGGATTTTAGTGAAAGTTATGCCATGCTAATTCATTCTTTCGGGTCAGGCAAGGAGGTGAGTCAAATCCACATGTAGCAATTGCTCTAAATACTCACAGGAAATCACTCCTGCGTTGAACAGCCTGGCTGCAATTTTAAAAGCACAAATAACTTTCTGGAGTTACATTCAAATAAGGCATATTGATGTTCAGCAGCAGTAAAAAGGGCTTAGCAGGAACACTTTTAGAATTTCATGTGACTGACTTTGTATTATAACACTTTTAAATCATCTCAAAAACGGAATTTTGAAGTCTACTATAAAGAACCCTTAACAAGAAAGCTTTAATGTATTATACATTTGATGGTATTAAAATAAGCTCTAGTGTCTTTACTTGAAAATTTATAATATCCCAGAGAAATATTCAACATATTATGTCACCTAAAAGTTTCTCAAAGTATATCAAAATTAAGAAACATCAAATTAACACAAATATCTGTCTTCACTATTTGACTCACAGAGACTTTTTTCTCTTTTTTTAACTATTTTACAACAGAAATCTTTATCTGAACCCTGTGTCTTCTGCAGCAGAAAACTCTGTTCATAAATTCAAAAAGAACAGATATCAATCTCTTCTTAACCCTTGAAGAACTTTTCTAGTGACACATTTCTGCCCAATTAATCCTGATGCACTCCAATAGACATTGGAACCAAAAATACCTTTAGAGAAATTGGTGCCCAATGCATCTCTGGTGTGGTTGTGTTGCTGAAATTTGTCAGCATCTTCATCTTTGTTTTTAATTCATGGATATACTTAACTGTATTTACAGCAAAAACCTTTCCATCCCCTTTAAAAGCTTGGCCCAGCAGCACTTTATCTGTGTGTACATTGCATAATTTATAGCTTGCTGGGGTTGGCAAAGGTTTGCTCTCATTCCCTTTTGTACTTGAGGCATTAACCAATTATTTAAGCCAAACTCCCATACAGCATTCATGCACCTTACAAAACAGCAATGCATTTGAAGATAGTCTTACAAAGTGGAAGAAAATATGATCAGTTGGTCTTGAGAGTACATTTAAATGAGAAAAAATGAGGTTTTTATTTCTTTAGAGAGTCTAATCTGCAAATAAATGACTTCAAAAAGAGAGAAAATGTTCAGTGTGTGGTTTCTGGGTAGTTGCTTGAATATGTATGAACTGTCAGCATAAGATCACTCTGTGATGGCTGAAGGAGAATGAGAAAGACAATAAGACAAGAAGAAAATGAATTTCAGAGTTTATTGAATGGTAACATCCAGAACTGTAGTGGTCCTGCAGCATTGACTTTCTTATACCACTTACAGATCTGTGTGAGAGTTGTGTAGGAATGGGAGATAAATTTAAATCCATTAAGCCATGTGTTCTGGGAAAGGAGGAAGGCCAGACTAGCAGGACATTTAAAGATCATCTATTAATCTTAATCCCTGCCTACAAAGAGGTACCACTTCTGAGGCATTAGCCTTTTATAAGGAGAGAAATCAGTATTCCAGATATCACTGCAGAGGACTGGAGACTGGATTCTGAGCAGGTACAAATATCTAAAGCATTCTCTAGACATGTTAGCTGAAATATAAATTAGTTTTAAAAAATCAGTAAAGTAGTACAATTATTTTTAATGCTGATCAATTTGCACTCTTACAAAGGTTGCTTAATGTGCAGCAGGAGTATTTATTATCTGATAAATCAGTTTCATTCCCTGGTTATATTTCTGATACTGTGCCTCCGTTTGTTACACACCAAACTGCCTGTAGAAACATTTTACCATTGTTCTTGTAAACTTCTGGGCAGACAACACCTTGCTCTTCAGAGCTGTGCAGTATCTGTTACCAGAGGCAGGGTAACTGCTCTGATGTTTGCTTTGCACTGTCTGCATACTTGCTGAGGAAAAATGAAAATGCCATATGTGTAAATCTAAAAACTTACTGTGGTTATAACTGAAGTATCAACAGCCTGGTGTGGATCCTTAGTAATCCAGGTGTGATTATAGAAAAAGGAATAATACTGTAGAATTAGTTCCAATATGAACAAAATTAGCTTTTCCATACCAACTGTATGAAATTCAGACAGAGTTCCACACCTGGAATTTCTGCACAGAACTGGGATTTGGACTTGATGATCTCTTGGGTCCCTTCCAACTCAGGATATTCTATCATTCTATGATTCCATGATTTAGTTAAAAAACCATATAACTGCAGTACATAAATAGAAAATAAAACAAATTAGAGAGTGGCCTGTTGTTAGAAAGCACTGTTTCAGCTTAAGTACCTAAGACAAAGCCCCAGGCAAGAGAACACAAATGCAGACAAAGTGAGCCAGACTAGCCTTGCTCCTGAGGCTCTGCAAACTCACTACAAAGCTGCAGCAATATTGGGTTTACAGTGCTGCAAAGTGATATTCACAGTAACTCCATGAACTACTTTATTAAATCCAGGTTGCAGGAGGACAGTCACAAAAATTGCAGTTCAAAGTTGAAAATTTTTTATGACTTCTGAAAGTAGACATGAAAAAGGCTGGAAACACCCATGTGTAAGATGAAAGAAAGGCAAAATTGGAGTCACATAACCCAAGAGAGCTGACCTGACATTTTCCACTGCTGTCTATGGTCAGTTCTTTCTGGGGTAGAATTTCTTCTCTGTGATTGCCTGCAGCATCCTCTTCCAGGATTTTTCCTAGAGGTTTATTTTCCTGGGCAGCTTTTTTCATGTAGCTGTTGCCTCAGGGACACTGTGTGGGTAAGTTTATTAAGGCTTGTAAAGCATTCAGATGGTATAATAAGAAAAGCCAGATCAAACAATGCAAGGATACATCAGACCTATGGAATCATCCTTCAGAAATAATTTGTGAGACAGAACTTGTGTTTCCCTGAACTGGTCAGCTTTAAAATTTGCAATTGTTTTATGAGTTCTGACAACTGTGTAGCTAAATGCTTTGGAAAAAGCATCATAACTAACCTGTTATCACTTATTTACACATAGTTTCTTGCTCTTGATCAGCTGCAATGTTGATTGATCCATCAGACAGTGAGATAAACCTACAATCATTATATGTTGCTCCAAAGCCTGTCAAAGCCAATGAATCTCTTAATCTGCTTCCTCTGGCTTTGCAATAACCTCTATTTGTGTAATCTCTAGAAATGTCCAAATACACACTTTGCAACTTTTTTTTTGCCTCTTATTACTCATCAGCTAGAAAGAGGGGAATCACTGAGAAACTTTTTATTTTTTCATTGTACACCAACCCAACAGAGATGCAATGTTGCCTGGGGAATTCTGGAGACAGAAGTGGTGATGAGAGCATGGCAATGACAGAAGAGTTCCAGTGTGAATTATCAAAGATGAAACAGATTTGGTGAAGCTGAGGAACAAATAATTTTAAAGAAAACATGTGCAACTTTAGATGGGCAAACAGGGAGTTCCAGATGAAACACAAAGGATGCTGCACAGTGGAAAGACTGACATTTAAAATTAATTATCTTTTCCTGATCTAGTAATCTCAAAAATGTTTTTTCTGCCTCTGTATCCTCTCAATTGCTTTTTTTTGAGCCGTATTTTATCCTTTTCTTGTAACTTAATTTTTTTTGCTTTTTGTTCATTTGCTTGTTAATTTTAGGTATTAAATTTTCCACTTTTTCTGAAGTTTTTTGGGCATTTCTCTTCATAAAATAGGGAAATTCCAAAAGAAATTGCTATTTAACCATCTGAATAATAAAAAGTATTTACAGAATAATAAAAGGTGTTTACACAGCAAGATGTGCAAATATTAGATAGGAAAATTAAAACAAAACAACAACAACAAAAGAAAATAAAAATTATCCTGGGAATGATGCAGCTTATGAAAAGTTATATCCTTGGGAAATGAAGTAGAATTATGCAAAATGAATGGATCAGGACTGTGATAGAAAATTTATTTTCTTGAAAAAGAAAGAAGCTTAGATGTATAGATAATCTTTAACCTCATAGACCTTGAAAGAACATTTTGAAACCTCATTTCCTTCCTCCTTTGTATTCATAGGATACTTGAAGAGACTATTCAGTGCTGATCACTGTTTTATTCTTTGAAATTAATCCTTATGTTTTCAATATTGCTTGTCATTATTGGACAGGACAGACCTTCTCAGGACTTACACAGGTGATGGTTTAAAATTTTTATGGCATGGAAGGAATTAACCCTGTGAGTTAATTTATAACTTCCCAGGGATTCTGCTCATGGATCTCATTTGACACAAATAAGAAAGAAGAATTTTTCACTAAATCTCACGGAATGTGCTGCTGGCAGACCTGGAAGACATTAGCAATGAAAAGAAGAAGTTATCTAAGACATTAGGTGCTTATTAGTCTGGGAACTGTAAGATCCAGCTATGTTAATTCCTGCTGATGATCACTACTAGTTATGTTATTACCTAATTCCAGTAGCACCACAGCAACTGCTCCCATCTGGCATTTTCTGATTTTCAGGGTGGTGAACTGTCTATTTAAGTTGATTAATAATAAGCTATTCAGAGCAGTTTCAGTTTTAATTTTAGTTGGTCATGTCTAATCATTACTAGACTTAATAAAAGATGGACTTTGTAATGGGAAATAGAGGCTCTGAAAATTGCAACCTCAATAAAAAAATGTCAGCACAATTAGGTCAACTTCTGAATCTCCAGTGATAATTGAAGTGTTCTAAAGTTAACAGTGCTAGAACAGTGTGAAGAAGAAGACACTGCTGGAAAAGGGGGTATGAACTTCTTTAATGTATTATTAGATCTTTTGTGAGGATGGGTGAGGAGGAGGCAGAAAGCATCAATCAAAACTCTTGTATTTTGAGGTTAAGGGGATCAAATAAAATGAAAGCAACTAATACTTCAAAAAGAGATGCTATGGGTTAAGAAGCTCCTGGCAAAGCACTGTTTCATAGTTGTAGACAAGACAGGCCCCACCCCCAGCTTTTTTAGATTGTTTATTTGCTTTTGACCAGTTATTCAATCATGCAGTCTAGACACAGCTTGGCTGGCATGAGAAATACTCCCTTTCATGTTGCACCAATTGATTTATTCATAACAATTTGTTCATACCTTAATATTCTAGAAAGTACTAAGATGTGCAAGATCTGAAGGAATTATTTTGTTTTCATCCCCCTCCCCAGGAAGTTACACACTAAGGCATGCAAGACCCTTCCTCATATTTCATACTTCTGTTGCATGTATACCCAAATCTTCTCATCTCAAAGGAATATGTAAATTTAACTGAAATGCTGTTGCTACGTTCATCCAAACAAAGGATTTACAACTTCTTTGTATTTACTCAGTAATTATGAAATTATTCTGCATTCAGTCCCGCTATTATTCTGTTATGAGTGCACATTGTTATTTAAATCAATTCTGTCTTAGAAGGTGTAAGTTCAAAAATACTATTAACTTTGGAGAAAATGTCTCTGTTCAGTGCTTGAAGGAAAATATCTCCATAGTTTAAGGTTCTCAGGTCCCATACAGACTGTTTACTTCATGTGATTTGTCAAAAGATTTGAATAAACAACTCATCATGCGATTTCCTATTCATTATATAACATTCCCTTTAACCCTGCTCTGGCCTGAACTAATCCACAGACTGCAGACCCTTAAAGCTGTTCCTGCTCCAAGCAGGGTCTTATCTAAGAGCCACAGTATCTTCAGGGGTTTCCCTGAGGCTCACATGTTCCAGAATTGCCTAATCCATGGGCCACAGGTGGTTTGGGGTGTCCTGCTCCCAGCTGGACTCACCCACAGGTCGCAGCACTTCCACTGGAGCTCACACTGGACTCCATCCTGCCCAGCACAGACACAGCAGAGGTGCCCTGCCCATCTGCCAGCCCAGGCACAGCACCACTGCTGCTGTCAGAACATTCCCAGGCACAGCAGAGAAAGGGGATGAGCAGCACAGCTCCACAGAGAGCACTGAGAGCAGAAGAGCAGCCACTAATGAGCACCAGAATTCTGGAAAACAGGCAGGAAGCTGCATGACAAGCACAGGAGCCTGCCAGCTGATCCCTAAACAGCACTAACAGATATAAATTATATCCAGCACTTCCCAATCACATCTGTCATTACCTCAAACACTTTGGGGCACCAAAAAAAGAACTGTTATGGTTTAACCCCAGACAGCAACTAAGTACAAGTTTTTGCTCCCCTCCTCCTGCAAATGGGAAGGAGGTGAAAAATCAGCCAAAAAGAAAGGGCAAAATTTGTGGATTGATACAGAAAAGGAATGAATAATGATAATAATAAAGAATAAAAAAGAAAAAGATTAAATAACTAGAACAACAAAGCAATTATGTACAATGCATTTGCTTACCAACTGTTTACTAATACCCAGCCATCACCCTGTCCAGCTTCCCCCCAGGTTATTCCCTGAGAAGGATGCCATGGGGATGGAGCATCTCTCTGCCCAGCTTGCCACACCTGTCCCAGCTGTGCCTCTTTCCAGCTCCTTGTGCCCCCTCTGCCTCCTCACAGGAAGGGCGGGATGAGAAGCTGAAAAATTCCAGATCATTGGTTAACAAAACCAGTGTGCTATCAACACCATCTCATCCAAAATCCAAACCACAGCACTGTACCAGCTGCTGGGAAAAAAAAAATTAACTCTATCTCAGCTCAAAACAAAACACTAGTTTCCCTCTTGCTAGGATTAGAGAATTTCTAGGATCTTTCTAAGCATTTCTAGGACACAATTCATCAAGCTTGAGATGATTTTTTCATCCATGTTACCCATCTCTAGAAAATCTACTTCATGGTTTATTTATATGATAAAACAAAACTGATTCCCTAAAATTCATATGGCAAATAAATTCCTTTCAAACTAACTTAATGAATTATCAAGAGGTGATTTTTTAAAAAAAAATTAGATTAAACAATTGTGATATTAAGAAACTGATCTGCATTTTCACTTAAACCCACACTGTATCAGAACTTCCTCATGAAACCCATTTATCTGTCTCCTGTCACTTCCTCTTATGTCTTAAACTTCAGAATCTCAAGGACAAGATTGCCATTTGTCTTAGCACAGCACCCCTGTGATTTAAAACTTCCCCTGGTGTCATCAACCAAATAATGACCTGATGAAATCATAATCCCTAAAAAATTTCTGGTATTTATTTCCTTCAGCTAAATCTAAATCTATATTTTTTCACACGATAATCTGTTCATGTCTCGTATTTCCAATCTCTTACATAGCCTGTGCACCATTCTTTTTTTTTTTTTTTTTTTTTTTTTTTTAATATGATGACAGCCACAAAGGCTGTGAATAGAAAGTTGTAAAGGAGCTAGTGTGATAAAAGGGAAATATTCCTGTAGCCTAGGTGGGGAGGAAGCAATTCCTGCTTTCCCTGGGAAACCACATTAGCTTTTCTCCACCTTAATGCTGAACACCACTGAGTAGGTCCCTGATACAAAGGCTGCATTACCCACTGATGGAAGAAGCAGCTATTAGTGGTGTGTGCTGCTGCCCAGGGGCAGCTATAATCTCACTCTGAGTGTGTTTCCCCTGCAGCCTCTCTGAGGGCTCATCTGTATGCAGCAAGGCAGAGCCTGGCCAGCTCACATCCTGCCCCCGTCCACGGCGTGTCACCCAGCCAGCACCTGGAAAGGCATTAATATTCATGGGCAGCCAGCACAAAGAAATCAAAGCATCTCTGTCTGCCTCTTGATTTATTCCACTGCTCATAAATTTAATTTTGGAGGAACTTTTGGAGGGGCGGATACAGCGAGGTGGGGATGCACGTGTGGTGTTCAACTGTGATTGAGAAAAAAATCATGCTGATTTTTCCTTCAGTGAATCTGGATTTCCTCCACCTTTTCAAAATTTAACACCTTTTAACATGTGTTCTAATTAAAAAAAAAAAAAAAAAAAAAAAAAGCTTTTTTCCTCATTAAACATTTCTCTTTCTCAATGAGGAGGTAAAAAGGTAAAAGAATACCCTTTCTTCCAAACTCTGGAGATGTGCAGAACCAGATTATCAGAACCCATAGGTTTGTAGTGCCACTTCCACACATGGAAGTATCCCAGGGCTTCACAGTAAATTATTATTTCCCCCTTCCCACACCAAGTACAGAGTGACCAAGAGCTGTGTGTTAGTGCTCAGGATAATTCTTCCTTCATCTCCCTCTTCACTCTGAGCTATCTGCAGAAGAGGCTGGAGTTGAAATGTTTCTTTTGGGTAAAGGGAATTAATATAATTCCCAGGGTGGGATGTCTGAGCCATAATCTAACA
Source organism: Erithacus rubecula (assembly GCF_903797595.1). NCBI lineage: Eukaryota > Metazoa > Chordata > Aves > Passeriformes > Muscicapidae > Erithacus > Erithacus rubecula. The sequence goes on along the minus strand of NC_136661.1, from coordinate 28,426,476 downwards.
GCTGAACTCTGTGCTGCTGTAGCTTTACCAACCTCAGCCCTTCCAGGTCCTATTGTTTTTGGGTTTTTTATTTTATTTTTTGTAAATTAATCTGTTTCACTGTTAAGACTGTGACCTCCTTGTGCTCTGGGGGTTCTGAGTGGCTAATGAATCACCAGATCTCTAAAGGTGAACAGTCTCATGCAGACAGCTGTACTGCTGCATCAGGAACAGTGATGTTTCCTGAAAAGAAATACTTGCTCACTCAGCCAACATAGTGAGGTTTTAGAAATTGGGTTCAAGTTCTTTACCCCATCTCTGTGTCCCTAAGTCCCTTTCTGCCCTGTGTCTAATGAGTGGCACATTCTGCAGAACAAGGACTGGCTCTTGCCTCTTGATGGCCACAGCATGTAAAAGGCTTTAGGAAAATGATGAATTTTGTTTATTTTAAGGAAATGGGATAGGTGTGCTCTGACTGTCAGTAAATAAAGGCAAGCAGGCAGGCTTCTCTTCCCCTAAATATGGCCATCTCTTTGCATTCCATCCCATAATGAGGTACAAGGCCTGCACTGCACCTTGTGGTGGCAACTCCTTTATAATTATGTAGTTTTTTGTAGGAACAGAATGGACAAAGCTGCATATGCCACATAAATACTTCTACTTGCCATGTAGAGTGGAAAATTCCCAGTGGTTTGGAGTATTAGAAAATAACCTGGCCAGGCAGGCAGAGCTATGGTGGGGAACAGGAACTGGGGCCAAGACTCACCTTCTGTGTCCAGAGATAAAAGTCTATTTCAGTGCTTTCCTGGTAGGTATTTTTTGAAGCACTGGCAGGGGAGGTTCAGAATGGACATTAGGAAGCATTTCTCTACCAAAAAAAAGGTGGTCAAAAACTGCAACAGACTTTCTAGAGAGGCAGTCAGTGAGCTAAGCCTGGCAGTGCTTAAGAGGCATCTGTAAGAACATGCCTTAACCTGGTCAGCTCTGAATTGGTCAAGCAACTGGATTACATGATGATTGCAGGTACCTTCCACCTGAAAATATTCTATTCTTCTGTTCCTTCTGGATTTTTTTCCCCTTAGTTAAAGCATTCAGTTATTCCCAGGTTCTCATAAAGGCTTAGGCAAGGCAAAGGTTTTCTGCTTGCTGTACAAAAAGTCTCAACTTTCAGCCCAGATACTTCCAGGGTGTCTCCAGAGCTGAAAATCTCTTCCAGGTCAAACTACCTGTGCAAACTATAGGATTATTAAAAAGGGGATTTGCCTGATTCACAGTGAGTTCAGCCCTTGACTGTGTGTCAAGACTACCATGTCAACAAAAGGCTCAGACACATTTTGTTTCTGGAGCTGTTAGCCCCAAATCTTCTCAGCTGCTTGACCTCACCTTAAGAATTTCTCATTTAACATGTGCATGCACATTACTCCTTCAACTCCATTCCTAGGCTCTTGGGTCTCAGACTGGCTCCCACTTGTGACATAGTTTACCTTTTCAGCTGCACAAATCCTTCTTGAAATCTTTTCAGCTTAGTTACAAAACCTACTGCACTTCATGCTAAAAGGACAGAAAATTTATAAACCCAGTTCTCTACCCCTCAAGTATATATATATATCCTATATACTTAAATGACTAATAGTTTCCAATTATGCACTGGGATATTTAAAAATTTACTGTAATATTTTGTTTCTGTTTTCTTAAGGTTTCCAATGTCTTTGAGCATGAAAGAAAAACCAAACCAGATGATCTGTTTAAGGACAGGCCACCTGCTACACCAGTAGACATTGACAAGGATCATGAAGTCTTGATCTTCCCAATGCTCACGACCCCAATATCTGGTTTATCATTTGGCCCCTCTGCCCTTGACACCCAAAACCCATTCACAATATGGTTTGGTGGCCATGGCAGTGTTTGGCTGCAGGTAGGAATTGATGATTTGGAGGTCTTTCCCAACCTTAATGATTCCAATATTCTATTTTATTCTGTTGATTTCTCCAGTTAAATATCAAGCCTGTTGACCAGCAGCCCTGTGTGGCTGCAGTTTGTCTGCCCCCACAGCTCTGCTGGAAGCAAGAGTGAGCTGAGTCAGGGTTTGTTTCCATGAAGTCAAAGGTTTGGAACAAAGATCTGCATGTAGTTACGTGTTTTAACTATGGATAGCACCTGGTGACATGAACCCTGCCTTTAATTTGCTACCATCACAGGAATAAATATTCTATAATGATGTGTCAGCAGCACTTTGAGCATGCCCCTGGAATAAAGAGTTGGTTCATCTTTTTTTTGGAGTCCCTAGCTTGTTGTTCTCTAATATTGTCAGCTTTACTCCCCCAAAATTCCATCTTCCCTGAAAACAGACAATGTCTGTTATTTTGGAAGGGTAATAAACATGAAACCAGTGCCACAGTTTCTGTGATGATTTAATTTTGTGTTACTTACATATCTACATAATGTTCTTTTTTTTTCCAAACAAAGTATTACAAATGCATTATGGCTCTGCATACACACTTGGTAGCCCTGGGCAATGGTTATTTAACTTGTTTACCACATGAAATTGCTTTGTTGTCTCTACCTCTTTCCTAATTTAAGGCAGTAAACATACCAAAATTTAGTATTGAAGCAAGTTTACTTCAATTTTTAAATCCAGGCAGTGGAAGAAAAGGCTTAAAAATAAAAGCCAGTTAATTCCATTGCTTCCTTTCCTACTGTAGCAATATACTATAAACTTTCATGAAAGTTAACATTTACTCTAGCTAGATAGTAAACCAGCAATATCATATTTGCTAGATTAGTCATATTTTTTCTCCCTTGGAGGGAAAAGTCTGAAATTACCCTCAACTAATTCATAAAATTATGAAAGATGATTAATGAAAATATTTATAAGAAGTATAACTCATAAAAATATGAACAAGTTTGAACCCAGATAAAGGTTGAGTAATCTGGAATCGACATCAGAAAACCATTGTGTGTTTACACATTTGACAGCATGTGCTCCAAAGAGATATTTGAGATTAATTGAGCATGGAAAGTGCACAAGCTTCTCAAAACAGTGTTCTCCAGTCAAAGTCTGACATGTCCTGATAAAGCCAATATCAGCATCCACTACATTTAAATGCACCTTATCCTATAAGGAGACAGTGCTGTAAACTTTAAAAATAATGTACTAGTAACAATTACTATTAATTATTAATAATATAATTCTGGTATTAATTCTATTTATTCAGGAAAAAATAAACCAACAAATCTGACAGGTACTCACTTGTAAATTATGGTTTTGCTTCCATATTTGCATTGTAGAGTAATTTTTAACTGTGCTTCCCTCAACAATGGAGTCCAATCAAGGAAATAGATCCCTAAGTATAATTTATCCCTAGAGAATACCAAAGGAATAATGATACAAGTCTACGTGCAATTTTTTCCCTTATTTTACAATTAGGAAAACACTGTGATTATTTAAGAAGCAGATTTTCTTGTGGGCAAAGAAGGAATGGTCAATTGGTTAGTGGAACAAAATAGTAGCAACAGAAAACCATCAATTTTTTGGAAAGACTTGTAGACACTTCTCTTTCTTTTTTTATGCTGTTCAGAGTTGGTCCCAAACACTGTTACATTATTTTTCTTTACTGTTGTCCCATTCAAGTGTCAATTGATGATTTGTGGGACTAATTGAGGTACTAATAATAGCAGCAGGAGCAGTTTGAATATTGTTTACACACAGATGTATTATTTGTATTTGTGTTTGTGTTTGTATTTGTATTTGTATTTGTATTTGTATTTGTATTTGTATTTGTATTTGTATTTGTATTTGTATTTGTTATTTCTTTTGCACTGTAAGGGTTTCCAAACACTGGCACTGGTTGCCCAAGGAGGTTGTAGGTTCTCTTTAAAGTTATTCAAAGCCTGAATGAATGCAGCCCTGAGCAACTTTCTGTTGAGCAAAGCTTTGGAGCCAGGTGGTCTTCAGTGATCTTTTGATTATAGAGCCATAGAGTTATAGAATATTCTGAGTTGGAATGGACCCACAAAGATCACTCAGGTTCAACTCTGTTTTTTGCACAGGACAGCACCAACAATCAAACCATGTGCCAGAGAGAGTTGGCTCACCCCAGCCATTGTGAGAAGTGAGATTTATATTTCCAGATGCTCCATCCTGGAAATCCTACTGCTTTTGCTGACAGCAAATTGCAGATGAAGGAGTATGAAGCTGGAAAGGATATGGTTAAGTAATATTTTTTTCTCGTTTCTTGTTTTGCAGCATGGGTTTTGTGGTGGGACTTGAGGGATGGCAAGTAGTCAGCTAAAAAATCCTGGACTCCTCACACAGACTGTCATGCCACCTTGATGAGCTGCCACTTTTTAAGGAAATGGAAAAAAAAAATACCAGGAAATCAGCTTGACATCCAGAAATTCCTTTTGGTTGTTTTTTTTCCTTGTTTTGTTGTTGTTTGTTTGTTTGTTTGATTGTTTAAGTGCTACAATTTTTTATGCTGAATTCAAAGGGCAGAGTCTTGGAAAAGTACACCCAGGTCATAAAGGGAAGGTTTCAGTTGCCTAAGTGTGTGCTGCTATTTTTACACAGGGAAAATACTTCAATCATCACTTGCTGCAGCTCCAGAGAGCCTGGGCCTCCTGTGACTCTGTTAAATAAATTACACATATGAAAAATCTTAAATGTTATCTGGCATCTCTATTGGTAGAAAGTGTGAATTTACCTGGTTGAGATTCAGTTCTCTAGCACTCGCAGCCATTTTTACTTTTGTGCAGCTGCATCAACAGTGGAGAGATTTATCACATATTTTTTACACAGATATGAAAAGACATATTTTAACAAAACTGTAAATAACTTCACCAAGCTGATGAGATCCACTAACAGCTTGCTTTCTGTATGCATGTTCATACAATACTTTGCATAATTATTTCATGAAAATTTTGTCTCTAATGCCTTAAAAATCCTCAGCTCTCCTTAGCTGCTAACAATGCTGCCTGCCTCTATATTTGATAAGTGTGGTAATTTCAAATAGATGATCTGGGTAACAGGACATGACAACAGCCTTGAAAAGGCAGAAAGAAAAGCAAATAAAGACCAGGCATTCCCCCACCTCTCAGAGACAATTCTCCATCTTGGGGTTTAGCATTGTTATTTCTTCTAATCTGTTTGAAGAAACCACTCCTGGGCAGGGCATCCTTATTGCAGGGATCATTAATTTGAAGAGAGGTGAACGAAAAATAGGGAATTTGTATTTCAGTCACAAAATGGATCAAAGGAAACTTTCCTAGGGCAAGGTGCTGTTGTCAAGATTGTCCTGAAGAAAGGAAAATCATTACAGAGGATTATCTATAACAGTGTTCTCAACCTTTCTTTCAGCTTCTCTACCCCAAGGCAGAAATACAGTGTGACTGATTATGATTGCCACACACGCACACAAAGACTCACTCTTCCACAGATATATTTTGTGTCTTTAGTGTGACGTTATTCCTAAAAATAGACCTGCCATGTACATATGCACTCACATATGCTCAACCTTAAGATTATGATGATTACTTTTATAATAATTGAAATTATAATAATATATTATATAAAGTAGTAATAGCAACAACAACAAAACAACAGCAACAGTAACAATCATCATCATCATCTCTTTGAGGTCTTGGACAGTGTGACTCAAAACACAGCGAAAAATAAATGCTCTGTTTGCAGAATGATGTGGCAGGAGATTTGTTCCATATTTCTTCCTCAGTTACTGCTCACTGGAGCTTCTCAAAGGTCACCATTTTAAGTTGATTTTTCTGGTGAAACATTGATCCTTTCGCTACCAATTTTCCGTAGATGTGACATGACTGGTGAAAACATATCTTTTACTTTTATTAGCTTGGAGCAGCTCTGGAGCTTGCTCGAGTAGTGGGACCCTACCAACACCTGCATTACCCAGTGATGAATTCCATTCTCAAGGCTCCATAACTGCAGCATTTTGCACCTGTGCAGCTAAATCTCCTTTCTCCCCAGACATCCACATGGCCTGGCACTTGCTGCCTACTGAAAACAGTGTTTTCCCATATTTATAAATGCCTGGGATAAATCATCCTGGACTAAAACATGCAGGAAGCATGTCAGAAATTGACTACTATGATTTAAACACAGTTGAATGCAGTACTCAGGATTGTATTGTAATCTCATTCAGATTTCTATGTTTGTATAGCTCCTGGGACAGAGCATCATGTTAAAATGATGGACAAAATTGCTTCTATGGTCTTGCTCTTCATGGCAGGCAAAAATCCTACTATTACAATCATGAGAGAGACAACTCTTCTGGAATTAAGGTGCAAACAAGAAGACCACAACAGAAATTTTACAAATAGTATATTTCACTGCATAGGATTCAGCATTTGTTTTTGTAACATTTCAGCCTCAACTCAAAGATATTGGAGGTGATGTTACGGCCATCCATAACACTAATCTCAATACACTAATCTCATGCACTATTCTCAATGTTAGACATGAAAGAGATGAAATCACATGCAGGATACAAAAAAAGAAGTCTTATTTCTTATTTTCCATCTTATGCACCAGTTTGGTGCAGGTAGGCTGCAAAAGGTTTCTCCTTACTTATTTTTCAGTTAGTAGAATTGGCATAATGATACCTTCCTCACAGTCATTCCATAAACATGTTATCTATATATTCATTTTTGCTCCTTGCTGGATGTTTTGAGTGATAGAAAAGAGTTTTTTATGGCATATTTTTATGACATTTCTTAAATAGATCCTAGATCACACTACAGAAAAAAATAATTTCCTACTAAAATGATCATCAAGAAGAAATGAAAAGAAAAGTGAAGGGCTAACTAAAACAAGGAAAAAAATGCTAACAAAAAATCAAGTGACAAAAATACAAGGATATATAACACAAAAAAATTACATTAGATTAAGATAACTGCAACACATTCCTTGTGACAAAAGGCTGAGAGTTGGATTTGTTCAGCCTGATGAAGACAAGGCTCTGGGAAGACCATGTAATGGCTTATTAATAATTAAAGGATCATTATAAGAAGGTTGAGCAGAGACATTTTAGCAAGGCCTAAAATGATGCAACAAGGGGAAATGGTTTTGAACTAAACGAGGGGACACATATTGCATGCATATTGTATTTACAGTGCATATAATTTGGATATATTTTGAATATAATTGGATATATACTGGATACAAGGAAAAAAAAATACTGACAGTGAGGGTGATGAGGCACTGGCAGAGGCTGCCCAGAGTAATTGTGCATTCTCCATCCCTGGAAGTGTTCAGGGCCAGACTGGGAAGGGCTTAGAGCAACCTGGGATAGTGGAAGGTATCCCTGCCCATGGCAGGGGTGGGAACAAGGTGATTCTATCCCACACAAACTGTTCTGTGATTCTGTGAAACCCTAGCACAACGTGCTATAATATAAATGCATTTTCCCAGACAAACACAAACAGAATTTTTACGTGGTCTATTATTATAACTGGATCACAGAAACTCTGAGAATTGGTTGTGTTCTGCTGTGGATTCGGGAGTTCAGCGTTTAGGGCAGTGCTTAAAATACCTCTCTAGCCTTTCTGTGGTATGAATCCCCTTTGGAGAGGTGCTATCCTAGAGATGAAAAAGGCAGAATGAAATGAAGTTGCCATCACAGCATGCTTGAGAGAGCTCAGTTCACTGGGATTACAGGCACGACACACTCCTGTGTTTCTCTTGGAAGGCAGACAGCTGTGCATGGCCATAGAGGCACAGCAGATGCCAAATGCCAATTGTTAAACCCTAGTGGTTACTTTAATTGCCCCTTTCCACCAATTTGAGATTTTGCAATGGTAGGAAAGCCACAGAGGTTGCTGTCACTCAAGTTGTCTGAACCTATGGCTCTGAGAGGAAAAGAATGAAAAAATCAATGTAGTAAAAAAGGACACACACACACACAAAAAGCCCCCCCCCCAAAAATATAAAACAAACCAAACCAAACAAAAAAAAAAAAAACCCAAAAAAAACAAAAAAACAAAACACCCAAATAAACAAAAAAAAGCCTACAGGCTTATGATAAGCTCATAAACAAGAATATAAAGGGAAGGGAGAAAAAGAATTGACTCAGTTTTGAGGGTTTACCTGAAAGTTTCATAAGGCAGCTGTGAGTGTTTTATGAGAGACAGGATCCTCAGCAGCAAAGTTACAGCATGATGGACTCTGACATTTTGCAAAACTGCAAAATGTGTCAGTAGCTTTAACAAGCAGGAATGCTTTGACCTCCTGAGGTTCCTGTCCAATTTAGCCATTGCAACTCTTCGATTCGTACAATTAATGGTTGCACTCAGCTGAGGGAAGGAGGGAAAAGGGTGACAGGAGATGTCGCCTTAAAACCAAGACAGCATTCCTTTTCTTTTTGTTTTTCTGCTATAGCTCCATTATCAGATTTTCCTTCCTAATTTTTCACTGTGTTTTAGATATTTTCACTGCTCTGCTTTTCCCTTGGCACCTATATTTGCAAGCTTCTTGCCCTGTAAATATACATTAAGGGAATAATCCCAAGGGGTTCTGATCCTGTGACTAAACAATCATAAGATTGTTTTGCAGACCTTTTATTTTACATGTACTAGATTAGCACAGCACCCACATTAAACTGGTTCCTTCCTTATTTCGTCCATTTTGAGAATAATCCTGCTCTATCTGCAATTTAGGGATCATTGCTTTTTGAGACCTTGCACATCCAAAAACAAAAGCAGACACGTGGGGGACTTAAGCCATACTTAAGAGAATGAGAGTTGCTAGCTGTTAGTAAAAAAGTGCCAATTTAAGAAGGCACTACAGAGTCATTTCCTCACATTGATACAAAACAGGTAAGACATCATAAAACAGTAGAATGCTCATTTCCATGAGATGGAGAGAGGAAAAGCTCTCCAAGGGGCTTGAAGTTTTAAAAGAGTCTGGTGGTCAAGCAGCAGTGTATGCTGCCAAGGCAGGTACCACTCATGCAGTTTCACTCGTGTTCAGTTACATGAAAGAAAATTCAGATCTCACTTAAGGATAAAAAAATTAAAAAAAAAAAAAAAAATATCAATCAGATTTTTCCCCTGGCAGTGCAGGACACCACACATTTCTTTCTTCCAAATTTGCTCATTTACAAAGGCAGTTATTAGTCATGTATTTGCTACTCCAGTGCAAATTTTGCTACTCCTAATGCACATTTTTTTTCCTGAGGTTCTCTAGGTATAAGCAGAAAGCTTCAGCCGTGGAATTCCCTTTGCTGGGATGTAAAAAGCTGGCAAGGGATCAGGAAACTGGGCAGGTTTGCAAGAAGAAAATCTGAGCCCATACAGTGAATGTATGGAAAGCACTCCTGTCTTAGAAAGGTTTAGAATCCTGCTAATAAACATTTGGGGGAGGGATCAGAGCTGGAATCACACATACACACTCTGACACTTCACTGCTGCACTGGCATCCAGATTTGACTATTGTTGGAGATATCAGAAGGAACTCTTTGACTCATTCAGCTGGTCTTACATTTTCATGTTCTGAGAGATCCTTACATGTGCTGTTTCAAAATGTCTCTCTCCTTTCCCTAAGTAAGGACTGAGGGCATAGAGAAAGTGGAGATGCCCCAAAGATTGTTTCAGGTGTCATGACAGGGAAGAGGAATTGCATGGGGAAAATTAACAGTAGAAAAAAAATAAGATTAAAGATATGTGACAAGTCTGGGAAAGGTGCAAAAGACTTGAGAGTGGAGATGTAAATGAGGGCACACAGAATTCGTAGCTGAGCACAAATTCCAGAAAGAAAGGAAATCAGTCTAATGTCAAATGTCAGGCTTATACTTCCAGACTCACTTAAATTATTGTTTCCCAAAACATTCACAGATATATCTCTTTTCTTTTGAAGGGTCCTCATAACTCAATGAGATAGATTAGAAGATCATAAATGCTTGGAGGGTGGGGCTGTACCTCTGTGTCTGCTCATGCAGGATTTAGCAATAGGGATCATTTCTCAATGTGAACAATTCCTATTATGCACATTATAACATTCTTTTTTGTCATGTTCTTCTGTCAACCTTGCAGGTATTTTTCTCTCAGAAAATCTGCACATTAACACGTTCCCTATCCTACCCTGTAAGACAATATAAAACAGTAGCAAAACATCCCTTAAAAATTCCAATCTTTCTTCTATCTGAATGTGGATGCTAGAACTCAGATCACTGCTCATCTGTAGGTCTCCATCTTTGCACAGAAAGTGAGTCTTGGGGCCAGATTTCATTTATTCAAATATATATAGGTGGCAACTAGAGGTGAGGTTGACTCCAACATTCACCCAGTCACTGCAAGAAAAAAAAAAAAAAATCCATGTCTTGGAGTAAAATGCCTTACACTTGTGAGTCTTCACACCAATTCTATTTTCTCAGAATAAATATGTGAGAAAATAGTTCTTTCATTTTTCCTTCCAGCACATCACAGATCATGACATCTACTGCCACAGTGTCATGCTCGTTAATTTTCAGTAGTTTGGTATAAATATTATATGAATAGAACTACAGGATGATTAGGATGCTGATAGCTGAAATCCTTATATTTTGTCAATTTCTGTCCAATCACAAATAAATTTATATCCTTCTTCTCAGAGCTAGAGAGTAGTTTCAAAATATAATATATAAATAATTAAAATTATACCTAAAAATGGTGCAGGGTTGTTTAATGTATTGTGTTTTCCAATACATGAATTGGCTTTAATTTTTACTAGTTCATCCTACTCCATAAAAGGAAGCCCCAAAAATATGGCTGCATTAATAATTTACATTATATTTTATTTTTGTCTCCCTTTTAAGGCACATTAAAGGCAAATGCCAAGTGTTATGATATAATCCTTGCAAGAGAAATAAGATGGGGAAATTAGGTCATGAAGGATATAAGGGCTGTATTGTGGGGACATAGATTGCTCTGTGTCACACACCCTCCACAAGCTCTCTGAAGGAGGCATTTGAAGCTCTAAGATTTCTGACATGGGACTTGAATGGAATTTCAATGGTTTGCACATATACCAGACTATTCCTCAAAATCAGGAGGAATCCAAGACACAGTTTGCCAAGATGGAGGTTATTAACCAATGGGAATGCTAGGAAAGTATTTTCCATTTAGAAACCTAAAGCAATTTCTGAATATTGCATGTATTGCATGAATTTCATACTTTAAGCTTATTTTTATACTTGCCCTAGGTTATTACTAGGTGCATAGAAATTTGATACTTCTCCCTTTCTGTTCCCTTATTAATCTTTTCCTGTGACAGTCGTGTTGTGTCTGTCTTGTGTCCTATTTCACAGAGAGCAGACATGCAGGTGGATTCTAAAAGGGAATGGTTCCTTTCAGGTTTACAAAAAAAAAAAAAAAAGAATTTATATAATTAGACTTCCAATGTTCTTCCTTTCAGCCTTCCTAATGTTCTTCCTTTCACCTTGCCTAACTTAGCCATACAAAAATTACTTATTTCTTAAGATAGTCACCTAAATTTCCTCTTGAATAAAAGGAGAAGAAAAAGGTCTCTTCAGAGAATGATTCATTACACACATGTTAAATATCTATTTTATGAATGAATTCCTCTCTGGTGATACCATGCTCTTGCCTATGACTGTGGAGACAGTTTAAATAATGGGTTATGACCAAGAACACATAGCTTTAATAGGATAAAGCTAGACAAGATAAATGTTAGTAATTTTTTTTTTTTTTAATTATTGTGTTAAGTACTATATGGGCATAGTTAAAAATGAAGCTATAATTTAACACTTGTTACAAAAAAATAGAACAAAGAACACTAATTATTTGCACAGGGATCATGGTGATGCAGTGCACATGTGTCATTCAGGAATCGACAAATTTTGTATTCTGAATTTCAAAGACCCAGGAAAAAAATGTCATAATATTGTCAACTGAAGTTTAAAAGGAAAAGGTTTCTTCTTTTTCTCATTCCTTATGGACAGAAAAGAAAGTAATTGTCAGCAGGGGGTGAAAAGCCATGAATTTTTCCTCTCATCCTTACTTACTTCATTCTTTAAAATCCACCCTTCTCTCAAACTTTATGAAGGCCATGGGTTTCACATGCACTTTTCATGTAACATTATTAATAAAAGAGAACTCTCTGTTTAGATTACCTACAAGCATCCTAATATTTGAAGTCAGCTATCCAGCTCTGTCATTCAGGTTTATACATATCCACAAACTGCAGCATTTCAGGGGAAAAAAGAAAAATAGGTTGCACACCATGAGAACAATAGGGGGAGGAAAAAAAGATAACACTCGTGTGAAGTTTTAATTAGTGTTAAGCCAATGCAGGCTTGTAGGAAATGTCAAGTTCCACTGGATAAATCAGGGCTGCTTCTTGGTTTTGCAACACATCATGTTGTGTGTTCAATAGGATGCCAGGCTGCTTATTTTGACTGTCATTTATGTGAAGCGTTTTTCATGTGGTCTTAGAATAAGGTGCCAAAGTTGTCTGGTTCCCTGACTTTATTCTACGATTAATAATGCATTAGCCTAGCAAAAATATTTTCTCCTGTTATTACTCTTGAGGTTATGAAATTAAATACATAGAACTGAAAAATACTGCAAGTATATGGGAAATAAATTTTTCTCTGCTCTTCCCTTCCCTGTTTTCATTCATAAGGTAGCTCCCTTAGTTATAAGAACAGGTCTTGAATTTCAAAACACGTACATAAAAAACAAGACTTCATTAAACTTGCTCAGCTCTGATTTGCCTGCCTCTGTGAGCTTAAAAGACCATCACTGCATAAACCTAAATTCTATTCCTCACGCTGATAGTGCAGCTTTACACCAAAACAGCTCCTCTGAATTCAATTCTTACATCAGAAGCTTCCTGCTACTAATAATACTTTTATTACATCATACAAATTTTAGGTTATAACTTTGACACAGAAGGATAAAGAAGTCCTGATTTTTATTTTTCAGGAGAGAGAGTTTAGGGAGAATAACTTGGAACCTGGATTCAGACTTGATAACTATCCATGGCAAGGACTGTGCTGCTGGTTTTGCCAACCTGCTTGCTAGGGCATCTACAGAGGCACTCACTGTGCTGGTATGTTATTGGAAACCCTTACAGCACCTTTTGTTTAATTTATCTTCCTCCTCCTCATTTCTTAGCTCTGTTTTCCTCCAGAGCTTTTTTTTCCTAACTCCTTTGAAAGTTCCCTGTGATCATTCTCCAGTGATGGTGCAGCAGAAGAGACAGGCAGCACCAGCTGTGGATGCAGAGAGGAGTGCTCAGAAAACACTGGAACAGAAGATTCTATCAGTCTTTTTCACCTTCTTAGCTGTTACAGGATAAGCTTATGTGTCCTCAAGCACTGTCTCACCTTCAAGGAACTATCTGTATGAGACACTAAAGCTCTGCATGTTTCAAGGGTTTGGAAAGTTGTGGGAGTGACTGATCATTTGGCTCATCACCTAGCCACAAATGCTTGGAATTAATAACAATAATAAAAACAAAACAAACAAAACAAAACAAAACAAAAAAAACCACAAACCAAACCAAACAACAAAACTCTTTGCAATATTTCCCAAATTGTTACTCTTTTGTAATTAGCAAAAATTAAAAAAAAAAAACCAAAACAAAAAACCAAACTAAAAACCAAACCAAACCAAACAAAACCAAAAAAACTTAAGAATTCTTGTTCTGTATAATAAATGTAATTAATTATATATAATTACTACTTATAATCAACAAATTACATCTATTAACTAAGTGCAATTCTCTTCTAAACTTTCCTTTTTGACAGTTTTTCAGCAAATAACTCATATTTTGAAATGTACAAGTGACATGCTTAAGAAAATTTTTACTTTCCTATTTTGTTCAAATCCTGCTCAAAATCATTGAAAAATAGCTGATGACCTTCAAGCTGTCAGAAAAGAAGTTAAAAATTTTTTTTAAACAACCATTTAATTTATTGACACCTTGAATCTTTTTTCTATAGCCAAATCCTGACAAACTTCAGAATATGATTATTTAAGATGGAATTGCCTGAATGTTTCAATCTCTTGATGCCCTTCTGTATTAAACATTTTTACCTTTCTTCCCAGACATTTACTACTCATGGCTGGTGTTGAAAAGTTTGGGTTTGATGACTTGGAGCTGCAAGCTCACCCTGCTGTTCCCCTGTTATCTGGTATTACTGAGTGTGGAGGATTGGTGTTGGGTGTACACACACATCTGTAATGGTCAGAAGACAATCAGGGAGATAATTAGATTGTAACAGCAATGCATAATTAATGCAAGGTAATGGGACAGATCCCAATCAGTTGCGCCAGTGGTAAATCCAAGGTAACCCTGTTAATGTCTAGGACAGTTGTTTGCATATGTTGTACATTGATTTAACTGAGGTTTGATTCAGGCTCATTAAGTGACACATTTTTCACTTGTATCGTTTGTATGGGCAGACTGTGGATGATTACCCTCAGCTTGAATGCCACTATATATTAACTGCTTTAAGACATGTGAATTAAACTCTGATCAGGTGAGAGATCCCCTAATTAGAAGTGCAAGCCATGCCCATGCTAAATTCTAGGTTCCCTAAAGACAGCAGACTCCATGGAATGTTTATCAGCAGCTGTGGGTACATTAGGGTTTTAAAACATTCCCTAATCAAAACAAGGAATAATGTTTCTTGTAACTGCATGCAGGTTTACTAATTTGTTTGTTTTGCTATTTATACTAGCAGCAAATAAAATGTCATTTAAATGGCAAAGAATTTTTAATGGAAATGGTAAAAAAATGTGCTCTTGGAGTAATGTATCAGTATTCTTTGTAATGGAACAGTGTCCCATAATTCATTATAAGAGAAACAGTGATGGAGAAAGAGAGGCAGCTCGCTTCAAATGAATCCACGGAGCAGCTGGGGTAAAAAGGGATCTCTGGAGATCATCTTCCCTGTAAAGCAGGTTGCACAGGATACAGATACTCAGGTGCTCCTTGAATATCTCCACAGCAGAAGCTCCATAACCTCCCTGCACAGCCTGTGCCAGTGCTCAGCCACCCTCAAGCACAGAAGGTGGATCTCTGTCATGGTGCCAGTCTTTCAGTGACAGCTGAGAGAGCCCAGACACCTGGCTTGGTTCAACAGCCAGTTTTCACCCTTGTCTGCTCACTGGAACCATTTCCACTTGTTGTTTGACACACAAAGAGCCAACCCACCATGTGCAGCCAGATGCATCACTTTGTGAGAGGTCACTCCTGTAGGGAAATGCAGATTGAAGGGGGGTTGATGCAGCTGTCCTGAGATTTTATTTGTTTGGTGACATTCTTTTGTTTGGTTGGTTTTTGTTTGTTTTCATCGTTTTTGCTTTTGATTTGGTTGTTAGGTTTTTTTTTTGGTTTGGTTTGGTTTGTTTTTTTTCTTTAGGTGATGTCTTTAAGGGACAAGTCAGCTACTTAATTTCTAGGGCACACAAACAGAGAGGACAGGAGTTCATCTCAGGCTCTAGAACAGGGTGACTGCTCTGGGAATCAGGCTCTTACTGGCTGCCAAAGCATGTCTCAGCTCAAGGGGCTTTTTAGAGCAGTTAGGCTTTATTATTACAGACAGTATTACTGTAAGTATTGTACAGCATGAAATGATGGAATTAGTATTCTAGTGACCAACCCAGATGTACTCTGAGCTGATGTAAACCAAACAATGAGAATTTTTTGATACACAGGGTGATTCAAAGCCCAATTAAGTTAACAGGGAAACTCTTTTGATTTCCTTCTGTCTGAAACAGGCTCTTGAATTTTCATGGCACATAATAACTCATCTCAATATCAGCTTAACAGAGAATGGGAGGTGCTGCCCTACCTCACAGAAGGGTTGCAGAGGTTAGTGCCTGACTGCTACACATTTGGATGCTGCAGTGATGATCATTATGGAAGAGACCATAAAGAGTTGAAAAGTTGTGGAGGGTTTGGATAGTGTGAGGTAAATAAATCCCAGGCCTGCAGGTGCATGAGGGAGAACAAAATGTGATATGGAGGTATAATGTAGGTCCTATTCCATCAATTTGTAAAATTGATAAATGCTTGTGAATAAAAAAAAACCCCAAGACTAGAGTAAAAGAGACATTGATAGTGCAACATCAGGGGAAAAAAAAATTAGAATGAGACACTTCACGGCATTTCAGGATTTTATATTGTTTGTTTTTCCAGTTCAAGGCATAAATCTGAATTCTGGAATTAGGAGGTTGCTCTCATTAATGTAAATAATTGAACTGCTCCCACACACTGGCCTGCAACACCTGTGTGAGAAGCTATTTCAAGAATAAGGTTTGCTAATTGAGATCAGATGGACCTTTTAATACTCATTTCACAGCCAGAATGTTTACTGGACAAAATATCCCTTGAAGATATTTTGAGAACCTCATTTTACTTTGGCCTAGAAGGCTGACATAAAACCCATAACACATCTGTAAAATCAGGACTCTAAAAATTTGACTCCTGAGTGTGATGTATAAAATAGTTTTGTCTTATTTATCTTCGTTTGTGAACCTGAAACCTTGCATTTGATTGAAGTTTAGCTATATGAAATTTAAATAATAACCATTAAAAAACCCACAACCTACCAAACCAAAAAAACAAAACAAACAACAAACAAACAAACAAACCAAATCAAAACAAAAACAAAAACAAAAACAAAAACAAAAGCACAGCTTGAAATAGAGGACATAAAAAATTTATGTTGGTCCCACAGTAAAAACATAAGGTTACAGAATGTCTATCTTCATACAAGAAGGTAAGAATTCTTATTTTCACTAATTGATCTGTGAGAAAAAGTTGAAGTCAAAGACAAAAAAATTAATTTCTCCTTTCTTTACCAAAATTTGGAGGAGTTCAGTCTTCAAGCCAAGCATTGAGCCTTTGTCCTCTTTCTTCCCCATGTTGCTTGCTCACCTCCACATTGCTGACTTGAATTGCTTCCAAATAGGCTGGGAAATTTACAGCTGCTATTACAGGTCATGTAATACAGGTTAAACCTATGTTTACAGCCCAATAATTTCCCTGTGTCTTTAAATGAGCTATGAAGTATTTTGTAATGCAGATTGTCTGCTTTTTTTATTTGCCTGTAAAAGCAGTGAAGGGAAGCTACAAAAACTCTGTTTCCTTGTCACTGAGGACAGCCTCACTGCTGTGCCTGGAGGATCAGGAATATTAAATGGCTTCAAACTCCAAGGAATTCCAGGTGCCAGAAGTAGCAGAGAAGGTATCTAACTGGTCAGAAAAAAGGCAACTGAATAGTAATTCAAGATACAGGCAAACTGGCCATTGTCTAAGTCAGGAGAAACAACCTGTAAGGTGCCCCTCTTCTCTTCTGATCTTGGGGATAATCAGAATTAAATTACTCTCAATACATCCATCAGTCTTGCTGCTACACTAGATGAGAACAATCTGATGACAATTGAAATTTCTTGAACCAGAGAAAGGAGTAAGCCACAGAAATCATATCTGTCTGTAGTCCCACTTTGTACAAAAATAAATGCAAGAGAAGTAAAGCAAGAAAGGGTAAATGTAAAGAAATTTTAGAGCTGAAAAGGAGAAACGTGGACATGGTTTGTAAATATTGTGACATTCAGAGATAGGGCAAGTAATCTGTTTTGCTTGGATGCTCATCCTAGTTCAGATCTCATTCATTACTTCTGATTTCTCACAGATTTGATTTGACAGGCAAGAGATCACTTGGGATAGGGTCTCCCCTGTGTTTATGCCAACAGAACCCTGGAATCTGAGCTGTGGACCAGGACTCCAACTGGGGTTATGACAACTTCTTTACAAACATAACAATAAAGAGATTTATGCAAATTCAAATCAAGGAAGATAATTATTTGTATCTGAGGCAAATATTAAGGATATTTTTTTACCAGTTCATGTTCAGAAGCACATGAATGACATCAGATTTTTGACTTCAGAGTAAAACAATACAAATGCTGAACATGTGAATTCATTTTAGCCTATTTATTTAATATATTTTCATTGGTTTTATTTTGTAAAGAATCTAGACCTAGAGGAATTATAAATTGAAAGATTATCACTGTAATTCTTTGGACCCCAACAGTGATTATAAAATGAGCTCATCAAATAATCAT
This sequence comes from Erithacus rubecula, assembly GCF_903797595.1. Classification (NCBI taxonomy): domain Eukaryota; kingdom Metazoa; phylum Chordata; class Aves; order Passeriformes; family Muscicapidae; genus Erithacus; species Erithacus rubecula. Next base: position 28,408,392 of record NC_136661.1, on the reverse strand, counting down.
TTGCAAGTGTTTATGAGCCAGGATGTATTTCCTTTGTCAATTTTGCAACCACGCTCTGCAGCATTTGGAAATGCTACAGTTTGCAAGTAATTCCTTGCTGGATTCTTTCTTCCCTTCATGAAAGAAACAAGCTCAAATGAGGCATTTCATTATTACTTCAATAATGCACAGTCAGCAAAGCTTTCATGTATCTTGATTGCTGATAGCCACTGATGAAATAGGAAGAGACAAAGTTTGTCAGGTAGAGACCTGTACAGACACAAGTCACTCCAGCCAAACAGCACGTCCATGTAAATTTAAGTCTCAGTCAGAAAAGACTGGGGAGGAGGGGAATCAACACCTATTAAATTTGGATGGGGACAGAAAGAGTGGCCTTTGTTGACTGACAGACAAGGTTATGTGCCTGAACAATAATTTGAAGGCCTGAATTATTCATGTCCAATTCAAGGTAAAAGGGTTTAACCTGGTGGTATCATTGTGTTGCAGTATTTCACTAAGGCAAAAGTTATTCTTGACTTTTCTGTTTTATTTGTTCATGTCTTGTACATTAAATTAGAAAAGGGATTGGGAATAACTACTAATTTTTAGATAAAAAATATATGTGCATATATTAAGGTCCAAGAACAATTTGTAATTTAAAATGAAAGAGCAAACAGCTTACAAAAGGTCCTGACAGCTGAAATTCAGATTTTTCTTCCACCATGCCCTAGTTACAAGAAATGTCCTTCTGTGTAACTCTTAAACAGAGAGGGTAAAGGTTGGTATACTACTGGGACTCCAGACTTTATTTGAAAATAAAGTTTTTTTTCTTTTAATAAAAGTTGTATTTCTTTGCTATTGAGAAATACAATACAATCGCAGTCTATTCTGCACTAGTGCAGTCTCACCTCAAGCCCTGTGAGCATTTTTGGGCACTGACCTTTCCAGTGACAGGATGACTGCAGTTGCTTTCCTGAAGCTCTTTACCCACCCAGTGACATCCCCCCGTGGAGATTCAGAGTAATTAATTACCTGTAGTTGTTAATCAGTGTTTACTCACTTCTTACAAGCAGGCTGTGCAGGGACACACCAGAGTCCTGAGCTCCAGGAGGAGCTAAGGAAGAGCTGCCTGTCTCCTGTCCTTCTTTGCTGATTTTAACACTGCCCCTCTGTGTTTTCAGAGCCAGTTCTTCAGGACACTGTGGGAAAATATACAAAAATTAAATGTATCAGTTTGACCACAAGTATTGCTTTTTTGGCATAATGGATCTGATTTTTTTTCACAGCTTTGAAACGTCCAAGTGATTTGCAGGAGTGTATCATGGCCAAATGAACACATTTTCAGTGTCATTAGCTCAATTTATTTACTGAAGAAAAAGACAGCTACTTTAGGGAGATAATTCCCTTTCTCATACACCAAAGTAGAAAACTAAAAAAACTAATATCAGCATAATTTGCAAGATCATTTTTGGGTGTAAAGAGTAATACAGTTGTACTGAAATACTCATAGCTGAAAGGCCTTTTTTATCACCTAAATGCTTTAAATTGAGTGGAAATTGGAACACTACCTGAGAAATCTGAGTCACCAGCTCATTCTGGGACATTGTGCCACAGATAAACTATTGAACAGAAAAATGATATCCCTTTGTGAGCACATTAAAGAGGAAAAATTCAACCTGAATGCAAAAACACAACACACAGAAACTATTGTACAGGGAGGACTGCCCTAAGAAGGAATGTTTCTTTTCCAGTTTTCACTTGGGAATGAGCTTAAAAAATAAAAAATGTACCTATTTGCTGCTGTCTTCACCCAAAGATGGTTCAAGAATTTTTACTCTTTAATCATCTCCTTGGGGCATTTTATCTACTTCTGTGTCTTGTAATGCATCACTCACTAAATAATTAATTTACTCAAGTAAGCAGGATCTCTTGGGGTTTGTAGAGTTTCTGCATGAGGAGACATGACAGCTGATAGCTGATGCTATCTGAGAAGGAAGCAGTGAGGAAGAAAAACCCAACTTGTTATGATAGTTTCTTTGATTTATTTTTTTAATTGTCATTACAGTCATCAAAATTATTTCTTGCTTAACTTCTCCCATTAGGAAGATTAGATATCATTCCTTTGGTGTTATCTTAATAAGCAGGGTTGGGAAGTGGGGCCAGAAGAGGATTGAGAACCAAATCTATCTCCCTTTATAATCAATTGCAGCACTGTGGGAACAGGAAGAACTCGTTACTAGTAATAACTTTTTTTTTTCATTGTACTGACAACCTTAAAATTCACATTTTTTTCATCAGGCTTGCAGAGAACAATCAGCATTTCAGCAAGTCTGGGAGTCAATGAATGACACATGGCTGAAAGCAAGGGAAGGCTGGTGACTCTGCAGAGACTCTGATGGATTCACGTCATAAAATTGTGTGTATAAACACATACCACCACACATACAAGTGCATGTAATTGCATGGGTTTTTTTTCCTCCAACCATAAAACTTATGGCTGTGATTAGTTTTTAGTATCTATGGAAAGCACCATACCATCTTCCTCCTAATTTATGTGTGGATGACATGGCCACCTCAGAGCTCTTCACCAGAAACATATGTCACCCTCATTCCCATGTGTGGACTACTCATGTGTGTGTGGTGTCTCCTTCTGTTCAATCTTAATTTAGACCTAATAATTATCAAATAATTAAGTTCTCAGATCTGTTTCCTTATCTAATTTAAAAACTAAGAAGCCTCCATATGAAACTTCAAAATTAATTTACCTTTGCTGTTTGAAATAACTCAGATTAAATAGAAATTTTCCAAATTGTCTACCATTTAGTCTTAATTTGTAAGAAATCCCAGAAGATTTTCTGTGCAAAATTTCCAGAGGAGACAGAGAACTAAGGAATATTGCTTTTCCTTACGTTTCCTGTGGAAGAGCTTTATGGGAAAACTTGCAAATGTGCCATTTATGAGTTTTGAGAGTCTTCTTTTACCTCATAATTACTCGAAATTTGCAAGAAAGACACATGCAGTTTCTGACATTTAACCTGAAACAGAATAAATATGGCTGGATTTTTAAAGGCAATTCTAAGGGAGTTCAGTTCCCACTGAGTATTTTCTCAGCCCTTTCCAAAACCACACTCTAACTTCAAAACAGAGGTAACATTTAGGGTGAAGCACTGCCTCTGTAGGTTAATTTCTGCAGTTTGAGGTATCTGAGCTGGCAGAGGACTCTGAGGGCAATGATCAGGTTTTTGAGGGTCTGTGTGCTTTTCTGCTTGGCTCTGTTGGTGAAGAGGAAGAACTTGAGTGGGAGCAGAAGGATCTTGAGCTTCAACAATTGGTTGTATGACTGATGTTGGCAACAGGGATTATATTTTATGACCTCAGGATACCAGGAGGATTGAGGAATATTCATGGGGAGACAAGTAGGTAGGAAAAAAATCCTAATTGGGCTGGCTGACCTGGTAAGCAGAACTTTCAACTTAGACACAACAAGAGAGTGAGATAACCTACAGTCAAATGATGAAGGGATGGACTGGCTTGACAAGGAAATAGTGCAGGGTGATGTGCACAAGGGATGTGTAAGTGAACAAACTAGGCCAGAAAAGGATCCACTTCGAGCATTTGCACTTTAGGAAATGCCTGTGGGATAACAGTATGGGGGAAGTTACTCCCACCTTCCCTGGGAAATCAGCAGGACTGAGTGCATCTCTGCAGGACCTCTGCACTGATGCACATGCACTGGGAATAAGCAGGAGAAACAAGAGATTGCTGTGCAGATGCACAATTATGATCACTGCAGGTGTCTGCTAAAGGCTGCCCAATCCTTGTGAGAACACTCTCAACTAGGTTTTGGAAGTTCATGGTAAGTAGAAATGTTCCTGATGACTGGAAGAAAGACTTCAGTCTTTAAGTGAACAACAATGCAGAGAGTTAGATACAGATTAGCCCCCCATTTGGGCCATGGAAAGGTGATAGAGCAAATAATCCTGGTAACCATTTTCAGCCATTTGAAGGACAAGGTAATTGGGAGTAGTCATTGTGGATTTACAAAGAGGAAATTGTTACTGACCAACCAGATAGCCTCCTGTGATAAAGAATTTTACCAGCGGACTGGGTGAGAACCACTAGTCTCTGTCTAGGCTTTCCCAAGACTCTGACACAGTGTTCCATACCTCCTCATAAACAAACAATACAATGTGGGCTGCTGAAATGGATGCTGGTGTGGACTGGGACTGTGTGCTGGGGTTGCAAGGCTGTGATCAGTGGCACAAAGTCCATCTGCAGCCAGTCAGTGGTTCTGGACTCCTAGGGCTGGGGCTGAGAATACTTTAACATCTTCATTAATGTCCTGAGTGATGGGACAAACTGCACCCTCAGCAAGTGTGCAGGCAATGTAAAACTGGGAGGAGCAGCTGATACACCAGAGTTGTGCTGTCATTCAAAGGGCCTTTGACCAGCTGGAGAACTGGCCCCATGGGAATCTCCTGAAGTTCAGCTAAAGGAAGAACCAAGTTCTGCATCTGGGAAAGAATCTCCTCCCAGGCTTTGGTGTTTTGTGATAAGCTTAGAGCAGCACAAAGGTGATATAAATGTTTTCATTTTTGCTGCCTCTGCTCCATCTGTTCACTGGATCAGTATGCCACAGCATTTTATTTTGCTGAGGGCCAGGTGCCTTTTACAGCAGAAATTCAACTTCTACTAAAACAGAGAGCAGGAAAATTCCACGGAACTTGAAGAGGGGAATAACAAAAGGAATCATGTTGGGGAGAAAGGAGGATGATGATGTAGTTTTGCTTGCTCCTAAATTATATGGGATTATGTGAACAGCTGAGCTGTGAGAGAAACATTTCTTGGGAGAAGCAATGAGAGTGTTAATCCAGTGATTTAATGCAACAGATACAAAGCCATCTTTACCTCATTATTGAGGTGAATTGACTGGAAAATTCACTTAACTAATTTAGAAGGAAGTTAATAAGTTTGGTTGGGTTCTTCTGGGTTTTTTTTCAGTCTTGAAATAACGCAATTTTTAAACCTTTGAATTTTAAAAAATGTTAATCCAGGTTTCTAGTTTGTCATTTGAGACTGGGTGCTATATTCAGCTGTAACTCTCATGTTATATCTGATGTGTAATTAGTAAAGTAAATATATTTTAAAAGACATAAAATTATTTTTTTCATTCTGCAGGATAATTGAATGTATTTAATTTTAGAAAATTATTTTCAACTGGTACAAGCTTGCTACTTGCAACAAAATGTCTGCTTAAAGACAGATTCAGGGATAGCACAATAAAATTTCTGATATAACTCATGAGGACTGAAGATGTCTAATTTAAGCTACCAGAATTCTTGCTGCAGTAACTATATTTACCAGAACCAATTCTAATTATCACATGTTTTGCTTAGAAGGCGGAAATATTCACTCTGAAGTCGAGTATTCCCATTTAAAATTCTTCACAGTAATAGCTACTCACACAAATAATGACTTCAGGTTTAGTTAGTTCCGAATTTCAAAGTCCTCAGGGGCCCAATGTCATTAAATATGACATATCTTTGCTATTCTTTGTAGATAATCCCATTCAATATTATAGATCCCAAGAAAATCCCATGTCTAAACAGCTCTCAGCCAAACTGCCCATGCTTCAGCTTCTTGCTAACTGAAGTGCTTATAGGAGTGGCTCACAGTGCTGTGGATGTCAGCAGAGAATGTGTGATTCTTTCCTGAACTCAGACCTACATTTCAAATTTACCCTCTGTGCTCATCAGTCTTTAAAACACACACACTGAAACACCGAATGCAATTTCGGATTTTAATGTTTTACATTCCTGCATCAAACAAAGTCTAAAGTCCAACCAATTCTAATTATGTATTCAAAGTAGAAATTAAAATAGTCAAGGCGTTTACAAGTCTCTAATATGCAATGTGGATGTCAAGAGAGAGTGTTGTGATGTACACTGAGTACAGCCATGATAACTGTTCTCCTCACAGCTTTCATGTTTCTGATGTGACAACAAGTCCTATATGTTAGTGCTGGGGACCATGACCCAAGATCCTCTATCTCTCTTGCAGAACTTAAATCCTATTCTGGAACAACCTCATCTGTACTGGATATCCACATCTCATATTACATGTCATTTTGTTCTCATCTATACAGCAGGCTAACAAGGAGAGACAGACATTGATCCATTTATCTCTGAACAGAGGGATTATTATTACTCTGGAGCAGAACTAGTAAGGAGGCACTAATGAAGCCAGACCTTATTACCCTGTCTCATTTTTTTTCTGTCATCTATCAGAGTTTGAACTTTCTGTTTTTCCTGTATGAGAAAGCACTAGCATGCCCTCTCTTCTCTTGCTATTTCACCTTTTGAAAAACATATAAATGTATCTACTTCATCCCCTTCTGTGCCTCTCTCTTCCTACTTGATTCTAATTAGGATGCACATAAAAATTTCTTACTTGAAGCAAGAGTAGGCAATCAGAAAGTATTGTGGTCACATAAACCATGGTTTCTCAGAAGGTAGACAAAAGAAAAGTAATAGAACGTGGACAGAAAAAAAAGATGCAGGGGAATTAAAAAGGCTGTGGAACAAATTGTAAATTCTTGCATTATTTACTCATGGCAGATGGAGGCTATAAACAAGGAGAGCCATTGGCAGTGAGATAGAGTTATTATTTGTGTTGCTTTCATGATTGAGATTATTGTGTTATTATTTTTGTCCTTTCCATGTTCTTTTTAATATATGGTCATTAAATAAAATAGCAAAGGGGAGAAAAAAGATATTGCTTGTTTCACAATTACTTTGGAATGTTGCTTTGATAATTAGTTCACAGAAGGTGTCACCCTGGTCGATACTCTCTTCTCTGCTGAAGACAGCATTACTGTCTGATTTATGTTTTGGCTCATCCCCTTGTCCCCTCACGTTAATCGTCTGTTGTTGATAGCTATTTAACTAAATGTGTCTGGGGAAATAGGGTGAATAACAGTAATGGGCAAGACAAGGATTAGAAACATTACCCATAAAGCAGAGTGGATTTTGCACATTCGAATGGAAGATGAGCCAACTACTCCTTACGAAGCAAAATTTCTGTCCTCCTGAGCACCTCTGGTTTCTCACAGTAGATCACGTAAGATTAGACAGACAGACAGAGACAGATAGATGACAGATAGATAGATAGATAGATAGATAGATAGATAGATAGATAGATAGATAATGGATGGATAGATAGATAGATAGATAGATAGATAGATAGATAGATAGATAGATAGATAGATAGATAGAAAGATAGATAGATGTGTATGTAAATGATCATAAGATGCTCAGAGGCCAGATGGTCTGGAGACAGGCAGAGAGAGTTGGGGGTTTTTAGCCTGGAGAAGTGCCTTCTCTCCCAGGGGCTCCAAGAGAGATGGAGAGGGACATTTAACAAGAGCCTGGAGTGACAGGACAAGGGGAAATGGCTTTGAAATTTTAAAAGATAAATTTAGATGAGAGATTAGGTAGAAATTCTTGGCTGTGAGGGTGTTGGGACCCTGGCACAGGGTGCTCAAAGAAGCTGTGGCTACCACTGGATCCCTGGGAGTGTCCAAGGCCAGGTTGGACAGGGCTTGGGGCCACCTAGGATAGTGGAAGGTGTCCCTGTCCACAAAAGGGGGTTGGAACTGGATGAGCTTTAAGATGCTTTCCAACCCAACCATTCTGTAATCCTGTATGTAAATCAATGCACACACACATTTAAAATATATACAAAATATGTGTGTACTTGCATCACTGAATGCATACATGTATGAACTTTAAACACTATTAAATTATAACTGGTCTATTATTTATAGATTGGCAGAAAATGATACAAAACATAAAACCTCAGCTAAACAAACTGCAGTATTGTCTTTAAGAAAGGCTGACTGTTAATTCAGCAGAACTGGGACACCAGAAATTTCCTATGTGATTGCTGCCATCTATAAATTTTTCTTTCCTCTTAAGTTTGCTGTGTCACCTAGTCTGTAGTAGTTTCTACCAAAGTCTTCTGACACTGGGACAGAGTGCAGTCCTAAACAAATTATTTAATTTTTAATGAAATAATTTATAATTGAAAAATTGTTTTGTGGGGGTTTTTTGGTTATGTTTGTTTGACTGGGGTTTTTATTTGTTTGCTTTTTCTTTTGTTTTGTTTTTGTTTGTTTCTGTTGTTTTTGTTTGCTTTTTTCCCTGGGTTTTTTTTTTTGCCATTTTGGTTGATGGAGTTGGTTTTGGATTCTTTAGTACAAGACATCTAGTCTTCCTTTTTATATTTTTGTTTCTGTTTCATTTTGTTTATAGTTCTATTTCTTCCTTTTTTAGTTTTGTTTCTGGTTTGTTTTTTTTTTTTTTTCTACCCAAAGAGCGTAGAAGACATTTTTGGTTTTTTTAAAGTTAATATTTATGGGTTTTGCTAAAAAAAATCCCAGAGAAATCGCATCACAGAAATGTGGATCAGAAGATTTTGAAGTATTCAGAGCAAAATGACAAGGTTTAAAATACTCTGTTGTCCCTAAGAAATACTTGATTCAGAAGTGTAAAGTTCATGTACATGTACATGTAAAGTTCAGGAGTTTCATGTCCGTAAGACTCTGCACTTGGTATATCCTTCAGCCAATGATAAAGGGATCTAAAGAGTTCTATCAAACACAGCATCCTCATTACTTCAAGAAGGGAAAGATTTTATGCCAAATCTTAATAGTGGAAGAGAAAAGAAAAAGAATGGATTTCCCAAGTACGCATGGCACCATGGCAACATTATAAAAACAAAATTGTGTTGTTAGGTGAATATATTAGTTCCTTTTTTCCAATAAAAAATTAGCACTTTCCCTAAGAAATGAATCTTCTGACTACTCTGAGTCACAACACAATATATTCTAGAATGATCCACATATACTTAAACACATGTAAGGAAGAAATACCTTAGAGAAACAAAAAAACCCCAAACCTTATTTTTTTCTATTTTTCATTTAATCCCCTTTCCTTACAGGAACATTGCATTCTGGAAAGCTCTGCAAGGCAACAGAATTCATGAAGGCTCTACATTAATTATAATTTTAAAGCAGACTGCTTCTGTTTTTTAATCTCGCCTTCTGTTCTATATATCAATTTGAAATATGCCTTTAGGGCAACTTTAGCTCATAATGGGTAAACACTCAGCATATTTAGTATCTCAACCTCACTGGAATTTGGGCCCAAAATTATATGTGGCCCCTCAAAACTCATCTCCAAACATCAAGATTTGCAAAGTTAGCTGGACATGTACAGAAAATTTATTTCAAAATCTTTGGCAACAATATAAATAGCACAGAGCAGACCCTTTCATCACCACTTCTTTCCAGTTTCAGTAATATCAAAGCCAAAAAATGCAGGAACTGAAAATAATTTAATCAGCTGTTCTTATTTGAGATAAATCAATATTCAAATTTGTGTATCTGGGTTTGAATGCTCCTGCCCTTTGACTTTTGAGAAGTTGTTTACTCAAGGTCATGCAATACTTTTTTCACCCCATCTTTTCTTCTTGCTGGCTTTCAGTTCCCCAAAGAAAGATTCAAGTTTACCTATGTACGTCCTTGTTTATCCTCTTTTTCCATGGGTACTGATGGAGATAGATGGATGTTTTTTGGAGCTGCATTTTGTAGTCCCTGTGCTTGATAAAATGGCCCTGGTGAAAATCCATGACATTTAAGAATCCTCTATAATACCTCTGCCATTTTGTCAATGTATATGGGAAATGCTGAGAACTGCACATCTAAATTCACTGATGTTTTAGCCAGGGAAAAACTAGAAAGAAAAAGTTATTTCATCAGTGAAATTAATATTCTAATGATAAAAATCCATTATAGGCTTAGCAGCATGTTCTGTTCAAGTTTTAAGCACACCTTTCAAAGCCATGTTCCAGTTTGAGATGCTGTGAGGGATGACAAGTTGAAATGCTTCAGTCACAAAGAACACAAGTTTTTCCACCTGTCCCTAGTTTCTAACGACAGTTATCCACAAAAATATTTGAATTATTTACATATATCTAACTATTCACCACCACACAGGTGTGCAAAGCATCTGCTCTTTGCACACACTGATACACATATTATTTACCACAAAGAGTTTTGGCTAAACATGTGCACATGTACATCCATCCATCCATCCATCCATATGTACACCTGGATATAAAGCAAAGTTATGTTCTACATCAGGGTAGAAATTTTGCCCTTCAGGAAATAAATGCATTACCTAAAATTTATATTAAGAGTCTCTAGAACAGAATAGAAATACAGAATTATAGAATTGTTTCAACTGCTAGTGATCTACCAAACTTTTAATCACACACTTTTCCAGTACAAAATTTCTGAGCATGTATCTCCAGTATATATAAAATAATTTATTTATAAATTATGGACTTGTACTGCTGAAGTTCTCAAATTCTCTCCCTGTGCACAAATGGTTTGTCTTGCTCTTTTATACCACTGGAATAGCCAGTTTCTTTCAACAACTTTTCTGAAACAAAGAAGGGGACCAGATGTGTGTTAGAGACAGAACTGACACATTTAAGGAAGTACTATTTAAATTTTAAAAGTACTATACTGCAGCCAGTGAGAGCTGGGTTCCCTTCTCTATGCCATCATGCTACAGGGATACTTAACTGGTAAAACTCGTAGTTTTTATTCAAATAACTGGATCCAGTAAAGTAGGAGTGAAACCAATTTCATGCATGCTTTTTGGGACAAGCCTATTATCTGGTGAAATGGTATAGAAAATAATTTGGTCTGCTCTAAGCTTTTGATGTGCAACAGAATCTGTTTATTGTGACAGTCTTATGTCTAATTCTAGGTAAGCCATGGAGGCCTTTCAGTTCTGCTCTCCATGATGCATATGACAAGTCTGGAAATTAGAGGTGGAATGAGCACATGAAAAAATAGTGTTTTCAAATTAAAAATTTGAAGCTTTTTCCATTTCAATTTACTGCACTTTTCTCAAAACATAAATATCCAAGTACCTGAGAGGTTTTCAATGATCTTATAAATGAAAATTATATACAAAATTAAATTATTTACAAAATTATATATTCCTTAACTATCTTTATGTGGAAATGCAATAAAATAACACATTACAGTTCTTGTAGAAGAGACATTTAGATTAAACATTTCCATAAAGAGCTCCAAAAGGTTTTGGTGGTGGTGGGGTGGTTGGGTGTTTTGGGTTTTTGGTTTTTTGTTCTTTTTTTGTTTTGAGAAAATAAGTCTTTCTATTAAAGATGAACAAGTTAGGACTTAACTGAAATATCATTAAAAAGAAAAAGAGACAAAACAACGAACAAACACAAAAAAAAACCCCAACTCTGTCATCTCCAGGTTTAAGCACACTGTCATACTTGCCAGAAAAATGACAAATTGTGCTGGGGAAAGCATAGAACACAATAAAATGTATGGAATACCTTTCTTGCTACATTAAATGTAATTCAGAAACCTGGAATGCTGCAGAAGTTCATCACCGACTAGAAGTGAAAGAAAGGTAAAAAGCCTGATTCCAGTCTGTGTTGACTCAGAGCTACTTGTGTTCTGCAACTCATCTCCAGTCATGTCTAACAGCAATGCAGTTAACAGCTTGGCCCATAAAATTTCAGAATACAGAGGTCTGCCTCTTGTTCCAAGAAAAATAAATTAATAAATGAGGATCTTATCTCATCCTAGGTGTCTGGCACATCAGGAGTGCTTCCTCCATGTACAAGCTCATGTGCTTAGTACCTCCTGGAATATTGCTTGGAAGGAGGGAGAAACAGCTCTCCTCACTTATCCGTAGGAACATCCCCTGTCAATATTTTTTTATCACTAAGAACACTTTGTTGGTTCATAATAATGTAAGGACGAAGTTAGTGTGTTGCTTTTGGGACTTTAATGACTTCTGTTACTATACACAGGGTTCATGAGGCACCATTTGTTATCAAATAATTTTAAAATATTAAGTTTCTTTCATATATATATGCAGTTAGCCACAACTGCTCAGAAGATCTCGGGTGTACGAGAAGGCAGGGCCCCTCCCTCTCCATAGAATTGCCAAGTTATAGAACCACAAAGGAAGTGACGCGGGCTCGCGGAGGTTACTTAAGAGTGCACACACGGGGAATAAACACATTTCACCATTCACCATATTGGTGTGATGTGTGATCTGTCTGGCAAGGTTGTAAGTGCGCCGTGGTCTCGCTCCTAACCAGGTCGCACTAGCCTCAGTCGTAGGCAACACAGTGGTGCCAAAACCCGGGAGGGCCCCCCGACACACGGGTGCGTGTGCGCTCCACCGACAGGAGACACGCTGGAGGAGGAGACGACCGAAGCAGCAGAACCGACTTTGGTGGGGAGGTATTAGTTGTAAATTTAATGATTTTAATACTGCTATTAGGAGGTTGTTAATGTTAAACATTATTGATCGTCCTGCTGACATTTTGCATTCAGAATGTTGGGGGAGGTGCATGACTGCTCTCGCCGACGATGTTATCGCATCCAGCTCTAGTAAATGCCTTAAAAGCTGGGGCAAGATTAGGCAAGCATTGAAAAAGGCCCTAGAAGAGCAGGAGACGTGGAAGGCAGCCCAGCAATGTTTAAGAACCATTCCAAAACTGGGTGTGGGAGCCGCAACTCAAACTGTTGTTAGTGATAATCTTGCAAATTCAGATTCGTTGTCAGATAGTAATAACCTTCCGCTATCGCGATCCTTATCTCCAGCCCCGACCCCCTATCCAAAAACTAACCCAAACCCACTTCCTGAACACGATAGCTCCCCATTCTCTAATGATGGTGCTAATGATATAAATAAAGGCCAAATAGAATGGCACGCAAACAAAAAGAACTCTTCCAAATCTATGCCCCTGATGGATTAGGGAAAAGTCCAAACAGTGCTTGCCAACCTACCCAAAACAGCGGCGCGAATTTTTCCAGTAAAAAGACTAGAAAATAGCTTGCCAACATACTCCCCAGTGAACCCCAAAGACGTGCAGGCTATTGCAAAAGCCACTGCTGAAAAAGGGATCAATTCCACAATGGTCTCCACTTTAATAGATGCTTCCCTTTGATATTAAGCAAACATGTCGTATGATTTTCGATGGAGCGGGCATGATTGTCTTTAAACAAGAACGGGAAGACAACTTAGAAAAGACACTTACCAAAGTTAATGGAGACCAGCACCCACTGCGCAATTCAAGTTTGCAGTGTCTAATGGGTCGAGACCCAGGAATGGTCAGTCCCCAGGCACAGGCGCAGGGCTTAAGAGCCTCTGAAGTCGCCACCACAACCCGCGCTGCGAGAGAAGCCATCCGCACAGCGTGCAGAGTAGTTGCTAAGCTGTCACCATGGACTACCATCAGGCAGGCCGAAAGTGAGCGCTTTACCACATTTGTCGATCGCCTTCAGGCAGCTATAGACACTTCAGATCTGCCACCAGAGGCTAAAGAGCCAGTGCTAGAAGGCTGTATAAGACAATAATGCAACCAGTCCACCAAAGAACTATTGCGATCACTGCCTCCTGATGCCAGCATTGCAACCATAATCAAGCATGTGGTAAAAGAGGAAAATTTAGCCACGGTTGGCGCCGCAATGGCTCCACTCCCAGCAGTGGTCAGCACAGCTGTAACAGAGGTAATGGCCATCCAAAGCCGTAACATTCACGGCCGGCCACCACCTACGGACTACTCCTCGTCATGGCCGAACGGACATTGCTGGATTTGTGGGAAGAAAGGTCACATTGCTTGGTGCTGAATCCGCAAAAAAAGCAAGGATACAGGTGGGGGAGGGGGCAATTGAGCCGCATGCGACCCTCTCCCCTTTGGGACAGCCCGCAGCCCAGATATGTTACTCCCACAGGGGCAGAGCACCTTCCAAGTCCGCTGCCCCCCAGAGAAACGACCAATTTCATAGCTCAAACCACGCCTAATGTCCCGACCCAGATGCTGCCTCCACCGGCACCGGTTGCGCATATGGTAACACAGAATATCAAACAAGATGGCATGCAGGCGCAACATACAGCACAGGCAACCCTCGACACAACAACATCCCCCGGGTGGCCTTGGCAATAAATTGTGATTCACAACACCCTCCAGAAGTTTGGGGAGTTTGCCGACTAGCAAGCCAACCAGACAACTGCTTTGTTGCACTTCTCTTAAGGGTGGACACAGGGTCCGATGTCACGGTCATCCCGGACGCGCGCTGGCTCCTGAGCTGGCAACTGCAAGATGCTGCAGCAGTGGTCGGAGTGGGAGGAATACAACGTGCCCTGAAAAGCGTAGACCCAATATCAATCACTGTATACACCCCGCACGGGGTTGAGAAACCTGTCAGCATTCACGTCTATGCTCTTTCCAATACCCCGCTGCTACTGGGACGAGACGTCCAAGCCCTGCTGGGAATAAGGGTGAAAAATTTACCCTTAGGGCCACTCCGGCATACCCGTCGCTCCCAATTAAATTGACCTGGAAGTCATCAGACCCGGTGTACGTCGAGCAGTGGCCCATCCCTGAGCCTCGAAGATCTGCTCTCCTCCAACTCGTCGAGCGAGAATTAGAAAAAGGACATATCGAGCCCTCAGTTTCACCGTGGAACACACCAGTTTTCATTATTCCCAAGTGCAGTGGCAAAGGTTTTTGCCTGTTACATGACATACGAGCTGTCAACAAAAAGATTCAGCCAATGGGACCAGTGCAAACCAAGCTGCCCAACAACTCCTTTATACCCACAAACCAGCCTTGCGCCGTGGTTGGTATTAAAGACTGCTTCCTCTCAATACCGTTGCATGAGCTAGACAAAGAGTGGTTCGCTTTTTCCATCACATTTCCAAATGGCCATCAACCTAGCCTTCGGTTCCAATGGAAGGTCTTACCACAAGGCATGATTAACTCTCCCACAATTTGTCAAATCATCGTTAGCAAAGCCCTGGCCCCAGTCCGATTAAAGAACCCCGAAGCAACAATCATCCAATACATGGACGACATCTTGATCGCCACCTCCACATGAAGCCAGATAGACGTCAACGTAACAGAGGTTTCGAGTGCCCTGAAAACCAATAGCAGAAGCAAAAATAAAAAAGGACCCTTCAGGTACCTTCTTGGACGTGAAAATTAACAGCTCTCATGTGTCACCTCCTACAATTAAAATCCAGCGCGACGTCAAAACGCTGCACGACATTCAGCGGCTGGTGGGGTCATTACAGTGGCTGTGAAACATCACTCTTATTCCCCCAGAGGTCATGTCCCCCTTGTATGACCTCCTGAAAGGAAAACACCCATGGGAATCCAAAAGTATCTCAAGAGAGGCCGCTCACTCAATTACATCAAACGACAATTGGCGGCAGCTACACTAGCTAGGTGGAATCCCAACCTGCCTTTAGACCTGTATGTGCATTTTACAAAGGAGGGGGTAGTTGGAGTGTTAGCTCAAGGGCCTCCTGAGTCGGCCAAACCAATACAGTGGGTAGTCCTCGGAAGATCCCAACGAGCCTTCTCTCCCAGAGTTGAGTGCCTCAGAAGTGTAATTATGAAGGGCAGAAAGCTCGCCCTGAACCATCTGGGCTCTGAGCCTGCAAAAATATATCTCCCATTCCGAAAACAGATTCCTTCTGCATCAGTAGCACTTTCAGAACATCTTGCACTAGCTTTGTTTGGATTCGGAGCAGAACTTTGCTATGCCGCAAAGCCTCCACGGATCCAGCTACTCGCTGTAGTGGACATTGATCTCCCACCAAAAGTCCTAGACCAACCTCTACCCGGACCAACTGTGTTCACCAATGCATCATCGACAACCTCTACAGCTGCAGTCGTGTGGCAAGAACAAGGTTGATGGCAATGTGTAAAAATGAAGGATCAATCTCTGTCGGTCTAGCTGCTAGAAGTGTCCGCAATAGTGCTGGCTTGCAATCTGTTCCAAACCAACCATCTCAATATCATCACTGACTCCATGTTTGCAGCGAAGCTCTGTCAGACAAGGTGCCACCCAGGCGTTTCTATTTCTCCAGCCGCTTTAACGATTGAAGAAGCACTGCACTCACGACAAGGTACTGTGACAGTCATCCATATCAACAGCCACAGCCCTATTAAAGGATATTTCCAGCTGGGAAATGATAAGGCTGATGCCGCAGCCAAGAACCTATGGACCCTACAAAGTGCACGACAGTTGCATGAGTCCCTTCACATAGGAGCCAAAGCACTAGCCAAACAATGCGACATTCCCATGTCTGATGCCAAACACATCGTAGCCACCTGTCCCTACTGCCAAAAGTCTCCACTATGGTCCAGTGGCGTCAACCCTAGAGGCCTAAAAGCCTCAGAAATTTGGCAGACAGACTTCACACTGTGCCAGCTACTAAAACTCAGAGAGTGGATCGCTGTTACTGTTCAGCGGTGTCATTATTGGGACTCAACACTCTAAGGCAAATTCTAAAGCTGTGGTCCAACACTGGCTATCAGCCATGGCCTGGCTCGGTGTTCCAAAACAAATCAAGACAGATAACGGAACTCATTTCGTTTCTTAAGCAGCCCAAGAATTCGCCACCAAATGGGGCATTGTCCTAAAGCAGGGCATTCCATACAATAGTACCGGACAGGCCATTGTAGAAAGAGTCAATCAAACTCTGAAGTCAAAACTGGAAACCCTGGCAAAGGCCGAAGGGTTTGTTGGTGCCATTCCCCCGTCAGCAGCCACATCTGCTGGCAACTGCCATGTTTGCCTTGAATCAATTCCCTAGAGGGGATCAAAGTCAGGCTCCTTCACAAAAGCATTGGGCTGTAGAAGCAGTTCAAGAAGGTCCCCCAGTCAGCATAAAAAATGAGCTAGGAGAATGGGAGACAGGGTGGAAACTGGTTGTAACCGGCAGAGGGTATGCTGCAAGTGAAAAAGGACAATGATATTAAGTGGTGCCCCTTAAAATCCATAAAGCCGGTTTTGCCTAGCAAAAGCTAACAAACACTCTGAGTATCTCCCCACAGGTCTCCTGTTACAAGCCATCAGCCAAGCCTACAATTCAGCTCTCGTGCCTCTGCATCCTGTTAGCATCAATCCACCTCAGCACCGGCCATCACCCTTACCAGCCCCACGTTTGGACATTCCGAAACTTCATCACTGGCGCTGTCATAGGCCAGACCGAAACCAACACTCCAGCCTGGACCGTGCGACTGACAAACATTTTCACCAACGACCGATCCAAACCTCTCAGGCCATCAAGGTAGGGACATATTGGTGCCCAAGTAATAATCCCAGAAAAGAGTATTGCACCTACCCAGGTTACTGGTTTTGCGGGTATTGGGGATGCGAGACCATAGTAACCGGTAACCGATGGAAGCCTCCCAAGGAGGATGAATTCTTGAGAGTGACAGGCTGGCCCAATAACTGCATATTCAGAAGCACTTACCAAGGTAAACATCCTGGGAACTGCACACATCTCACAGTTACAGTCCTGCAGACGCACGATCCATCTTGGACAATAGGCAAATTGTGGTCAGTTTATAAGCGTGAGGATCCGTCTCTACACGGCAATCCTGACAGAGGCACTGTAGTGCAAATCATTAGATCCCCATCACACAGGCGACACATAGCAGTAGGGCCTAACAAATTGGCAACTTTCCGAAAAAATAAACCACCCACGGCTACTCTTTCAATGGCGGAAAAAACCGCTTGCCACTGCTACCTTACCAAACTCTGTGCGAGCTATTCCTACACCCGAAACTCCTTCGCAGAGCTTGTTCACCCGAATGTTGCATGCTGCTTTTACATCCCTTAACATTTCACGCCCCAATCTCACAAAGTCTTGTTGGCTGTGTTACGATTCCAGACCACCCTTTTACGAGGGAATAGGTTCCAATAAAACCTTTGAGTACTCCCACGAAGCCAGCCCCAAACAGTGTAAGTGGGATGCCCCCAGCAAAGAGATCACCCTAGGAATAATCTCAGGCTATGGAGTTTGCATAGGAAACAAGAGTATTAAAACCTGAAATAAAGAGCTGTGTGGCTCCTCTATCCGCTTAGACCAACACAAGAAGTGGGCCATTCCTGCATCAGGGAATATATGGGCTTGTCACACCACCGGACTTACCCCCTGTGTCTCCATAAAGCATTTTAATTAATCTAACAATTTCTGTGTTCAAGTTGTTGTCATCCCCAGGATCCTTTATCACACAGATGATGAGGTCATGCTGCACTTTGGAGCTGAACCACACCAAGTGAAACGAGAAATAGCAACCGCTATCAGCCTAGCAGTACTGCTGACCTCCGGAGGAACAGGTGCAGCCACTGGCATTTCATCATTAGCCACACAAAAGCAAAGCCTGCAGCAGTTGCAGCAAACAATAGATGAAGACCTCCTTGAAATCTACAAAAACATTCTAAAACTAGAAGAATCCCTATTTTCCCTGTCAGAAACGGTCCTTCAAATAGGCGAGGTCTGGAGCTTCTGCTAATGCAGCAGGGAGGACTATGCGCCGCCCTAAAAAGAGTGTTGCACCTACGGGAACCACTCAGGTCCCGTCCAACGATCCATGGCTGAGCTCAAAAATAGACTCGAGCGTCGCAGTTATGAGCTCCAACAGCAGAACTGGTTTAATTCTCTTTTCAGCCAACACTCTTGGATTACCCCCATAGTCTCTACCCTAATAGGACCCATTATCATTATAATACTTGCCCTCATATTCGGACCTTGTCTGCTCAACAAGGTTACCCAGTTTGTAAGCTCAGTTAAGCCAAATTGATGTTATGCTTTTGCAACAAAGACAGCTAACTTAAAATAACCGCAAAGCAGGTTTTACCTACTAACAATTTAGTTCACTTGCATGCTACTAATAAGTTGCTTACCCAGATCGTAATTGTTGTGTTTGCATAAATTTAAATTAAATCGTTCATGGAGAGGGGGGAAATGCAGTTAGCCGCAACCGCTTGGAAGATCTTGGGCTGTACAAGGAGGCAGGGCCCCCTCCCTCTCCATAGCGTTGCTAAGTTATAGAACCATAAAAGGAAGTGATGTGGGCGTGCGGAGGTTACTTAAGAGCGCGCGCACAGGAAATAAACGCATTTCGCCATTCACCTCATTGGTGTGATGTGTGATCTGTCCAGCAAGGTTGTAAGTGCGCCGTGGTCTCGCTCCCAACCAGGACGCACTAACCTCAGTTGCAGGCAACATATATATATATTCCTTTAATTTGCTTTTGAGAATACATGCATTTAACCTGTGAGCAAATCAAAAGAATACATCTTGGTTCACTTGGAGAAAAACATTTTCCCTAAATTCTTGTTGACTTGGCCAGTCACTGAGAGCCTGGGAAACGATAATCCAGTTTGTGTTTGCTTCTTGCATTATGGATCCTTTTGAATGAAAAGTTCAGAAGCAGATTTGTTGTGAATAAGAATGAATCTCTGCTTTGCTGCTAAGTACAAAAGCACGACCTATGAGAATCTTTATCTCTCCCCTTTCACTTTATTGACAAACTTTGGGGCATCCCATTCCTGTGAAACAGGAATTTACATAAATCAGATGGCAGAGAACAATGCTTTGCTTTTTGCTATTCCTACCCATTGAATGTGTACAAAAAACCTCTAAACACTGCTATGATCCAGGGAAGTGATCAAAGAACAGAAAGATAAAGGGCTCAAAATAAAGGTATCCTTGGCCTTATGTAGTTCTGGGCAATAGTAATATCAATTCTGTTAATTTCTTTCTTTCTTTGGGTTTTTTGGTAGGAATTTTATCTCCTGAATTTGAAATATGAGCTTAAACAAGACAAATTACTGAATAGAGGAATATAGTTTTCAGTCTAATTATGCTTTAGCTTTCTCTTGCAAAAGCCTTTATGTAATTGAACACAATCTACAAACCCTTTCTAAAATTGCTACATACTTTAATGAGAGCAAAAATAATACTTTTCTGTAGAAGCATAAGACTTTCATAACAAAAACAAACAAATGCCAATCCACTTAGAGTTATCTGAATTTCGTATCAAATTAAACCTGTCTGTATTTAATAGATCTTTTTATCTCTTCTATAACATTCTCCACATGTAAGTACAAAATTAATGTCATTCTTCTTTATTGAGATGTTATTTTATTATAGCAAAATATAACTTCAAGTACACAAAAAAACTGAGAAAGTTTCTGCTTAGAGAAAAACAGGTAGTCCATGTGAAAAGTATTGTAGTCAGATAGTGAACTACAACATTTTTGAATTAAGGGAAAAAAATCTACAACAAAAGATTATTGCTCTTATTACACTCTGTGGCCTCATAATATTATATGGAATTTGAGCTTCATATTCTCATTTACATTAAAATTCCTACAGGTATTTCATAGCATTATAGCAAAACTTTTTGATGTACCACAAAAAATATGAAAACATGCTTAATGCAAATCAATTATAAATATTTCAGGATGTCATTTAGCAGGACCCTATGGATTTCACACTTATAAAATCACCTGCAATATTTTTATGTAAAGAAAAGGATATGGTCTATTTGCTGCTAACACTTCATAAAACACAAGTGGACAATGGTGCTAATACAGAAAACACATAAAGAATTTGCCCCATTTTAATGTTTTACCATCCAAAAAATAAGGTCTGAGAATAATCCCCGGAGTTCAGATGCCTGTGTGTAAACTAGATGCTTAATTTCCCATAATAATATTTATTTTATATTACTTATTCACAGTACAAAATTATTTTCTTCACACACCCTAATGAATTCTCTTGACCACCTCCTGGGCTGGATGTTGAACAAAATTGGTGGAGAGAAGCATGTCAGACCTCCAGGTGCTGATATAAAAGTGCAAGTCACCTAGGTCCTGTGCACTGCCTGTCAGCTTCAGGCATGCCCTTGGATATTTACATGTACCTATTAAAAAACATGTCAAACCAAATGAGTATAATTGGCATTGTTGAGGGGAAAAAAAAAAAAAAATCATGTATTTAATCCCTTGTTTTGAAGTATGGATGCACCGTTTTATTTTCCTGTGTATTTAAAGACTACAATGATGTAAATCCACCCAACCTCCAGCAGTCAGGCTTATACAGCTGTACATTGCCCAGGAATATAATTCAGATTCAGAGAGATGGCCATGAGTATTAGCAATGTTTACAAGGACAGTGGGTTGCTGTTTTCCTCAAGGACAGATTATCAGAGTTTTATCTCACACCTATCAGTGCAAATTTTTCTCTTCATAAGAAAACCCAGAGAAACAGTATCAACACTGAAAAGAAAAAATTAGATATAAAATGTTTGAAAATAATAGCTACAAAATTACAAAAAAAAAAAAGGAAAAAACCTCAAATCTCACTCAAACCAACAAAAGATGAACACACACAAAAAAAGAACATTCTATCCCCCACAAAAAACAACCAAACAAAAACTCTGCACAAAAACAAAAAACAAAAACAAAATAAATTAGTCTCATCTTAAACACCAGACAAAATCTTAGGAAAGAAAACAGTTCCTGGAATACATCAAATGTGGAAAGGGAGAAGGAGTAACACCTGTTATGATATGCTGAGGTTTGCTCCTGCCTATTAAGGAATTCCAAACCTTTGTGCCATTGTTTGTCCTGGAAATAGTCTTTAGCCACATGTAACGAGAACTAAATTTCCTCACTTGTCTCAGTTTCAGACCTGCAATTTCATAAAGCCACTGAATCCCTAACAAAACCCAGGGAATATTGCAGTCTTTCCCAACCTGAGCCATGTAATTTTTCTCTCTACAGCACTGCTGATCAGCTGAAATAGCCATGATAGGACACTCTGTCTAAAACTGCCTATTTACTCTCAGTAATTAACCCCTAATTCAGAGGCTGGACAGATAAAGATAATCAAAGTATAAAACACCTGGCGTAATTGGAGCTTAAAAATGTCTTCTACCACCTGTATATTTTGCAGTATGTGCATTTTCTTTCATTTCTACACCACAAATCCTTGCTCAAAGGGGTAATCTGTCTGCATGAAAAGCTGTGGTTAAATCCCTCTTGATTTTTTTTTCTTCCTATTTTTTTTCTTTTTTTCCCCCTACCTCTCTCAGCTTGTATCTGTACACAGCATCTTCATGAAACAATTGTTTATATCACGTTGTGAAAGACATATGACTTAAAATTTTAGATGCTGAAATAGTTGGATTTTCTCCTCTAATTGCATTTCATATCTTCCTATAAAAAGAAAATGCAGGTAAGGAAAACACCTGGAGTCTTCAGGTTATTTAGAAAAAATAAAAAGTCTCAATGCAAATCAGTGGAACACAGGGAATAATGCACAGCAAGTACTTAAAAGGTTCCCACTCAGAGAAACTAATCCATTGTTTTTATTGTGGAAAATGCTCAGATCAACCTGAAGAGCAATAATTCTAATTCTTGCATCAGGTTCTTTGGCTCTAATTCACTGTTTGATGGCAACCATGGGGCAAGTGTAGCTGGCAAGAAGTGTGTTGTTTCCATTAGTGAAAAACACTGGCTTTATTCAACAAGGGGCTGGACACAAAGGGTGTTGTGCTATTGGCATTCAATAAACAAGAAACAGGTTGACAGTTGTGACATGTGAGAAGAGGTGAGTCCAACCAAACTGGTTGGGTGGGGTGCCAAGCCCTCCAGGAAAGCGAAATTGGAATTAAAACTGTGAATATCTTTGGGGGTCTATGCTCAACCTGCCAATCCAATGTTTGACAGTGGACTGACAGCTCATGTCCTTGTCCATGGGCTCTTTGCAGAACAAAACAGAAGATCTTTCATAATTCACAGGGAGAGGAGTTTGTATCACAGGACTGGAAAAGAGTTCCTGGATCACAGATGATATGGAAGCAGGCAAATTGTGTTTAATACAAAAGAGGCAACAGAACATTAATGCTATCTCCTCCACTATGAATCTGAAAGTCACAAAATTATCTCCATAATCCAAATCGAGAAAGAACTCACTCTTATTTTCTACTAATTTATTTAATACTAAGTGCAAAATTTGGCTTCTTTGATATCCCATTTTGAAGTATATGGAAGTGGAGCTCTTTGGAAAACTTGGAAGTGGTCTACATCTCTTTGCCAGTACACTTCTAGGTGATTTATCAGTTTGTATTGTAATCTGCATAAAAATGGAGTCTGCTAACTATTTGGAATAATCAGGTCTGACTGTAATTCCTTTTGGTATCCTCATTTGAATAGCATATCAGTCACAATAACCTCTTTTGATAATAATATTAGCGCAATATCTAATTTCATATTAATTCCATTGTAATTTAGTGGGCATTCATTCTAACAGTAATTCCTATGGAATTGCATCTGACATCCCCATGAATACCAAAATAACTCAACATGATGAATGTTATTACATTGAATACCAAAGGAAGAGATAATAATTTGCCATTTATAATAAAATGTTGCCTGCAAAATATTAGTGGACATTACTGCCTAGCGTTAAGGATGTTCCTGTGTAAATCTGTTCATATCCAACCACATGCCGAATGTCTCCCCTGTGTGCCAACGTGAGCTTGAGGAGAGTTGTTCAGACACCTTTTTTTTCCAGACTCAAGATACCTGTGATTTATCATCCTCCACCGAACCCATTCTATCAGGGATCTCACACTGAATCCCACAGGCCAAACCCTGGCAGCCTGTCAATAGGAAAAGCTTGAAAGAGCACAGAGATGGTTTCCAGCAGCGGTTGTGCCAAGATGCTTCCTGATATCCTCATTTCTCATTAATGTTAAATTAGTGTCTCCATGCAATAGTAAGACACATTTGGCTGTTTGGCAGCTCTGCCTGTCAGATGAGGCACAGATACAAGCTCTCATTCTTGTTCAGTATTCGTGTACACATAAAAACATCTATATATTTCAATATATCCATATGCATAAAAAAATCCTTTAATATGTACATGTACATCTGTGCCCAGTGCCTATACATCTCATTTGGCATATATATAGCTTACAGAGGCAGAGTGGGTGGGAAAGGCGGCTGCCAGCATGATCCTGCAGAACAAACGAGGTGTAATTTGTTCTCAGCTTTTAGATACACCATCATTCTTGAGGAAATAAGCCTGGCTAGCCAGAGTACAGGTATCCCTCACTTGTCTGGATAACAGCCCCAGGCCATGGGGGGGCCACTTCCAGGGTTCCTGACATCATAAGAGTGAGATTAAAGAGAAACTGGTGCCTGAGGCTTTGCAAAGCTTCATCTCTTCAGTTTCTGCAACGGCTTCTTGCGAGACTCACTGCAGCCTGGAAAGGCAGCTGTTTACAATCTCATAAAGAGAAAAACAGCAGAAAACTCAGTATGTGTTCTGTTGCCAGCACTTATGCAACTAATAACTGGCATATGTATGATTTGGGGGGTATATATGAAGAATTGTGCATTTCTGTTGAAGAAGTACCAGATGAATTATTTTTTGTCTTTTTTTACCATGGTTCCCATCAGGAATGTTGCAGAAAGTCCAAGTACTTGGGAGGTGTTTCCCCAGCATAGTGTTCAGTCTGGCCACTGCAGCAGCAGCAGCAGGATTTGCAAGTCTAAGTCTCCTACAGATTCTACAAGCAGCAGTGGGAGCTCAACATCATCTTCATCAAGCCAGCAACGGCTAAGGGGTGGAAACAGGAAACAAATATATTTTTATTTTTTCCTGTTAACCACCAGAATCTGTTTCCAGATATTCTGGATATTTAGTTGACTAAGAGGTTCATATTTGCACAGCTTTATCTTTCTATTTCTTTGCAGCTGAGTGGAAAGAAACTCAACAATGGACAGTCCCTTCCCATTTAACTCCTGCATAAGTCCACTTTCATGCACATTCTGTGTGCCTTGATTACTCTGACTGAGAATGAATATGCTAAGAAAACAGAAAAGAAAAAAAAAAAAAAACAAAACCAACCAAACAAAAAAACCCAACAAAAAACAAACACCCCCCCCCCCCCACAAAACAAAGAAAAAAACCCCACCAAAAATAATAAAAAAAATCTAAACAACACAACAAGAACCCTGAGGTTTTCCCCCTCTTTCAGACAAACATTGCCTTCATTTGTGCCTCTAAGTGGGAATTCGATTCTCCAACCACCAATCACCGTGTAATTCACCTTAAGGAACAGCCTATTCATGAAGATACCAGTGTCATTCTGATGCATTTAACTCAGATGTAAAAAATGGCCAAAGCACCAGGTCCCTGAAGTACCCCCAAGGAGCCTGCAGAGACTGAAGGTCCATCAATGCAGCATTGAAGGTTTTAAGCCTTTAACAGCCTGTGGTCAAGAGCCAACAGCAAGGAAAGGGGGAAGATGTTGGCCAGGGATGCTGCCAGAGCCAGGGTTTACCAAGCTCATAGACTGTCAGCATACACAAATAAGAACAAGATGTACAAACTTGTGCTAGGCTTTGGCCCTGCTGATACAGCACACAGTCTTCATCTCAGACTGCTAGAATGTCAGATGTTTTTCCAAAAGCAAAAGTCAGATTCTTTCATTCCCTTCAGCCCTTCTTTCAGTCTAACTGATAATAGGCCATTATCTAACTGATAATAAACAGGCCATTAAAAGCAGAATATCTCAGATGCTGGTTAATAATTGCTGGTACATAATATTCCACTGCCAAGCAAGCACCAGCACCAAACACAGACAGACGGGCATATAGTATAGAGTTTGTTTCACAACACTCTATAACAAAATGATGCAACCCTAAATCAATTTCGGAAGCTCCTTATCAGATGATGATTCAGCACAACACAAAGTATTGTTTAAGGTCAACACCAGAAGCCTTCCGACCAGTAAAGAGAGCTTACAAATTTCTTTTCAAGTATGTAGCTGCATATTTTACCTAAAAGTCACAACTTGTTTGCTTTTTATCTGCAGTAGTCCTGAATCCTTTGTTTCCTGCTATTCAGCTGTTTTGTTTTGTTTTTTTTTTTCCTGCTGGCTGCAAACTGATTTTTTTTAATAGGTGTAATTAATTTAAAACATTTTAATACTTTTATTAATGAATATATTAATTTACACACAGAAAATGGTAAGTCCCAGAGGAACTCTTTATGATTTTGATCAATGTAAACAGAACCAACCTGTGCTCAATAATGAAGTATGGCTCATAATAACCTTGATCAGTTTGCAAAAAAGGACTGAAACATCCAGAGAAAGGCTGAAAGTTGCAAAATCCAATCTGCAAGCTCACTCTGGCACTGAATTGGCATGCCTTTTTATTCTGTGTAGCCCATGGCTGGGTTTTGTGCTTGTGTGCACCATTTGACTTGCACATGAACCTAAGAAGCGAATGTGAACTTTTAATAATGCTTACACTGTGTTCAAGATTTCTTTTAGCTCTTTCTCACAGTGGTGGCCTGCACTTCTTGCGTAGAATTAAGCACTGTTGGCTGTAAATTAGCAAGCTAGCACACAGTTCAGCTGTAAAGCATGCAGGAGAATGAATATAGATCAGTCAAGTCAGCTATTTACAGAGTTTTTGCCTTAGAGATATGTTTTACTGTCTGTGCTGTGGAGATACAGAGTACAAATTATTTTTATTCTTGACAGTCTGAAAGTACGGTAGACTGCAATTATGGCAGCATTTCAGAGAAGTGCAAACTGGTCTCTCTCCTACACATATGCACTGAATGAAACTTTTCCAAACTCACTGAAATTCTTCCTTTTGTTCTGAGTAGAAAGTAAAAGTGAATACCTTCTTGATAAAAGCTGGCAAATGCACTAAATAAGAGAACAGGGAATTATGAACACTACTGCAGCACTGCATACTGAGTCATAGCGACAAATGATGACATAATTTAATTATTATTTTTAAATGAAAGCAGTAGCTGCCCACAACAGACTTTTGCCTTTCCTGGCAAATGTAGACACAAACTAAGAAACAAAGAAGAAAACAGATAGAACATTAGAAGTCAGTTTTTCACTGCGTGCATATAAGTATATCTTCAAGTAAAAGATGTCTTACAATACTGAATGTAGGACATCCTGATGCTGTACCAATCTGTCTCGTATTCAAGAGCCTGGCAACTGTCCTGTGATTCCCAAAAGGTAATGGGCTGATAGGTACACTGTGATTTCCATTTCCTTCATTTGAAAATCAGAGAATTATATGCAATGTGATATGGTTGTAATTGTTGTTGTGATCATTACTATTATTAATTTTTATTATTTTTACTACTACTATTACTACTACTAATGTATTATTTTTACTACTGTTATTACTACTACTACTACTACTATTACTACTACAACTACTGCTGCATCCAAAGCAACGTGACCACAAAGATGAGGGAGGTAATTCTGTCTGTCTGGTCAAGGTGAAACCCAACCTCCCAAACTGCCTGGGATGCCCAGAATAAGAAGGACTTGGAGCAAATCCACAGAAGGCTATCAAGACAGCCCGAGGAAGGGAGCACCTCTGCTATATGGAGAAGCTGGAAGAATTGGGATTGTCTGGCTTGGAAAAGACAAGGCTTTGAAGTGACTTAAATTGCAGCCACCCAGTACCTGAAAAGAGTCTGTGTAAAAGATGGGGAAAGACAGTTATTTACAGGGCCCAGAGTGACAGGACGAGGAAGAATGGCTCCAAAGGGAAACAGAGTTTAGCTTTAGATAAGATATCTCAAAAAAATTCGTCAACATGAAGGTGATAAGGCCCTGGCACAGGCTGCTGAGACAAGCTCTGGCTGCCCCAGCACTGGAAGTGTCCCAGGTCAGGTTGGATTGGGGTCTGGAGCAACCTGGGACAGTGGCAACTGCCCCTGCCATGGCAGGTGGTTGGGACTGGATGAACTTTAAGAGCCCTTCCATACAAGGCGATTCTGTGATTCTTTAAATCTATATTCTGCGTCTTACTGTTCTATACATGCATCAGGTGTAAGATGCAGAAAAAATAACTACAAAAAGATCTATCTATCACCAAAGTATAATTACTGTATTTTATTTTCATTTTTGTTGTAGGTACAACTTTGGGATGAGACTTTAGTCTGATCCACTCCTGTAAAGTCATTTTAGTACCATTTTATCACTTCGTGATAAACAAAATTTAATGGAAATACTTTTTAAAGTGGATGGATGGATGGATGGTTATAGAATTTCTTCTCAAATGTCTTCTAGATTTGGGGGTGAGGGAGTGGGTTTGCATTTTCTTGCTCGAGTTTTGATTTTTTTCACTGCTAATAGTGAAATGCTGTTTTCCCCAGCATGAGTGCTTCTCAGATTTCACAGAAGTCTTTGGCTAGATACATGGACCACAGAAAACAAACACCAAAGAGATGGTGAGAAATAAATAATATAAAAAACAAGCAATGTAACAATATATAGTTCCTTCACTTATTTTATGTGAATCACTCATGTTAGCTAATTTTGCTCCCTGTATTTTAGATTTCGCCTTTGTTTGTTTGTTTGCTTTTTTCTAATGTTAAATTTGTAATATTCTGCCCAAGTATGGCAGCAGAACAGGCTGTGCCATGCAGCTGAGATGAATGTGGTATGAGTTGCTTCCCATAAATTAAACTCTCTTTCTCAGTAAATCCATTAAAACAGGTTTGGGATGAAGAAAACCAAAACTTTCCGAAACTTCCCAATTTCAATGCCAAGGGATGCATTTCACACCCACCACTAAAAAGTGCAATGTTGCTGTATGAGGGGTTACGGAGCAGCAAGAGAACACAGCAACAAGGCATGCTCTTACTTGGTGCAAGCAAGAGCAATTTATTGAAGGAAGCCATGGCTTTAAATAAGTTAGTTTGTGAAAAACAAAATACAGATAGTTCATAGGACAGAAAAAGAGACACCTCTTCTCCCTGGCTTTCCCATGGATCCAGCAGGTGTTTATATCTGTTATGATTCCTTCTCTTGTATTTAAGGTAAAGAAAAAGTTTCTAGCCTGGGAAAAATCCTAGCTGGAGCTCATAAATTTTCACAACTTGAGAAAAAGACTCAGAACCTGAGAAAAAGGCCTAGCAAATTTTGTGTGGGCCTTCAGTTTTTCCACAGTCCAATGAAAAAGGTAATTGCAAACAAGAACTGCAGAGACCAAAAAAAAGCCAGAAAGCAAGATGAAAGCAATGAAAAATCTCATTAATCAAATTGCTGAGCTTAATTCATAAAGGTTCTGAGGGGGTGCAGAGCCACTTCTGGAGGAATGGCGAGGGGATTAGCCAGACAATCAATGTGATTGATAAAGCATAATCCAACTTTATTGAGAGCATCAGTTTTATAGCCCAAAATAACATAAATCAGCATTATTCATATTAGTACAATCTTATTGTTTTTTACTATGTACGCCTTCTCTTATTATTGGTTATTGCAAGTGTGAGATAATCACGCCTACTGAATTTCTAGCCAAAAATTATACATGCTACCTCGCTGCTAGTCTTGGCTGCTACTTCCCTGATTTTTATACTTATTGCTATATAGTATCCGTCCCAGGGTTATACCTCACTTGCTACGTGCTTCCCTGGAATTTAAGACCTTGATTGAACAATGGGCATATGTATTACTTATCGACTAACTCTGCAAATTATGCTAGTTCTATTGCTTTAGCAAAAGTCCCTTAAAAGCAAACACTGCTGCTCAGCAAAATCTGCTTAAGAGCAAGGCCTAGCTACTACTTAGCAGGAGCTGCTCTCCTGCAACAAGGCATCAGCCGAGCCATATCCACAGTTGTGTCCATGGCTTTCTAACCAATTCTCAACAAACACTGATAAACATAAGAGTAAAATTCCCCAATAAACAGAAATGCAACTTCAGCTCTGTGAAGGCCGCGACTTAGGGGCCTAATGCCCACAGATAAAGATCCACCACCACTCTGGAACAGCCCCCAGAGCCCCCTTTACAAAGCGGGAAAAAGCTCCCACAAACCCTTGTTAAATATAAAATGAGGTGATTTGACCCGGGAATGCTTTGCCCCTTGAGATCCCCTGCAGTGAGATGGGATCAGTTCCCATGGAGCTTAGTGCTTGTGGAGCCTTTGTGACTCCTCCTGTGTGATGCCGTGTGTATGCTGACGAAAATGACTTGTTGGTTTTGGGGAAATAAAGTTGGACGTGAAGCAGCAGAGGGGACTCACAGCCCAGAAAGCAGGGTCATATTCCTGGGAATAAATGCA
The DNA here is from genome assembly GCF_903797595.1 of Erithacus rubecula. Taxonomy (NCBI): domain Eukaryota; kingdom Metazoa; phylum Chordata; class Aves; order Passeriformes; family Muscicapidae; genus Erithacus; species Erithacus rubecula. The sequence goes on along the minus strand of NC_136661.1, from coordinate 28,378,349 downwards.
CAAACTAAAGAATGACTACTTCTACATTTGCCTACAAAGAGTGCATGAACTACACATTAAATGATTAACTATTAACTAACGCTAATGTGCAAAGTGGTCCCCCAGAGGCTGGCTCAGTGAGCCCACACAGGCTCAGCTCTGTGTACCACGATTCAACTGGCCCCATGACGTGGGCTGCCAGCAGCCAAGATGGTTGCCTTCCATCCCGTTACCATCGTGTTGTGTTCCAGGCTAGCTCAAGAGAAACACTTGCACCACACCAGGTACGGGGAGCTGCCTCAGTATGGGGTTTACTGAAGGCAGAACCTTTTGAGCCACTTGCTCAACGCTGTAGTATACCCAACAAGAGTCAGAGATTGGGCAGAGGAGAGAGATGCTCTCAGCTGTTGAGGATCCAACAGAAGGCTTATTCGGGTTGAAGAGATCAGGGGCAAAAGTGCCCCAAGCAGTCCTGTGCCTGGGATTAAATACAATAACAGGGACGTACTGGTGGGTGGATAGAAAAAATCAACCACTAAGGAATAGTCACTGGAGGAATGAAGCAGGGAGTCTTACGAAGTACAAACCAATGAGGGATACAAGGGGACGAGAAAGGGCCACATGGACCAATGGGGAATTCAGTATTAGGGAATTTCCAAATGGGCAAAGCAAACAGGGACTGGCCCAGAGTGGAAATGACAGGGAAGGCTCAGGAACAAGAGACAGCATTACAATAATGGACAATCCCCATTCTGGATTGCTAAAATGCAGCAAAAATGTACAGTCGTGTTCCTCCACATAAATGCACAAACTACAGATTAACTACTTCAACATTTACCTACAAAGAGTGCAGTACCTACACATTAAACGCTTAACTATTAGCTACTCATAATGTACAAAGTGGTCCCCCAGAGGCTGGCTCAGTGAGCCCCCACAGGCTCAACTCCAGGCACGAAGATTCAACTGGCCCCATGACGTGGGCTGCCAGCAGCCAAGATGGTTGCCTTCCATCCAGGTACCATCACGTTGGCTTTGAAGCTAGCTCAAAAGAAACACCAGCACTGCACCAGGAGTGGGAACTGCCTCAGTTTGGGGTTTACTGAAAGCAGAACCTTTTCAGTCACTTACTCTATGGTGTAGTATACCCAACCAGAGTCAGAGATCGGGCAGAGAAGAGAGATGCTCTCAGCTGTTGAGGATTCAACAGAAGGCTTCTTTGGGTTGAAGAGATCAGGAGCAAAAGCGCCCCAAACGGTGCTGTGCCCAGGATTAATTAAACAGACGCAATGGTCCGTGGATAGAGACAATCAACCACTAAGGAATTGTCACTGGAGGACTGAAGCAGGGAGTCTTACGAAGTACAAACCAATGAGGGAGTCAAGGGGACGAGAAAGGGCCACATGGACCAATGGGGAATTCAGTATTAGGGAATTTCCAAATGGGCAAAGCAAACAGGGACTGGCCCAGAGTGGAAATGACAGGGAAGGCTAAAGAACAAGAGACAGCATTACAATAATGGACATTCCACATTCTGAATTTCTAAAACGCAGCAAAAAAAGTAAAGTCATGTTCCTGGGGATAAATGCAGGAACTACAGATTAACTACTACATTTACCCACAAAAAGTGCATGAACTACACATTAAATGCTTAACTATTAGCTACTGTAATGTACAAATTGGTCCCTCAGAGACTGGCTCAGCAAGCGCCCATAGGCTCAGCTCTGTGAACGAGGATTCAACTGGCCCCATGATGTGGGCTGCCAGCAGCCAAGATGGTTGCCTTCCATCCTGTTATGTTGCCTGCTTTGTTAGGCAAGGTGACCTGGTTCTAAAAGAAACTACAGCGAACGTACAGGCTGGCAGGGCAAATCACACACAAACAGCCATGGGGTGGATGGTGAAATGCATTTATTTCCTGATAGCGGTGGCTTAGGTTACTGCAGTTTGCTTATGTAACTTCCCCAAACTGCGGGATACAATATGACTGGTTAGTGTCAGGGAGAGGAAGGAGCCCTATCTTTCGAATATATCATTAGATCTTCCGAGCGGCTTTCTGACTAACCACACTGTTACCATCGTGTTGGCTTCTAGGCTAGCTCAGGAGAAACACTTGCACCACACCAGGTATGGCCAACTGCCTCACCATGGGATATACTGAAGGCAGAACCTTTTGAGCCACTTGCTCAACACTGTAGTATATCCAACCAGAGTCAGAGATTGGGCAAAGGAAAGAGAGGCTTTCAGCCGCTGAGGATCCAACAGAAGGCCTATTTGGGTTGAAGGGACAGGACCAAAAGTGCCAAAAGCAGTGCTGTGCCCGGAATTAAATACAGGGACGCACTAGTGGGTGGATAGAAACAATGAGCCACTGAAGAATCCCTAGGGGAAGAGTGAAGCACAGGGTCTTACAAAGTAGAAACCAATTAGGGAAGCGAGGGGAGGAGAAAGTGTCACATGGACCAATGTGACAGCTTTAGGTGCAGTATTATTCCAGGATTTCCAAGGGGGAAAAGTAAACAGGGATTCGCCCAGGGGTGGGAATGACAGGGAAGGTACAGGAACAAGGGCAGCGTTACAATAACAGAAAGGGAAGGAGTTGGAACAAGGGGCAGGAAATACCATAAACCACAGTTTCAGGGAATGATACAACTTAGGAATAAACTAGTTGGGGAATACACATGGACTAACTGGAACAAACTATTATGACTTCTACCATGTGCTCCTGTGCGGAAATGATGTGAGCTCTGCAAAGGGCAGGATACTCAGACTTCTACCAAAGACATAAGGAAAAAAGCAGGAATGAGCTCAGTGCTGCTCCATCTATGCCAAGAAAAAAAAATGCAACAAGAAATGCCCCACTGATGCAGACAAGCCTGGTAGACCTCATGCACACTTAGGCACCACCAGATACACCTAGGAAGGGCACAGCAGTTGTGATGCAGCAAAGGGACAGAAATTCAGTGGAAGCCAAAGACCTCTGAGTGCCACCTCATCATCTTAAAGATGGTCCAGCTGCAGGGAGCAGAAGTTCTCATAGACACAAATTCAACTCTACAGATCTGGACAAGTCCAAAAGGAACTCACATAATCCAGATTCTGAATTGCTAAAACACACCAAAAAATCCAGGGCATAAATGCACCAAACAGATTGACTACTTCTACATTTACCTACAAAGAGTGCACTAACTACACATTAAACGCTTAACTATTAGCTACTCTTAATGTACAAACTGGTCCCCCAGAGGCTGGCTCAGTGAGCCCCCACAGGCTCAACTCTGTGCACAAAGATTCAACTGGCCCCTTGACGTGGGCTGCCAGCAGCCAAGATGATTGCCTCCCATACAGGTACCATCACGTTGGCTTTGAAGCTAGCTCAAGAGAAACACCAGCACTGCACCAGGTGTGGGAACTGCCTCAGTTTAGGGTTTACTGAAAACAGAACCTTTTCAGTCACTTACTCTATGGTGTAGTATACCCAACCAGCGTCAGAGATCGGGCAGAGAAGAGAGATGCTCTCAGCTGTTGAGGATTCAACAGAAGGCTTATTTGGGTTGAAGAGATCAGGGGTAAAAATGCCCCAAGCAGTGCTGTGCCCAGGATTAATTAAACAGACGCAATGGTCCGTGGATAGAGACAATCAACCACTAAGGAATTGTCACTGGAGGACTGAAGCAGGGAGTCTTACGAAGTACAAACCAATGAGGGAGTCAAGGGGACGAGAAAGGGCCACATGGACCAATGGGGAATTCAGTATTAGGGAATTTCCAAATGGGCAAAGCAAACAGGTACTGGCCCAGAGTGGAAATGACAGGGAAGGCTCGGGAACAAGAGACAGCATTACAATAATGGACAATCCACATTCTGAATTGCTAAAACGCAACAAAAATGTAAAGTCGTGTTCCTGCACATAAATGCACAAACTACAGATTAACTACTTCTACATTTACCTACAAAGAGTACACTAACTACACATTAAATGCTTAACTATTAGCTATTCTTAATGCACAAATTGGTCCCCCAGACGCTGGCTAAGTGAGCGCCCATAGGCTCAGCTCTGTGAGCAAGGATTCAACTGGCCCCATGATGTGGGCTGCCAGCAGCCAAGATAGTTGCCTTCCATCCTGTTACCATCGTGTTGCCTTCCAGGCTAGCTCAAGAGAAACACTTGCACCACACCAGGTACGGGGAACTGCCTCAGTATGGGATATAGTGAAGGCAGAACCTTTTGAGCCACTTGCTCAACACTGTAGTTCATCCAACCAGAGTCAGAGACTGGGCATAGGAAAGAGAGGCTTTCAGCCACTGAGGATCCATCAGAAGGCCTATTGGGGTTGAAGGGAAATGACCAAAAGTGCCGAAAGCGGTGGTGTGCCCAGGATTAAATACACATTGGTGGGTGGATAGAGATAATCAACCGCTAAGGAAATTGTCTCCGGAGGAGTGAAGCAGGGAGTCTTACAAAGTACAAACTAATGAGGGAGTCAAGAGGACGAGAAAGGGCCACATGGACCAATGGGGAATTCAATATTAGGGAATTTCCAAGTGGGCAAAGCAAACAGGAACTGGCCCAGGGTGGAAATGACAGGGAAGGCTCAGGAACAAGAGACATCATTACACTAATAGAAAATCTCATTCTGAATTGCTAAAACGCAACAAAAATGTAAAGTCGTGTTCCTGCACATAAATGCACAAACTACAGATTAACTACTTCTACATTTACCTACAAAGAGTACACTAACTACACATTAAATGCTTAACTATTAGCTATTCTTAATGCACAAATTGGTCCCCCAGACGCTGGCTAAGTGAGCGCCCATAGGCTCAGCTCTGTGAGCAAGGATTCAACTGGCCCCATGACGTGGGCTGCCAGCAGCCAAGATAGTTGCCTTCCATCCTGTTACCATCGTGTTGCCTTCCAGGCTAGCTCAAGAGAAACACTTGCACCACACCAGGTACGGGGAGCTGCCTCAGAATGGGATATAGTGAAGGCAGAACCTTTTGAGCCACTTGCTCAACACTGTAGTTCATCCAACCAGAGTCAGAGACTGGGCATAGGAAAGAGAGGCTTTCAGCCACTGAGGATCCATCAGAAGGCCTATTGGGGTTGAAGGGAAATGACCAAAAGTGCCAAAAGCGGTGGTGTGCCCAGGATTAAATACACATTGGTGGGTGGATAGAGATAATCAACCGCTAAGGAAATTGTCTCCGGAGGAGTGAAGCAGGGAGTCTTACAAAGTACAAACTAATGAGGGAGTCAAGAGGACGAGAAAGGGCCACATGGACCAATGGGGAATTCAATATTAGGGAATTTCCAAGTGGGCAAAGCAAACAGGAACTGGCCCAGGGTGGAAATGACAGGGAAGGCTCAGGAACAAGAGACATCATTACACTAATAGAAAATCTCATTCTGAATTGCTAAAACGCACCAAAAAAAGTAAAGTCATGTTCCTGGGGATAAATGCACAAACTACAGATTAAGTACTTCTACATTTACCTACAAAGAGTGCATGAACTACACATTAAATGCTTAACTATTAGCTACTCTTAATGTACAAATTGGTCCCCAGAGGCTGGCTCAGTGAGCACCAATGCGCTCAGCTCTGTGAGCAAGGATTCAACCAGCCTGGCCCCATGACGTGGGCTGCCAGCAGCCAAGATGGTTGCCTTCCATCCTGTTACCATCGTGTTGGCTTCTAGGCTAGGTCAAGACAAACATTTGCACCACACCAGGTACGGCCAACTGCCTCAGCATGGGATACACTAAAGGCAGAAACTTTTGAGCCACTTGCTCAACACTGTAGTATATCCAACCAGAGTCAGAGATTGGGCAAAGGAAAGAGAGGCTTTCAGCCGCTGAGGATCCAACAGAAGGCCTATTTGGGTTGAAGGGAAATGACCAAAAGTGCCAAAAGCAGTGCTGTGTCCGGAATTAAATACAGGGACGCACTGGTGGGTGGATAGCAACAATCAGCCACTGAGGAATCCTTAGGGGAAGAGTGAAGCACAGGGTCTTACAAAGTAGAAACCAATGAGGGAAGCGAGGGGAGGAGAAAGCGTCACATGGACCAATGTGACAGTATTAGGTCCAGTATTA